>NC_138301.1:1150000-1750000 GCF_965601325.2 Salmo salar | reverse complement strand
CTAAAAATGCATGCATTGTCTAACATAATGTCCTAGGAGTGTCATCTGATGGAGATTGTAAAAGGTTAGTGTATCATTTTAGCTGGTTTTATGGTTTTGGTGACCCTGTCTTTGACTTGACAAAACATTACACACAACTCTTGTAAATGTACTGTCCTAACATACTCTAAATTTATGCTTTCGCCGTAAAACCTTTTTGAAATCGTAAAACGTGGTTAGATTAAGGAGATGTTTATCTTTCAAATGGTGTAACATAGTTGTATTTTTGAAAAATTTGAATTTTGACATTTATTTGGATTCAAATTTGCCGCTCTTGAAATGCACCTGCTGTTGATGGAGTGCACCACAGGTGGCACGCTAGCGTCCCACCTAGCCCCAAGAGGTTAATAATATACATGTCAATCTCTCTTGGCTGAAGTGGAGGAGAGATTGACTTCATCCCTCCTTGTATTTATGAGAGGTACTGACATGTTGAATGCACCGAGCTGTCTGTCTAAACTACTGACACATAGCTCGGACACCCATGCATACCCCAATAGACATGCCACAAGAGGTCTCTTCACAGTCCCCAAGTCCAGAACAGACTATAGGAGGCACACAGTACTTCATAGAGCCATGACTACATGGAACTCTATTCCACATCAAGTAACTGACATAAGCAGTAAAATTAGATTTAAAAAACAGATAAAAAACACCTTATGGAACAGTGGTGACTGTGAAGCAACACAAACATTGGCACAGACACATGCGTACACATACACACACGATAACATACGCACTATACATACACATGGATTTAGTACTGTAGATATGTGGTCGTGGTGGAGTAGGGGCCTGAGGGCACACAGTGTGTTGTGAAATCTGTGAATGTATTGTAATGTTTTAAAATTGTATAAACTGCCTTAATTTTGCTGGACCCCAGGAAGAGTAGCTGCTGCTTTGGCAGCATCTAATGAGGACCCATAATAAATACATCAACTATACTTGAACAGTCATAATTCAAAATCCCATGCTTTGTTTGACATTAGGTTTTACCACACTCTCAGAACTCCTCTCACTTTAAACTTCATGTGAAACTCGGGGAGATGAACAACAAGCGGGTAATGCAGCATTTCCTTTGAGGCTTGCTACTCTGTACTTTTTCTGGGGGAGGAAAACAGTGAGTGGATAGAATGTGAAGCTACCACAATTGCAGTAACAAATCAATAGGCCATTGACTGGACTGAGTTGTAACAAGATTTTAAACTTTTTTTGTGCCAAAAATACAATCTCTGTTATCTTTTATTCCTGAGTTGACCTTCACCTTGTGTGCCTTTCCTTCTTGCTTCTTTCTTTTTCACTTCTTCCATTCTTTTTTGCTTCTTCCTGTGCATTAAAGCTACATTCTGAGAATTAGAAAAATAACTAAACAGCAGCACACCACTTCTTTTGGTATGTAGTTGGAGGATGAGGATTAGAAAATGTAACCCCTCCCAAACTCATTTAGACAGCACTCATGACACATTTATGCTATATATTTCAAGAATCAAATACCAAGAATGGAAATTACCATTGAACAGACTGCCAGATCACAGACTGTTGAATTGAATCTTGCTATGGCGTGACCCATATCTTTGCCACTATTTCGAACCTCCCCTTCTGTTATCATACTTTCGTATTGGATTGAACCTTGACAGAGCCCTTGGAAACGTGCGATGGGGCAACATCGTGGTCATTTGACACAAAAAAACATGGCCTTCACAGACATGTTCCCACATGTACGGTCAGATAATTAGGTGGTTTGAAGTTTGATTGGGCCTCATTCAGGTAAAGTTGAATGTAAAATTGTGGGCCCCATCCCAAATATTTATCTTTCCGACACACACACACACACACACACACACACACACACACACACCACACACACACACACACACACACACACACACACACACACTTTTTTCCCACACATATATTTCACCCTTACTAGGTTTATCTCAAGTTGTCCCTCACGTTTACGAGCTGCTATCCTAAACCCTCGATCAATTAGTGTGTGCGTCTCTGTGTATGTGTGTGTGTCTGTGTTGACAGCATTCTGCTCCCACAGTCCTTGTACTTTTATCCTAAAGCTGCAGCCTTGGTCAGATCAGCTTTGGCAGATGAGAAAGAGAAGGGAACCAGTGAAAGAGAAAGGTGCCACCGCATTGCTCTAAGTGCATGTGCTTAGAATTTCTCACTAAATGTTCTCACACACACACAATTTTATAACACATCGTTATAAAACCCATTACAAATCTTGTAAAGATTATGATTGTATATAATGGATTTTATATTTGCTGGGATTATATATTACTATGGTTCAAGGGCACTGAACCATGCAGTGTCTTCTGGGTCGTATTCACTAGGAACCAAACTAAAGCAAACGGGATGGGCCTACCTGAATTTGTCCAATAACTAACACTTGTTTTTGTCTTCTGTTGCAAATCATTTTGCTATTGTCTGTAGTAATGTATACAACCCTGTATAGACCAATGTAAGTCATATCTGAGGAGTCTATGAAAAATAAACATAGCATAAGTGGTTGGCATGCTTTCTCTTGGCACGCTGTATCTACTGCTTCACTGGTGTGTGGCTCAGGCTGCTCTTGCAGACCCACTGAGGTGATTAGGGCTATGCCTGGGTATTTGCAATGCAGCACTGGGGTCTGTTCAGATGGATGCAAAGTAAAAAAAATTTAAGTTAGCAATGCATTTTCTAGATGTAGATGTCAGCTCTACTCATTCCATTTCTATGTGCAACATTCCAATCCAGCACAGGGGTCTGTTCAGAAGGGTGTAACGTTACAAAACGCTCAGTTAGCAATGCATTTCCTAAATGTAGAATTGGGCATCCATGTCAGCCTTATTCATTCTATTTCTATCTGCAACGTTCACCTCACTATATAGCCTACCACCCAGGTTTGATACGTGAGTAGCACTGCTTTGTGCTGTGCTGAAATGAGTGGAGCTGTCCATAGTGCTGAAATAACAGAGCTGAATCCCTCTGCTTTGCCATTATGGTGCGGAAATGAGTGGTGCTATTTATCCCCACTTCAAAATGCAGCCGTATCTTAATGTTAATGGATGATTTATCAACAAACTCCTCCATCCTGAACAATGCAGTCTCATAATGAAATTATTTTTTGTCAGACAATGCATCTCTGTTGTCATCCATCCGGATGACTCCCATTGAAAAATCCCAGTGTGTTGGCGCCCTAAACCAGTGTGGGATTTTGCTCCAAAGAATTCTGGTAGTTACCACCGAAATACAGGCATGCACGCATACGCATGCAAATATATACAGTGGCAAGAAAAAGTATGTGAACCCTGTGGATTTATCTGGATTTCTGCATAAATTGGTCATCAAATTTGATCTGATCATCTAAGTCACAACAATAGACAAACATAGTGTGCTTAAACTAATAACACACAAATTATTGTATTTTTCTTGTCTATATTCAATACATCATTTAAATATTCACAGTGTAGGTTGGAAAATGTATCTGCACCCCTAGGCTAAGGACTAGCTAACCTGGAGTCCAATCAATGAGACGAGATTGGAGATGTTGGTTAGAGCTGCCCTGCGCTATAAGAAACTCACAAAATTTGAGTTTGCTATTCACAAGAAGCATTGCCTGATGTGTTCCATGCCTCGAACAAAAGAGACCTCAGAAGACCTAAGATGAAGAATTGTTGACATAAAGCTGGAAAGGGTTACAAAAGTATCTCTAAAAGCCTTGATGTTCATCAGTCCACGGAAAGACAAATTGTCTATAAGTGGAGAAAGTTCAGCACTGTTGCTACTCTCCCTAGGAGTGGCCGTCCTGCAAAGATGACTGCAAGAGTACAGCTCAAAATGCTCAATGAGGTTAAGAAGAATCCTAGTGTCAGCTAATGCTTACAGAAATCTCTGGAACATGCTAACATCTCTGTTGACAAGTCTACGATATATAAAACACTAAACAAGAATGGTGTTCATGGGAGGACACCACGGAAGAAGCCACTGCTGTCCAAAACAAAACATTGCTGCACGTCTGAAGTTTGCAAAAGTGCACCTGGATGTTCCACAGCGCTACTGGCAAACTATTCTGTGGTCAGATGAAACTACATTTGAGTTGATTGGAAGGAACACACAACACTATATGTGGAGAAGAAACGCACAGCACACCAACATCAAAACCTCATCCCAACTGTAATGTATGGTGGACGGAGCATCATAGTCGGGTGCTGCTTTCCTGCCTCGGGGCCTGGACAGCTTGCTATCATCGACGGAAAAATGAATTCACAAGTTTATCAAGACATTTGTTAGGCTATTTGTCTGCCAATTGAAGCTCAACAGAAGTTTGGTGATGCAAGAGGACAACGACCCAAAACACAGAAGTAAATCATACAGAAGTAAACATAATGGCTTCAACAGAAGAAAACATGCCTCCTGGAGTGGCCCAGTCAGAGTCCTGACCTCAACCCGATTGAGATGCTGTGGCATGACCTCAAGAGAGCAGTTCACACCAGATATCCCAATAATATTGCTGAACTGAAACAGTTTTGTAAAGAGGAATGGTCCAGAATTCCTCCTGACCGTTGTGCAGGTCTGATACGCAACTACAGAAAATGTTTGGTTGAGGTTATTGCTGCCAAAGGAGGGTCAACCAGTTATTAAATCCAAAGGTTCACATACTTTTACCACCCTGCCCTGTGAATGTTAACACAGTGTGTTCAATAAAGACATGAAAACGTATAATTGTTTGTGTGTTATTAGTTTAAGCAGACTGTATTTGTCTATTGTTGTGACCTAGATGAAGATCAGATCAAATTGTATGACCAATTTATGCAGAAATCCAGGTATTTCCAAAGGGTTCACATACTTTGTCTCGCCACTGTACACACACACACACACACACACACACAAACTCACTTTCTATGAGCACAACGCACACACACACACACACACACACATTTCACTCTCCCACACAGATCCCCTGTCACACAAACACACACATAACCCACCCCCGAATGAACACATGAAGTCTGAGTGTTGCATTCCCCAATCACAAGGCTATATCATTAAATCTGCCTCTCTTCCAAACTGAGTGGGCTGATTGGCATTTAAAAATAGTATCCTTGGTGAAAACAAGAAATGCACATACCCTGGGGGACGTGTGGGAGTGCCTGCTTAAGTACTGGGTGGGCCAAGTCAGCACACTGCAGGGGAATGTAATTGGTTGCCTACATTCCCTACTTCCCACCACCATCCCTAGCTAGCTCTACTGTTGACCTGAGGAATTGTTTTAATCGCAGCTGAGATAGCACACTGAAGCCTTCCTTCTACTCCCTCCCCCTGATTTCCCTTTCTCTATCGTTCCATCATTTCTGCTCTCTCTTTAACCTCTCTTGGGTAGGGGGCAATATTTTCACGTCCCGATGAAAAGTGTGCCCAATGCATATAATTGGTAGATTTTGGATAGAAACTAAAACTGTTAAAATTATGTCTGTGAGTATAACAGAACTAAAGTGGAAGGCGAAACCCCGAGGACAAACCATCCCCCCATTAAAATATTCAGCCTACCACTGTTTTCAATGGCTGTCACTTTTGTTATAAGGCGAAATCCTTCCAGATTGCAGTTCCTAGGGCTTCCACTAGATATCAACAGTCTTTAGAAAGAGTTTCATGCTGGTTTTTGGAAAAATTTGCCAGAAATTGTAGTTTTTCTAGGTGGCCCCCATTTTGGCTGTAGTGTTTCCAAGCGCGTGGAAGAGAGTGTGTTCTTTGGTATTTTTCTCCGGTAAAGACAACGATTCTCCGTCTTAAATTTGATCGTTTATTTACGTATTAGGGTACCTAAGGTTTGATTATAAACGTTGTTTGACTTGTTTGGAAAAGATTATTAGTAACGTTTGGGATTCATTTTGATGGAGTGAAACTGGGTGGATTATTAACTGAAGCGCGCCAGCTAAACTGAGTTTTTATGGATATAAAGAAGGACATTATCGAACAAAAGGACCATTTGTGATGTATCTGGGACCTTTTGGAGTGCCAACAGAAGAAGATCAAAGGTAAGGCATTTATTATATCACTATTTCTGACTTTCGTGGCGCACCTGCCTGGTTGAAATATGTTTTTCATGCTTTTGTATGCGGGGCGCTGTCCTCAGATAATCGCATGGTGTGCTTTCGCCGTAAAGCCTTTTTGAAATCTGACACAGCGGCTGGATTAACCTCTTACATCTAGACGTTCCGCTAGCGGAACACCTGCTCCAATATCCAATGATAGGCGTGGCGCGAATTACAAATTCCTCAAAAATACAAAAACTTCAATTTTTCAAACATATGACTATTTCACACCATTTTAAAGACAAAACTCTCCTTTATCTAACCACATTGTCCGATTTCAAAAAGGCTTTACAGCGAAAGCAAAACATTAGATTATGTCAGCAGAGTACCAAGCCAGAAATAATCAGACACCCATTTTTCAAGCTAGCATATAATGTCACAAAAACCCAGAAGACAGCTAAATGCAGCACTAACCTTTGATGATCTTCATCAGATGACACACATAGGACATTATGTTATACAATACATGCATGTTTTGTTAAATCAAGTTCATATTTAAATCAAAAAACAGCTTTTTACATTAGCATGTGACGTTCAGAACTAGCATACCCCCCGCAAACTTCCGGGGAATTTGCTAACAATTTACTAAATTACTCACGATAAACGTTCACAAAAAGCATAACAATTATTTTAAGAATTATAGATACAGAACTCCTCTATGCACTCAATATGTCCGATTTTAAAATAGCTTTTTGGTGAAAGCACATTTTGCAATATTCTAAGTACATAGCCCAGCCATCACGGGCTAGCTATTTAGACACCCGGCAAGTTTAGCACTCACCAATATCAGATTTACTATTATAAAAGTTTGATTACCTTTTGTTGTCTTCGTCAGAATGCACTCCCAGGACTGCTACTTCAATAACAAATGTTGGTTTGGTCCAAAATAATCCATCGTTATATCCGAATAGCGGCGTTTTGTTCGTGCGTTCAAGACACTATCCGAAATGGTAAATCAGGGTCGCGCGCATGGCGCAATTCATGACAAAAAAAATCTAAATATTCCATTACCGTACTTCGAAGCATGTCAACCGCTGTTTAAAATTAATTGTTATGCCATTTTTCTCATAAAAAAGCGATAATATTCCGACCGGGAATGTCCATTTAGCTAAACAGAGGAAAGAAAACAAAGCTTTCGGTCGACGCGGGCACGAGCCTGAGTCTCACAGTACTGTAACCAGCCACTACCCAAACGCGCTACTTTGTTTCAGCCAGAGCCTGCAAAGCCACGATTCAGCATTTTGCCACCTTCTGAGAACCTATGGCAGCCGTAGGAAGTGTCACGGGACAGCTAAGATCCTCACTCTTCAATAAACAGAGACAAGAAGAACGACACCTTGTCAGACAGGCCACTTCCTGCATGAAATCTTCTCAGGTTTTTGCCTGCCATATGAGTTCTGTTATACTCACAGACACCATTCAAACAGTTTTAGAAACTTTAGGGTGTTTTCTATCCAAAGCCAATAATTATATGCATATTCTAGTTACTGGGCAGGACTAGTAACCAGATTAAATCGGGTACGTTTTTTATCCAGCCGTGAAAATACTGCCCCCTAGCCATAACAGGTTAACAAGAAGTTAAGCTTTATTTTGATGTACAGTGGGGGGAAAATGTATTTGATCCCCTGCTGATTTAGTACGTTTGCCCACTTACAAAGAAATGATCAGTCTATAATTTTAATAGTAGGTTTATTTGAACAGTGAGAGACAGAATAACAACAAAAATATCCAGAAAAACGCATGTCAAAAATGTTATAAATTGATTTGCATTTTAATGAGGGAAATAAGTATTTCACCCCCTCTCAATCAGAAAGTTTTCTGGCTCCCAGGTGTCTTTTATACAGGTTAGGAGCTTGAGATTAGGAGCACACTCTTAAAGGGAGTGCTCCTAACCGCAGCTTGTTATCTGTAAAAAAGACACCTGTCCACAGAAGCAATCAATCAATCAGATTCCAAACTCTCCACCATGGCCAAGACCAAAGAGCTCTCCAAGGATGTCAGGGACAAGATTGTGGACCTATACAAGGCTGGAATGGGCTACAAGACCATGGCCAAGCAGCTTGGTGAGAAGGTGACAACAGTTTGTGCAATTTTTCACAAATGGAAGAAACACAAAAGAACTGTCAATCTCCCTCGGCCTGTGGCTCCATGCAAGATCTCACCTCGTGGGGTTGCAATGATCATGAGAACGGTGAGGAATCAGCCCAGAACTACAGGGGATGATCTTGTCAATGATCTCAAGGCAGCTGGGACCATAGTCACCAAGAAAACAATTGGTAACACACTACGCCGTGAAGGAATGAAATCCTGCAGCGCCCGCAAGGTCCCCCTGCTCAAGAAAGCACATATACATGCCCATCTGAAGTTTGCCAATGAACATCTGAATGATTCAGAGGACAACTGGTGAAAGTGTTGTGGTCAGATGAGACCAAAATGGAGCTTTTTGGCATCAACTCAACTCGCCGTGTTTGGAGGAGGATGAATGCTGCCTATGACCCCAAGAACACTATCTCCACCGTCAAACACGGAGGTGGAAACATTATGCTTTGGGGGTGTTTTTCTGCTAAGGGGACAGGACAACTTCACCGCATCAAAGGGACGATGGACAGGGCCATGTACCGTCAAATCTTGGGTGAGAACATCCTTCCCTCAGCCAGGGCATTGAAAATGGGTCGTGGATGGGTATTCCAGCATGACAATGACCCAAAACACACGGCCAAGGCAACAAAGGAGTGGCTCAAGAAGAAGCACATTAAGGTCCTGGAGTGGCCTAGCCAGGCTCCTGACCTTAATCCCATAGAAAATCTGTGGAGGGAGCTGAAGGTTCGAGTTGCCAAACGTCAGCCTCGAAACCTTAATGACTTGGAGAAGATCTGCAAAGAGGAGTGGGACAAAATCCCTCCTGAGATGTGTGCAAACCTGGTGGCCAACTACAAGAAACGTTTTGCCATCAAGTACTAAGTCATGTTTTGCAGAGGGGTCAAATACTTATTTCCCTCATTAAAATGCAAATCATTTTATAACATTTTTGACATGCGTTTTTCTGGATATTTTTGTTGTTATTCTGTCTCTCACTGTTCAAATAAACCTACCATTAAAATTATAGACTGATCATTTCTTTGTAAGTGGGCAAACATACAAAAACCGCAGGGGATCAAAAACCCTTTTCCCCACTGTTTTACACTTGTGATTTTATGAAACTTAAATATTTATAATTCTGTAGTTTGAATTTCGCGCTCTGCAATTTCACCAGATGTTGGCCAGTTGGGACCAACTTTCATAAAATCACAAGCGTAATACATAAAAATAAAGCTTAACTTTTTGTTAATCCAGTCGCTGTGTCAGATTTCAAAAGGCTTTACAGCGAAAGCACATCATGCGGTTTTCTGAGGACATAAGAAGTTAACCTGTTAGGGCTAGGGGGCAGTATTTGCACGGCTGGATAAAAAAAATGTACCCGATTTAATCTGGTTACTAATCCTACCCAGTAACTAGAATATGCATATACTTATTATATATGGATAGAAAACACTCTAAAGTTTCTAAAACTGTTTGAATGGTGTCTGTGAGTATAACAGAACTCATTTGGCAGGCAAAACCCTGAGACATTTTCTGACAGGAAGTGGATACCTGATGTGTTGTATTACCTTTAAACCTATGCCATTGAAAAACACA
The DNA here is from genome assembly GCF_965601325.2 of Salmo salar. Lineage (NCBI taxonomy): Eukaryota > Metazoa > Chordata > Actinopteri > Salmoniformes > Salmonidae > Salmo > Salmo salar. The sequence continues at coordinate 1,740,197 of NC_138301.1, read as the reverse complement.
GGGGCTGAGGAATATTTTGGCACTTCCTATTGCTTCCACTAGATGTCCCCAGCCTTTACAAAGTGTTTTGAGTCTTCTGGAGGGAGATCTGACCGAACAAGAGCCATGGAACAATGATGGCCCATTAGACACCTGGCGCGCGAGTTCATGTTGGGTACCCTCGTTCCAATACGTTATAAAAGAGTATGCATTCGTCCACCTTGAATATTATTCATGTTCTGGTTAAAAAAGGCCCTAATGATTTATGCTATACAACGTTTGACATGTTTGAACGAACGTAAATATATTTTTTCCCCTCGTTCATGAAGTGAAGTCCGGCGGGCTTAGATCATGTGCTAACAAGACGGAGATTTTTGGACATAAATGATGAGCTTTTTTGAACAAAACTACATTCGTTATGGACCTGTGATACCTGGAAGTGACATCTGATGAAGAGAATGAAAGGTAATGGATTATTTACATAGTATTTTCGATTTTAGATCTCCCCAACACGACGTCTAGTCTGTATCGCAACGCGTATTTTTCTGGGCGCAGTGCTCAGATTATTGCAAAGTGTGATTTCCCAGTAAGGTTATTTTTAAATCTGGCAAGTTGATTGCGTTCAAGAGATGTAAATCTATAATTCTTTAAATGACAATATAATATTTTACCAATGTTTTCTAATTTTAATTATTTAATTTGTGAAGCTGACTTGACTGCCGGTTATTGGAGGGAAACTATTTCCTCAACATCAATGCCATAGTAAAACGCTGTTTTTGGATATAAATATGAACTTGATAGAACTAAAAATGCATGCATTGTCTAACATAATGTCCTAGGAGTGTCATCTGATGGAGATTGTAAAAGGTTAGTGCATCATTTTAGCTGGTTTTATGGTTTTGGTGACCCTGTCTTTGAATTGACAAAACATTACACACAACTCTTGTAAATGTACTGTCCTAACATACTCTAAATTTATGCTTTCGCCGTAAAACCTTTTTGAAATCGTAAAACGTGGTTAGATTAAGGAGATGTTTATCTTTCAAAGGGTGTAAAATAGTTGTATGTTTGAAAAATTTGAATTTTGACATTTATTTGGATTCAAATTTGCCGCTCTTGAAATGCACCTGCTGTTGATGGAGTGCACCACGGGTGGGACGCTTGCGTCCCACCTAGCCCATAGAGGTTAATTCCACTTTCTCTGTGTCCCTCTCTCGCTTTCCTCTCTCTCTCTCCCTCGCGCCTCTCTCCCACGATGCACACCGCCACCTCTCCAAGGTGTGGCATCCCTGCAGGTGGCAACTGTAAATAACCGGGTAAGAATGTGCGGCGCCTAACCTCCCAACACACATTTTTGAGGGAAGCGAGAGAGCGGGTGTGTGCCATTTTTTTGAGAATTTATCAAATTAAATCAACTGAAATATCACATTTACACAAGTATTCAGATGCTTTACTCAGTTCTTTGTTGAACCACTTTGGCAGCGATTACAGCCTCTAGACTTCTTGGATATGACGCTACAAGCTTGGCATAACTATTTGGGGAGTTTCTCCCATTCTTCTCTGCAGATCCTCTCAAACTCTGTCAGGTTGGATGGGGACCGTTGCTGCACAGCTATTTTCAGGTCTGGAATCTGGCTGGGCCACTGAACAACGTTCAGAGACTTGTCCCGAAGCCACTCCTGCGTTGTCTTGAATGTGTGCTTTGGGTCGTTGTCCTGTTGGAAGGTGAACCTGGGCAATCAGGAGCAAGTTTTCATCAAGGATCTCTCTGTACTTTGCTGCTTTAACCTGTTGGGGATAGTGGGCAGTATTTGCACGGCCGGATAAAAAACGTACCCGATTTAATCTGGTTACTACTCCTGCCCAGTAACTAGAATATGCATATAATTGTTTGATCTGGATAGAAAACACCCTAAAGTTTCTAAAACTGTTTGAATGGTGTCTGTGAATATAACAGAACTTATTTGGCAGGGCAAAACCTGAGAAGATTCCAAACAGGAAGCGCCCTCTCTGACCATTTCTTGGCCTTCTTGATCATCTCTATCCAAAACAGGGGATCTCTGGCATAACGTGACATTTTCTAACGCTCCCATAGGCTCTCAGAAGGCGCCAGAACGTTGAATGATGACTTTTCAGGCCATGGCTGAAAAACAGTAGCACATTTGGTAAGTGGTCGATCTGAGAACAATGAGACTGGGGCGCGCGTGCACGAGATGACTCCATGTTTTCATTTTCAGTCTTTGAACGAAAACGACTCCCGGTCGGAATATTATCGCTTTTTTACGAGAAAAATCACATAAAAATTGATTTTAACCTGTTGGGTCTAGGGGGCAGCATTTGCACGTCTGGATAAAAAAAATGTACCCGATTTAATCTGGTTACTAATCCTACCCAGTAACTAGAATATGCATATACTTATTATATATGGATAGAAAACACTCTAAAGTTTCCAAAACTGTTTGAATGGTGTCTGTGAGTATAACAGAACTCATTTGGCAGGCAAAACCCTGAGACATTTTCTGACAGGAAGTGGATACCTGATGTGTTGTATTGACTTTAAACCTATCCCATTGAAAAACACAGGGGTTTAGGAATATTTTGGCACTTCCTATTGCTTCCACTAGATGTCACCAGCCTTTACAAAGTGTTTTGAGTCTTCTGGAGGGAGATCTGACCGAACAAGAGCCATGGAACGGTGATGTCCCATTAGACACCTGGCGCGCTAGTTCATGTTGGGTACCGTCGTTCCAATACGTTATAAAAGAGTATGCATTCGTCCACCTTGAATATTATTCATGTTCTGGTTAAAAAAGGCCCTAATGATTTATGCTATACAACGTTTGACATGTTTGAACGAACGGAAATATATTTTTTCCCCTCGTTCATGACGAGAAGTCCGGCTGGCTTACATCATGTGCTAACGAGACGGAGATTTTTGGACATAAATGATGAGCTTTTTTGAACAAAACTACATTCGTTATGGACCTGTGATACCTGGAAGTGACATCTGATGAAGAGAATCAAAGGTAATGGATTATTTACATAGTATTTTCGATTTTAGATCTCCCCAACATGACGTCTAGTCTGTATCGCAACGCGTATTTTTCTGGGCGCAGTGCTCAGATTATTGCAAAGTGTGATTTCCCAGTAAGGTTATTTTTAAATCTGGCAAGTTGATTGCGTTCAAGAGATGTAAATCTATAATTCTTTAAATGACAATATAATATTTTACCAATGTTTTCTAATTTTAATTATTCAATTTCTGACGCTGACTTGACTGCCGGTTATTGGAGGGAAACGATTTCCTCAACATCAATGCCATAGTAAAACGCTGTTTTTGTATATAAATATGAACTTGATAGAACTAAAAATGCATGCATTGTCTAACATAATGTCCTAGGAGTGTCATCTGATGGAGATTGTAAAAGGTTAGTGCATCATTTTAGCTGGTTTTATGGTTTTGGTGACCCTGTCTTTGACTTGACAAAACATTACACACAACTCTTGTAAATGTACTGTCCTAACATACTCTAAATTTATGCTTTCGCCGTAAAACCTTTTTGAAATCGTAAAACGTGGTTAGATTAAGGAGATGTTTATCTTTCAAATGGTGTAACATAGTTGTATTTTTGAAAAATTTGAATTTTGACATTTATTTGGATTCAAATTTGCCGCTCTTGAAATGCACCTGCTGTTGATGGAGTGCACCACGGGTGGCACGCTAGCGTCCCACCTAGCCCCAAGAGGTTAAACAGCGTTTGACATGCTTCGAAGTACGGTAATGGAATATTTTGAATTTTTTTGTCACGAAACGTGCCGGGCGCGTCACCCTTCTGTACCCTTCGGATAGTGTCTTGAACGCACGAACAAAACGCCGCTATTTGGATATAACTATGGATTATTTGGAACCAAACCAATATTTGTTATTGAAGTAGAAGTCCTGGGAGTGCATTCTGACGAAGAACAGCAAAGGTAATCCAATTTTTCTTATAGTAAATCTTAGTTTGGTGGGTGTCAAAATAGCTAGCCAGTGATGCCGGGCTATCTACTCAGAATATTGCAAAATGTGCTTTCACCGAAAAGCTATTTTAAAATCGGACATAGCGATTGCATAAAGGAGTTCTGTATCTATAATTCTTAAAATAATTGTTATGTTTTTTGTGAACGTTTATCGTGAGTAATTTAGTAAATTCACCGGAAGTGTTCGGTGGGAATGCTAGTCACATGCTAATGTAAAAAGCTGGTTTTTGATATAAATATGAACTTGATTGAACAAAACATGCATCTATTGTGTAACATAATGTCCTAGGTGTGTCATCTGATGAAGATCATCAAAGGTTAGTGCTGCATTTAGCTGTGGTTTTGGTTTTTGTGACATTATATGCTAGCTTGAAAAATGGGTGTCTGATTATTTCTGGCTGGGTACTCTGCTGACATAATCTAATGCTGGCAAGCGTCCCACCTAGCCCATAGAGGTTAATACAAACTTACCTTCCTAATACAGGTGCATGTCTAATGGTGCCTATAAATGATTAACCAATGTGCCTATCCAATGGCCTTCACAAGCCCAGGCCTATGGTGCCTATAAATGATTAACCAATGTGCCTGTCCAATGGCATTCACAAGACCAGGCATGACCCAGAATGGCTAGGCCTGTGTTGATCCAGCTTTGCACAATCACATGGATTCTGCTTACATTCTGCTTACACATGTCTAATGGTTAACCCTATATTGATTCTGCTTATTACTCTGAGATGCATAACACATGTACTGGAAAATCCCCACAAGTGGCCCAGTCAGAGCTTGAACGGACTTGAACCCAATCTAACTTTAGAGGATATGCAGAGAAGAATGGGAGAAACTCCCAAAATACAGCTGTGCCAAGCTTGTAGCGTCATACCGGAGAAAACTACAGGCTGTAATCGCTGCAAAAGGTCCTTCAACAAAGTACTAAGTTAACAAAGGTCTGAATACTTATCTAAATCTGTTTTTGCTTCATAATTATAGGGTATTGTGTGTCAATTGATGAGGAAGAAAATCTATTTAATTTCATTTTAAAATAAGGATGTAACGTAACAAAATGTGGAAAAAGTCAAGGGATCTGAATACCTTTGGAATGCACTGTAAATACAGCTATTTCTTGTTTTTATGTGAACAGAATCACCGCTGCTTCCCATGCTGCCAATCACTAGCAGTGCAGCCAGCAAAACAGTGCATCGGACAGCACAAGGAAAATGCTACAAGTACAGATGTGACAAGTGAAAACAAATCATCTAAACTGGGGATAGTTAGCTAGATTAATGTCACAAGCATGATGAGTTCACCAATGACTTTAGTTCCACTTGAAGGTCCAAAATCATGTGATGAAATCCTGGAATCTCATTGTTGCAGTCCTCCCCAATAGCAAGCATGTAATAGCTGGTAATGAGCAGCTGATGGCAAAGCAGCAGGCAACTGAACTGCTTGTTTTGAACAATATATTTTTGAAACAGTAAAATGTACACAAATGAACCACACTTTTATGGACATTCATTTTAAACATAATCCGCCTATTATATATGTCTTAAAAAAATATATATTTGTATTTATATAAATGTGTTTTATATTTTTACCAATCATGGCTCGCCTAATGGGCGAGACGCCACTGTTGGGGAGTGTAAGGTGACACCATTCATTCTCCTTTAGCTCACTCATATTGTGGTTTGTAGAGACGGTAGTATGTCACTTCCCCTTTGTTTGGGCTTGAGCTAGAAGGGGGGGATGACATTATATTTGACAGTGGGACATTGTTGAATTAAAGAATATGGCAAAACATTTCCCACTGATTTATAAAAAAATCAAAAATACAATTATTCAGGAGAGCCAAATTGAGACCAAGGTCTCATTCTCAATGGTGCCCTGAAAACAAAAAATGCACAAATGAACAAGATAATTTAATAAATAGCAAAAAAAATTACGACAAAATACAGCAGTTACAGATACACTAAATTTCAACAACACAAATAAATTATTACAATCAACCAAGACACTAGTAATAAAAAAAACACTTGAATGTCAACATTAAAATGTCTCAATATCATCACTGTCTTATGCGAATACAAATGCCTATGTTAAGATATATAGAAAAAGGGCTGTTTTCTGTGAAAATCCCTTTCTTACAGATATAACGAAACTGTGATTACATTGAACAAAGTATATGCCAAACCCTGTCAAGCCACCTGCCTGCGTGTGCCGCAATTAACCTGCCGCCGTGACCCTCGGTGACGTGGTTCTCTTTGTGAAAGTGCCAATCAGGGCTTGGTGGGGTCAGAGTGTATTCGTTGTCGTCGAGACACACAAAGGAACATCGTCTAGTCTGCTGTCAGAGACAATGGTTCACTTCAGCAGGTGGCCTCCTCTTGACTAACCATGCATGTAGATGGACAAACTGTTTGAATTGTCTAGAACCCATGGTGGATTGATAACGCTCCTGAATCTTGACACGTATACGACCCTGGAGACCGGGGTTCAGTCCATCCTTCCCATAGTTTTTCCTGCTTGCCTGTCTCCCCCTTTGATTTGATAACTGTCTGAATAAAGTGTAACTTACAAAAGTGCATCAGCCATACATAGTCAAGGCTTGAATTGTCTTTCAGGGGTTCTTGTATCAGCTTGGATGTATATACCCAGATGGACCCTTCAATGATAAAGTGCCATGACTTGTGTGGCGAAAGGAAGTTCTGATCCTGGATGAACAATTTAGTAGCTCTCAGGAAGATGCAAACAAGACACCGAATGGAAAATGACATGTTTTTTTTAGAGACACTGAGGACTAAACTTGACATGAAGCATTGCTCTCATTCCAGACTAGCTTCTAATTTTTTCAGATCAAAGCACTAAACTACTTGGCACTCATGCATTTCTGTCTGTAGCGATGAGCGAAAACAATGCCGTCTTAGATTGATTATTTTGGAAATAGTGGGAAGAAAATTGCATGGCAGAGGTCTGTCTGAGTGGCCCTCACTTTAGAAGACAGAGAGAAAGAATTGAATAAAATGATGAGTCCCTTTACAATGGTCCAAAAGCTTTTAGAATAACTGAATAGGTGTTGACTAAGGCTTTGAAAAGTGTCACTTCTCATGCTTATGAAAGTAGCAGCAATAGAAAGCCCAGAAGTGACTCAGTATGTTTCCCCTGAAAGGCTAACTAAAACAAAAGTGAGTGGAAAGCGAAAAACGTCAGAGGCTGCTTGCTGACGTCCAAACACATTCACTTCAAATATGTAAATCGTTATACTGATAGTGGCAGATCTTGCCCAAACTGGAGGTTAGGGTTTTCTGCGGACACTACCATTAGTGTAGAAATGCAAAGCATAATGTGAAAGTATACTTTGAAAGGTAGCATTTGTAATCAAACAATGTTTTAAATGGACTTTGAAATAACCAGTTCTGACTCAGTGACCGTTAATCAAAGCTGTTAATCATAATGTCCCTATAAACAACAATCCCCAAACTTGTGTCTTAAGGCCCCCATTACAATCAATTGCAGAAAATGGAAAACACACTGTGGTTTCACTCAGTAGCTGTTCCACTCACAGACGTGGTCATTGAATATTGATGCGGAACTACACCTTTTCCTAAACACAGTGGGGACATTCTAAGTGAACCTGTTGTGCATTTTTCTGCAATTAATCTAAATGTGGCCTTAGACTGCAATCAAATCCAAGTGATGGGTAACCAAATGGTCATGGCACATTTTGGTATCACAGGTGATTTTTGGGTGAAAAACGATTAAAAACTTTAGAGCAGTTAATGCTCTGTTTTTTTATTATTCTATTTATGAAACAAAATATGCAGACACCAAAAAATCCCTAAATGTCTTTTTGAGCAAATTTACATGTGTTAATTAGTCAGAGACATTTAGCATTTAAAGAATTTTGCTTTTAATGCACTTGCTCTCCGAGGTCAAACATATCGTAGCTTGGAGAATGAGATGTTATAAAAGCTAATAACACAATTAGCAGATGTCATTTGTGGAAAGCTGACATCCACCTCTGCACCCATCCAAACAAATCCTGATAACGACCTGTTCCTACCAGAAATTTGGTTCACATTTCACTTGATGTAAAATAAATGTTCTGTTCTGACCTTGAGCAAGGCCACAAACCCTGTCAAATGCTGTACCAATGATAAGACCCCGGCATGCGGCATCCGTTATCAGTGCAACATGAACCTAAGCTGAGTTTTTTTAATACAAAAAGTCAAGATTTTTGCATTTTGATTTGATGTCTACCGCTGATAAACCACCAATTATTAATGAGTACTTACAGACTTCCACAATAACTGCTCCCAATAGATTAGTCACAATGTTAACACAGAGCGAGCTAGCTAACCAATGCACATTCTCGTAATATGACAGCATAAACATGGGACAAGGTAAAGATACCAATGTCCAAGCCAAGACGGTTGTAGTGACTACATCCACACACCCCCTCCGCCACAGCTTCCTGTGTTCGAGAGTGTAGTGTTGACAAATAAGGACAGTGCCAGGTCAATCACCTTGCCAGGAAATCTGTAGTGCATCATCACTCACAAATCCCCCACCTCCCCACTCGTCCGGTGCAGGGAATAGCCTCCCTCCGCTGTTCTAGTGTTTGGAACAGCAGGCCATTAGGACTGAGGGAATCCCAGAGAGGGCTCCTCTCTGAAACACTATTCAACATTAAAAACATGTTTTGCAGGCACCCATCCACCAAATACACAACGCCATTAAGAATGAAGCAGGCAAGCCGGAATTACCTTGGAAATGCCTGCCCGCCATCCATGTGACAGGGATGGAAGAAGCGTGAGGACGACAGACAGAGAAGAGATGTACGGGGAGAGAGGAATGAGAGAGAAAAACAGAAGAAAGGCTGATTGGAATGAGAAAGAATGTGGAGATAGGAGGCTAGAGAAGATGGGTAGATGTGTTTGGGGGATAAAAAAAGACAGATAAAACAGGTCAGATGGTTTTTTCCCCCTGTAGTTTTCAGCAGGATAGTAGAGCAGTTGCAGCATGCATAGGACACCTCATTAAACAAATCAATGTGTTCAAGATGGACTTCTAAGTTTTGCCCCTTCCCATCACTCTTCCTTCTATAGCAGGGGTGCTCAAATCCAAGCATCAAGGTCAGCAGCATTGCTGGTTCTCTTCTCTCCCTAGTCACCACACAACAGTGGTAGGCCTGATCACCGACAACGATGAGACAGCCTATAGGGAGGAGGTCAGAGACCTGGCCGTGAGGTGACAGGACAACAACTTCTCTCTCAACGTGATCAAGACAAAGGAGATGATTGTGGACTACAGGAAAAAGAGGACCGAGCACACCCACATTCTCATCAACGGGGCTGCATTGGAGCAGGTTGAGAGCATCAAGTTCCTTGGTGTCCACATCACCAACAAACTAACATGGTCCAAGCACACCAAGACAGTCATGAAGAGGGCACGACAAAACCAATTCCCCCTCGGGAGACTGAAAAGATTTGGCATGGGTCCTCAGATCCTCAAAAGGTTCTACAGCTGCACCATCGAAAGCATCCTGACTGGTTGCATCACTGCCTGGTATGGCAACTGCTCGGCCTCTGACCGCAAGGCACTACGGAGGGTAGGGCGAACGGCCCAGTACATCACTGGGGCCAAGCTTCCTGCCATCCAGGACCTCTATGCCAGGCGGTGTCAGAGGAAGGCCCTAAAAATTGTCAAAGACTCCAGCCACCCTAGTCATAGACTGTTCTCTCTTCTACCACACGGCAAGTGGTACCGGAGCGCCAAGTCTAGGTCCAAGAGGATTCTAAACAGCTTCTACCCCCAAGTCATAAGACTCCTGAACATCTAGTCAAATGGCTATCCAGACTATTTGCAGTGCCCCCCCCACCCCATCTTTACACCACTGCTATTCTCTGTTGTCATCTATGCATAGTCAATTTAATAACTCTACCTACATGTACATACTACCTCAAGTAACCGGTGCCCCCGCACATTGACTCTGTACTGGTACCCCCCTGTATATAGTCTCGCTATTGTTATTTTACTGCTGCTCTTTAATTACTTGTTACTTTTATCTCTTATTCTTATCCATATTTTTTGGAAACTGCATTGTTGGTTAGGGGCTTTTAAGTAATCATTCCAGACCTGTTGTATTCGGCGCATGTGACTAATAAAATTAGACTTGATGATTTGATTTCATTACTGGCCAGTGAGTCCACTAACCTGGCGTCCTGGGTCTGAATAGGTTCCTGATTAGAGGGGAAGGATGCAAATCAGTAGTGCTGTAGACATTACTTATGGCCTGGAAAGAGGGTTATCTATTGTCCCCCACATGTATTCTCTATGTAGAGACAACAAATAAGAATGTTAACTGCTGCTCCTGCAGTTAGTTAGAAGTAAAGACAGACTTCCTTGAAGTTAAATGGAAAGTTAACCCAAACTACAAAATGATATTGGTTTTCTTACCTTGTGCGCAGTCTGTGGACAAGGTATGACAGCAATCCATGCTTTGGTTTCCAAATGCTAACGTTTTAACATTTGTGGCAAAAATCCCATTCAAGTCATAGGACCAATATTAGCATTATTCGCGCATCCAAATCATCTGAAAGTATCTACAATTGCTTGTGAAGCTCACAGACGTCACTTATAGATCATCTGAACATGATGCGCAAAAAATCTGGTTGACTATTTAAAACAGAAGTGCCAATAATTTTGACCTGTCTTTTTTAGATTGTTTTATAACTTGTTAAACAAAATCTCTTTCTCTGAGCAATTGCATTAGTATAAAATAACAGAGTTTCCCAATTTTTCTGCATACAATTTAGCTCAGTATTTGTTTTATTTATTTTAAACACTTTTTTGCTCATTTTTATCAAAGGTGCCAATAATTATGGATCTGTATGTTCAGCACAATTGCGGAGGTTGAACGAAGTGTCGTAATTTCCCCGCCAGAAATGATACTGCTTGCTGTGCCTGCAGCTCCTTTGGATGAATAATGAATGACTGCGTAATCTCGGGCGCTTGGAAACTCTGAGGGATCCACTTTTCTATGGTGACGAATAATGCTGTTTGACTGTTTAGGCCGTATGGTTGTCCATATGGTGCCTGAGTGGAAGTTGCAGCTGAGTCGCAGCAGTGCTGGGAATTGATGGCCCGCCGCCGCTCATCGCTCGGCCCAGCAGGCAGATCTGGGAACAGCTGCTAGGAGTGATTTGTTTGACAAGTCAATGAGTTTAGGGCTGACTAGAGGGCACTTGGCGCCGGCGACACTTTACCCCCACGCTCACATAGGAGACTCCCTGTGACTCCAGTCTCCCAGGGGAGGGATGGAACTCTGTCCCTGACTGACTGAAATAGCTGGTCAGATGGTAAGATCCATGGTTAGGATGGCAGCAGTATGGTGGTTTATGGGGACATAGCCTGGTGGATGGCAGTGAAATGGTGATTTATGAGGACACGACCTAGTGACCTTGGGGTTGGGAGTGTGTGCCCACACGAAGGCTATAGGGACACAGGCAAGTTCTGGAACTGCAAGGGAGAGGATGTGGGGCAGGCAGCAGACTTCAGTAAACACCAGGCTGGATTACAGGTGGGGATGCTACACTCTTAGAAAAAAGTGTGACATCTAGAACCTGGTAAAACCATTTTAGGTTCCATGTAGAACTCTTTCCACAGAGGGTTCTATATGGAACCCAAAAGGGGTTTTCCTGAAACCAAAAATAGCTCTACCTGGAGCCAAAAAGGGTTATCTTATGGGAACAGCCGAAGAACCCTTTTGGAACCCTTTATTCTAAGAGGGTAGTCATGTACTGCCCTAAAAATGGATAGGCTATTCCCTTTAAAGGGAATTGGTGTAGTGTTTTTAAAGGGATACTTTGTGATTTGGGAAATAATTTTTTCTTACTTACCCAGATTCAGACGAACTCATGGATACTAATTTGATGTCTCTGCATGCAGTATGCAGGAAGTTGAAGGTATCATATCATAGTGAACTTAACCCAACACCTAATGACCTTGTCAAGAGTGTTGGCTTGACAGTCGCTGGACCTGAATTCAAGTCCCGGCTGGGGCAACCCCCCGAATTCGCTAGATGTCTCCAGGAACTACAAGTCAGCTCCTCTCAGAAGCAAGGACATATACATTTTAATAACTCCAAAGCTGGGTGGTTGGTCATTTAAAGTCTTACAAAGCAATACTTAGTGATCTATATTTTATACGTTTGTAAATTTGACTAATTATCGTAAGAAACAAGATTCTATCCAATTTCTGATTCTGTGTCCCGCTGTCGCATAGAGAGATCGCAATGTTGTATATTTCTCAATGGCACTGCCTGTGCACATCTCTCTATAGACGATGCTTGAGTTATCGATTATAATTGCAGATGGTGAAGCTGCAACAGATTGTGTGTAAATGAGGTAGTGAAGTAGCAACAGAACAGCCACAGTGCTGTATAACATTTGTATAAAGCCTGCTACATGTATAGACAAACACTTCAAAGTAACAGACAGAACAGCGATATTATTAACTTTGTCCTGTGAGCTATGATATACTGTACATATCCTACTTTATTGTTTATTTTATACCACTGCACTCTCTATAGTAACTAAGAAACATGCTTTGCGAGGACATCGCTCACAGAAATTTCCTCATTTCACCACAACACATAAATCATGAGTACGGAGGACACAATTCAGAAACAAACGCGGATGATTCATTTATTTAATTTTGGTGCATTTCTACATATGCTGCTACATTTGCAAACCATAGGGAGCTCATCAGCACTTTTGGGCCAATGGTGCTGTATTTCCCTATATTTCGCCCCCTTTGAACAGACGCTTTAAATTCATAGTATTTCCTATTACAACTGACTCTTGCTTCTAACAATGGCGTTATCAATGATCCATGTCAAAGAGGCAAACGAATGAACAGAGCCTAACCAACTAATTCCTACTCCGCCCAACTGAAAGATACTGGGAATGTACAATTAGCATCCATTTGATGACTTGGCGGTGAATTAGCTCAATTAAGTGCAACGCAAAAGAAGCTAACTGCTAATCGATAATTCTCTGCCTATATGGTTTACTTGTCTATCCGTTTCCTCTTTTCTCATCGCTTCATTTATCAGTCTCCTTCATCCTCCTTTTCCTAGGGAGTTTTTGTTCTGAGTCCAGTCCAGAGTTCCATAGTCTTGATTCACAGCCACCCATGCTGAGTTGGCTTCAGTGAGACTGGGCACGTACACTACCAAAAGTATGTGGACACCTGCTCATCGAACATCTCATTCCAAAATCATGGGCATTAATATGGAGTTGGTCCCTCCTTTGTTGATTTAATAGCCTCCACTCTTCTGGGAAGGCTTTCCACTGGATGTTGGAACATTGCTGTGGGGACTTTAGTTTAGTCATTTAACTTCCATTCAGCCACAAGAGCATTAATGAGGTCTGGCACTAATGTTGAGCGATTAGGCCTGGCTCGCAGTTGACGTTGAGGTCAGCGCTCTGTGCAGGCCAGTCAAGTTCTTCCACACCGATCTCGACAAACCATTTATGTATGGACCTCGTTTTGTGCATGGGGGCATTGCCATGCTGAAACAGGAAAGGGCCATCCTCAAACTGTTGCCCCAAAGGATGAAAATGGCGCCGACAGAGAAGGCTGCCTCGCTTCTAGTCCTTAAGAAACTTTGCAGTATTTTATTTTTTTATGTATTATTTATTACATTGTTAGACCAGAAAATCTTAAGTGTTATTACATACAGCTGGGAAAAACTATTGGATATCAGAGTGGCGTCAACTTACCTGCACTACGACCAGGAATATGACTTTCCCAAAGCCGACCCTTTCTTTGCACCACCCAGGGCATTTGAACTGATCCCAGAGGCCGACCCAAAACAACGCCGCCGGATGAGAGGGAGTCGGAACGGTCTTCTAGTGAGGCTTAGGAGGTGCGCCCACCACCCACCACTTCCAAGTCTATTACTTGCTAATGTCGAGTCCCTAGATAACAACGTTGTTGAGATCAGGGCGAGGATTGCTTTCCAGAGAGACATCAGGGACTGTAACATACTCTGTTTCACGGAAACTTGGCTCTCGGGATATGCTGTCGGAATCGGTACAGCCACCTGGATTCTCAGTACAACAAGAATAAACATCTCTCTGGGAAGAAGAAGCGGGGGTGAATGTTTAACGACTCATGGTGTAATTGTCACAACATACTGGAACTCAAGTCATTTTGTTCACCTGACCTAGAATTCCTCACAATCAAATGCCAAGAGAATTCTCTTCGGTTATTGTCACAGCCGTGTATATCTTCCCTCAAGCTGACACCATGACGGCCGTCAAGGAACTTCACTGGACTTTATGCAAACTGGAAACCATATATCCTGAGGCTGCAATTGTTGTAGCTGGGGATTTTAACAAAGCAAATTTGAGGAAAAGGTTACCTAAATTCTATCAGCATATTGATTGTAGCACTCGCACTGGAAAGACAGTGGACCATTGATACTCTAACTTCCGGGATGCATACAACACCCTCCCCGCTCTCCTTTCGGCAAATCTAACCACAACTCCATTTTGCTCCTCCCTTCCTATAGGCAGAAACTCAAACAGGAAGCACCCGTGCTAAGGACTATTCAATGCTGTTCTGACCAATTGGAATCAAATCAAAATAAAATAAAATAAAATAATTTATACTGCTCAAAAAAATAAAGGGAACACTTAAACAACACATCCTAGATCTGAATTAAAGAAATAATCTTATTAAATACTTTTTTCTTTACATAGTTGAATGTGCTGACAACAAAATCACACAAAAATAATGAATGGAAATCCAATTTATCAACCCATGGAGGTCTGGATTTGGAGTCACACTCAAAACTAAAGTGGAAAACCACACTACAGGCTGATCCAACTTTGATGTAATGTCCTTAAAACAAGTCAAAATGAGGCTCAGTAGTGTGTGTGGCCTCCACGTGCCTGTATGACCTCCCTACAATGCCTGGGCATGCTCCTGATGAGGTGGCGGATGGTCTCCTGAGGGATCTCCTCCCAGACCTGAACTAAAGCATCCGCCAACTCCTGGACAGTCTGTGGTGCAATGTGGCGTTGGTGGATGGAGCGAGACATGATGTCCCAGATGTGCTCAATTGGATTCAGGTCTGGGGAACGGGTGGGCCAGTCCATAGCATCAATGCCTTCCTCTTGCAGGAACTGCTGACACACTCCAGCCACATGAGGTCTAGCATTGTCTTGCATTAGAAGGAACCCAGGGCCAACTGCACCAGCATATGGTCTCACAAGGGGTCTGAGAATCTCATCTCGGTACCTAATGGCAGTCAGGCTACCTCTGGCGAGCACATGGAGGGCTGTGCGGCCCCCCAAAGAAATGCCACCCCACACCATGACTGACCCACCGCCAAACCGGTCATGCTGGAGGATGTTGCAGGCAGCAGAACGTTCTCCACGGCGTCTCCAGACTCTGTCATGTCTGTCACGTGCTCAGTGTGAACCTGCTTTCATCTGTGAAGAGCACAGGGCGCCAGTGGCGAATTTGCCAATCTTGGTGTTCTCTGGCAAATGCCAAACGTCCTGCACGGTGTTGGGCTGTAAGCTCAACCCCCACCTGTGGACGTCGGGCCCTCATACCACCCTCATGGAGTCTGTTTCTGACCGTTTGAGCAGACACATGCACATTTGTGGCCTGCTGGAGGTCATTTTGCAGGGCTCTGGCAGTGCTTCTCCTGCTCCTCCTCGCACAAAGGTGGAGGTAGCGGTCCTGCTGCTAGGTTGTTGCCCTCCTACGGCCTCCTCCACGTCTCCTGATGTACTGGCCTGTCTCCTGGTAGCGCCTCCATGCTCTGGACACTACGCTGACAGACACAGCAAACCTTCTTGCCACAGCTCGCATTGATGTGCCATCCTTGATGAGCTGCACTACCTGAGCCACTTGTGTGGGTTGTAGACTCCGTCTCATGCTACCACTAGAGTGCAAGCACCGCCAGCATTCAGAAGTGACCAAAACATCAGCCAGGAAGCATAGGAACTGATAAGTGGTCTGTGCAAAACCTGCAGAACCACTCCTTTATTGGGGGTGTCTTGCTAATTGCCTATAATTTCCACCTGTTGTCTATTCCATTTGCACAACAGCATGTGAAATGTATTGTTAATCGGTGTTGCTTCCTAAGTGGACAGTTTGATTTCACAGAAGTGTGATTAACTTGGAGTTACATTGTGTTGTTTAAGTGTTCCCTTTATTTTTTTGAGCAGTGTATATAGCCCTTCGTACATCAGCTGATATCTCAAAGTGCTGTACAGAAACCCAGCCTAAAACCCCAAACAGCAAACAATGCATGTGAAAGAAGCACGGTGGCTAGGAAAAACTCCCTAGGAAAAACTCCCTAGAAATGCCAAAAACCTAGGAAGAAACCTCGAGAGGAACCAGGCTATGAGGGGTGTCCAGTCTTCTTCTGGCTGTGCCGGGTGGATATTATAACAGAACATGGTAAAGATGTTAAAATGTTCATAAATAATAATAATCATAGTAGTTGTCGAGGGTGCATCAAGCACGTCCGGAGAACAGGTCAGGGTTCCATATCCGCAGGCAGAACAGTTGAAACTGGAGCAGCAGCATGGCCAGGTGGACTGGGGACAGCAAGGAGTCATCATGCCAGGTAGTCCTGAGGCATGGCCATAGGGCTTAGGTCCTCCGAGAGAAAGAAAGAGAGAATTAGAGAGAATTAGAGAGAGCATATTTAAATTCACACAGGACACCGGATAAGACAAATAAGACAAATCCACGCTTCAAGATTGTTTTGATGACGTGGACTGGGATATTTTCCCGGGTAGGCTCTGAGAATAATATGGACGTGTACACCGAAACGGTCCCTGAGTTTATCAAGAAGTGTATAGGAGATGTTATACCCACTGTGACTTTTAAAACCTACCCTAACCAGAAACCGATGGTATATGGCAGAATACACAGAGTAGTCGTTCCCTCTGCAAGGTTTACAGACAATAACAACAGGAAAACAAGTCACATCAAGGACACTGACGTCTTGCTGCCAGAGAAGCTAAACATGTTCTTTACCCGCTTTGAGGATAACACAGCACCAATGACTGTGGGCTCTCCTTCTCTGTGGCCGACGTGAGTAAGACATTTAAACGTGTTAACCCTCGCAAGGCTGCCTGCCCAAACGGCATCCCTAGCCGAGTCCTCAGAGCATGCGCAGACCAGCTGGCTGGTGTGTTTACGGACATATTCAATCTCTCCCTATCCCAGTCTGCTGTCCCCACATGCTTCAAGATGGCCACCTTTGTTCCTGTTCCCAACAATACAACGGTAAATGAACTAAATGACGATCGCCCCGTAGCACTCACTTCTGTCATCATGAAGTGCTTTGAGAAACTAGTCAAGGATCACGTCACCTCCACCTTACCTGTCACCCTAGACCCACTTCAATTTGCTTACCACCCCAATAGGTCCACAGACGAAGCAATCGCCATTACACTGCACACAACCCTATCCCACTTGGACATGAGGAATACCTATGTAGAATGCTGTTCATTGACCATAACTCAGCATTCAACACCATAGTACCCTCCAAGCTCATCATTAAGCTTCAGGCCCTGGGTCTCAACCCCGCCCTGTGCAATTTGGTCCTGGACTTCATAACGGGCCGACCCCAGCTCAGCCCCCTCCTGTACTCCCTGTTCACCCATGACTGCGTGGCCATGCACGCCTCCAACTCAATCATCAAGTTTGCAGACGACACAACAGTAGTAGGCTTGATCACCAAGAACGACAAGACAACCTACAGGGAGGAGGTGTGGGCTCTCGGAGTGTGGTGTCAGGAAAATAACCTCTCACTCAATGTAAACAAAACAAAGGATATGATCGTGGACTTCAGGAAACATAGAGGGAGCACCTCCCTATCCACATCAATGGGACAGGCGTAGAGAAGGTGGAAAGTTTTCAGTTCCTTGGCATACATGTCACTGACAAACTGAAATGGTCCACCCACACAGATAGTGTGGTGAAGAAGGCGCACCAGCACCTCTTCAACCTCAGGAGGCTGAAGACATTTGGCTTGTCACCTAAACCCTCACAAACTTTTACAGATGCACAATTGAGAGCATCTTGTCGGGCTGTATCACCGCCTGGTAGGGCAACTGCACTGCCCACAACACTTGTTAGATATTGCTGCACTCTTGGAACTAGAAGCACAAGCATTTCGCTCCACTCACAACATCTGCTAACCATGTGTATGTGACCAATAAAATTTGATTTGAAGTTAGAAGCACAGAATCATCTAGAATATCATTGTATGCTGTAGCGTTTCCCTTCAGTGGAACTAAAGGGCCTACCCCAAACCATGAAAAACAGCTTCAGACCATTATCCCTCCTCCACCATACTTTACAGTTGGCACTATGCTTTCGGGTAGGTAGCGTTCTCCTGGCATCTGCCGAACCCAGATTCATCCATCGGACTTCCAGATGGGGGAGCGTGATTCATCGCTCCAGAGTCCACTGTTGGCGAGCTTTACACCACTCCAGCCAACACTTGGCATTGCGCATTGGTGATCTTACTCTTGGCTTATGTACGGCAGCTCGGCCATGGAAACCCATTTCATGAAGCTCCCCACAAAAAGGTATTGTGCTGACGTTGCTTCCAGTGGCAGTGTTTCAACTGAGGACAGACAATTTTTAAGCGCTACGCGCTTCAGCACTCGCCATTCCGTGAGCTTGTGTGGCCTACCACTTCACGGCTGAGCCGTTGCTCCTAGATGTTTCCACTTCACAATAACAGCACTCACAGTTGGCCGGGGCAGCTCTAGCAGGGAATACATTTGACGAACTGACTTGTTGGAAAGGTGGCATCCTGTCGGTAAGGATATTCCACTGGCAATGTTTGTCTATGGAAAATACATGGCTGTGTGCTCAATTTTATACACCTGTCAGCAACGGGTGTGGCTGAAATAGCCAAATCCACTAATTTGAAGTGTCCACATATTTTTGTATATATAGTGCATCAGTCTGTCTAGAGTGAAAGTACCACACTGCATCTGGAGAGACAGAGAAAGAGAATAGAGGAAAAAAAGAGTACGGGTTTGAGGTAATTTAAGAAAACACAATGGTGAAGGCCACCTGTACTGTTGTTATGCACTGGCCAACTTTCATACCTATATGTTTGTGTTGTACACAATGTAACATTAACAAGTAACAATAGTACTGTGGACCTTCATGTTTATAATCAATCAATCTGAATAATTATATATCAGTAGATTGAAAGTCAGGATTTTCATAGTGCATTATAGTTTTTCTCGTTATACCATTTCTTTAAACACTAGCCTACCTTTTAATACTATTGTTTCAGAAGGAGGCTTTGAAGCAAAGTATCGATTTTGGTAGCTCAGAAATGGTTGGGCGCCTGAGCATGTGTAAAGAATCCCAAAGAGACTCTTTTTGACTTTCAGACCTAATTCTTTCCCGGTCTCATAGCGAGAGCAAACAGGTTCAATAACATCACACAGATGCCCAGCAAATGGGTAACCATTTTCTCTCTCTGCCAGAGCACTCTGTTGCTCATCACGTCTAGCCGCTGTTATGACAGCCCTCTATGAACCCCTTTGTCACCTAGCTAGACCCATCTTCTCTCATTCTGCGGTTGATTGCTGTGTGTGTGTGTGGGTGTACAGTCGTGGCCAAAAGTTTTGAGAATTACACGAATATTCATTTTCACAAAGTCTGTTGCCTCAGTTTGTATGATGGCAATTTGCATATACTCCAGAATGTTATGAAGAGTGATCAGATGAATTGCAATTAATTGCAAAGTAACTGAATCCCCCAAAAACATTTCCACTGCATTTCAGCCCTGCCACAAAAGGACCAGCTGACGATCATGTCAGTGATTCTCTCGTTAACACAGGTGTGAGTGTTGACGAGGACAAGGCTGGAGATCACTCTGTCATGCTGATTGAGTTCGAATAACAGACTGGAAGCTTCAAAAGGAGGGTGGTGCTTGGAATCACTGTTCTTCCTCTGTCAATCATGGTTACCTGCAAGGAAACACGTGCAGTCATCATTGCTTTGCACAAAAAGGGCTTCACAGGCAAGGATATTCCTGCCAGTAAGATTACACCTAAATCAACCATTTATCAGATCATCAAGAACTTCAAGGAGAGCGGTTCAATTGTTGTGAAGAAGGCTTCAGGGTGCCCAAGAAAGTCCAGCAAGCGCCAGGACCGTCTCCTAAAGTTGATTCAGCTGCGGGATCGGGGCACCACCAGTACAGAGCTTGCTCAGGAATGGCAGCAGGCAGGTGTGAGTGCATCTGCACGGACAGTGAGGCAAAGACTTTTGGAGGATTGCCTGGTGTCAAGAAGGGCAGCAAAAGAAGCCACTTCTCTCCAGGAAAAACATCAGGGACAGACTGATATTCTGCAAAAGGTACAGGGATTGGAATGCTGAGGACTGGGGTAAAGTCATTTTCTCTGACGAATACCCTTTCCGATTGTTTGGGGCATCTGGAAAAAAGCTTGTCCGGAGAAGACAAGGTGAGCGCTACCATCAGTCCTGTGTCATGCCAACAGTAAAGCATCCTGAGACCATTCATGTGTGGGGTTGCTTCTCAGCCAAGGGAGTGGGCTCACTCACAATTTTGCCTAAGAACACAGCCATGAAAACAGAATGGTACCAACACATCCTCCGAGAGCAACTTCTCCCAACCATCCAGGAACAGTTTGGTGACGAACAATGCCTTTTCCAGGATGATGGAGCACCTTGCCATAAGGCAAAAGTGATACCTAAGTGGCTCTGGGAACAAAACATCGATATTTTGGGTCCATGGCCAGGAAACTCCCCAGACCTTAATCCCGTTGAGAACTTGTGGTCAATCCTCAAGAGGCAGGTGGACAAACAAAAACCCACAATTTCTGACAAACCCCAAGCATTGATTATGCAAGAATGGGCTGCCATCAGTCAGGATGTGGCCCAGAAGTTAATTGACAGCATGCCAGGGTGGATTGCAGAGGTCTTGAAAAAGAAGGGTCAGCACTGCAAATATTGAGTCCTTGCATCAACTTCATGTAATTGTCTATGAAATGCTTGTAATTATACTTCAGTATTCCATAGTAACATCTGACAAAAACATCTAAAGACACTGAAGCAGCAAACTTTGTGAAAAATAATATTTGTGTCATTCTCAAAACTTTTGGCCTCGACTGTATATGCACGTGTGTTAAACTGACGGCTTGTCTGTTGTGTGTATGTATATACCATGGGTTGGTCAGATTCTGAGTGTGTTCACTGAGTGTGCATGTGCTTACTCACCTACTCACCATCCTCATCATCAGACATTCTCATCATCCTCTTGACACCACCGCATACCTCCTTTATGATAACATTACCAAAGCAGAACACTCTCTTTCTGTGGATGACTTTAAAGTCTTGGCCCCCTCTTGCCATCATGGCAGCTGTCAGGTAAGACACCGTGCAGGGATCAGACTTCTGCCATTTGCGTCTCCATTTGACAGTGCATTGAGTGACGCCGGCTGACACTTGGCGGGTTGCTGCTCTGACAGGCTTTCACCTCAGCCGCTCTTGTTGGAAATCGTGTCCTGGGTTCCAAGTGTTTTTATCATTACCACTGCAGTGAATGTCGTTGTTATTGCCGATCGGACAGCAAGGCCACGTAATGTAGAAATGGTGAAATCATTGATATATGAATGGGAATGGGAAGGACATCATAAAAGCTAAAGGACAGAGATTCATATATTATAGCTCCCTCTTGTCAGAAAGAAAAGGTACAATTAGGTAAAAAAAGGTAGAACTGTCCTTTAATTGCTGGAGTCGGAACGAATACACACTTTGGAATTTGTCTGAAATAAGAAAAGAAAGGGGGAAAAATGTATAGGAAAGAGAGGGGATAAAAAGAGAAAGAAAGAGTCTACGTGGAGAGGGTGAAATTGGTGGGGAAAATCTTTATAGAGCGAATTGCTTTTCGCTTGGGAGGCACGGTTGCAGAGGCTGTCCCCCTCGAGCCAATCAGGAATTAATTCAGCCGTCAATATCACCTTAATCACTGGAATGGTGGTGCTTAGATGGCATTTTTCTCCACGCCGCAACCGAAATTACAAATGAGACCGCCGTAGCCTCGTAGTCTTCCTGCTGCATCATGAATCCCCCAAGTTCACCTGAGGGCAGTGTGGGAGAGAGAGGGAGAGAGAGAGAGAAATGGAGGAAGACAGGGGGGTAGAGGGAGAGAGAAGGAAGGAAGGAAATGTGGGAGGGAGGGAGAGAGTCAAAGGGAGGGAGAGGAGATAAAGTAGTCTTCTAGGGGAAAACTCATTGAAAAGAAACGAAGAGCGAGAGCAAAACTGTCAGATGTGAAACTAAAACAGAGACTGACAGAGAGAGAAAAGAAGAAGGATGGGAAATGTAGTCGTTTTATGGGGTAAAAAAGACCCAACCAATAAAAAGAAAACACCCAAACACAGTGACTCATCCCTCCTTGAGCAGATGAGCTTGTCCGGTCCATAGTACTTCGCTATGGGACCAGACCATGTGGCACGCTGCTGATTATTTCCCACCCCATGTCTTATTATTTTGGTTTGGTCTCCCGAGGCACAGGGAAACAGAATGAACTACCAATGTCTGTGATAAGCTTTCTCTCCAATTCACTCTTCTTCCAATTTTGCTGTACCTGCTTCTGGCCCATCTGTCAAACACACACAAAAGAATGATGCAGGCCACCTCTCCCTTTGTGTCTCCGAAACTGTTGGGGATACTACTCTGAAAATATTGTTTACCAAGCTACCAATTACTTCACTGGAGTAAGTTAAGCTACTCTAAAGCGACCAGTAAGAAAATACATTTACTTAACTAAAATTACTTTGAAAAAAACTACTTAGTGAAAAATTATCATATGTAAATGTGAAATGTCATGGAGTACAAATTGCAGAACAGTTCACTCTGGAGTCAGATGTTAACAGAATTTGAGAATTAGGCACACACATTTTAGGCACACACATGTTCAGGTAGTAAACAGTAGCAGCAGTGTATGTCATGAGAAAAAAAAGAAAAACGTAAATGCAGATAGTTCAGGTAGCTATTTGGTTAACTATTTTACTAACAATTTAGCAGTCTTATGGTTTGGGTGTAGAAGCTGTTCAGGGTCCTGTTGGTATCACTTGTGTTAAATAGCCCTTCCAAGTGTTGGAAAAAGTACCCGATTTTCATACTTGAGTAAAAGTAAAGAAAGATACCTTAATAGAAAAGGACTCAAGTGAAAGTGAAAGTCACCCAGTAAAATACTACTTGAGTAAAAGTAAAAAAATATTTGATTGTAAATATACTTTTAAGTGTCAAAACTAAATGTAATGGCTAAAATATACTTAAGTATCAATGGTAAAAGTATGAATCATTTCAAATTCCTTATATTAATTAAGCATGCCAAACGGCACAATAAATTTTTTTTTGCAGAATTGTTCTCTTGATAAGTGTGTGAATTGAACAATTTTCCTGTCCTGCTAAGCATAAAAAATGTAAAAAGTACTTTATTTTCTTTAGGAATGTAGTGAAGTAAAAGTAAAAGTTGTCCAAAATATGAATAGTAAAGTACAGATACCCCCCAAAATGACTTAAGCGGTACTTTACACCACTGACCGCATGTGGTGCGGTAGTAGAGAGAACAGTCTATGACTTTGGTGGCTGGAGTCTGACCATTTTTAGGTCCTTCCTCTGACACCACGTGGTATAGTGGTCCTGGATGGCAGGGAGCTCGGCCCCAGTGATATACTGGGCCGTCCGCACTACCCTCTCTAGCGCCTTGCGATCGAATGACCAGGTGTTGCCATACCAAGCGGTAATGCAGCTAGTCATGATGCTCTCAATGGTGCAGCTGTATAACGTTTTGAGGATCTGAGGGCCCATGCCAAATCTTTTCAGCCTCCAGAGGGGGAAGAGGCGTTGTCTTGACCTCTTCACGACTGTGTTGGTGTGTTTGTACCATGATAGATCCTTAGCGATTTGAACACTGAGGAACCTGAAGCTCTCAACCTGCTCCACTACAGCCCCGACCCCCTCCATTTCCTGTAATCCACGATCAGCTCCTTTGTCTTGCTGACGTTGAGGGAGAGGTTGCTGTCCTGGCACCACACTGCCAGGTCTCTGACCTCCTCCCTATACTTTGTCTCATCACCGTCAGTGATCAGGCCTACCACCGTTGTGTCGTCAGCAAACTGCATTATGGTATTGGAGTTATGAGTGACCACGCAGTCGTGGGTGAACAGGGAGTACAGGAGGGGACTAAACACTCACCCCTGAGGGGCCCCCGTGTTGAGGGTCAGCGTGGCTGATGTGTTGTTGTGTAACCTCACCACCTGGGGGCTTCCTGTCAGGAAGTCCAGGATCCAGTTGCAGAGAGATGTATTCAGTCCCAGGGCCCTTAGCTTAGTGATGAGCTTTGTGGGCCCCATGGTGTTGAACTCTGAGCAGTAGTCAATGAACAGCATTCTCACGTAGGTGTTTTTTTGTCCAAGTGGGAAAGGGCAGTGTGGAGTGCAATAGAGATTGAGTCATCTGTCTATCTGTTGGGAAGGTATGCACATTGTAGTGGGTCCAGGGTATCTGGGATGATGGTGTTGATGTGAGCCATGACCAGCCTTTCAAGGAATTTAATGGCTACAGATTTGAGTAATACAGGGCAATAGTCATTCAGACAGGTTACCTTGGTGTTCTTGGGCACAGCGACTATGGTGGGCATCTTGAAACGTGTAGGTATTATAGACCGGGTCAGGGAGAGGCTGGGCTTCCCTTTGTAATCCCTCTGCCACATCCGACGAGCGTCAGAGGTGGTGTTGTAAGATTCGATCTTAGTCCTGCATTTACCCTTTGCCTGTTTGATGGTTCGTCGAAGAGCGCAGTGGGATTTCTTATATCAAATCAAAATCAAGTCAAATGTATTTGTATAGCCCTTCTTACATCAGCTGATATTTCAAAGTGCTGTACAGAAACCCAGCCTAAAACCCCAAACAGCAAGCAATGCAGGTGTAGAAGCACAGTGGCTAGGAAAAACTCCCGAGAAAGGCCAAAACCTAGGAAGAAACCTAGAGAGGAACCAGGCTATGATGGGTAACCAGTCCTCTTCTGGCTGTGCCGGGTGGAGATTATAACAGAACATGGCCAAGATGTTCAAATGTTCATAAATGACCAGCATGGTCAAATAATAATAATCACAGTAGTTGTCGAGGGTACAACAAGTCAGCACCTCAAGAGTAAATGTCAGTTGGCTTTTCACAGCTGATCATTGAGAGTATCTCTACCGCTCCTTCTGTCTCTAGAGAGTTGAAAACAGCAGGTCTGGGACAGGTAGCACGTCCTGTGAACAGGTCAGGGTTCCATAGCGGCAGGCAGAACAGTTGAAACTGGAGCAGCAGCACGGCCAGGTGGACTGGGGACAGCAAGTAGTCATCATGCCAGGTAGTCCTGAGGCATGGTCCTAGGGCTCAGGTCCTCCGAGAGAGAGAAAGAAAGAGAGAGAGATAATTAGCGAGGGCATACTTAAATCCACACAGGACACCGATAACACAGGAGAAATACTCCAGATATAACAGACTGACCCTAGCCCCCCGACACAAACTACTGCAGCATAAATACTGGAGGCTGAGACAGGAGGGGTCAGGAGACACTGTGGCCCCATCCGATGATACCCACGGACAGGGCCAAACAGGAAGGATATAACCCCACCCACTTTGCCAAAGCACAGCCCCCACACCACTAGAGGGATATCTTCAACCATCAGCTTACCATCCTGAGACAAGGCCGAGTATAGCCCACAAAGATCTCCGCCACGGCACAACCCAAGGGGGGGCGCCAACCCAGACAGGAAGACCACATCAGTGACTCAACCCACTTAAGTGACGCACCCCTCCTAGGGACGGCATGGAAGAACACCAATAAGCCAGTGACTCAGCCCCTGTAATAGGGTTAGAGGCAGAGAATCCCAGTGGAGAGAGGGGAACCGGCCAGGCAGAGACAGCAAGGGCGGTTCGTTGCTCCAGAGCCTTTCCGTTCACCTTCACACTCCTGGGCCAGACTACACTCAAATCATAGGACCTACTGAAGAGATGAGTCTTCAGTAAAGACTTAAAGGTTGAGACCGAGTCTGCGTCTCTCACATGGGTAGGCAGACCATTCCATAAAAATGGAGCTCTATAGGAGAAAGCCCTGCCTCCAGCTGTTTGCTTAGAAATTCTAGGGACAATTAGGAGGCCTGCGTCTTGTGACCATAGCGTACGTGTACGTATGTACGGCAGGACCAAATCGGAAAGATAGGTAGGAGCAAGCCCATGTAATGCTTTGTAGGTTAGCAGTAAAACCTTGAAATCAGCCCTTGCCTTAACAGGAAGCCAGTGGAGGCTAGCACTGGAGTAATATGATCCAATTTTTTGGGTCTAGTCAGGATTCTAGCAGCCGTATTTAGCACTAACTAAAGTTTATTTAGTGCTTTATCCGTGTAGCCGAAAAGTAAAGCATTGCAGTAGTCCAACCTAGAAGTAACAAAAGCATGGATTAATTTGTCTGCATCATTTTTGGACAGAAGGTTTCTGATTTTTGCAATGTGACGTAGATGGGAAAAAAGCTGTCCTTGAAACAGTCTTGATATGTTCTTCAAAAGAGAGATCAGGGTCCAGAGTAACGCCGAGGTCCTTCAGTTTTATTTGAGACGACTGTACAACCATCAAGATTAATTGTCAGATTCAACAGAAGATCTCTTTGTTTCTTGGGACCTAGAACAAGCATCTCTGTTTTGTCCGAGTTTAAAAGTAGAAAGTTTACCAGCCATCCACTTCCTTATGTCTGAAACACAGGCTTCTAGCGAGGGCAATTTTGGGGCTTCACCATGTTTCATTGAAATGTACAGCTGTGTGTCATCCGCATAGCAGTGGAATTATGTTTTCGTATGACATCCCCAAGAGGTAAAATATATAGTGAAAACAATAGTGGTCCTAAAACGGAACCTTGAGGAACACCGAAATTTACAGTTGTAGTTGTCGAGGGTGCAACAAGTCAGTAACACTAGAGTAAGTGTCAGTTGGCTTTTTCATAGCCGATCTTTGAGAGTATCTCTACCGCTCCTGCTGTCTCTAGAGAGTTGAAAACAGCAGGTCTGGAACAGGTAGCACGTCCGGTGAATAGGTCAGGGTTCCAGCAGGTCTGGGACAGCAGGTCTGGGACAGGTAGCACATCCGGTGAACAGGTCAGGGTTCCATAGCTGCAGGCAGAACAGTTGGAGTTGGAGCAGCAGCACGGCCGGGTGAACTGGGGACAGCAAGGAGTCATCAAGCCAGGTAGTCCTGAGGCATGGTCCTAGGGCTCAGGTCCTCCGAGAGAGAGAAAGAAAGAAAGAGAAAGAGAGAATTAGAGAGAGCATATTTAAATTCACACAGGACACCGGAAAGGGGGGGGGGGGGGGCAACCCAGACAGGAAGACCATTTTACACTCAACACCCCCCTTTCCCCCTCTGTTCCAGTCAATTGATGCACACAGTCAACCTGGTTGTTAAAGATATTCATCTGTCTCACTCACTCTCAACCTTTATTTAAAGCTCAATGTTAAATTCAAATTACCCTATATCTAAGCCAATATGAAACCAATGTCGATGAAAATGTGCAAATCAACTTGATTGGAGGTACACTCCACGCCAATCGTCATGATCAGTCCGGTCGTTACCGAGAGCCGCTATACCGAATTCTTGACAGGGTCGTTAGCATTAGGGTCGTCAGACAATTTTTTTGCCCAAATCTAGCTAAAATTTTAGACGGCTGCTAAAAAACGAGGCTACACCGTCCATAAGGTGACCATTAGACTTAGATCCATTTGGACTGAATAAGTTTGTAGATTTTTATTAAATTCACAATTTACGGCTTTCACGTGAACATATGTTTTTTTACCTGTAAAGCACATTGTAGCATTTCTAATGATGCTAACATCTTTTCAGCCGAATCTCAGAGTACTAAAACCGGGTGCAACTCGATTGCTGTCCAACAGCAGCAGCTAGCTAGCTAGTGAACACCAGTTGGATGAGAAGCAAAAGGAAGGTAGCTAGGTATATTTTGCTGTGGAAGGTTTTTTATAAGTAATCTGTGTAAACTTCTGACCTGGACACTTGCGTGTAATCAAAGCACAAACAATTAAGCTAGCGAACATCCTTAGCTGTTATTGTAGCCAGTTAGATACACCTACTTTGGGAAAACTGCCACACTGCTAATTTATAATACATGCACACACCAGAACAGACATGTCGCTGTTAGAAGATCCAGAGCAAATTATATCCCTTACCTTACCTTAATTCAGTATGTCAATGTGTATGCAATGCATTAGGAAAGCATTCAGATGGCTTGACTTTTTCCAAATTTTGTTACGATACAGCCTTATTCTAAAATTGATTAAATTGTTGTTTTTTTACACACAATACCCTACAATGACAAAGGAAAAACAAGTTTTTAGAAATGTTTGCAAATGTATATATTTTTTTTTACTGAAATATCACATTTACATAAGTATTCAGACCCGAGTCTTCTTGGGTAAGATCCTACAGGCTTGGCACACCTGTATTTGGGGAGTTTCTCCCATTCTTCTCTGCAGATCCTCTCAAGCTCTGTCAGGTTGGATGGGGAGGACTGCTCAGCTATTTTCAGGTCTCTCCAGACATGTTCAATCGGGTTCAAGTCCGGGCTCTGGCTGGGCCACTCAAGGACATTCAGAGACTTGTCCCGAAGCCACTACTGTGTTGTCTTGACTGTGTGCTTAGGGTCGTTGTCCTGTTGGAAGGTGAACCGTCGCCCCAGTCTGAGGTCCTGAGCGCTCTGGAGCAGGTTTTCATCAAGGATCTGTCTGTACTTTGCTCCGTTCAAAAAACATCCAGTCAGCGGCAGTCATGTGGACAAAAACACTTTGTTGATGAGAGGTAGAAGGAGAATGGCAAGAATCGTGCAAGCTAACAGGCAGGCCACAAACAGGCAAATAACGTTGCAGTACAACAGTGGTGTGCTGAACTGCATCTTCGGATTTGTAGGTCCTCATGGCCACACCGCGTTCCACTCCTATTAGCTAAAAACAAGAAGATATCGCTCCAGTGGGCACGCGATCACTTACACTGGACAATTGAGGAGTGGAAAAACATTGCCCGGTCCGACGAATCCCTGTTCCAGGGTTTGGCGTAAGCAGCATGAGTCCATGGCACCATCCTGCATGGTGTCAATGGTACATGCTGGTAGTAGTGGGGGGAATGTTTTCCTGGCACATGTTGGGTCACTTGATTCCTGGCACACGTTGGGTCACCGCGCCTTTCAGGTAAGCTTTAGCCACACTCTGAAAACACAGACACATTGGGATCATGATGATTGTTGGTAATTCACGCAGAATTACTGTGTTTTCTTCAACCCTGATAGTCCTCTCCATGTCAGGGTTGTTTTTTGAGGGGGGAGATGGTGACACACACACACATACTCTCTCTCTTGCTCTCACACACACACACACACACACTGATGGGGTAGCTTGTTTAGCACTGGAGTGCCATCGTCGTCCCCTTCTGGCCCTCATCGATTAGGATGCATATTCAGTCAGTGTTAATCAGAGAGGCACAGCACACACAGCAACCCACAGTGGATCGATACTGGTGTGAGCCTGATGTGTACTGAGACTGACGCACACAGTTAGAGATGGACACACACACACACTCACAGACACATTAGTCCTCCTCCAGCAATGTTGTGTTTTTGTGTGAAGCGCATGCACCTCCTATCATACACCAACACACTACACCACTCCTCCCTCGATGCACAATCATTCATCAGACACAAACAGATCCAGAGAGCCAGATTTTCACACAGTGATGTGTTACAAACTCTCCACTATAACGAACATTCTCTCTTCTACAGAAAATTCCACTTCCTTGCAGAAATCCTATCCAACTGAGAGCCTCTTAGAAAAAATATAAACTTTCGGAACCAAGAACTAAACAAAACGGATATTGGCACACGATGGAGGGAGTGTTGGAACATAACTAACAAAATTACAGTTAACAAAAATGTATGCTTAATCCAACTAATGTACAGGATTTATTATACAGGACAAAAAAAGTATTAATTCTACAGCACAACGGTGGAGTCATGTCTTACGTGTAAAGCTAACAGTGACTCAATGATTCATGCCTTCTGGGAGTTATAGCTATAAAGTCCAAAAGCTATGGGTGAAGTTAGAAAGTTGCTTGTCAGAAGTTTTAATGACTTTTAATTCATCTATCAAGACATGGCATTTGGGGGTGCGGTGAGATACACAACAGTTTGTAAGTAAGTAAGTAGCCTTGCACAAGCCTTGGCTGGTACGGCTCACAGGGCAGGAGCCTATTTCCTGTTTATGTAGCGTGAAGCAGCTTGATGTACAAGTACACCAACCTGGACAGGATGCTAGTCTACCCAATGAGTTGGACTCTACTTTTGTCAATCATTTTGAAAAAACTTTTGCTTAAAAACTGGAAATCAAATGATCCTCCATCGCTAAGACAGTGGAGAAATCAAATGCATTACTATCAAAATATAATGTGGGCTACAGAGAGAGAGAGGCAGAATAGTGCAGTTTGAAGCCATATAGCATGAAATATTACAAGCACTGGAGATGTCCAGAGGATGAGAAATGTGTTATTGTGAGATGGGCAGGATGGGCGAGGTTATATTGGGAACATGTGGGTCTGAGTAAGTGTGAGGTCATTGTTTGTTAAAATTTGTGTATGTACATTTTGAGTTGTCTATTGTTTTTGTATTGCATTTTTATTATGCCACTTCCATGTCTATTTGTCTCTTGATGTTGCATTGCTAGGCTATCAAACCCATCCACATAGTGATTCATTTTTGGTTGAATAATTAAGAGAGAAAAAAAACTGCTAAGGAATAACTGATTAGTAACTCCTTAAAACATGAATTTCATGTGAACAAATGTGAAGTGTTCAAAAAATGTCATTAAATTTCACATGTGAAATCATGTGTAGTTTCATGTGATCACATCTAATGTGATAGCATGTGACATGTAAAGCGACGTGATAACATGAAACTACACATGATTTCAGAAATTTAATATGAAATCATGTGGTTTTCCACATGAGGAATCATGTTTTTTTCAGATTCTTTTATCCTGTAAAATGTGCAGTGGATTGGTGCATGTTCCAATGTCCATACTAGCATACCATGCCCAATCCTATCATTCTTAATAGTATTCTAGTGTTGATATTGGAACAAATGTTTACCCAGAGTTGTGGTGTAGGTGGTTCCCTTTGAGCATCCGGGAGGCAGGGACATAGGTATAACAGAGAAACACAGGATAAAAGTGGGTTTGGATGGGGCACCCTTCAGAAAAACCTTCAGAGAGAGAGAGGAGCACCCATTGAATGGGGCAACCCAACCCGTGAGGGGTGGTGACTCTGAATTAGCACTAGCTGTCCCATTGCAGCGGCTCAGGGTCAGAGAGAGAAAGAGAGTGAGGGGAGGATGGAGAGGAAGGGGGGGTCAGTAGACTAGGCCAGATTTATGGAGTGGCGCTCCACTTTTTAAAAACCTGCCCCGCATTACATTAACTCTGAGATTATGGGGGAGCAGGAAAGGCACAGCGGTAAATCACGTCCACTTTCATACAGTGCCGCTGTGGTGCTTTATTGATATATAGTGTTTGCTCGTCCACCCCCCACTCCCCAGGAACGTTTGATACACTGCCACGGCAACTGTGCTCAGGTGTATCAGAATTTTTATGTGCTGTTTGGGTGCATCTGAGGCGTGGGGTTGGATCTGTCAATGGATCTGTGAACCGTGCTATGCTGGCTCGGATATTTAACTTTTATCCTTTCCAGCTAGGTTCCAGCAACTAACCAGGCCAGCCAAGTACAGCTTGGCTCGGCTTTGCTCAGTAGTTTGAAAAGGGTAGGAATATTTATTAGGAGGCCTGTCGTCGTAAATTACTCATCTGTTCCTGGCAGTCTTCCCCTTATTCCCTTCTTTTATTAGCTCATTACTAGTTCATTATCAAGAATACATCTTCCACATTAGAGAGTGCAGGGAGGGAAACTGAGGTCACCCACATTACAAGCTTCAGAAGAGAGGGAAGAGCTATAGATGAAGCTCTCTGTTTGACACGTAGGCTGTCTGCCCTTATAGGGCTCTGGTAAAAAGTAGTGCACTACATAGGGAATAGGCTGCCAATTGGGACTCAGATATCACCCTCCAGACAGATATTCCACAGAAATAGCCCACTGATTGCCATCCTGTCTTGAGATGTTCTCAAGTCCTTTGTTCAGCCTTCCCTGTAGCTCAGTTGTTAGAGCATGGTGGTTGCAACGCCAGGGTTGTGGGTTTGCTTCCCACGGGGGGCCAGCACAAAAAAAAAAAATGTATGAAATTGTATGCATTCACTACAGTAAGTCGCTCTGGATAAGAGCGTCTGCTAAATGACTAAAATGTAAAAATATTTATCACTAGCTAGTGACTGGGGATGGGACTTAGATAGAATTTGTCCTTCTGTAAGAAGTGACAGAAGAAAGCATGGTATGCTTTAATTTTTCCCCAAAAATACTTCTTCCCCACATTTGCACCTTAATTAACATGTTACTTCCAGGCTTATCAGTGACGGATTTGTTTGTGAGTACCATTTTAAGATGTGTTGGTGTTGTACAAGACCATTCAATCTGAATCGCTTGTTCATTTTTTCGGTTTGCAATGAAGACAGTAAGAGTGTTGAAGTCATCTCCCCATCATTATCACCAATATTATCAATTGCTGTCATTATCATCATCACTATCGTTATCTGTAATGATAAAAAAGTGACCGCCATTATTAGGCCATTAGGCCGTAATTAGGCCATTAAATAATTTGAATCCAAATCAAATCAAATTGTATTGGTCATATACACATGGTTAGCGAGTGTAGCGAAATGCTTGTTCTTCTAGTTCCGACCGTGCAGTAATATCTAACAAGTAATTTAACTATTTCACAACAACTACCTTATACACACAAGTGTAAAGGAATGAATAAGAATATATACATATAAATATATGGATGAGCGATGGCCGAACGGCATAGGCAAGATGCAGTAGATGGTATAGAGTACAGTATATACATATGAGATGAGTAATGTAGGGTATGTAAACATTATATGAAGTGGCATTGTTTAAAGTGACTAGTGATACATTTATTACATCCAATTTTTAATTATTAAAAGTGGCTAGAGATTTGAGTCAGTATATTGGCAGCAGCCACTCAATGTTAGTGATGGCTGTTTAACAGTCTGATGGCCTTGAGATAGAAGTTGTCTCTCAGTCCCAGCTTTGATGCACCTGTACTAACCTCGCCTTCTGGATGATAGCGGGTTGAACAGGCAGTGGCTCGGGTGGATGTTGTCCTTGATGATTTTTTTTGTGCAGACCTCACTACCCTCTGGAGAGCCTTGTGGTTGTAGGCGGAGCAGTTGCCGTACCAGGCAGTGATACAGCCCGACATGATACTCTCGATTGTGCATCTGTAAAAGTTTGTGAGTGTTTTCGGTGACAAGCCAAGTTTCTTCAACCTCCAAGATCCTTGACTAGTCTCTCAAAGCACTTCATGATGACGGAAGTGAGTGCTACAGGGCGATAGTAGTTTAGCTCAGTTACCTTAGCTTTCTTGGGAACAGAAACAATGGTGGCCCTCTTGAAGCATGTGGGGACAGCAGACTGGGACAGGGATTGATTAAATATGTCCGTAAACACAACAGCCAGCTGGTCTGCGCATGCTCTGAGGACGCAGCTAGGGATGCCGTCTGGGCCGTCAGCCTTGCGAGGGTTAACACATTTAAATGTTTTACTCACGTTGAATGTAAATTAACATCCTTTTGATGTAAGATTCCACCCGCACTGCCGGTTTTCCGGCTGCTGCTCGTTTATGAGTCCACTGAAACTCAACATCAGGACAGCTGTTCTGATAAATTAGTTGATAGGCATGTTTCACTTCGCACAAAGTTGAAGTTCCCTCATTCCCTCCAGTCTATGATGATGAAATAACATAGAGCCTCATTAGGCTGGCGTGATCAATAGAGGCTTTCATTAGTCACACAAGATCAGAGGCAATTGGATCCTGAGCACCTGCTACTTATCCGCCATTTTGGCTCAGTTTCAACTGTACCCTTTAATAATGAGATGTATAAATCATCACATTTTGGCTTTTTGTTCTTTGGTATAAAGTATTAAACAAATAATTCCAGTTTTGCTGAAGTGTAAAATCCCCCTATACAGTATAACAGGTTAAATGGATAATGATTGATGATATACAGATCAATGTATATAGACAGACTACTTCCTTCAAGGTGTAATCATTGGGTTACCTTGAAATGTTACGGACTGGTTAGTGACAGCCACTATCGATTTCAGTGCCTATTGCTGCACTATATGGTACAAATTTTAAATAGTACAGAGGCATGTGCCAGCAATCACAACTAGATAGTAATAATGGTCCATGTCGCCAGTCATTCAGGACAAGGGTTCAATATAGACCGGACATGAGCATTTTTAGAGAAAGCTAGAGATGGTCCAAATTAAAGCAGTCAGCCATATCAGTCTCCTATCAGAGTCCTATATCAATGACAGTCAGCCTTCCCTCAAAGATTTCCAATATTTCTTTACTTGTGAGAGGTTGCATGAAGAACCACTCATGGGTAAAAGGTTAGTTCGGTTTACTTTAAAGATCGCATTTAATTTTTGCTTCCCCCACTCTTTAAAACATATATGTATTCCCTTTTGGTGCCCAGATACTCCTTTAAAGTTCACTTTACTTAGAATTGTAACAATACCATGCATTGTAACATTGGCACCGTGAACTTCATTAATTTCATGACAATCTCACAATGCAGTGCAAAACAGTTCTTAAAGGAACATACATGTAAGGGCTGTCTTCGTCGTCAGATGAAACAGAGAAGTCATCGTCGGAAAAGGTGGACCAATACGCAGCGGAGGATGTGTTCATCATTAGTGTTTTAATGAAAAAAGAGAACACTACAAAAATAAACAAAAGACGACAGCAAACAGTTCTGTTAGGAAAACACACTAACAAAATACAATTACCCACAAAACCCAAAGGAAAAACATGCTCCTTATGTGTGACTCCCAATAAGCAACAACAAGCTTCAGCTGTGCCTGATTGTTTTGGGCCGTGTGTGGCTCCCAAAGAAATACAAAAACATAGAAAAAGGAACATAGAACGCCCACCCAATGTAACACCCTGGACTAACCAAAATAAAGAACAAAAACCCCTCTATGGCCAGGGCGATACAATACAACAATAACTAATTACTGTTTAACAAAATCAGATATAACATGTTGCCATGATTTACTTAATCAAAACAGCTGATTTGTAAAGGCTTTTGTTCTAGTAATTACGCAAATAACTAGGCACAATACCTACAACTACAGCTCTTTCCTTTAGGGAACGTGAACTGATACTGTACAGTGGCTTGCGAAAGTATTCACCCCCATTGGCATTTTTCCTATTTTGTTGCCTTACAACCTGGAATTAACCTTTTGGGCTCACCCTAGGATAGGGGGCGCCACAGCGCATTTTGAAAAAAATTCATGCCCATTTTCAACGGCCTACTAATCAAACTCAGAAGCTAGGATATGCATATAATTAATACCTGTGGATAGAAAACACCCTAAAGTTTCTAAAACTGTTTGAATGGTGTCTGTGAGTATAACAGAACTCATATGGCAGTCAAAACCCCGAGACCGATTGAAACAGGAAGTGGAATTCTGAATTGTGGACTCAACTTCACATCTTTCCCTATTAATCACACCGTGAGCTATCGTTCATTGAGTACTTTCTATTGCTTTCACTAGATGTCCGCAGTCTTTACACAGTGGTTTCAGCCTTCTACTGTCGAAACTGAATGAATGAGACGCTGTGGAAATTGGTCACAGGGGGAGGGCCATCACCATTATGACGCCGGCGGCCCTGTCTACCCCCTCCTTTCGAAACGTTTTGAAACACAATACAATCGTTCCCCTCGAATCTTATTGGCTCTCTTGTTGAAACAGGCCCTGAAGATTTATGTTATACAACGTTTGACATGTTTGAACGAACCTAAATGGGGGAAAAATGTTATTTTTCGAAACCGCTGTCCCGCGCCCGACGGAGCATTTGGATACAGCCTTCAGACGCGCTAACAACAGCAAGCTAATGGAACATAAAGGATGGACTTTTTCGACCGAAAATACATTTGTTGTGGACCTGGGATTTCTGGAAGTGCTTTCTGATGAAGATAACTAAAGGTAAGGGATTATTGACAATAGTATACAAGATTAGATGTGATATGCGATTGTTCCAAGATGGCGCCGAGCTGGAATTACTAGCTAATTTTCTGAGTATCGCATCCCCTTTTATCGCAAAGTGTGATTACCCAGTAAAGTTACTTTTAAATCTGGTATGACAGGTGCTTTCAAGAGATATTCATCTATAAATCTTAGAATGACAATATTACATTTTAAAAATGTTTTCGAATAGTAATTCAGTAAATTGTAGCACTGTTTCCCGGTATGCATTTGAGGGAAAATAGTTAGTCAATGTCAGACGCCGATGTAAAATGCTGTTTTTATATATAAATATGAACTTTATTGAACAAAAGAATGCATGCATTGTGTAACATGATGTCCTAGGTGTGTCATCTGATGAAGTTTGTAAAAGGTTAGTGCTGCATTTAGCTGTTTTTTTGTTATTTGTGATGCATGTGGTTGGTCGGAAAATGGCTATGTTGCTACTTTTACCATGTACTCCTCTAACATAATCTAATGTTTTGCTTTTCCTGTAAAACCTTTTTGAAATCGGACGTTGTGGGTGTATCTATAAAAAGATATGAGACAGTCCTATATTTAAAAAATATATATATTAAATTTCGTTATGCTAATGTCGCTAGGAGTTTTTCGCTGGATGTTGATCCCGCTTACGGGACGAGACGCTCAAATATATTTTTGGGGATTTGTATTGTTTGATTTACACAACATGCCTAGCACTTTGAAGATGCAAAATATTTTTTTGGGTGAAACAAACAAGAAATATGACAGAAAAAAACAGAAAACTTGTGCATGCGTAACTATTCATCCCCCAAAGTCAATATTTTGTTGTGCCACCTTCTGCATCAATTACAGCTGCAAGTCTCTTAGGCCAAGCTTACAGAGACATACCCTATCTAGCCACTGGGATTTTTGCCCATTCTTCATGGCAAAAGTTGGATGGGTTCCACTGGTGTACAGCAATCTTTAAGTCATACCACAGATTCCCAATTGGACTGAGGTCTGGGCTTTGACTAAGCCATTCCAAGACATTTAAATGTTTCCCCTTAAACCACTCGAGTGTTGCTTTAGCAGTATGCTTAGGGTCATTGTCCTGCTGGAAGGTGAACCTCTGTCCCAGTCTCAAATCTCTGTAAGACTGAAACAGGTTTCCCTCAAGAATTTCCTTGTATTTAGTGCCATCCATCATTCTTTCAATTCTGACCAGTTTCCCAGTCCCTGCCGATGAAAAACATCCCCACAGCATGATGCTGCCACCATGCTTCACTGGTGGTGTTCTTGGGACGTGGATCTCGGGGTGATGAGAGGTGTTGGGTTTGTTCCAGACATAACGTTTTCCTTGATGACCAAAAAGCTAAATTTTAGTCTCATCTGACCAGAGTACCATCTTCCAAATGTTTGGGGAGTTTCACACATGCCTTTTGGCAAACATCAAACGTGTTTGCTTATTTTTTTCTTTAAGCAATGGCTTTTTTTCTGGCCACTCTTCCGTAAAGCCCAGCTCTGTGGTGTGTACGGCTTAAAGTGATCCTATGGACAGATACTCCAATCTCCGCTGTGGAGCTTTGCAGCTCATTCAGGGTTATCTTTGGTCTCTTTGTTGCCTCTTTGATTAATGCCCTCCTTGCCTGGTTAGTGCGTTTTGGTGGGCGGCCCTCTCTTGGCAGGTTTGTTGTCGTGCCAAATTCTTTACATTTTTTAATAATGGAGTTAATGGTGCTCCGTGGGATGTTCAAAGTTTTGGATATTTTTTTATAACCCAGCCCTGATCTGTACTTCTCCACAACTTTGTCCCTGACCTGTTTGGAGAACTCCTTGGTCTTCATGGTGCCGCTTGCTTGGTGGTAGTCCTTACTTAGTGGTGTTGCAGACTCTGGGGCCTTTCAGAACAGGTGTATATATATACTAAGATCATGTGACAGATCATGTGACACTTAAATAAAGTCCACCTGTGTGCAATCTAACTAATTATGTGACTTCTGAAGGATATTTAATTGCATCAGATCTTATTTAGGGGCTTCATAGCAAAAGGAATATATATGCACGCATCACTTTTCCAATATTTTAAATTTTTGGGATTTCATCAATTTGGACTGTTTTGTGTATGTCTATTACATGAAATCCAAATAACAATCCATTGAAATTCCAGGTTGTAATGCAACAAAATAGGAAAAAAGCCAATGGGGATGAATACTTTTGCAAGGCACTGTACATGTTGGACTCTCATTCCATAAACCCTTGATCTTGTATGCTGGGCAATGTATACAATGTATTTTTGTGAAACAAGTTCCATCGTTTCTATTTAGCATCCCCTTGTGCACCTAGTAGAAATGCATCCCATGAATCATTCAGTTGATTGAACACAAGCCCTCAACATGGCAGTCTCCCGCTGGCAAATAATAGAGGTTCAAAAACTGGCTTCAATCAAAGGTCATGATTGGCTCTTACAGGTGAGGATCTAGTGGGGAATGTCCTTTGAAGATACAAAACACATAATTTACAAATTAACTCCAGGCAGAATCACAGTATGCTGAAATGCTAAGGTTTCCCAGTGGCAACAGTGGTTGTTTCTCGTGGAACATGTCATGAAGCTCTCTTGCCACAGGGGATAATGATATTGTTGGGATGGGAGAGCTCTAGGGAAATAATTACTGCTTAAAGGATAGTTCACCAAAATTACATGTTTACGGTGCCTTTGGAAAGTATTCAGACCCCTTTACTTTTTTCACATTTCATTATTTTACAGCTTTATTCTAAAATGGATTAAATAAATACAAATCCTCAGCTTTCTACACACAAAACCCCATAATGACAAAGCAAAAACAGGTTTTTAGAATTTTGCTCTAACATGCCAACTGTGAGAACTTATATAGATGGATGTGTGCCACAGGTGGACTCCAATCAAGTTGTAGAAATATCTCAAGGATGATCAATTGAAACAGGATGGACCTGAGTTCAATTTCGAGTCTCATAGCAAAGGGTCTGAATACTTATGTAACTGTCATATTTCAGTTTTTTATTTGAACATTTAAAAAAATATGTCTAAAACTATTTTATACATTCTAGAATAAGGCTATAACGTAACAAATTGTGGAAAAAGTCAAGGCGTCTGAATACTTTCCGAATGCACTGCATATAGGGGTGGCAGGTGGCCTAGTGGTTAGATCGTTGGGCCAGTAGCTGAAAGGTTGCTAGATCAAAACCCCAAGCTGACAAGTTAAAAATCTGTTGTTCTACCCCTGAACAAGACAGTTAACCCACTGTTCCCCAGTAGGCTGTCATTGTAAGTAAGAATTTGTTCTTAACTGACTTGGCTCGTTAAATAAAAAAATATATAGTTGTTTCCATGTCTTGAAAGCACATTTTGGTTTTGTTATTTTTCTGAACTGTCCCTTAAAGAATGTGGCAATGTACGAGTAAGAGGCAGCCTTTCCTCTGGGCTACATGAGAACCCTAAAGATGGGGGAGTCATCATGATTAGTGCTATCCGGAATCCTTGGGATCATCCTCCCTCCCCTGCACTCTAACCTTAACCTCTAACTTTACCCTAGCCCCTTACCTAGCCATAACCTTAACCCTTACTTCTTTATTTTGGGATTGATTTATTTAAGCGTCATACACCTACCATTTCCAAGCTGACGTGCTTACAAGGCACTACAGAACAAAATAAAATTATACAAATTAAACGCGTACAATAATCATGGTAAGTACAGCTGCCATCTAGCCACACTACCCAAAAAGTAAATTTCTCCTTCTTCTCCAGCTGTGTAGTGCTATGGCAAATTATTCTGTTTTGAACATTGTTATAATTAGTGCGCACTTTGGATCCCCATACCCCAGTCCATCACTGGACACATACAAAATGTATATACAGTAGCTGAGAATAAGCACAGTAACCAAAATCCTTACATATTTTCATTTTGTTGAACACTGACCCCAAGGCTCTACCTGCAGAATCTGCCAGTGATCTAATGTTATCTTCAAAGGTCATGTGTTCATCCAGAGTGAAACCAAAGTATTTATAAAGCGCAGTGAAGAATAATGGGGTTGTACCAAAACAAAAGTTGTGTGCACGTCTCTGCACGCCTGCCTTCTTCTTCTTTCTGAAATGAACAATCTGGGTGTTCTCTTGATTTATCACTAGTCTCCATTTAGTACACCCTAAATTAACAATATTCAACATATTCTGGAGGTCATCTTTGGTCTCAGCAAGGAGAATTGTCATCAGCATACAACAAAATGCCCAGGACTATATCTGCAACTTCAACACCAAGTTTTGCATGCTTGATTTGTAGGGCTAAATCATTAACATACAGTGGTTGAGAGTACGTGTCCCTGCTTTACACCGTAAGGGGTGGGAAACCAGCCAGTCCTGAGGTCATTGACCTGAACACAGGTAACTGGAGCCCAATAAAGAGCTTTGATTGCATCATAGAATCTTCCTTCAATTCCCATTTTAATTAGTCTTAAAGCAAGGAAGTCTCTATTCACCCAATCGAAAGCCTTCTGAAAATCAATAAAACAGGCAAAAGTTGGTTCTCTCTCTTGGATTCTAGCCTGGACCACTGTGGAGACAGTATATATACTGTATGGTCTATACAAGCTCTGACTTTCCTAAAACCATTCTGATCATCAGCATGCTGACTAGACAGTTCTGTTATTTAGAATGCAAGAATAAAAAGTACATACATTGTTAATGAGACTTTTCCCTCTACAGTTCAATGGGATTTTAGGGTCATTTTGGAGGATTTGGGGATAGGCTTGATTATGGATTTGTACCATTAAGATGGAACAATGCCATTCTTTTAACAAACCTGGAAGAGTTCAAATAGTATTTGGAACAATTTAGGTGACTAACAAAACTTCATTTGACCAATCATCAATTCCTGTAGCTTTCTTTGGTTTAGCACGCTCAACCACCTTTCTGACCTCTTCTAGGGTAAGACTGGCATTGAGATACTGGTTAGGGGAGTATGACTCCCTTTGTACTTTTATTCCTCCAACTCATCTTTACGAGAACATGTTTCTTATAAAAAATCATAATCAAACCTAGAAGGGCTGTTAACGCCTGAAAATAAAAGTGAAAAATCTCTTTCCCATTTCCCCAAAATAAGATCAGTTTGATAGAGAAGTTCTCCATTTTCCAAAACAATTTCCATGGGAATTTTCTGAGCCTTTTTGGGGCTCAACTTGTTTATCCCACTCCAACTGTTGTGTGTTGTTGGTCTGTAGCTATTGTAATGCATGCCCACGAATAAATCTACACTTTATAGAACTTAATCTTTGATCAAATGTATGTTGACACGCTTTCAATTAATTTCTTAGCTCCGCTTTTTATTTCCTTTACACTTTAGAAACCTTTTTTCAGACAACCTCATCTGTGACCATAATGCATTTAGTTCCTTATTCCAGAAGGGGTTACCTACTTTTGGGCCTTTATTTTTTCTGGACGCATTTACAGATTTACCCTTGACACAGTCATCCAATTCACTATATAGCACAAAAATCTGTCATACCAGGAGTCAATGCCATCATTCTAGTGTATTTTAAGTTGATCAATAAGCTTCAGCAGAGCATTACAACACATATTGGATAAAAGGAAATTATCGGGTAGGTTTCTGGGTATTCGCTTGATACATATTTACAATAATCTGACCTTACATTAATTTGAAGGTCACCCCTTCAAATGAGTGGATTCTGCTATTTCAGCCACACCCGTTGCTGTGAAGTGTATAAAATCAAGCACACAGCCATGCGATCTCCATAGACAAACATTGGCAGTAGAATGGCCTTACTGAAGAGCTCAGTGACTTTCAATGTAGCACCGTCATTGGATGCCACCTTTCCAACAAGTCAGTTCTTAAAATGTCTGCCCTGCTGGAACTGCCCGTCAAACATTGGCAGTGGAATGGCCTTACTGAAGAGCTCAGTGACTTTCAATGTAGCACTGTCATAGGATGCCACCTTTCCAACAAGTCAGTTCTTAAAATGTCTGCCCTGCTGGAGCTGCCCGTCAACTATTGTGAAGTAGAAACATCTAGGAGCAACAACATCTCAGCTGCGAAGTAGTAGGCCACACAAGATCACAGAAAGGGACCGCCGAGTGCTGAAGTCAGTAAGACACGTCTGTCCTCGGTTGCAACACTCACTACTGAGTTCCAAACTGCCTCTGGAAGCAACGTCAGCACAATAACTGTTCGCCGGGAGCTTCATGAAATGGGATTCCATGGACGAGCAGCCGCACCCAAGCCTAAGATCACCATCTTATGCCAAGCGTTGGCTGGAGTGGTGTAAAGCTTGCCGCCATTGGACTCGTTCTCTGGAGTGATGAATGAGTCCTCACCATCTTGCAGTCCGACGGACGAATCTGGGTTTGGCAGATGCCAAGAGAACGCTACCTGCACCAATGCATAGTGTCAACTGTAAAGTTTGGTGGAGGAGGAATAATGGTTTGCGGCTGTTTTTCATGGTTTGGGCTAGGCCCCTTAGTTCCAGTGAAGGGAAAACTTAAATCTACAGCATACAATGACATTCTAGACGATTCTGTGCTCCCAACTTTGTTGCAACAGTTTTAGGGAAGGCCCTTTCCTTTTTCATGACAATGCCCCCGTGCACAAAGCGAGGTCCATACAGAAATGGTTTATCGAGATCAGTGTTGTAAAACTTGACTGGCCTGGACAGAGCCCTGACATCAACCCCATCGAACAACTTTGGCATGAATTGGAATGCCGACTGCGAGCCAGGCCTAATCGCCCAACATAATTTTCCGACCTCATTAATTCTCTTGTGGCTGAATGGAAGGAAGTCCCCACATCTAGTGGAAAGTCTTCCCAGAAGAGTGGAGGTTGTTATAGCAGCAAAGGGGGACCAACTCCATATTAATTCCCATGATTTCGGAATGAGATGTTCGACGAGCAGGTGTCCACATACTTTTGGTCATGTAGTGTATCTAACAAACATTGGCAAGATTGAACCCAGTCTGAAATGTCAGACTTAACACAGAATGGTCAGATGTTCTACAGCGCCACCACCAACTTCAATGGGGTGACGTCAGAGTTGGAATGTCTCTAGGATCCCGTTTAGACTTTTCAGAGTCATCATGTACATTTGTTGATAAACCATGCTTCTGAATAGCCTATGGTAAGAAAAAGACTAAGGTCCTGTTTAAATACCTTAGAACTGCATCCTTCTTGTCTTAAAAAAAAGTAATGGCAGATTTGAATTGGTTGAATTGGTGAAAGTAATTGGGTGGTAACCTAACCTTGCTTTCACCTATCCAACCACTTCAAGATATGTGCTTACCTGAAGGATGCGTTATTGTTATTCAAACAAGGTTTCTGTGTACCAGAGGAGATGTGGGGTAGATGTACACTAGCTTTAAAATTCCCGGATTTTGGTATAAAATCCAAACTGATTACGGTAGAAAAATTGCTCCATTGAAAATAACTACAGATGACGTATCGTAATGTGATCATCCTGTTGTTGCAGGAAATGTAAACGTTTAGTGACTTCGGGGTTTGAAGCATGTCAATTCTACTTTACATTTCAGACTTGATTTGCGCTAACGAAAGATGTATCAACCCCTACAAAAAATGTCAATGATTATAATCCAGATAACAATTCACATTTCCTGTTGCTGCAGGATTATTTTCCTGCTGTGTGAAACTGGTTTAAATTAAAATACGGCATCTGTAGACAACTTAACTCCAATGTACTACACTCAAAAGCTCCAACCCAGTGGCACTACTCTACTGTCGCCTGCTGCGACTGCTAGTTGTCTGAGTGCCAAATATACAAACACTTATGGAAAACGCTGGCAGAAGCAAGCAGCAACAGGTGTAAAATATTGAAACTCTCTAACAAACAATGACACGTGCTTGACATCTCCATTGTCGACGTGAGGTAGGGGGCTCTCCTGCAGCAGCTCTATCAAAAGGGAATACTGTGAACAAAGCACACAACAGAAAGAATGTAAACAGTACCTTTCGCTTCTTTGAACTTTGGAACACATGTCAAATAAC
The DNA here is from genome assembly GCF_965601325.2 of Salmo salar. NCBI lineage: Eukaryota > Metazoa > Chordata > Actinopteri > Salmoniformes > Salmonidae > Salmo > Salmo salar. The sequence goes on along the minus strand of NC_138301.1, from coordinate 1,695,841 downwards.
ATAGATGTCCAGAGGGGTTTTCCCCAAAACGCGGCAGTCATGCAACAAATGATGGTTAAATATTTAAATCACAAGGAATATTTCATAACTCGTTGTCTTCACAGCAACAACCAGTTGTAGGGAATGGTTAAGCACATGTTTCGTTAGTTTAGGTGAAATATATTTAGTGATAATCATACTTGGGCTTTTGGCAACAGAATATTTGATAGTGATATTCACAGCATCGGCAACTAGTTGTGGGTATGGTTAAAACTGTTAGGGCTAGGGGGCAGTATTGACAAGGCTGGATAAAAAACATACCCGATTTAATCTGGTTACCACTCCTACCCAGTAACTAGAATATGCATATACTTATTACATATGGATAGAAAACACCCTAAAGTTTCTAAAACTGTTTGAATGGTGTCTGTGAGTATAACAGAACTCAAATGGCAGGTCAAAACCTGAGAGATTCCTTTACAGGAAGTGGCCTGTCTGACCATTTCTTGAACTTCTTTTCCATCTCTATCATTTACTAAGGATCTCTGCTCTAACGTGACACTTCCTACGTCGTCCATAGGCGCTCAGAGCCCGGGAAAAAACAGAATGTCGTCATCCCAGCCCCAGGCTGAAACACATTATCGCCTTTCTCAAGTGGCCGATCAAGGGACTCTGGGCTTAGGCGCGTGACCCGACCACCCCCGCCTTTGTGATTTTTTTTCCTCTGTTTGCCGAAAAGGAGATTCCCTGTCGGAATATTATCGCTTTTCTACGAGAAAAATGGCGTAAAAATTGATTTTAAACAGCAGTTGACATGCTTCGAATTACGGTAATGGAATATTTAGAATTTTTTTGTCACAAATTGCGCCATGCGTGTGACCCTTCTTTACCATTTCGGATAGTGTCTGGAACGCACGAACAAAACGCAGCTATTCGGATATAACGATGGATTATTTTGGACCAAACCAACATTTGTTATTGAAGTAGCAGTCCTGGGAGTGCATTCTGACGAAGACAACAAAAGGTAATCAAACTTTTATAATAGTAAATATGATTATGGTGAGTGCTAAACTTGGCGGGTGTCTAAATAGCTAGCCCGTGATGCCTGGGCTATGTACTTAGAATATTGCAAAATGTGCTTTCACCAAAAAGCTATTTTAAAATCGGACATATCGAGTGCATCTTGGAGGTCTGTATCTATAATTCTTAAAATAATTGTTATGCTTTTTGTGAACGTTTATCGTGAGTAATTTAGTAAAATGTTAGCGAATTCCCCGGAAGTTTGCGGGGGGTATGCTAGTTCTGAACGTCACATGCTAATGTAAAAAGCTGGTTTTTGATATAAATATGAACTTGATTGAACAAAACATGCATGTATTGTATAACATAATGTCCTAGGGTTGTCATCTGATGAAGATCATCAAAGGTGAGTGCTGCATTTAGCTGTCTTCTGGGTTTTGGTGACATTATATGCTAGCTTGAAAAATGGGTGTCTGATTATTTCTGGCTTGGTACTCTGCTGACATAATCTAATGTTTTGCTTTCGTTGTAAAGCCTTTTTGAAATCGGACAGTGTGGTTAGATTAACGAGAGTCTTGTCTTTAAATAGCTGTAAAATAGTCATATGTTTGAGAAATTGAAGTAATAGGATTTTTAAGGTTTTGAAAATCGCGCCACAGGCTTCAAGTGGCTGTTACGTAGGTGGGACGAATCCCCAGCCCAAACAGGTTAAAGCCTATTTATTTTTGTTACAAGCCGTGTTTTGTTAAAGCCTGTGTAAAGTTAATTTGTTTCAATGTACCGGTAGGCACCTGCAGCTTATAGACATGTGTGGCTTATTTATGTTCAAAATAAAAAAACAATTTATATTCAGTGGGTGCGGCTTATATTCAGGTGCGCTCAATAGTCCGGAAATTACGGTAAATGTAATATTTCTCAAACTTGATTAGTATCTGTGTTTTGACAGAGACTGTCTTGAAAAGCCACAATTTCCCTGAACAAATTGTAAAGCTGCATGGTGCTTTGTTGCCCTTTGCTTTTCAAATTAATTGAAATATTTGAATTAAATATTATACCACAGTAAGAAGAATCCAAGAGGTTAGTTTGCCAAGCTTGCCTTGTGTGATCGGTAACTTTTGCCTGAAGGCTTGGCAAATTACCTTAGTTCATTCCCCACTTGAGTGACTCCATAATACTGTACATGGCTTGGAGCATGCCCTGGTACTATGATTTTACTTAAACAAATGCAATGATCCTCTCCGAATGGCATAAGCCCCCTATCATAAGTGCCCCGCCTCAATTGCCCTATATAACCTTGGGCTATGAAATTAACCTGCTACTTATTACTCACTTGGTACCAGAAACTGGAGCTTTTCTGAATTGATTGGAACCAATGTGTTAATTTTTATGGAAAATATATACTGCCTGTACATCACCAGTGATCCATCTATCATTGGGTGGGTGGGCAGGTGGGTTGTTTAAACCTCATTAATCGTAGTAACATTCCGGTCATTGTGAATATGGATGAGGGTAAAGGGGTGGTGGACGGAATGGCTTAAGTAGTGGTCTCTAGTGAGAATGGGGGAAATGGGGTTTGGGAGATAGAGGGAATGGGGCATGTAGGGAATTTGGCAAAGCTTTTAATGAAAGTCGGAGCGCTAAGCAAAGTGTCAGAATCACCTTATGGAAATCGATGCGGCTCTTTTGTGGCGAACCGGAGGTGCAATTCCGAGTGTGGTTTGGACGTTTTGCCGTTTGACTTTGATGAGCGTTTAATGACCCCCCATTGCCTGCCGGACAGCAAATACATGTATTTGGGCAGTAATGTATGTATCCAGTGGCCAATCTTTAATTAATACAAAAATGAGGAGCGGAACTGGATTGTGGGGATTGAAAATCAAATGAAGGCCTTAGCAAGAATGACTTTTTTTGTCTGTCTTCAAGTTCTCACCATTCAATGTTATGAGTAGAAGCTCAAAAGGAGGCAGATAAGGGGGAGTTGGTTTGTGGTTTTAGTGAAGTCAGTGTTTTAGTTTGGTGCTGGGTTTGCCTATTGGAACAGTATTTAGCACATTTGCGAATGACACCTGACTGCTCTATTCCTTATGCCTCCTTCTGTCTGTGAATCTCATAGCCAAAAGCAGATCCTCTTGCTATATAAAGGATTCCCGTTTTTCCACCACGGCAATTGGGTTTATATCTGTCTCGTTGCACCACGGTGAAACAAAGGCCACCAGTGCTATATACATCATGAAATACTTTGGTGATCGACTGGTTGGTGACCACTGCTCTAATGGTTGTTTGGTGAAGGTGATGTGAAGTAAATAGGGTCTGTTGCGGGAGATGATCCTCCAACCATCGCCACATGAATAATTCTTTGAATAATACAGTCAGATAGAGCCGAGGCCCTGGTTGACATAGACTGAAAGGACTTTTATAAACATGTATGATAATGCATATGCTGGCATTTGAGAGGCCCGATGAACCTGATAGGGAGAGGTATGAAGAGAGAGTGGAAAAGAGGAAAACTAGCATTAATGGGGAAATCTATTGTACACATAAGAGTGCTTTGGAGTCTCTGCAAGAGTATATTATGCTCCACTATACCTATATACATTTTGCTCAAATATAATCCCTGTGTCTTTGAAGTCAAGCTCAACAAATGAACATAGATTTTTGGGGGTTTGTATCATTTGATTTACAGAAAATGACTACCACTTTGATGCAAAACATGTTTTATTGTGATACAAACAAGAAATAAGACAAAAACTGAAAACTTGAGCGTGCATAACTATTCAACCCTCCAAAGTCAATACTTTGTAGAGCCACCTTTTGCAGCAATTACAGCTGCAAGTCTCTTGGGTATGTCACTATAAGCTTGGCACATCTAGGCACTGGGATTTTTGCCAATTCTTCAAGGCAAAACTGCTCCAGCTCCTTCAAGTTGGATTGGTTCCGCTGGAGTACAGCAATCTTTAAGTCATACCACATATTCTCAATTGGATTGAGGTCTGGGCTTTGTCTAGGCCATTCCAAGACATTTAAATGTTTCCCCTTAAACCACTCGAGTGTTGCTTTAGCAGTATGCTTAGGGTCATTGTCCTGCTGGAAGGTCAACCTCCATCCCAGTCTCAAATCTCTGTAAAACTGAAACAGGTTTCCCTCAAGAATTTCCCTGTATTTTACACCATCAAATCATTCCTTCAATTATGACCAGTTTCCCAGTCCCTGCCGATGAAAAACATCCCCATAGCATGATGCTGCCACCACCATGCTTCACTGTGAGGATGGGGTTCTCAGGATGATGTGTTGGGTTTGCGCCAGACATAGTGTTTTCCTTGATGGTCAAAAAGCTCTGACCAGAGTACCATCTTCCATATGTTTGGGGAGTCTCCCACATGCCTTTTGGCGAACACCAAACATGTTTGCTTGTTTTTTTCTTTAAGCAATGGCTTTTTTCTGCCCACTCTTCCGTGAAGCCCAGCTCTGTGGAGCGTACGGCTTAAAGTGGTCCTATGGACAGATACTCCAATCTCCGCTGTGGAGCTTTGCAGCTCCTTCAGGGTTATCTTTGGTCTCTTTGTTGCCTCTCTGATTAATGCCCTCCTTGCCTGGTCAGTGCGTTTTGGTGGGCGGCCTTCTCTTGGCAGGTTTGTTGTGGAGCCATATTCATTCCATTTTTTAATAATGGATTTAATGGTTCTCTGGGGGATGTTCAAAGTTTTGGATATTTTTATATAACCCAACCCTGATCTGTACTTCTCCAGAACTTTGTCCCTGACTTGTTTGGCGAGCTCCTTGGTCTTCATAGTGCCGCTTGCTTGGTGGTGTCCCTTGCTTAGTGGTGTTGCGGACTCTGGGGCTTTCAGAACAGATGTGTATATATACTGAGATCATGTGACACTTAAATAAAGTACACCTGTGTGTAATCTAACTAATTTAGTGACTTCTGAAGGTAATTGGTTGCACCAGATCTTATTTAGGGGCTTCATAGAAAAGGTGGTGAATACATGTGCATGCACCAGTTTTCCGTTTTTTATTTTTTAGAATTTTTTGAAACAAATAATTATTTTCATTTCACTTCACCAATTTGGACTATTTTGTGTATGTCCATTACATGAAATCCAAATAAAAATCTATTTATATTACAGGTTGCGATACACCAAAATAGGAAAAACGACAAGGAGGATGAATACTTTTGCAAGGCACTTTACACTGTGCTCCCTGGCGTATGAACGTCATGCTGTGTTTAATATCGATCTCCCCTTTAGTGCACATTTGAAATTATTAAAAGATTTGTTTGCCGAGTCCCCTGTAAAGGTACAGTGTATTGGATGAATCATCTCACTCGTTACAACTATGAAGACAGAAGGGTGAGACGTATTGAAAGAACACAAGAAAGACGGAAATAAACATAAGAATGACAGAGGGAGAGAAAGAAAAGCCTTCAGCAGATCTTAGGTACTTCTAATTAACTACTGTCCCGTCTCTTTTATAGCATCAGAACACAAATTGGTTCCAAATCAAATTGCTTCCCAGTTTCAAGGGTTTAAACAAGTCAGGGAAACCGAGGGACCAAACTTATATTTGTGTGAGTGGCATATTTGAAACCATTGGTGTAGTGGGGCTCTTTCACATTCAAAGTGCTGCAGACTTGCCCGGTTTTATGGTACCGAATATATACTGATTGTACAAAACATTTCCATGACATAGACTGACCAGGTGAATCCAGATGAAAGCTATGATCCCTTATTGATGTCACCTGTTAAATCCACTTCAATCAGTTTAGATGAAGGGGAGGAAACAGGTTAAAGAAGGATTTTTAAGCCTTGAGACAATTGAAAAATGGATTGTATATGTGTGCCATTCAGAGGGTGAATGGGCAAGAGGAAAGATTTAAGTGCCTTTGCACCATTTTGAGTGTGTCAAAAACTACAAAGCTGTTATGTTTTTCATGCTCAACAGTTTTCTGTGTGTATCAAGAATGGTACTGCACCAAAAAGAAAATCCAGCAAACTTGAAAATCAACTGTGGGAAGCATTGGAGTCAAATGTTGGGAGGGGCCCCTACTACCATACCCCGTTCAAAGATACTTAAATATTTTGTTTTGCGCATTCACCCTCTGAATGGCACACATACTATCAAGTTTTAGGGAAGACACAGAAAAATGTATTACTAGAACAGGGGGCAGGTAAAACGACAGGTCAAGGGCAGGCAGAGGTCAGTAATCCAGATCGGAGTCCAAAAGGTAGAGTACGGCAGGCAGTCTCAGGGTCAGGCAGAATGTTAAAAACCGGGAAAACTAGAAACAAACAAGAGCAAGGGCAAAACCACTGGTAGGCTTGACAAACAAAAGGAACTGGCATGAGACAAACAGAGAACATAAGTATAAATACACAGAGGATAATGAGGGGAGATCGGGGACACCTGGTGGGGGGTGGAAACAAGCACAAAGACAGGCGAAACAGATCAGGGTGTGATACATACACAATCCATGTGTCAAGGCTTGAAAATCCTTCTTTAACCTGTTAGGGCTAGGGGGCAGTATTTACACGGCCGGATAAAAAACGTACCCGATTTAATCTGGTTATTACTACTGCCCAGAAACTAGAATATGCATTTAATTATTGGCTTTGGATAGAAAACACCCTAAAGTTTCTAAAACTGTTTGAATGGTGTCTGTGAGTATAACAGAACTCATATGGCAGGCAAAAACCTGAGAAGATTCCAAACAGGAAGTACCCTCTCTGACCATTCCTTGGGCTTCTTGGCTCTGTTTATTGAACATTTAGGATCTTTGCTGTAACATGACACTTCCTACGGCTCCCATAGGCTCTCAGAACCCGGGAAAAAGCTGAATGATGTAATTCCAGCCCCAGGCTGAAACACATTAGCGCCTTTGGTAAGTGGCCGATCAGAGGACCATCAGACTGAGGCGCGTGCACGAGGGGATCCCATGTTTTTATTTTCTCTCTCTTTGAACGTAAACACGCTTTCCCGGTCGGAATATTATCGCTTTTTTTATGAGAAAAATTGCATAAAAATTGATTTTAAACAGCGGTTGACATGCTTCGAAGTACGGTAATGGAATATTTAGAATTTTTTTGTCACGAAATGCGTCGTGCTCGTCACCCTTCTTTACACTTCGGATAGTGTCTTGAACGCACGAACAAAACAGAGGATATTTGAACATAACTATGGATTATTTTGAACCAAACCAACATTTGTTATTGAAGTAGAAGTCCTGGGAGTGCATTCTGACGAAGAACAGCAAAGGTAATAACATTTTTCTTATAGTAAATCTGACTTTGCTCAGGGCTAAACTTGGTGGGTGTCTAAATAGCTAGCCCTGTGATGCCGGGCTATCTACTTAGAATATTGCAAAATGTGCTTTCACTGAAGAGCTATTTTAAAATCGGACATAGCGAGTGCATAAAGGAGTTCTGTATCTATAATTCTTAAAATAATTGATATGTTTTTTGTGAACGTTTATCGTGAGTAATTTAGTAAATTCACCGGAAGTTTGCGGGGGGTATGCTAGTTCTGAACGTCACATGCTAATGTAAAAAGCTGGTTTTTGATATAAATATGAACTTGATTGAACAAAACATGCATGTATTGTATAACATAATGTCCTAGGGTTGTCATCTGATGAAGATCATCAAAGGTGAGTGCTGCATTTAGCTGTCTTCTGGGTTTTGGTGACATTATATGCTGGCTTGAAAAATGGGTGTCTGATTATTTCTGGCTTGGTACTCTGCTGACATAATCTAATGTTTTGCTTTCGTTGTAAAGCCTTTTTGAAATCGGACAGTGTGGTTAGATTAACGAGAGTCTTGTCTTTAAATAGCTGTAAAATAGTCATATGTTTGAGAAATTGAAGTAATAGCATTTCTAAGGTATTTGAATAACGCGCCACAGGATTCCACTGGCTGTTACGTAGGTGGGACGATTTCGTCCCACTGGCCCTAGAGAAGTTTAAACCTGTCTGGGCAACGTGGGACGTTTGCGTCCCACCCTAGTCAACAGCCAGTGGAATCGCGTTTCGCGAAATACAAATACCTCATAAATGCTATCACTTAAATTTCTCAAACATATGACTATTTTACACCATTTTATAGATACACCTCTCCTGAATCGAACCACGTTGTCCGATTTCAAAAAGGCTTTACAGCAAAAGCAAAACATTAGATTATGTTAGGAGAGTACCCTGACAAAAATAATCACACTGCCATTTTCAAAGCAACTAGCATGCATCACAAATACCCAAAACACAGCTAAATGCAGCACTAACCTTTGACAATCTTCATCAGATGACACTCCTAGGACATCATTTTACACAATACATGCATTTTTTGTAAGATAAAGTTCATATTTATATATAAAAACAGCATTTTACATCGGCGCGTGACGTTCAGAAAATACTTTCCCTCAAATGCTTCCGGTGAAGCAGCGCTACAATTTACAAAATTACTATTCGAAAACATTGTTAAAATTTAATATTGTCATTCAAAGAATTATAGATTAACATCTCGTGAATGCAACCACATTGCCAGATTTAAAAATAACTTTACTGGGAAATCACACTTTGCAATAAACGAGGTGCTATGCTCAGAAAAATAGGCTAGGCGATACAGGTTAGCGCCATCTTGGAACCATCTAAAATCAAATATACTATTGTAAATATTCCCTTACCTTTGATTATCTTCATCAGAAGGCACTTCCAGGAATCCCAGGTCCACAACAAATGTAGATTTGTTCGAAAAAATTCATAATTTATGTCGCAATAGCTCCTTCTTGTTAGCGTGTTCCAAAGGCTACTCATAATGTACGAGGCGCGCGGGACATGTCGTCACGAATGTGCAAAAAATATATATTTACGTTCGTTCAAACATGTCAAACGTTGCATAACATAAATCTTTAGGGCCTTTTTCAATCAGAGCTTCAATAATATTCAAGGCGGACGATTGCATTGTCTTACTAAACGTTTCGGAAAAAGAGAGGGTAGCCACGGGCGCCCGCGTCATAGTAGTAATGGCCCTCCCCCTATGACCAACTTTCCAGGCCTCTCGTTCGGTCAGTTTTTACCGGAGAAGACTCAAACCACTTTGTAAAGACTGTTGACATCTAGTGGAAGCCTTAGGAAGTGTTAAATTAATCTTAACTCATGGTGTGTTTCATAGGCAAAGTGTTGAAGGTGATTCCACAAATCAGATTTCCACTTCAAGCATGGAATCTTCTCAGGTTTTGGCCTGCCATATGAGTTCTGTTATACTCACAGACACCATTCAAACAATTTTAGAAACTTTAGAGTGTTTTCTATCCAAATCTACTAATTATATGCATATTCTAGTTACTGGGCAGGAGTAGTAACCAGATTAAATTGGGTACGTTTTTTATCCGGCCATGCAAATACTGACCCCTAGCCCCAACAGGTTTTAAATCTGCTACACTACATCTACACTCATTGAAGTGTATTTAACAAGTGACATCAATAAGGGATCCTAGCTTTCACCTTGCCAGTCTGTCATGGAAAAAGTAGGTGTTCTTAATGTTTTGTGTATACGAGTGGAGAGGCAACTATATCATCATCTTTGATATAAACATGGAATACACAGATCAATATAGAAGTAAGCTGCCAATACTGCCAATAACTCACTGCTGGAATCATTATGGTGTCATTATGGTACTACTATAGCAAAACGAGACTTGAAACGCTACAAATGAAGTACATATCCCTCGATACTCATAGTGAATGCTGTTCTCAGGAGTCTGCAGTGATAGAACTGGGCTAGAAACTTTAGAAGCCCTTCTCACCATCCCTTGATCCCTTAACCTTCACCTCATTGTAATGTTTGGTATCAATCACACTCCACACTGCCCTTTCCCACCTCGACAAAAGGAACACCTATGTGAGAATGCTGTTCATTCACTACAGCTCAGCGTTCAACACCATAGTGCCCACGAAGCTCATCACTAAGCTAAGTACCCTGGGACTAAACAACTCCCTCTGCAACTGGATCCTGGACTTCCTGAATGGCCACCCTCATGTGGTAAGGGAAGGTAACAACACATCTGCCAAGCCAATCCACAACACTGGGGCCCCTCAGGGGTGTGTACTTAGTCCCCTCCTGTACTCCCTGTTTACCCACGACTGCATGGCCAAACACGACTCCAACACCATCATTAAGTTTGCAGACGACACAACAGTGGTAGGCCTGATCACCGACAACAATGAGACAGCCAATAGGGAGGAGGTCAGAGAACTGGCAGTGTGGTGCCAGGACAACAACCTCCCCCTCAATTTGAGCAAGACGAAGGTGCTGATTGTGGACTACAGGAAAAGGCGGGCCAAACAGGCCCCCAATAACATCGACAGGGCTATAGTGGAGCGGGTCGAGTTTCAAGTTCCTTGGTGTCCACATCACCAATGAACTCTCATAGCCAAACCACACCAAGACAGTCGTGAAGAGGGCATGACAAAAACCTTTCTCCCCTCAGGAAAAGGAAAAGATTTCGCATGGGTCCCCAGATCCTCAAAAAGTTATTCAGCTGCACCATCGAGAGCATCCTGACCGGTTGTATCACCGGCTGGTATGACAACTGCATGGCGTCTGACCGTAAGGTGCTACAGAGGGTAGTGCGTACGGCCCAGTACATCACTAGGGCCAAGCTTCCTGCCATCCAGGACCTATATAATAGGCGGTGTCAGAGGAAAGCACATAAAATTGTCAGAGACTCCAGTCACCCAAGTCGTAAACTGTTTTCTCGGCAAGCGGTCCCGGAGCATCAAGTCTAGGACCAAAAGGCTCCTTACCAGCTTCTACCCCCAAGCCATAAGACTGCTGAACAATTAATTAAATGGCCACCGGACTATTTACATTGACCCCCTCCATTTGTTTTGTACACTTCTGCTACTCGCTGTTTATTTTCTATGCGTAGTCACTTCACCCCTACCTAGATGTACAAATTACCTCAACTAAACTGTACCCCCCGCACACTGACTCGGTACCGGTTCTCCCTGTATATAGCCTTGTTACTGTAATGTTATTGTGTTACATTTACATTTACATTTAAGTCATTTAGCAGACGCTCTTATCCAGAGCGACTTACAAATTGGTGCATTCACCTTATGATATCCAGTGGAACAACCACTTTACAATAGTACATCTATATCTTTTTTGGGGGGGGGGGGGGGGGTTAGAAGGATTACTTTATCCTATCCTAGGTATTCCTTAAAGAGGTGGGGTTTCAGGTGTCTCCGGAAGGTGGTGATTGACTCCGCTGTCCTGGCGTTGTGAGGGAGCTTGTTCCACCATAGGGGTGCCAGAGCAGCGAACAGTTTTGACTGGGCTGAGCGGGAACTGTGCTTCCTCAGTGTTACTTTTTATTATTTTTTACTTTATTTGGTAAATATTTTCTTAACTCTTCTTGAACTGTATTGTTTATTAAGGGCTTGTAAGTAAGAATTTCACGGTAAGGTCTACACTTATTGTATTCTGTGCATGTGACAAATAAAGTTTGATATCAGTGGATACTTATAGTGGTCCAGATAAAATGTATAACTTTAAAGAGAAAGTAAAAAAAATATATATATTTCAACATTGTTGTAGAGAACAAAGGCATCTAGAGATTTGAGATTAAATTGATGAACAGAAAAATGAATAATTCTACCCACTGTGATCTCCCTTCACAGCGTGTCTGGTGTAAAAACAACAGGCAACAATTTGACTACTTAAACGCTTGAGTCAAGAAAAATTAATGACGCATTGTCAAAGCATGCAGACACACCACGGGATGATCATTACTCGATTATGTATAAATACACATAAAAAGTGCCTGAAGTTGCGGACTGGGGTGGTCTAGCGATCTAAGCCGCTGCCTCTGGCCCGCTGCTACAATATTTTAGCACATCTCTATTCAATCCAATAAACATGAAACATAGGACTGCCCCACTCGTTTAAAATAAAAAGGTTGGCCCCTGGGGAATCGGCATTTGAGTCCTTGATCAACCTCTTTCAACTATTTATCCCTCTCTCACCTGTCCCCCTCTCATTATGTGTATCTGAATAAACAACGATTACGAACATTGAACTTTATTCCGTTCTCCTTTAATGGAATTATTTGTTTGTTGTGTTGCATTATTGTGACCATGTCTTCTACTCTTTCCTCCAGGGGAGCCGCTGGCAGGTCAATCCGGACTGGGCGTCCCCCGAGGTTACTGGAACTTCTCCTGGATGGCCCAGGATGAGCTGAACTCCCCCAAGGTCATGGCACCGACGTCAGGTGAGAGTCTTGTTATCAGAGCCTCTCAGCTAAACAGACCAGCCCCAGCGTCCTGCGGCCAGGAGAGATGGCACTCTATGTGATGTGACGCGTTGCGTCAGCACTCCATCAACACCCATAAGCGTCTCTGCCTCATTCGCGTCTCGTCGCTTTTGCTTTTCACCATCCCCGCCATGCTTTAAAGTTAGCAGCCTCTGGGATGGTCTTTGTTGAGGTCAATGAATTTCCACTGAAACGGGCAAGTGTTACAGAAACAAGTTTTACTGTGTTTCAAGTGTGTCTGATACAGTGAAATAAGTTTTACTATAGTGTAACTGAATTTCAAGTGTTACTAAACAGTATATGGGAAGAAACACATGATGAAAGATGCAAATCATGAAGGAGATGACAAAAGACGACCTTGAGCAAGAGTGGATTTTGTCCAATTACTATTCATTGAATATTTATTAGTCATGTGTTGTCAAAGAAAATGAGCAATTCTTTTGAAAACTTGGCTGATGTCAAGACTACACAGTAGTGCCAAAGTAATGAAACTTCATTAAATGTCCATTCTTTCCAAATCTTATTTAAAATTATCCAGGCATTAAGAAGTAATTTTGCGAGTGCTTGTTTATTTCTCTATGCTAAATTATCAAGTCCATTGGAGCTGCAAGGCAACGCAAGGACAGATATTACATATTTAATAAACATAGAATCCAAACATACAGTAAGTCGAGAATAAGTCAACTAATTGCTTTCTCTCAGGACTTAGGCCTCTGCGCACCAATAATTGTCTACATCAAAGATGTACATTTATTTTAAATGACTAAGACTATTTTATATTGTTTCAGACCAGTGAAATGCAACTGCAATTGGAAGAATGTGTGAGGCAGACAAATCCTTGGTACCTACATATCATGTGTGGTGTTCAAATCCATTTTAGATACAAAAACCTACATATCATGTGTGGTGTTCAAAGCCATTTTAGATTAAAAAAAACTATGTGTTTTCAGATATTGAGGTTTTAGTTACAGTTATTGAGTATATACACTGCCTTTGGGAAAAGTCTTCAGACCCCTTGACTTTTTTCCAAAAAATGTACGTTAAAGCCTTATTCTAAAAAGGATTAAATAAAATAAGTTACTCAGCAGTCTACACACAATACCCCATAATGACAGAAATACATTATTTACATAAGTATTCAGACCCTTTGCTATGAGATTCGAAGTTGAGATATTTCTACAACTTGATTGGAGTCCACTTGTGGTAAATTAAATTGATTGGACATAATTTAGAAAGACACAAACCTATCTATACATGGTCCCACAGTTGACAGTGCATGTCAGAGCAAAAACCAAGCCATGGGGTCAATGGAATTGTCCGTAGAGCTCCGAGACAGCATTGTGTCGGCACAGATCTGAGGAAGGGTACCAAAACATTTCTGCAGAATTGAAGGTCCCCAAGAACACAGTGGCCTCCATCATTCTTAAATGGAACCACTGTTCATAGAGCTGGCCTCCCATCGGGTTCTTTGTCAGGGAGGTGACCAAGTACCCTATGGTCACTCTGACAGCTCTAGAGTTCCTCTGTGGAGATGGGAGAACCTTCCAGAAGGACAACCATTTCTGCAGCATGACACCAATCAGGCCTTTATGGTAGAGTGGCAAGACGGAAGCCACTCCTCAGTAAAAGGCACATGACAGCCCGCTTGGAGTTTGCCTAAAGACTCTCAGACGATGAAACCAAGATTGAACTCTTTGGCCTGACTGTCAAGCATCATGTCTGGAGGAAAGCTGGCATCATCCCTATGGTGAAGCACGGTGGTGGCAGCATCATGCTGTGGGGATGTTTTTTAGCAGCAGGAACTGGGAGACTAGTTAGGCTCAAGGCAAAGATGAATGGGCAAAGTACAGAGAGATCCTTGATGAAAACCTGCTCCAGAGCACTCAGGTCCTCAGACTGGGAGAAGGTTCACCTTTCAACAGGACAACGACCCTAAGCACACAGCCAAGACAATGCATGAGTGGCTTCGAGACAAATCTCTGAATGTCCTTGAGTGGCCCAGCCAGAGCCTGGACTTGAACTCGATCAAACATCTCTGGAGAGACCTGAAAATAGCTGTGCAGCAAAGCTCCCCATCCATCCTGACAGAGCTTGAGAGGATCTGCAGAGAAGAATGGGAGAAACTCCCCAAATGCAGGTGTACCAAGCTTGTATTATCGGACCCAAGAGGACTCGATGCAGCAATCGCTGCCAAAGGTGCTTCAACAAAGAACTGGGTAAAGGGTCTGAATACTTATGTAATACTTTTTACTTTTTTTTTTTATAAATGAGCAAAAAAACAGTTTTTGCTTTGTCATTATGGGGTATTATGTGTAGATTAGGGCTGTTGCGGTGACCGTATTACTGCCACACCGGCGGTCACAAGTCATGAAGGCCATCAAATTCCACATTACTTTTTAGTCATGGAAATTAGGACTCTCCAAGCTCTGATGCTGCTGATAGTCATTAGTAGCCTATCAAACATGCTGACTGCCTGGTACTCAGCACTGTATTTTTTTATTTATTTTTTATTTCACCTTTATTTAACCAGGTAGGCCAGTTGAGAACAAGCTCTCATTTACAACTGCGACCTGGCCAAGATAAAGCAAAGCAGTGCGACACAAACAACAGAGTTACACATGGGATAAACAAATGTACAGTAAATAACACAATAAAAATGTATATATACAGTGTGTGCAAATGTATAAGATTAGGGAGGTAAGTCAATAAATAGGCCATAGTGGCAAAATTACAATTTAGCAATTAAACACTGGAGTATTAGATGTGCAGAAGATGAATGTGCAAGTAGAGATACTGGGGTGCAAAGGAACAAAAAATAGATTAAAATATGGGGATGAGGTAGTTGGGTGTGCTATTTACAGATGAGCTGTGCAATGATCGGTAAGCTGCTCTGACAGCTGGTGCTAAAAGTTAGTGAGGGAGATATAAGACTCAAGCTTCAGTGATTTTGGAAATTTGTTCCAGTCATTGGCAGCGGAGAACTGGAAGGAAAGGCGGCCAAAGTAGGAGTTGGCTTTGGGGATGACCAGCGAAATATACCTGCTGGAGCACGTGCTATGGATGGGTGCCGCTATGGTGACAAGTGAGCTGAGATAAGGCGGGGCTTTACCTAGCAAAGACATAGATGACCTGGAGCCAGTGGGTTTGGTGACAAATATGAAGCGAGGGCCAGCCAACGAGAACATACAGGTCGCAGTGGTGGGTAGTATATTGGGCTTTGGTGACAAAACAGATGGCACTGTGATAGACAACATCCAATTTGCTGAGTAGAGTGTTGGAGACTATTTTGTAAATGACGTTGCCGAAGTCAAGGATCGGTAGGATAGTCCATTTTACGAGGGTATGATTGGCAGCATGAGTGAAATAGGAAGCCAATTCTAGATGTAACTTTAGATTGGAGATGTTTGAATGTGAGTGTGGAAGGAGAGTATACAGTCTAACCAGACACCTAGGTATTTGTAGTTGTCCACATATTCTGAGTCAGAACTGTCCAGAGTAGTGATGCTAGACGGGCGGGTGGGTGCTGGCAGCGATCGTTGCATTTAGTTTTACTTGCATTTAAGAGCAGTTGGAGGCCACGGAAGGAGTGTTGTATGGCATTGAAGCTGGTCTGGAGGTTTGTTAACACAGTGCCCAAAGAAGGGCCAGAAGTATACAGATTGGTATCATCTGCGTAGAGGTGGATCAGAGAATCACCAGCAGCAAGAGCGACATCATTGATGTATACAGAGAAAAGAGTCAGCCCAAGAATTGAACACTGTGGTTCCCCCATAGAGACTGCCAGATGTCCGGACAACAGGCCCTCCGATTTGACACAATGAACTCTATCTGAGAAGTAGTTTTTGAACCAGGCGAGGCAGTCATTTAAGAAACCAAGGCTGTTGAGTCTGCCGATAAGAATGTGGTTGTTGACAGAGTTGAAAGCCTTGGCCAGGTCGATGAAGAAGGCTGCACAGTGTTGTCTTTTATCGATGGGGGTTATGATATCATTTAGGACTTGAGCGTGGCTGAGGTGCACCCATGACCAGCTCTGAAACCAGATTGCATAGCAGAGAAGGTACGGTGAGATTCGAAATGGTCGGTGATCTGTTTTAACTTGGCTTTTGAAAGGCAGGGTAGGATAGGTATAGGTCTGTAACAGTTTGGGTCTAGAGTGTTTCCCCCTTTGAAGAGGGGGATGACCGCGGCAGCTTTCCAATCTTTAGCAATCTCAGCCGATACGAAAGAGAGGTTGAACACTCTAGTAATAGGGGCTGCAACAATTGCGGTGGATATTTTTTGAAAGAGAGGGTCCAGATTGTCTAGCCCAGCTGATTTGTAGTGGTCCAGATTTCGCAGCTCTTTCAGAATATCAGCTATCTGGATTTGGGTGAAGCAGAAATGGGGAGGCTTGGGCAAGTTGCTGTGGGGGGTGCAGAGCTGTTGGGTAGGGGTAACCAGGTGGAAAGCATGGCCAGCCGTAGAAAAATGCTTATTGAAATTCTCGATTATCGTAGATTTATCGGTGGTGACAGTGTTTCCTAGCCTCAGTGTAGTGGGCAGCTGGGAGGAGGTGCTCTTATTCTCCATGGACTTTACAGTGTCCCAGAACTTTTGGAGTGTGTGCTGCAGGACGTAAATTTCTATTTGAAAAAGCTAGCCTTTGCTTTCCTAACTGCCTGTGTATATTGGTTCCTAACTTCCCTGAAAAGTTGCATATTGCAGGGGCTATTCGATGCTAATGCAGTACGCCACAGGATGTTTTTGTGCTGGTCGAGGGAAGTCAAGTCTGGAGTGAACCAAGGGCTATATCTGTTCTTTGTTCTACATTTTTTGAATGTGGCATGCTTATTTAAGATGGTGAGGAAAGCACTTTTAAAGAATAACCAGGCATCCTCTACTGATGGGATGAGGTCAGTATCCTTCCAGGATACCCCAATGTCCCTCTGATCACTCTGACATCGATGCAAATGTAATTGAAAATCTAATCAAACACTCCATGATCTCATGTTGCACAACATTCCTGTAGGCTATGCAATTGCGCGAGAAAACAGAGTGATGGCCTCTATTAAAATGAGGAGGATCCCATCAGCTTTCTATAGGCTAGGTCTACTATATTTATTTCTCAACTTACCTAATATTAAGCACATTGCTTCTCTTTACAACAGAAGTATAGCCTACCTGGCTGGCATGAAAATGAACCATGGGAAAAGCGTTCTCCATTCGCTATTTAAGTGCATAGATGACATGTATTTTTCCCCCCTCTTTTGATACAGGTGCGCAATCATGGTCCATTCTAAATAAATAAATTCACATATATATTATTTAGTATATGTAAAGATGAGATTAAATAAAGAATAGTCTGATGGGTGACAATATTAGCCTATGAATTGTCAATTATATATATTTCACTTGTGAATGATGCCCAGCTTGTGCAGTAAGGGAAGAAACAGCGTATTCCTTTTTTTTACAACTTTTTCAAATCATAGTCGCACAACTCATGTAGTCTAGCCCATGGGCCTATATGTTTTGATAAGGTTTGTCACAACTAAAGTGGCCAAATGACTTCTTCAAATTAAGCACATTAATCCGCTTTTCAACCGGTGTAACGCCTCACTGGCATTCATAGGTGGCGCTTGAGTTTCAAGTTTGGGGAAAATAATTTTGACCATAAAACGGCACTTTTCTAATGCATTACATGCATAATCATATTTGCGGTCACTTTTGACAATGGTGTTTTCCCGCTAATTGATTGCATTTTGGAACATCTGCCATTTATAGCCTATTGCCATATGCGTATTGCTGCACACACTGCATAATGTGCCAAGTCTAGATCCAAAAGGCTTCTTAACAGCTTCCACCCTCAAGCCATAAGAGTCACGTATGCTCCCTCTCCGGCCTCTCGGTAACCAGCCTGCTCGTTAGGGTGCACACCTGTCACCAGCGTTACGTGCATAATGACACTCACGTGGACTCCATCACTTCCTTGATTACCTTTCCTTTATATGTCACTCCCTTTAGTTTCTTCCTCAGTCGTCATTGTTCGTGTTTCATGTCGGTGCGCTGTTTGTTTTTCTTGTTTTGTTCATTTATTTATTAAATGTATTTACTCCCTGAACTTGCTTCCCGACTCTGAGTACATCGTTACAATAAGATTCCTGAACAGCTAACCAAATGGCTACCCAGACTATTTGCATTGCCCCGCCCCCCCATTTTTACGCTGCTGCTATTCTCTGTTTATTATCTATGCATATTCACTTTACCTCTACCTACATGTACATATTACCTCAATTACCTCGACTAACCTGTGCCCCCACACAGAGGTGGGACCAAGTCATTGTTTTACAAGTCACAAGTAACTCTCACGTCTTAGCACTCAAGTCCCAAGTCAAGTCCCAAGTCAAGACAGGCAAGTCTGAGTCAAGTCTCAATTCAAGACCGACAAGTACCAAGTCAAGTCTCAAGTCCTAAACTTTGAGATTCGAGTCCTAAACAAGCCATAATGTGCTCTTCACCAAATGTAATAACATTTCATATTTTTAACAAGAGTAATAGTTAGTATATTACATGTATGCAAATCATGAATGCTTTTAAAAATATGTATTACTGTCCAAATAAACTTTATATTTCCATGGAAATACATGGGTAGCCATAAGACCCCCCCCCAATAGCAATCAACTATCGAGGATCGCTATGAGGCACAATCGGGTGATGTAGGCTTGAACACAATCGCCCACCCTTAACACACACACACACACACACCCAGTGTGTGTGGTTACAGTAGGCTAACATATGTCAATAGCTTTAGGAACAGCAGTAACATCAGGCAGGATTTAGGCTACCAACTGCCTAGTCAGTTGTAGCTCAATCTTGGGTGTAATGATCACGTTTCCGCACTGACTGACTGTGTGGAGGCTCATTGATTTAACATTACGTTAGCCAACATGCTACACTGGCAAAGTTATGAATGATATAGCTGTCGGCTATATTAGCCACGACTATATTAGCCGTTCTTTGTGCAGCTTCAAATGGCGAACAAAGTTGGAAGTTGTTGCACCTCCGTCTGCAATCCATTTTGTTGATACAGCGTAGTCTTTATATCTGAAAATAATCATTTTGGGCTTCATCTGAATTCACTTGCCAACATTCCACTGCACTGCCACGCGCAACTTTTTCTCAGCTGGCACAACTTGATTGGCTGCTGTTCGATTAAAACTGTAATCCGTTAAATGAAGAGTTGATGCGCTGCACACTTTTTAATAGCGTAATTTTTTATATTTGGTCTTGGGGAGGGTATCAAGTCAGTTCGAGTCAAAAGGCTCAAGTCCAAGTTAAGTCACGAGTCATTGGTGTTAAAGTCAAAGTCGAGTTGCAAGTCATCATATTTGTAACTTGAGTCTGACTCGAGTCCAAGTCATGTGACTCGAGTCCACACCTCTGCCCCCGCACATTGACGTACTGGTACACAGCTGCTAATAGCCCCTTTGCTGTTATTTTATTGTTGCTCTTTAATTAATTGTTATTTTTCTATTCTTATTTTTCTGCATTTTATTTATTTATTGTTTACTTCAGTTTATTACTTTCTTAAGGCCTTGTAAGTAAGCATTTCACTGTTGTATTCGGTACATGTGACAAATACATTTTCATTTTGATTTGAAATAACCTTGTAGTTTATCAACATTTTAAGCTAAACGTTCTTATCTGTTGCATCAGCCTCATTGCTTTTAAAAGTTGTTTTGATGCTAGTGATTGTATACATTTGGGATGTATCGCATCTCACAACTGTCCCAGATGATTTTGGGAATATTTATTAACGCACAGATGGAATAGAATAGGTCAACTTTTGTCCTATGGGGGATAGTTCATGGATAATGACTAGTGCTTTTGCTGTTTGTTACAGTGGCTTGCGAAAATATTCACCATTTAAATCCATTTAAATTACAGGTTGTAATGCAACAAAATAGGAAAAACGCCAAGGGGGATGAATACTTTTGCAAGGCACTGTGGGCCTACTCATCTCGTTGGCTGATTAAAAGTAAATGTAGACAGTTTTTCCAACTGCTTCAATATGCGCCTCGGAATTCTATAAGTTGCATCCCTGATGTGTTTGTCTTCACATGTAGCCTGTGAGAAGGTCCAGAGATGCCTGTGAGAAGGACCCGATCAAGTGATGGGCATTGGCTAATAAGAACTGAGCTATCTGAGAGAGCCATGTGAGTGAGAGGTTCTTCGGAGCACATAGAAGGGAGAAGGAAATTATAATTACTATATTCAGCCCAAGGGCACAAAGACCACTGGCCGCATAAGGCATTGATTTTTGGGGGGTGCAATATGGCCACGAAGTGAAATTCGAGGCATTATCAAGTGCTTGTCAAATTGTGAATGAGAGACTAATGAAGTGTGTACATGCCTTTCAAAACAACTTTTTTCAAATCATCATTAGAGTCGCATTGTGCAATGTATTAAAAATCAAATCATATAGCCCAACTAAAGTTACGTTAGTAACTCTAAGTTAAGCATATAGAACACATGCATGTGCGCACTCCCTCAAATCATTTGGAGAAAATATTTATATTTTATTAAGTTTCGTTCAATTGTATTCTTCATACTGTAAAATAATGCCATGGAATTCTAAGCAAATCTTGTCTGCTAAATGAACTAGTGTATCCCACAGCCATTTGGCATAGCCACATCAGGACAACTCAGAGTATGCTATTATTTTCTTCTGAAATAGACTACATTTTCTTCATATCATGCTTCTTTAGACCTGTCTAAAGTAAATAATGGCTTCATTGTGAGCGTGTAGGTTTATCCCATGTGTAACTCTGTGTTGTTTGTGACGCACTGCTTTGCTCTATCTTGGCCAGGTAGCAGTTGTAAATGAGAACTTGTTCTCAACTGGCCTACCTGGTTAAATAAAGGTGAAATAAAAAAATGTAAAATTAGTACAAATATTACATGGATTTATTAGACTGTTTTAAAGGTCTGCATCAGTGGCTTTCAGGTGTGGAAGCCAGTAGATGCTAAATGTGTTTATGTTAATTAACCTGTTTGGGATAGGGGGCAGTATTTTCACGGCCGGATAAAAAACGTACCCGATTTAATTTGTTTACTACTCCTGCCCAGAAACTAGAATATGCATATAATTAGTAGATTTGGGTAGAAAACACTCTAAAGTTTATAAAACAGTTTGAATGGTGTCTGTGAGTATAACAGAACTCATATGGCAGGCCAAAACCTGAGAGGATTCCATACAGGAAGTGCCCTGTCAGACAATTTATTGTCCTTCTGTAGCATCTCTATCGAAAATACAGCATCTGTGCTGTAACGTGACATTTTCTAAGGCTTCCATTGGCTCTCAGAAGGCGCCAGAAAGTGGAATGACGTGTCTCCTGTCTCTGGGCTAAGAACAGCAGGAATATTTGTTAGTGGTCAGGCTGGGAACAGTGACACTGGAGATGCGCATCCACGAGACTACTACATTTTTTTCTTTAAGCATTTGAATGAATACAACATCGCCCAGTTGGAATATTATCGCTATTTTACGAGAAAAATAGCATAAAAATTGATTTTAAACAGCGTTTGAATGCTTCGATGTACGGTAATGGAATATTTTGAATTTTTTTGTCACGAAATGCGCTCGCGCGTCAACCTTCAGATAGTGACCTCAACGCACGAACAAAACGGAGCTATTTCAATATAACTATGGATTATTTGGAACCAAAACAAAATTTGTTGTTGAAGTAGAAGTCCTGGGAGTGCATTCTGATTAAGAACAGCAAAGCTAATCCAATTTTTCTTATAGTAAATCTTAGTTTGGTGAGGGCCAAACTTGGTGGGTGTCAAATTAGCTAGCCATGATGGCCGGGCTATGTACTCAGAATATTGCAAAATGTGCTTTCGCCGAAAAGCTATTTTAAAATCTGACACCGCGATTGCATAAAGGAGTTCTGTATCTATAATTCTTAAAATAATTGTTATGTTTTTTGTGAACGTTAATCATGAGTAATTTAGTAAATTCACCAGAAGTTTGCGGTGGGTATGCTAGTTATGAACATCACATGCTAATGTAAAAAGCTGTTTTTTGATATAAATATGAACTCGATTGAACAAAACATGCATGTATTGTATAACATAATGTCCTAGGAGTGTCATCTGATGAAGATCATCAAAGGTTAGTGCTGCATTTAGCTGTGGTTTTGGTTTTTGTGACATATATGCTTGCTTTGAAAATGGCTGTGTCATTATTTTTGGCAGGGTACTCTCCTGACATAATCTAATGTTTTGCTTTCGCTGTAATGCCTTTTTGAAATTGGACAATGTGGTTAGATTAACAAGAGTCTTGTCTTTTAAAATGGTGTAAAATAGTTGATTGTTTGAGAAAATTGAATTGTGGTATTTTAGTTGGTTTTGTATTTCGCGCCGTGCGATGCCATTGGCTGTTGGCTAGGGGTTCCGCAGTTGGAACGGCGTTAACCTGTTAGGGCTAGGGGGCAGTGTTGACACGGCTGGATAAAAAACGTACCCGATTTAATCTGGTTACTACTCCTGCCCAGTAACTAGAATATGCATATAATTATTGACCTTGGATAGAAAACACCCTAAAGTTTCTAAAACTGTTTGAATGGTGTCTGTGAGTATAACATAACTCATATGGCAGGCAAAAACCTGAGAAGATTTCATGCAGGAAGTGGCCTGTCTGACAAGGTGTCGTTCTTCTTGCCTCTGTTTATTGAAGACTGAGGATCTCTGCTATAACGTGACACTTCCCACGGCTCCCATAGGCTCTCAGAAGGCGGCAAAAAGCTGAATCGTGGCTTTGCAGGCTCTGGCTGAAAAAAAGTAGCGCGTTTGGGTAGTGGCTGGTTACAGTACTGTGAGACTCAGGCGCGTGCCCGCGTCGACCGAATGCTTTGTTTTCTTTCCTCTGTTTATCTAAACGCAGATTCCCGGTCGGAATATTATCGCTTTTTTACGAGAAAAATGGCATAATTATGGATTATTTTGGACCAAACCAACATTTGTTATTGAAGTAGCAGTCCTGGGAGTGCATTCTGACGAAGAACATCAAAGGTAATCAAACTTTTGTAATAGTAAATCTGACTTTGGTCAGGGCTAAACTTGGTGGGTGTCTAAATAGCTAGCCGTGATGGCTGGGCTATCTACTGAGAATATTGCAAAATGTGCTTTCACCGAAAAGCTATTTTAAAATCGGACACCTCGATTGCACAAAGGAGTTCTGTATCTATAATTCTTAAAATAATTGTTATGTTTTTTTGTGAACGTTTATCGTGAGTAATTTAGTAAATTCACCGGATGTTTGCGGGGGGTATGCTAGTTCTGAACGTCACATGCTAATGTAAAAAGCTGGTTTTTGATATAAATATGAACTTGATTGAACAAAACATGCATGTATTGTATAACATAATGTCCTAGGTGTGTCATCTGATGAAGATCATCAAAGGTTAGTGCTGCATTTAGCTGTCTTCTGGGTTTTTGTGACATTATATGCTAGCTTGAAAAATGGGTGTCTGATTATTTCTGGCTGGGTACTCTGCTGACATAATCTAATGTTTTGCTTTCGTTGTAAAGCCTTTTTGAAATCGGACAGTGTGGTTAGATTAACGAGAGTCTTGTCTTTAAAATGGTGTAAAATAGTCATATGTTTGAGAAATTGAAGTAATAGCATTTCTAAGGTATTTGAAAATCGCGCCACGGGATTACACTGGCTGTTGCGTAGGTGGGACGATTTCGTCCCGCCTAGCCCAGAGAGGTTAATTAACAGTCGTTGATAAAGTCAATCAAAAATCTATCTGGTTTAATTCAAGTTGCAACAAGGAGACAGCATCCAGTATCAGCATAGAAGTCTACCAGGCCCTCCTCGAAGGCCCTTATAATCACTAACAGGAAAACTGTTCTGTCAACACTAAATCTTGTGGGAAAGACCAAACAAGGCCAAGTGGACCTGGCGAGGCGCTGTACACAAGTCCAAGTGAGTATCACATCAGCACCTTAAGCAGGTCGAAGGTCTGCTTAAGCGGTACAAAGATCATACAGTTATAATTACAAAGGAGAAAAGTCTAACAAGCCTTCTCTGAGCAGGCCCTTATATCCTAATCACATATGTTCTGTAAACACATAACAAAATGCATAACACTAGGCAGTGAATCACACAGTCTGACAGAATACAATAACATAACGTGTCCTCTGTCATTGTAACTCCAGTCTGTCAACAATCCATCTGTGTTGTTCAGAATGGGCTTCCGGGGCTGCAGCCCCAAATGTTTTCGGTCCAGCCCTGAAACTTTCAATGGTCGAAGAATTGTGAAATTGCAGGCTGTAAAAAAAACCAGCTCGGGTGTACTTTAGGATCATGCAGACAACACGGAACAGGTGGGCTGGCCGTTGACTCTGCACCCAGTAATTTCTAAAGTCATTGTGGCATGTTGAATTTGTTTTGTTCCTATGAATTTGGCTCTAAGGTGTGAACGGTTTGGACTATAAGCTATTATGGCCCCATTAATGATTGGCAGGCCAGTTGTCAAAAACGGGTCATCGATGTACTGAGAAAAATGTCAACCCTGTGGCACTCATCTTTGACTGCAATGCATTGAAAAAAACGTAAACCTTGAGAAACGCATCTTTTCCCATTGTCTGCAATGTACTGAGAAAATCATCAGCTACCGTGACATTTGATCTTTCTGCAAAAATATACCTGGATGACGTTTTCCTATATTATGTTGTCAACCCGTACTAATTAGTGTCTCAAACAGAACACAGGGAATCATGTGTATTACAGAAAGAAAAAAAGGAGAAAAAAAGGAGCATAGCTCAAATTTTGTAATGCTAAAATTATTTCACTTGCTATGTGAAAGCAATGTTGCTACTAGTGTACTACACAATTTAAAGTGTTACAGGATTGTACAATAATAATTACTATTATTATTTTGTATTACATTTGTAAAGCGCTTTTCATTATACAAGAATAAAGTGCATAGAGTATAGCAATAGACACAGGTGAAAACTAGAGTAAAAGAAAAACAATACAAGTTATCAATACTTTAAAATCAAAACTGTCTAAATGCCAATCATTCAAATCACTAGTACTCGACAGCTCCAGGAAACAGCGAAAGTCCCTCCTGGCGGTCCTCAAGAAGTCAGAGGTAGTTTTGTAAGCGATAATTCAGAGCCGCGCTGGCACCAAACTGTCACTGTGGACTGTTTAAGAAGCGCTTTCCTCCCTGTGACTCCTGGAGACTTAGGCTTGACCGCCTGTAACGGGTAGCTTTGAGTCACTGTAATTGTTTTCACTTTGTATGACGGGGCTCCATGTTAATTTAGAGGGAACTGGCCCGTTTGGCCCGACATAAGGACTGCCCATGCTTGTGTTGTGTCTCGTCCAGTGATGCCCCCCCCCCCCCACTTGCCCTGCAAAAAAGGTGGGGAAACAAAAATGACAAAGGAAATCGCTTCTAATAAGCACCGTGCCTTAGAGAATTATTAAACAGGCTAGTTAGCTGGGAATGAGAAGGAAATATATTTTGAACATAAAATGCGCAGATGACCACAACAGCTCAGAACGAGAATGCATCCTCAAATAAGGCCCTTGTGAAGGTAAATCAGATTTAGTGGTGACAAACATGTATTAGTTGACTCACACTGGCATTTTATGTTTGATGGCAATGTGTACAGTTTGGCAAATGTTCAGTTGCCAAAAACAGGAGGAGATTGTGAAATTCATGACCCTTAAAATACAAAAATACATCTGAGTGTAAGTGCTACTATCAGGTCCCCACTGTCCATATTATCTTATTATGACCTAACAGGCTAAACTGACCCTATATCAGCAGTCTTGTTCTGATACTCTTTGTGGATATGGGCCAAGAGCTTTAACCGGGCCCAAAACACTTAACATGTTTGGCAAACCTATTGGATGGTTGAAAGCATCCGAGCATTGGGTACTGTTGAGTGCAATGAAATAGTTAAACTTATATTGCCTTCCACACTAGCTTCTACACTGTT
Source organism: Salmo salar (assembly GCF_965601325.2). Taxonomy (NCBI): domain Eukaryota; kingdom Metazoa; phylum Chordata; class Actinopteri; order Salmoniformes; family Salmonidae; genus Salmo; species Salmo salar. Next base: position 1,669,534 of record NC_138301.1, on the reverse strand, counting down.
TGTTATTCCGAACCAATACTGTACTGACAGGACGAGCTGACAGCCCCACTTGGGTGTAATGTCAGTTCGTTGAGGAACAGGCAGGGGTAGAGAAGTGCACAGTGCGGATAGGGACAGGCTGGAGAGTGGAGCCGAGTGGAGGGAGGGAGGAAAGGGAGAGGGGTGGTGCGCGGTGTGCACTACTGTGCTGCTGCAGGCCCGGTGATAGATCTGAGATGTCTCCACGCATCTGCTCAGCGCTGGCATTTATTACCCGCTGCAAGAGCCCAGGCAGACTGCATGGCCGCTCGCCACCAGCAGCATTGGTAAATCCCCCTTCTTTCTTTCCCTCTCTCCCTCCATCTTTTCCCACTCTAGCGTTCTCTCTCCAACTACTGTGAGCTCCAAAAATTGGACAGTCACACATTTGTTGTTGTTTTTGCTCTGTACTCCAGCACTTTGTATTTGATATGATACCATGACTAGGATTTTAAAGTGCAATCCGTTAGCTTTATTTTCATCTATATCGGGTGAACAGTTTAGAAATGACAGCACGTTTTGTACATAGTCCCCCCATTTTAGGGGACCAAAAATATTGGGACAAATTCATGTATTCACGTATTAAAGTAGTAAAAATGTAATTATTTGGCCCCATATTCAAAGCATACAATGATTACAGCAAGCCTGTGACTCTATGCATTTGTTGGATGCATTTGCTGTTTGTTTTGGTTGTGTTGGGGGTACGAGTTAGTGGAGCCTTACAGAGCCCTTTCCTGTACTCCCTGTTCACCCATGACTGCGTGGCCATGCACGCCTCCAACTCAATCAAGTTTGCAGACGACACAACAGTAGTGGGCTTGATTACCAACAACGACAAGATAGCTTACAGTGAGGAGGTAAGGGCACCTGGAGTGTGGTGTCAGGAAAACAACCTCTCACTCAACGTCAACAAAACTAAGGAGATGATCGTGGACTTCAGGAAACAGCAGAGGGAGCACCCCCCTATCCTCATCGACGGGATAGCAGCGGAGAAGGTGGAAAGTACCTCGGCGTACACATCACGGACAAACTGAAATGGTCCACCCACACAGACAGTGTGGTGAAGTAGTCGCAATAGCGCCTCTTCAACCTCAGGAGGCTGAAGAAATGTGGCTTGTCACCTAAAACCCTCACAAACTTTTATATATGCACAATTGAGAGCATCCTGTCGGGCTGTATCACCGCCTGCTACGGCAACTGCACTGCCCACAAACGCAAGGCTCTCCAGAGCAGACCGCACAACACATTGCCGGCGGCACACTACCTGCCCTCCAGGACACCTGCAGCACCCGATGTCACAGGAAGGCCAAAAAGATCATCAAGGACAACAACCATCAGAGCCACTGCCTGTTCACCCCGCTACCATCCAGAAGGTGAGGTCAGTACAGGTGCATCAAAGCTGGTGACCCGAGAGACTGAAAAACAGCTTCTATCTCAAGGCCATCAGACTGTTAAACAGCCATCACTAACACAGAGAGGCTGCTGCTTACATACAGACTTGAAATGATTGGCCACTTTAATAAATGGATCACTAGTTACTTGAATAATGCCACTTTAAATAATGTTTACATATCTTGCATTACTCATCTCATATGTATATACTGTATACATATGTATTTTATACCATCTATTGCAGCTTGCCTTTGCCTCTCGCTCATAGCTCATCCATATATTTAAGTATATATTCTTATTCCATTCCCTTACTTAGATTTGTGTGAATTAGGTAGTTGTTGTGGAATTGTTAGATTACTTGTTAGATATTACTGCACTGTCAGAACTAGAGGCACAAGCAGTTCGCTACACTCGCAATAACATCTGCTAACCATGTGCATGTGACCAATAAAAATGGATTTGATTTGATTGTGTAGATTTCCACATGATCCCCCTACCGAGAGAATGCTTTTGTTGTTTTGATGGGTGGGTGTCAGTGTGAAGGGTAAGAAGCAGGCTGAACGGGGGGGGGGGGGGGGTATTCGAAGGCTGACTTTTTTTCTTCAATCCCAGCATTGCCCCTGTGTCAACACCTGTCAAGTACGGTTGAATCACCAATACCTGACGAGACCTGACATTGTGAGAGTGAAACCCCATCATCTGATCATCATCCAACCTCTTCGTTGATAGTTGAAACTTCATCCTCCCTTATGTCTACTTCATTTACTATTTCTCTCTCTCTCCTCGCTGACCTGCCCAAATCACTTCCCCTCATCTACCACGACTCTGGGTTGAGGCCACGCATCCAGGCAGCTGCCTTGATAATAAAATGAGAGCAAGATTGATTTCCTTCAAAAACCCATCTTAATCCAGCAAAACAAGCACGGGGAGAAAAGGATTCTCATAAATATTTGTTCCTCCCAGTGTGTCTGTCGGAGCTTTTACATTTTATTTCATTTATTCTGTCCACATCGTCTCGTCTCATCTGTCTGTCAAAGATTACTCACTACTCATCTATTCATCTCCTCTAATTGTATATATTTCACAGTGTGGCTCCATCTTGGAGGACAGTAACTGAATTTACCCCAGAAAAAACACGTCATAAAACAGTGGAATGGATACATGAAGTGCCTTCAGAAAGTAGTCACATCCCTTTACTTTTTCCACATTTTGTTGTGTTACTGCCAGTGGTGTGTATTCATGGATGCCAAGGGAAGCCAGGCTTCCCCAAGTATGTGACCAATAAACAAATAACAATTATAAAATAATTTCTTTCGTTTCTCTGTTTTCATGATTGTGACCGACCACCTCGATTCAGTCTTACGTAGCAAAATTTGAAATTGTGTTTTTTTTACATTGGATAAAAGTAGAGACTCAAAGCAAAAAAAATGTATATCATACACTGCACTTGAGGAACATGGGAAAGTAATTCTGCTTTGAAAGTTGATAAACTTGTAATCCAACTTTTGAGTAAATGGCCATTGAATGTTTTGGTACACCTGCTGGAGAGCTCTTCTTTGTCTACACCTATTCAGCATCGTTCAAATCCTTTTAAGCCTTAGCCCCACCCATCTCTTTAACCTCTCTGGGCCAGTGGGACGCTTGCGTCCCACCTACTCAACAGCCAGTGTAATCCCGTGGCGCGATATTCAAATACCTTAGAAATGCTATTACTTCAATTTCTCAAACATATGACTATTTTACACCATTTTAAAGACAAGACTCTTGTTAATCTAACCACACTGTCCGATTTCAAAAAGGCTTTACAACGAAAGCAAAACATTAGATTATGTCAGCAGAGTACCCAGCCAGAAATAATCAGACACCCATTTTTCAAGCTAGCATATAATGTCACATAAACCCAAACCACAGCTAAATGCAGCACTAACCTTTGATGATCTTCATCAGATGACAATCCTAGGACATTATGTTGTTCAATCAAGTTCATATTTATATCAAAAACCAGATTTTTACATTAGCATGTGACTAGCATGTGACTAGCATTCCCACCGAACACGCCTCCAACTCCAGGGAATTTACTAAATTACCACAGAACACGCCTCCATTCCCACAGAACACGCCTCCAACTCCAGGGAATTTACTAAATTACTCACGATAAACGTTCACAAAAAACATACATTATTTTAAGAATTATAGATACAGAACTCCTTTATGCACTCGCTATGTCCGATTTTAAAATAGCTTTTCGGTGAAAGCACATTTTGTAATATTCTGAGTAGATAGCCCGGCCATCACAGGCTAGCTATTTTGACACCCACCAAGTGTGGTACTCACCAAACTCCGATTTACTATTAGAAAAGTTTGATTACCATTGCTGTTCTTCGTCAGAATGCACTCCCAGGACTTCTACTTCAATAACAAATGTTGGTTTGGTTCCAAATAATCCATAGTTATATCCAAATAGCGGCGTTTTGTTCGTGCGTTCAAGACACTATCCGAAAGAGTAAATAAGGGTGGCGAGCATGGCGCATTTCGTGACAAAAAAATTCTAAATATTCCATTACCGTACTTCGAAGCATGTCAACCGCTGTTTAAAATCAATTTTTATGCAATTTATCTCGTAAAAAAGCGATAATATTCCGACCGGGAATCTCCTTTTCGGCAAACAGAGGAAAAATCACAAAGACGGGGGCGGCCAGGGCACGCGCCTAAGCCCACAGTCCCTTGATCGGCCACTTGAGAAAGGCGCTAATGTGTTTCAGCCTGGGGCTTGGATGACGACATTCAGGTTTTTCCCGGGCTCTGAGCGCCCATGGACGACGTAGGAAGTGTCACGTTACCGCAGAGATCCTTTGTAAAAGATAGAGATGGCAAAGAAGTTCAAGAAATGGTCAGACAGGCCACTTCCTGTAAAGGAATCTCTCAGGTTTTGAACTGCCATTTGAGTTCTGTTATACTCACAGACACCATTCAAACAGTTTTAGAAACTTTGGAGTGTTTTCTATCCAAAGCCAATAATTATATGCATATTCTAGTTACTGGGCAGGAGTAGTAACCAGATTAAATCGGGTACGTTTTTTATCCAGCCGTGTCAATACTGCCCCCTATCCATAAAAAGTTAACATTGGCTAGCTTGCTAGCGTCTTCCAGACACATAATGAGAGAACAGCCCACTCTGACCATTTTACTCGCCCTAGCAAAGCAGGTTAGGCTGTTTTCATGTTATCCAGAGCATTGGTTACCGTAATTGTGACTCACCACCTGTATTCGGTCTTATGTAGCAAAATTAAAAATTGTGTTTTTTACATTAGATAAAAGTATAGACTCAGAGCTACAAAGTGGTATATCATACACTGCATTTGAGGAACATTGGGAAAGTCATTCTGCTTTGAAAGTTTATCAACTTGTAAACTCACTTTTGAGAAAATGGCATTTGAAACTTTTGGTACTACTAGAGTGAGAGCCCTTCTTTGTCTACACCCATTCAGCATCGTTCACACCCTCTTAAGCTTTAGCCCCACCCATCTCGTTTCGCGAGATGGCCGATGATTTGTTTACCTATGGATAACATGAAAACAGCCTAACCATCTCTGCTGGCAACAATTTCATTACGCTTTTTTGCAGACATTTACTGACACCGGCCATATTCAACGAGTGTTGTACACACGTCACGTAACGTTAGCTAGTTAAACAACAATGAACAATGCCACATTGCTGGGAGCTAACCAACCAGGTTCAATGTTAGCTAGCAAACATTAGGCTTTAACTAGAAAAGCAAATTAATAATAACTTTAGCTAGGGAGCCATTCAGCTAACGTTAGCTAGCTAGCTAACAGTACACTTTAGCTTAAGACATATAGCTAGCTAGCTAGGTAAACAAAGTGTAAGTTCACAAACGTCAATTAATGTTAGCTAACAAGCCAACCAGTTAACGTTAGCTAGATAAACAACAATGAACAGTGTCAACAATGCCACAGTGCTTGGAGCTAACCAACCAGGTTCAATGTTAGCTAGCAAACATTAGGCTCTACCTAGAAAAGCAAACGGCTCTGGGAAATGAATGATAACGCCAGCTAGGGAGACAGCCAGCTAACAGTACACTTTAGTTTGAGACATATAGCTAGGTAAACAACATTTAAGTAAATTCATCAGTTATTCCGCGCTCTGGCACACTCTGAAATCAGAGTAGATGGCCAGACTGAATTGACGAACACACCCGAAATGGTTACTTGCATGGTGGAGTCTTTTGTTAAGACATGTAGCTACCTAGATAGGTAAACAATGAACCATAATCCCAACTCATGATGTTACTATCCTGCATGAAACAACAAAATGTCATAATTCAACTTTCTCAAACATCCAACTATTTTACACCATTTTAAAGATACACTTCTCCTTGATGTAACCACATTGTCCGATTTCAAAAAGGCTTTACAGCGAAAGCAAAACATTAGATTATGTTAGGAGAGTACATAGACAAAAATAATCACACAGCCATTTTCCAATCAACGACATGTGTCAATAAAACCCAAAACACAGCTAAATTAAGCACTAACCTTTGATGATCTTCATCAGATGACACTCCTAGGACATTATGTTACACAATACATGTATGTTTTGTTCGACAAAGTTCATATTTATTTCCAAAAACAGCGTTTTACATTGGCGCGTGATGTTCAGAAAATGTATTCCCACCCTGGTGAATGTGCACATCAATTTACAAAAATACTCATCATAAACGTTGACAAAATATATAACAATTATTTCAAGAATTTTTAGATTATAGATAGACTACTCCTGGATGCAACCGCTGTGTCAGATTTTAAAATAGCTTTACGGAGAAAGCACATTTTTTTATATTCTGAGTACATAGCTCGCCATCACAGCAAGCTATACAGACACCCGCCAAGTTCGGGGTCACCTAAACTCAGAAATTAGTATTAGAAATATTCTCTTACCTTTGCTGATCTTCATCAGAATGCACTCCCAGGACTGCTTCTTCCACAAGAAGTGTTGTTTTTGTTCGAAATAATCCATATTTATGTACAAATACCTCAGTTTTGTTCGCGCGTACAGATCACTTATCCAAAGGCATAACGCGCGAGTGCGGAACCAGAGACGAAAAGTCAAAATGTTCCATTACCTTACTTAGAAGCATGTCAAACGCTGTTTAAAATCAATCTTTATGGTATTTTTTACGTAAAATTGCGATAATATTCCAACCGGACAATAGCATATTCATTCAAGAAGAAAAAGAGGGAACGGCGAACTCGCAGGATCACGCATATTCAATCCCTTTGTCCACAGGCAGTCCACTGATTGACTGAGCTCCTATTATCTACCCAGTGACAGGAGAATGCTGAAAGAACTTTCTGAAGGCTGTTTGACAGCCAATGGAAGCCTTAGGAAGTGCAACGTGACCCCACAGAAACTGTTGTTTCGATAGAGAATCAAAAGAAGAACTACAATTCTCAGACTTTCCACTTCCTGGTTGGATTTTTCTCAGGTTTTTGCCTGCCATATGAGTTCTGTTATACTCACAGACACCATTCAAACAGTTTTAGAAACTTCATAGTGTTTTCTATCCAAATCTACTAATAATATGCATATTCTAGTTTCTGGGCCAGAGTAGTAATCAGTTTAATATGGGTACGTTGTTCATCCGGCCGTGAAAATACTGCCCCCTACACCCCAACAGGTTAGCATTATGAAACTCATTCTCAGCCATACAGCCTCTTTCCTCGAAGTGTAGCGCTTCTCTCACAGATTAAAAACAAGAAATGATCAATGGTGATTGTAAAGTTAATTACTTGTAAGTTCATCAAAAAGTTAATTTAATCAATTGTACATTTTTTGTGTAATCACTGCGAGCCACCATCACGCTCAAAAACGTGACGACAAATTTAGCGTCGCCCTAAAAACCCTACTCAAATTCGACACAAACCTTCAAATAGGTATGTAAGTTGGACAAATCGGGTGAAAAAAGCCATTTCCCCACACGACATATCTCCTCCTTTCACTATCACGCAGTAGCTTTCGCCTCCCCACCCGCCATTTTTAAAAAGACCCGGCGGAGCTCCATTGCCTTCTTCAATCATGCAGAGGCGGGCAGCATGAAGGTCTCGTCATTGATTTTGCTGGAAAGGGGAGAAATTGTGCTTTACTATGTTAATCATATTACAGTTGACTTGCAAGTATTACGTTTTGGGGGCACTAAAATAAGGTAAAATGTACAGAACAGCCGGATGTACAAAAGTGCGATAGCAATCGTTACACTGCATGAATCTGCAGGTAACTAACCGTCCAGGTTCAATGTTAGCTAGCTAAGCAAATGGCTCTGAGACACGAGTAATAAGATCATACACGTAAGGTTAGCTAGTGAGCCAGCAAGCTAACGTTATCTAGATAGGTAAACAATGAACCATAATACCAACTCATGACGTTACTACCCTGCATGAATCTGCAGGTAGCTAACCAACCAGGTTCAATGTTAGCTAGCTAACATTAGGCTATAGCTAGCAAAGCATTGCCCCTTTCTGTCAAAATTGGAAATGTGTAATGTCTGAAAATGTAGCTAGCTAGACTATCTTACCTGTATACATCATTCATGGATGGACGCGTCTCCTGTCGGATGCCATGGTTGCCCTTAGTTTGAAGATTTAATCCGGGGACAGGTGTTTTCTCCATCTCCTTAGCTATCATACTTGAAAACTCGATCCTCCAGAAAGTGGAGAGCAACACTTATGCAGTTTTAATACACCATACATTTAGACAGGACCTAGACCGGCTATTCCCATACTGGGGTACGCACAATGCCATAAGGGGAAACGCCAAATAAATGATCCACATTTTCAAACAGTCCATTTAGATTTTCCAATGGGGCTATACATTTGGGTGATGTTTTTTTCTCACCTGAGTAGCTTCGCTTCACTGCCCAAAATAAAATAAAACCATCTAAACCAACTAGAGTTCAGCGAAATAACAACACAATGTCAAATACAGGTATCCTAGCCAAATAATTAACATCCAATCATATTAACCGTAACTCTCTTGCGGGAATTCCACTTACGGTCCGTATGTAGCCAAACGTAGCTGCTGCTCATTCCGTTTGCTCTAAAATTGATAAATGGTTAAAAAAGTAAGGCCCGCGTCCATAGAGAGAAATACCAGCTCTACTGCTAGTAGGGAAAGGGAAAAGGGGATACCTAGTCAGTTGTAAAAGTGAACCTTCAACTGAAATGTGTCTTCCACGTTTAACCCAACCCCTCTGAAACAGATTGATGTGGGGGGGCTGCCTTAATCGATATCCACATCTTGGGCACCCGGGGAACAATGGGTTAACTGTGTCATTCAGTGGCAGAACAGATTTTTACCTTGTCAGTTCAGGGAATGCATGTCAATTAACTTGTTATGGATAGGGGGCAGTATTTTCACGTCCGGATAAAAAACGTACCCGATTTAATCTGGTTATTACTCCTGCCCAGAAACTAGAATATGCATACAATTAGTAGCTTTGGATAGAAAACACTCCAAAGTTTCTAAAACTGTTTGAATGGTGTCTGTGAGTATAACAGAACTCAAATGGCAGGCCAAAACCTGAGAAGATTCTGTACAGGAAGTACCCTGTCTGACCATTTCTTGGCCTTCTTTGTCATCTCTATCCAAAACAGAGGATCTCTGCTGTAACGTGACACTTTCTAAGGCTCCCATAGGCTCTCAGAAGGCGCCAGAACGTTGAATGATGACTCTGCAGTCTCTGGCTGAAAAACAGTAGCGCATTTGGATAGTGGTCGATCTGAGAACAATGAGACTGCGTGCACGTGAAGAGGCCATTTTACATTTTCAGTCTTTCAACGAAAACAACGACTCCCGGTCGGAATATTATCGCTATTTTACGAGAAAAATTGCTTAAAAATTGATTTTAAACAGCGTTTGACATGCTTCGAAGAACGGTAATGGAATATTTTGAATTATTTTGTCACGAAATGCGCCGGCGCGTCACCCTTCGTTACCGTTCGGATAGTGTCTTGAACGCACAAACAAAACGCCGCTATTTGGATATAACTATGGATTATTTGGAACCAAACCAACATTTGTTGTTGAAGTAGAAGTCCTGGGAGTGCATTCTGACGAAGAACAGCAAAGGTAATCCAATTTTTCTTATAGTAAATCTGAGTTTGGTGAGTACCAAACTTGGTGGGTGTCAAAATAGCTAGCCTGTGATGGCCGGGCTATCTACTCGGAATATTGCAAAATGTGCTTTCACCGAAAAGCTATTTTAAAATCGGACACCGCGATTGCATAAAGGAGTTCTGTATCTATAATTCTTAAAATAATTGTTATGTTTTTTGTGAACGTTTATCGTGAGTAATTTAGTAAATTCACCGGAAGTGTTCGGTGCGAATGCTAGTTCTGAACGTCACATGCTACACGTAAAAAGCTGTTTTTTGATATAAATATGAACTTGATTGAACAAAACATGCATGTATTGTATAACATAATGTCCTAGGAGTGTCATCTGATGAAGATCATCAAAGGTTAGTGCTGCATTTAGCTGTGGTTTTGGTTTTTGTGACATTATATGCTAGCTTGAAAAATGGGTGTCTGATTATTTCTGGCTGGGTACTCTCCTGACATAATCTAATGTTTTGCTTTCATTGTAAAGCGTTTTTGAAATCGGACAGTGTGGTTAGATAAAGGAGAGTCTTGTCTTTAAAATGGTGTAAAATAGTCATATGTTTGAAAAATGGAAGTTTTCGGATTTTTGAGGAGTTTGTATTTCGCGCCACGCCCTATCATTGGATATTGGAGTGGTGTTCCGCTAGCGGAACGTCTAGATGTAAGAGTTAACAGGTATGTCTTCTTAAAAGTTAATTTGTGGAATTTCTTTCCTTCTTAATGAATTTTAGCTAATCAATTGTGTTGTGACAAGGTAGGGGTGGTATACAGAAGATAGCCCTATTTGGTAAAAGACCAAGTCCATATTATGGCAACAACAGCTCAAATAAGCAGAGAGAAATTACAGTCCATCGTTACTTTAAGACACGTAGATCAGTCAATACAGAAAATTTCAAGAACTTTTCTCATTACTTCAAGTGTAGTCTCAAAAACCGTCAAGCGCTATGATGAAACTGGCTTTCATTGGGACCGCTACAGGAATGGAAGACCCAGAGTTATCTCTGCTGCAAAGGATAAGTTCATTAGAGTTACCAGACTAAGAAATTGCAGCCCAAATAAATGCTTCACAGAGTTCAAGTAACAGACACATCAACATCAACTGTTCAGAGGAGACTGAGTGAATCAGGCCTTCATGGTCGAATTGCTGCAAAGAAACCACTGCTAAAGTACACCAATAAGAAGAAGAGACTTGCTGTCACGGCCGTCGTATAAAGTGGACCAAAATGCAGCTGGAGTCTGTATACTCATTTTCTTTTTGATTGGCAGAAAGAAGGAAAACCAAACCAAAACACACGTATACAAAAACAACGACGACAAACAGTCTTGTAAGGCATACAGCTGTACACGAAACAACTACCCACAAAAACCCATGAAAAAACACCCCTACTAAATAGGACCTTCAATTAGAGGCAACGAGGAACAGCTGCCTCCAATTGAAGGTCAACCCAATAAACTACACATAGAAATAGAAAGACTAGAACGAACATAGAAATATACTAACATAGAACATTAACCACAAACCCTGAAACACATAAACAAACACCCCCTGCCACGTCCTGACCAAACTACAATAACACATAACCTCTTTTACTGGTCAGGACGTGACACTTGCTTGGGCCAAGAAACACTTGCAATGGACATTAGACCGGTGGAAATTTGTCCTTTGGTCTGAAGTCCAAATTGGAGATTTCTGGTTTAAACTTCTGTGTCTTTGTGAGACGCGGTGTGGGTAAACGGATGATCTCCGCATGTGCATTTCCCATCGCAAAGCATGGAGGAAAAGGTGGTATAGTGAGGGGGTGCTTTGCTGGTGACACTGTCTGTGATTTATTTAGAATTCAAGGCACACTTAACCAACATGGCTACCACAGCATTCTGCACCGATACGCCATCCCATCTGGTTTGGGCTTAGTGTGACTATCATTTGTTTTCAATAGGACAATGACCCAACACAACTCCAGGCTGTGCAAGGGATATTTTACCAAGAGGGAGAGTGATGGAATGCTGCATCAGATTACCTGGCATCCACAATCACCCGACCTCGATCCTATTGAGATGATTTGGGATGAGTCGGAACGCAGACTAAAGGAAAAGCATCCAACAAGTGCTCAGCATATGACTCATTAAACACAAATGCTTTGTTTGTAAATTATGTCTGAGTATTGGAGTGTGCCCCTTGCTATATGTCAATAAAACAAAATAAAAAAAATTGGTCCGTCTGGTTTAATATAAGGAATTTGAAATGATTTATACTTTTACTTTTGGTACATAAGTACATTTTAGCAATTCCATTTACTTTTGATGCTTAAGTATTTTTAAAACCAAATACTTTTAGACTTTTACTCAAGTAGTATTTTACTGGGTGACTTTTACTTCAGTCATTTTCTATTAAGGAATCTTTAAATATACTCAAGTATGACAATTTAGTTTTTTTTCCACCACTGGATGTGGCTGGGGGTTATAGCATTTCCATCAATTTATACAAGTGTGTCTACCTTCAAACTCAGTGCCTCTTTGCTTGACATCATGGGAAAATCAAAAGAAATCAGCCAAGACCTCAGAAAAAAATTGTAGACCTCCACAAGTCTGGTTCATCCTTGGGAGCAATTTCCAAACACCTGAAGGTACCACGTTCATCTGTACCAACAATAGTACGCAAGTATAAACACCATGGGACTACACAGCCGTCAAACCGCTCAGGAAGGAGGCACGTTCTGTCTCCTAGAGATGAACGTACTTTGGTGCGAAAAGTGCAAATCAATCCCAGAACAACAGCAAAGGATCTTGTAAAGATGCTGGAGGAAACAGATACAAAAGTATCAAAATCCACAATAAAACGAGTCCTATATCGACATAACCTGAAAGGCCGCTCAGCAAGGAAGAAGCCACTGCTCCAAAAACGCCATAAAAAAGCCAGGCTACAGTTTGCAACTGCACATGGGACAAAGATCGTACTTTTTGGAGAAATGTCCTCTGGTCTGACTTAACAAAAATAAAACTGTTTGGCCATAATGATCATCGTTATGTTTGGAGGAAAAAGGGAGAGGCTTGCAAGCTGAAGAACACCATCCCAACCGTGAAGCACGGGGGTGGCAGCGTCATGTTGTGGGGGTGCTTTGCTGCAGGAGGGACTGGTGCACTTCACAAAATAGGTGGCATCATGAGGAAGGACAATTATGTGGATATATTGAAGCAACTTCTCAAGACATCAGTCAGGAAGTTAAAGGTTGGTCGCAAATCGGTCTTCCTAATGGACAATGATCCCAAGCATACTTCCAGAGTTGTGGCAAAATGGCTTAAGGACAACAAAGTCAAGGTATTGGAGTGGCCATCACAAAGCTAGTTTAAATGTATTTGGCTAAGGTGTATGTAAACTTCCGACTTCAACTGTAAATATAGGACAAAACACACATCACGACAAGAAAGACAACACCACATAAAGAGAGACCTAAGACAACAACATAGCAGGCAGCAACACATGACAACACAGCATGGTAGCAACACATGACAATAACATGGTAGCAACACAACATGGTAGCAGCACAAAACGTGGTAAAAACATTATTGGACACAGACAACAGCACAAACGGCAAGAAGGTAGAGACAACAATACATCACGCAAAGCAGCCACAACTGTCAGAAAGAGTGTCCATGATTGAGTCTTTGAATGAAGAGATTGAGATAAAACTGTCCAGAATGAGTGTTTGTTGCAGCTCATTCCAGTTGTTAGCTGCATGAACTGAAAAGACGAGCGACCAAGGAATGTTTGTGCATGTCACTCTCTCCAGGCTCAAAATGGAGAAGAGATTGACTTCAACAATGCTTGTATTTATGAGAGGTATTGACATGTTGAATGCATTGAGCTGTCTGTTTGAACTACTGGCGCACAGCTCGGACACCCATGCATACCCCACAAGACATGCCATAAGAGGCCTCTTCACAGTCCTCAGGTCCAGAACAGACTATGGAAAGCGCACAGTACTAAATAGAGCCATGACTACATGGAACTCTATTCCACATCAAGTAACTCATGCAAGCAGTAACATTTTATTTAAAAAACACCTTATGGAACAGCGGGGACTGTGAAGCAACACAAACATAGGCACAGACACATGCATATAAACACACATATGATAGCATACGCACTATACACACACGTACATATGGATTTTGTACTGTATATATGTGGTCGTGGTGGAGTAGGGGCCTGAGGGCACACAGTCTGTGAATGTATTGTAATGTTTTTAAAATTGTATAAACTGCCTTAATTTAGCTGGACCCCCGGAAGAGTGGCAGCAACTAATGGGGATCCATAATAAATACAAATACAAATACAAACAGTTTGGGGTTTCCTGGGTTGCGAGTTGGGGGTTTGTTATTACATCGATAAATTACAACATCATTCGGGACCTTTGCCATCTAGGAAATGTGTGTTACCGGACATTCTCATAAAGCAGAGTACTCCTGCTTTATGACTTCAAGCTTTATGTCCAGAAAGCAGCATGCAGCACCCAACGACTGCCATCTCCAGGGCATTAGCATTCATAGATCTGGTGTGCGTCCCAAATGGCACCCTATTCCCTATATAGTTCACTCTTTTCAAAAGTAGTGCACTATATAATGAATAGGGTGCCATTTGGAACACTACCCTCGTTTAATTACTATGGGTGGCTGTTTTGTCGAGAGACTATTCAACGAGCCAACAAAAGCAACGGCTGGAAATAGATGCAGGAAGAGACCATTTAATCGGAAGTTATTCACTATAGGCCCGATTCCGACCTGAGATAAGCGTGTGTAAATGGAACGTAATTGACTTTTCTCTCTGTGTATTCTATGTTATTCACCTGCTATTCATTTTGGATGGAGATTAAATAAATGAAGGTGTCGCAGAGGTGTGTTCACAGATACACCATTTTTAAACTTGACTTAATTCCCTAATAATTCCACCACCTTTACACTCGAGGAAACCATTAATAAATTCTAGCAAACCTACTGGTTCCAAGTGGGAAAAGCACCTTCATTTTTTGGAGTTGCTTTTGAAAGCAAAAGTTGAATTGAAAACATATTTGCCATTGTTGAATTAGATTTTCATAATAGTAAACTAGGACTGATGGTTTGCTTAGCTAAACCAGCAAGTCTGTCTGTTTGGTTACCAAGGGAACTACAGTAGCAATATAGTAAACTTCCTACCAACTTCAGTGGATATTCAACACATTTCTACCTGAAATTAAAATAAACAATTGCGGCAAATGTGTAAACTTATAGCCATGGTATAAAAGTGATAATCAACTTGGGGCTCTGGGACGCATAAAGCCCCTCGTTGATTATCTCTTAAATAATTGTTGGAGACAAATGTAAAACCAGTGTCACGTCCTGGCCAGTATATAAGGTTAATTGTTTTGTAGTTTGGTCAGGGCGTGGCAGGGGGTATTTGTTTTATGTGGTTCGGGGTGGTGCGTTTGTGTAAAGGGTGTTTGATTTAGTATTTCCGGGTTTTGGTTTATGTTTAGTTAATTCTATGGTTAGTCTAGTGTGTGTGTTTCTATGTTTGGTTGATTGGGGTTGGGACTCTCAGTTGAAGGCAGGTGTTGTCTATCTGCCTTTGATTGAGAGTCCCATATATTAGGGTGTGTTTGTGTGTGTTATTTGTGGGTGATTGTTCTGTGTGTAAGCCGTATGCTTTACCAGACTGTTTGTAGTTGTTCGTTCGTTCGTTCGTTCGTTTCGTTTTGTTATTTTGTATGTTCATTTTTGTAGTTAATAAAAATCAAGATGAGCATACACGTACCTGCTGCGTATTGGTCCTCCTTCACCGACGACAACCGTGACAACCAGCCATATGGCAGCAAACTGAAGCATATCAACATATCAATTTTCCCACAGTAAAGATTATGAAATAAGGTGCCATTATGCAGAATTTGTATTGTACGGCCTTTCAACTTGCAGGGATGGGCGCTCTCGAATTAAAGGCTACCCCACCTTTCTCTGTTTCAGTATGGACTGTCAGCAGGCCTTATAACATCACATATTCAACTGCCAATTTATTGTTAGTTCCCTTCATTCCATTTTAATACATTGTTTAGTTTACCTTAATTTGCCTCCTCTGTAAACGCCGTTATGGCCATGTGGCTGTTGCTAAGGATCATTAGTAACAGTTGATAATAGGCTAATTAAACATTGTAAAGCTGAGCACAGACCAAGCCGTAACAGTTTGAACCCGACACATGGCGCAATACTTGGCAGTGTCATCACACACTTCCATGGTTAGTGCAAGCAATAGACGAAGGTATAGCCTATATTTGTACACTATTCTCCCTATTATAATTCTATGTACACCTATCTTCCAGCATTACCATGGGTTAAACAACTGAATGTGGCAATTTTCAGAATGAATCAAACAAGGCTCTCCAAACCAGTTTTTTTATGATTCATAAATACTAATACTTTCTAAACCCTAAATAATCTACAAGATTAATAATCTACAAGTATTTTTAAATCTACCAGTTAGAGACAAATATGTATATGTTCGGATGGCTTTCTTGCATTGATCCCTAATATTCTGAACCCATTCTCTTGATATATTCTGTCTGTCTACAAAATTCAAACTAAAAGGTACACTGTATTTAAAGTGATGGCTTAAGATAAATGTACTGAAAACCCCATTGAATGAAAACTCCATGAGAAAATCTGTTGGCCAGCAAGTAGGAGTGTTTTCAGCAGTTTAATAAAAAAAGAATCAGCAAGTGAACCATACCTACAAAACCCGTTATGCACCTTCATAAGGTAAGTCTGAATACCAACTACTGAGAAGTGCATAGGAAAGGCGTGTGCAAGAATGGCGTAATTTCCTAAATCGGAATTGTGCCCCATAAGCCTATAAAGATCACAGAACATAATGGCTCTGATGAAATTACTAAGGGTAACTGCACCCAGAAATATATAATGGCAAGGATGGACTTCTATGCAAAGTTTTTAAAAAAAATACAGGGGAAACTGACTTTGAAACAGTGAATGAGATTGTTCACTTCACGTCTGACCCTTTGTTCTTCATTTCTTAAATGGTAGCCAGATGGCACCTCGATCAGTTGGCCAGTTGTCATGCAAAAAGTGGGTTTGAAATATTAGCGTTATCCGATATTTTTTAATTACCTCCGTGAAAATCAAATTTGTCAACAGTGACACTCGAATCACAGAGAATGATTTATTAGGACCACCAATATTCGAGAAAGGTTTTGTTAGTTTAAAACAATCTTTTACAACAAACAAAGAAGGAAACCTAACTAACTACATGGGGGCTAACAGATTAATATTCATTTTTTGTTGAAGAAGAAACAGAATTAGGATTACAGATCATAGTCTCATTCAAAGTGAGAAAGGCAGCAAGTCCTCATTGGAGATCTATCTGTTCTAGGTACCAAGCTGTGAGGCAAAACTGAAACATAGCCACTCTCTCTTACCTTAGCATCAGTAGCTAGCTAGCTACACACATTTTTAGAATATTCAAAATGTAATTCAAGGTAGCCCTACCTAACAGGCATGACGTCAGATCAGCTGCAAATGTTCATTTTCGTACATCAAATCGACCTTTCCACCATAGCTTGCTAGTTAGCTATGTTAGCTAATCAAACCAATGCTCAAATTACATACAATAGCATAATGTCGTGACAGTTTCATCAAACAGAAATATAACGTTATAGCTATGACTATTCTTACAGTGCCTTCAGAAAGTATTCACACCCCTTGACCTTTTCCACATTTAGTTGTGTTACAGCCTGAATTTAAAATAGATTACATTTAGATTTTTTTTGTCACTGGCCTACAGACAATACCCCATAATGTCAAAGTGGAAATGTGTTTTTTCGAAATTCTTACAAATGAATACAAAATGAAAAACTGTATTCAACGTCTTTTGTTACGAAAAGCGTAAATAAGTTGAGGAGTAAAAATTTGCTTAGCAAATCACATAATACGTTCCATGGACTCACTATGTGTGTAATAATAGTGTTTGACATGATTTTTGAATGACTACCTCATCTCTCTACCCCACACATACAATTATCTGTAAGGTCCCTCGGTCAAGCAGTGCATTTCAAATACAGATTAAACCACAAAGACCAGGGAGGTTCCAATGCCAAATCCACATCTCTATCGCTCTAATCATCTCTAACTCCTCTTCCTCCCTGCCTTTTGCTGCTCTGACTCTCCACTTCACACACTTCCAATGACCTAGAGAAACAGAGGGAGAGGAGCAACAAATAGGATATAATTGTAGTCAGGAAAAAAATCTATGACTTTTTTTCTTCCTCAACCATACACATATTCTCTTCCTAATCATCACCTCTTAGGGGTTTTCATAATAAATTGTGTGATACAGTTACAAGTCTCCCATTCCACACATGCTCTCTCTCACCTCCAATCAACTCTCGCTTTCTTGCCTGACAGACTAACCACAGAGTTTGCCAATGTTAGCTGATTAGTTATGAAGCTGGGACAGTTTCCAAATTAATTGCAATGGTAGAAACAGGACAAAACAAGGAACTTGTTAGCTGGCTAGGTAAACAAATATCCAACTCAATATCATATGAGCTCCATTGCGCGGGCATCTACCCTAACACGACAGTTAAGCTGTAAAAATAACGAGGCAATGCATAGCCTATGAATATCTGCACCTAGCAGACATGACAAACCATAACCTAAGCCAACAGATAAATACAAATTACTCTACCTTTCATTTCAGTGGCTAGTTAGCTGGTTGTCTGTAGGATAGCTAGTGAAAATGACAAGGTTGACGCTTTGTGAGCGCAGCCCAAATGTACAGCTACACACTACTTTTCTTGCCTGACAGACGAGCTAGCTATAGCAAGCAGCTTTGGCCATTTCCACATGAATTACTTTGGTAGAAAAAAGACAAAACAATTGTCGTGACTCTCCTGGCTGAGGATCTAAGGCCTCAGATCAGCTTGGCAAATGGCCGACATGACCAGACACCTCTCACCCATGTTCACTACATAAGATAAGCTCTGACAATAACAAAGGGGCTGAAGTCTAAATCATTCATATCACAGTACACTCCATAAGGCTCTGTTAACTTCCATTAGCCCACTGTTCATGCGTGTTGCACATGGAACTGAGGCCAGTTAGAGGGCAGTACAGTTTGCCCTGCTCATTGATGGCAATGAGAGTGTTGTGGAGTTCATTATACTCAGCCTTCACATTTTGAGAGAGAAGGAGAGAGGGAGAAAAGGGGGAGAGTGAAAGATAGAAAGGGGAGGGGGAAATAAGATAAAGAAAGACCACCCACATCCACACACACCCTCCTCGTAATAATCTGACTGCAGGTGTAGCCATCCTCTTATTGTTGGTGATGTCCTTTGCAGATCCTATTCCTGTCCTCCACCTGTGATCGGTCAAAGACCCAGTTTACAAAGAGAAATCGGGAGGCCGGCGTCCCTCAAGAGTGATCCCGCACCATAGCCATCGCCTCATTCACGGGGCGCCCGCAATATGCGGCTTTGTCAAGAGGCAGCCTTGCTCCTGCCGTTCACATGCCGTTTTCCTCAAGCAGCCCAGACGCACTTGACCTGCCATTCTCCCGGCCGGCGACTGCACAGCTGCTAGTCGGAGGCCATACGCTTTTTCAGCATCAAGCGAGTGGCATGCCTACTTCCTATTGCCACTTATATATATTTCATGCTTTTTTATTATTCAAGGTGCATTGGATTCCAAGTTCATTTGGAAAAGTACTGTAAAATATTGTTTGTGCAAAATATCAGATGAGTAGAGCAGTCCTGGTCACCTGGATCCAATAGTGACTACAAATCAAATTCAGTCAAATCTCTGTTAATTGTCCCACCTAGTCAACAGCCAGTAGAATCGAGTGGCTCGAAATACAAAAACCTTAAAAATGCTAGCTTTTTACATTAGCATGTGACGTTCAGAACTAGCATACACACTGAAAACTTCCGGTGAATTTACTAAATTACTCTTGATAAACGTTTACAAAATACATAACAATTATTTTAAGAATTATAATACAGAACTCCTTTATGCAATCACGGTGTCAGATTTTAAAATAGCTTTCCGGTGAAAGCACATTTTGCAATATTCTGAGTAGATAGCTCGGCCATCAAAGCAAGCTAAACAGACACTCGCCAACATCGAGGCTCAGTAAACTCAGAATTACTAGTAGAAAATTGGATTACCTTTGCTGTTCTTCGTCAGAATGCACTCCCAGGACTTCTACTTCAACCACAAAGTTGTTTTGGTTCAAAATAATCCATAGTTATGTTCAAATATCGTGCGTTCAGGTCCCTATCCGAAGGGTGATGCGCGGATGCATGTGTGACAAAAAATTACAAAATATTCCATTACCGTACTTAGAAGTATGTCAAAAGCTGTTTAAAATCAATTTTTATGCTATTTTTCTCGTAAAATAGCGATAATATTCCAACCGGGCGACGTTGTTTCGTTCAAAGGCTGAAAGAAAAACATGGCCACTTCTCCTGTCTCTGAGCCACCAGCCTGACCACTCACAAACAGCGCTCCTGTACCTAGCCCAGAGACAGCAGAGATCTCATTCCACTTTCTGGCGCCTTCAGAGAGCCTTTGGGAGCCTTAGAAATTGTCACGTTACAGCAGAGATGCTGTATTTTTGACAGAGATGCCACAGAAGCACAAGAAATGGTCAGAGAGGGCACTTCCTGTATGGAATCTTCTCAGGTTTTGGCCTGCCATATGAGTTCTGTTATACTCACAGACACCATTCAAACGGTTTTATAAACTTTAGAGTGTTTTCTATCCAAATCTACCAATTTTATGCATATTCTCATTTCTGGAAAAGAGTTGTAACCAGTTTAAATCGGGTACGTTCTTTATCCGGCTGTGAAAATACTGCCCCCTACCCTAGAGAGGTTAAGGCGGGTTTCAGAGCTCTACGTGATTTTCTGAACTCACACACACACACAGTCAATAGGAAGTGACACAGTGTTAGGCTTAAAAACACACACAGCCTGCAATAGTTACTTACATTCGAACTATCAAAGAACCGTCGGACATAGAGCTCTGAAACTGTATATACATGTTCTAGAGCTTAAGTCAATAGTACACAGTGAGTTATGTGGCTCTAGAAGGTTCTCAGGCCGAGAAACAGCCTCGTCCATTTGCAATGAGTTATATTCATTTTGATCATAGTGAAAATGACGCAATTTTGAAAAGTCCCAGAATCACAAGACTAGGTGCATTAAAACCACCTTGACCTATGGAGACGGACCCTAAAGTTTCTGTCCAATAGCTCATTCGGGGACCCCGTAGCAATGCCCAGAAAAAGTACATTCTCAGCACTAATTAAGGTCACTGCTCGGGCTCCGAATGACCTATCGAGCCGCAACTCGGGATTCGGGGTCACCTCAGCTAGTCATATACATAATGTCAGAATTGGATCCGCAGCTAGAACGTAACTACGTGTTTTACGTTTTTTTTAGGGTTTAAACAGAAGGCGCTGTGATTTTTGGGCCTGCTCTGAAATATGTGATAGTTGGCTTCTAAACGAGTTGGAAAAGAGGGTTTGGTGTCAAAATTATATCTTGTTGACTGATGGACGCTGACTTGATGGCTGACTTTTGTCAGTTTGCAATAAGTTTAAACAGTCTCTCTCAAGGAGATGCCCCACTTGACCGTATCTCGCTCTGTCTGACCGCAGTGACCATGCGACCGGTCATAGGGGCTGTTTAGAAGGGTTAAAAAGGTCACATCTTTCCAAAATGTCATGTGTGATTAGGCAACCCTCATGAACTGTAAATCAGTAAATTCTGCCAACAGATGTCCAAGAAAAAACACACACAAACACACACATCTAGGATGGAGTGACACAGTGTGGGGCTTAAAGACACACAGGGCCTGAAATGACATCACCATAATCTCTAGGCCGTGCCAAGTTCAACAAGATGCCCCACTTTTTGTTTCATCAGACCAGAGGACATTTCTCCAAAAAGTACGATCTTTGTCCCCATGTGCAGTTGCAAACCGTAGTCTGGCTTTTTCATGGCGGTTTTGGAGCAGTGGCTTCTTCCTTGCTGAGCGGCCTTTCAGGTTATGTCGATATAGGACTCGTTTTACTGTGGATATAGATATTTTGTACTTGTTTCCTCCAGCATCTTCACAAGGTACTTTACTGTTGTTCTGGGATTGATTTGCACTTTTTGCACCAAAGTACGTTCATCTCTAGGAGACAGAACGCGTCACCTTCCTGAGCGGCATGGCGGCTGCATGGTCCCATGGTATTTATACTTAGGTACTATTGTTTGTATAGATGAACGTGGTACCTTCAGACGTTTGGAAATTGCTCCAAAGGATGAAACAGACATGTGGAGGTCTACAATTTTTTTTCTGAGGTATTGTCTGATTTCTTTTGATTTTCCCATGATGTCAAGCAAAGAGGCACTGAGTTTGAAGGGAATCCTTGAAATACATCCACAGGTACACCTCCAAATGACTCAAAATATGTTAATTAGGCTATCAGAAGCTTCTAAAGCCATGACATCATTTTCTGGAATTTTCTGAGCTGTATAAAGGCACAGTCAACTTAGTGTATGTAAACTTCTGACCCACTGGAATTGTGATACAGTGAATTATAGGTGAAATAATCTGTCTGTAAACAATTGTTGGAAAAGTTACTTGTGTCATGCACATAATAGATGTCCTAACCGACTTGCCAAAACTACAGTTTGTTGACATGACATTTGTGGAGTGGTTGAAAAATGTGTTTTAACCTGTTAGGGCTAGGGGGCAGTATTGACACGGCCGGATAAAAAACGTACCCGATTTAATCTGGTTAATACTCCTGCCCAGTAACTAGAATATGCATATAATTGTTGGCTTTGGATAGAAAACACCCTAAAGTTTCTAAAACTGTTTGAATGGTGTCTGTGAGTATAACAGAACTCAAATGGCAGGCCAAAACCTGAGAAGATTCCATGCAGGAAGTGGCCTGTCTGACAAGTTGTGTTTCATCTGGGCTCTTTTTATTGAAGACTGAGGATCTTTGCAATAACGTGACACTTCCTACAGCTCCCATAGGCTCTCAGAGCCCGGGAAAAAGCTGAACGATATCGAGGCAGCCTCTGGCTGAAACACATTATCGCTTTTGGCAAGTGGCCGATCAGAGTACTATGGGCTTAGGCGCGTGCACGAGTCGACCGAATGCTTTATTTTCTTTCGTCTGTTTACCTAAACGCAGATTCCCGGTCGGAATTGTATCTCTTTTTTTATGAGAAAAATGGCATAAAAATTGATTTTAAACAGCGGTTGACATGCTTCGAAGTACGGTAATGGAATATTTAGAATTTTTTTGTCACGAATTGCGCCATGCTCGTCACCCTTATTTACCCTTTCGGATAGTGTCTTGAACGCACAAACAAAACGCCGCTGTTTGGATATAACTATGGATTATTTTGAACCAAACCAACATTTGTTATTGAATTAGAAGTCCTGGGAGTGCATTCTGACGAAGACAGCAAAGGTAATAACATTTTTCTTATAGTAAATCTGACTTTGGTGAGTGCTAAACTTGCTGGGTGTCTAAATAGCTAGCCCTGTGATGCCGGGCTATCTACTGAGAATATTGCAAAATGTGCTTTCACCGAAAAGCTATTTTAAAATCGGACATATCGAGTGCATAGAGGAGTTCTGTATCTATAATTCTTAAAATAATTGTTATGCTTTTTGTGAACGTTTATCGTGAGTAATTTAGTAAATTCACCGGCAGTGTTCGGTGGGAATGCTAGTCACATGCTAGTCACATGCTAATGTAAAAAGCTGTTTTTTGATATAAATATGAACTTGATTGAACAAAACATGCATGTATTGTATAACATAATGTCCTAGGGTTGTCATCTGATGAAGATCATCAAAGGTTAGTGCTGCATTTAGCTGTGGTTTGGGTTTATGTGACATTATATGCTAGCTTGAAAAATGGGTGTCTGATTATTTCTGGCTGGGTACTCTGCTGACATAATCTAATGTTTTGCTTTCGTTGTAAAGCCTTTTTGAAATCGGACAGTGTGGTTAGATTAACGAGAGTCTTGTCTTTAAAATTGTGTAAAATAGTCATATGTTTGAAAAATTGAAGTTTTTGCATTTCTGAGGTATTTGAATAACGCGCCACGGGATTACACTGGTGGGACGATTTGGTGCCACCTACCCTAGAGAGGTTAATGACTCCAACCTAAGTGTATGTAAACTTCCGACTTCAACTGTGTATCATTTGGTCAGTATAAATGCCATTTGGACATTTCTTATGCCATTTGGACATGGTTCACTGACTTTTGGGTTCGGAAGCCGACTTCCTATGATCATATATTGCAAATGGACAAAACATAGGCCTTATGGACTAACGCAATAAAATAAGATAAATCTATGTTCATATGGGTATTACGTATGTATAATTGACAAATAAAAATATTTTTTTATTTCAATTTGACCCTTGGGTCTTGACTTTGTGATCATTTGCCATATGAAAATCAATGATGGAGCTCCAATACCATTTTTGGGATATGACACTTGGCATTTGCCATGTTTCACTTGGCATGAGGTTTGAATGAACTGCTGTCCATTTGAGTGGTATTTGCGACTGTGTATATTGTTGTTGTCATTGGGCAATGAGCTGCCATTTATTTTTGTCCATTTCATGTGGGTCTTCCCTTACCACACAGTGCAATGATGTCATAGTAATAAAATGTGCAACATTGTAAATATATAACATAATAAAATTATAAGTGTGTGTGGTGCAGTAGTTAGCCCAGTGTTCAGCTGTTGGAGCAGTTTTGTGGCTTGGGGGTAGAGGCTGGCTTTGAGACAGGTGGTCCGAGACTTAATGCTGACCCTCAGTGCAGCGGATCTCTCTCCCTTGTGCACTGCCAACTCCCGCATTCAGAATCGGAGTCCCTTTTCAGGATTTTATTTAACTAGGCAAGTCAGTTAAGAACAAATTGTTATTTACAATGACGTTAACGGGTGATCCGTGGCATCCCGGGTTGCAGGGTTCTTCAGAATGGCTCCCATACACAAAGAAATAACATGGAGTTACATTTGAATCCCACATGGTTTTAAACGAGTTGAAGAATTTACTTAAAAATACACATTTAATGTGAAAAATATAATGCTGGGGCTAGCCAATGCCCTAACGGAAAGACAACAGATTAGCTAGCTAGATGCCTAAAGGGGCAATTTCTCTTCTGAATGTAGCTAGCTAGTTAATCATCTAGTGTAACGTTAGAAAGCTAGTTAGCTAAGTAACTCATCACGCAACTAGACACAAGCAGATAGAAAACTAGCTAGCCAACTTAACCAAATGTACCATAATTTAGCTAGCAATGGTCAAGTTCATGTTTCGAGCTAGCTAGCTGGCTAACATTAGTAAGCTAGTCAAGTAATGTTAGGTAGGATAGCTAGCTTGCGTTACACAAGTAAAACTACTCACAAATGAAGGAAAGTTACTTACTAAGAGCAAACAAACGTTGCATTCCAATCTGGTGCACGAACAGGTGAAAACCAAAAAATGAAAAAATCAAATCAAATGTGTTGGTAAAAAATTTAAAGTTAGATAAGCTATCTAGCTAACAAGGTTAATTGCCTGCCGGAAATGATCTGCCTGGCTACATTCAAGATTCTAAATTCAGTTTAGCGAATTAGTGCTCCATCTCGTGCCACTAGTGTATTATTGTTTGGTAGTTCCAAGAGTTCAGTGGTGATAAATACACCATTAAACTGTAACTTAGATCCAAAGCTTGTGGATTTTTTCTTTCCCAAATGGTAGCTAACTACTGGATACAACCTAGCCAGTATCAAAGAGGTTTGAAAACTGTCGTGGAAAATTGCAAGATTATGTTATAATGCTTATATTGTATTATAATGGTTGTTTTATTCAACAGAATAGAGTATTCTGTTAGCTATTGTGTGTGTTTTACTGAGGATGGGCCTCTATGAGATAGCACTGACAGAGGAGATTTACGATGTCTTTGGGTAAAAAAGCCTAAAGAGCATTCCAGAGAACATGAGCTAATGGTTCTGTTCTATACCGTACCAGGGAGAGACAGTTCCAGTTTGGAGTAGGAGGACCAGACACTGGTCTATACAATGAAAACTGTTGACACAGCAGTTGCTGTCTGCTTTGTTTTATAGATATCTTTCATACAAATCTTAACCTTGTGACCATTCTATGTATCTGTTCTTTGTCATGAACGTTGAGAGGGGTGTATCTTAGCTACAAAAGATCTTTGTACTTGTCACGTCCTGGCCAGTATAAGGGTTAATTGTCATTGTAGTTTGGTCAGGACGTGGCAGAGGGTATTTGGTTTATGTGGTTGGGGGTGGTGTTTTTGTAGTAAGGGCATTTGATTTAAGTATTCCGCGGTTTTTGGGCACTGTTTGAGATTCATGTAATTCTATGTTTAGTCTAGGTAGTCTGGTTCTATGTTTAGTTAATTGGGGTGGGGACTCTCAATTGAAGGCAGGTGTGGTCTATTTGCCTTTGATTGAGAGTCCCATATATTAGGGTGTATTTGTGTTTGTCATTTGTGGGAGATTGTTTCTTGTCTAGCGTATGTGAGCCTGAGAAGACTGTCTGTAAATCGTGAGTTCATTTTGTTATTTTTGTATGTTCATTTTGAGTTTATTAAATGTTCAAGATGAACAATATCAATCCTGCTGCATATTGGTCCTCCTTTTCCGACGATGATTTCGCTATATCGTCTGACGACGACGATAGCCGTGACAGAATCTCCCACCAAACCAGGACCAAGCAGCGGAAGAAGGAGCAGAACAGTTATTATATGGACTACGCTGAAGAAAGGGATTTTGACAGGGACACTTGTGAGAAATGGACTTGGGACCAGATTGTGGCCGGAGAGGGCCCATGGAGAAAGGCTGGTAAGGACCGGGAACGTTACCGAGGAACACGACTGGCGTTGAAGCACGAGAGGCACCCCCAATATATTTTTTGGGGGGGGCACACGGGTAGTTTGGCTAGGCCAAGGAAGAGCCAGAAGCCAGCTACCCGTGATTATATGGAGGAGCGTATGAGGTGGAGGGTGCCATGTTTTGCGGAAGAGCGCACAATCTCACCCATACGCACGCACAGTCCGGTGCGAGTTATTCCAGCCCCTCGCAGGTGCCGTGCTAGAGTGGGCATCCAGTCTGGTAGGAGGATGCCTGCGCAGCGCATCTGGTCGCCGGTACGCCTCCTAGGACCAGGCTACCCAACTCCCGCTCTACGCACGGCAACCATCAGGCCCCTGCACAGCCCAGTCCGCCCTGTACGAGCACCCCGCTCGGACAGGGCTACTAGTTCCATCCAGCCAGGACGGGTTGTGCAGGAGGTAAGATCAAGACCGCCTGTGCGCCTCCATAGCCCGGTGTTTCCAGTTCCTGTCTCTCGTGCAGACCCGGAAGTGCGTCAGCCCAGTCCGACTCGTCCTGTTCCCGCTCCCCGCACTAGCCTGGAGATGCGTGTTCACAGTCTGGCACGTCCAGTCCCAGCACCACGCACCAGGTTTCAAGTGCGTCGGCTCAGTCAAGAGTCGCCAGAGCTGCCCGTCAGTCAAGAGTCGCCAGAGCTGCCCGTCAGTCAAGAGTCGCCAGAGCTGCCCGTCAGTCAAGAGTGGCCAGACTGCCCGGAGATGCCAGAGTGGCCAGACTGCCCGGAGATGCCAGAGTGGCCAGACTGCCCGGAGATGCCAGAGTGGCCAGACTGCCCGGAGACGCCAGAGTGGCCAGAGTGGCCAGACTGCCCGGAGATGCCAGAGTGGCCAGACTGCCCGGAGATGCCAGAGTGGCCAGACTGCCCGGAGATGCCAGAGTGGCCAGACTGCCCGGAGATGCCAGAGTGGCCAGACTGCCCGGAGCTGCCAGAGTGGCCAGACTGCCCGGAGCTGCCAGAGTGGCCAGACTGCCCGGAGCTGCCAGAGTGGCCAGACTGCCCGGAGCTGCCAGAGTGGCCAGACTGCCCGGAGCTGCCAGAGTGGCCAGACTGCCCGGAGCTGCCAGAGCGGCCAGACTGCCCGGAGCTGCCAGACTGCCCGGAGCTGCCAGAGTGGCCCATCGGCCCAGAGTCTGCCGATTACGAAGAACCAAGGGAGTCGAGCAGCAACCCTGAACTGAGTAAGCCTGACAATCCAGAACTTAAAGTGATTAACTGTTCAATTAATGAGTCTGCATACAGGGTGGAGAGGAGGAGGTCTGCCCATGATCCAGAGCAAGGGGAGTCTGCCTACGGTCCGAGGCTGATCAGGGTCGGCACTCTGGAGGACAATAGGCCGGAGCCTGAACCACCACCTGCATAGGTGGGTTGGGGAGGGGGGGTGTAGCACTAGTGCCGTCGGTGACGGCAGCCACCCTCCCTTCCCTCCCTTTAGTTTAGGGGGATTTTTGTTGTTGTTTGGGTTTTTGTTTTTCTTTAGGTGCTTCCGGGGTTAGCACCTTTAGGGGGGGGGGGGGGGGGTACTGTCACGTCCTGGCCAGTATAAGGGTTAATTGTCATTGTAGTTTGGTCAGGACGTGGCAGAGGGTATTTGGTTTATGTGGTTTGGGGTGGTGTTTTTGTAGTAAGGGCATTTGATTTTAAGTATTCCGGGGTTTTTGGGCACTGTTTGAGATTCATGTAATTCTATGTTTAGTCTAGGTAGTCTGGTTCTATGTTTAGTTAATTGGGGTGGGGACTCTCAATTGAAGGCAGGTGTGGTCTATTTGCCTTTGATTGAGAGTCCCATATATTAGGGTGTATTTGTGTTTGTCATTTGTGGGAGATTGTTTCTTGTCTAGCGTATGTGAGCCTGAGAAGACTGTCTGTAAATCGTGAGTTCGTTTTGTTATTTTTGTATGTTCATTTTGAGTTTATTAAATGTTCAAGATGAACAATATCAATCCTGCTGCATATTGGTCCTCCTTTTCCGACGATGATTTCGCTATATCGTCTGACGACGACGATAGCCGTGACAGTACTTTTGTGTTGTCACATTCAATGGTTCATTAGAGATGGCGCAACATTGAAAGTCAAGTGCTATTGCATAGCTCTTAATTATTAAAAATGTAGTTTAAGTATAACTCTGACTGGTGTGCAAAGTTTGTTTCTCCTCATTTGGTAATACAGAAATTAGCCACCACAGAACTCGATGGAGGATGGTTTCCACTAACGTTAGTTACAACAGCCAACCAAAATTGGATATAATATCATAAGTGTTAGGTTCAAAATCACATTTTAAGAGGAAAAAATATACAAATAGGCGAGGTTTATGACTTTATGGCTGTGGAGGATGGTAGCTACGAAGAACTTCCTGTTGAGGCTTTTCCGCTTCTTCTGTTGGGTTTAGGGTTGCCGCCACATACTGGCTGTTGTGATCAAAACTTTCCTTTGCGATTTAGGGAGAGTCATTTCCAAAAAGGAACCTGTTGTATTGCCTAAAATAAACAGTACCAGTCCAAAATTTGGACACACCTACTCATTCCAGGGATTTTCTTTCTTTTTACTATTTTCTACAATGTAGAATAATTGTGAAGACATCAACACTATGAAGAACACACATGGAATCATGTAGTAACCAAAAAAAGTGTTAAACAAATAAATACATTTTATACTTGAGATTTTTCAAAGTAGGCATCCTTTGCCTTGTTGACAGCTTTGCACACTCTTGGCATTCTCTCAACCTGCTTCATGAGGTAGTCACTTGGAACAAATTTCAATTAACAAGTGTGCCTTGTTAAAAGTTAATTTGTAGAATTTCTTTCATAGTTTTGATGTAAGAATTTAAATAATTAGCTTTTTTATTTTACTGGACTATTAGTACCTGCATCTGATGGTCATGGTGCTTTCAAGGCAACTGGAAAGTCGGAGCTCTGGAAAGATACCAGTTTCCGAGTTGGAATTCCTGCATCTGCCTCATGCACAAATTCATGTTGTTCCTATGACCAGAGAAAGCTAAGTATTCTTTAATATTTAAATAGACACAATGAGCTGCTAATAATAATAAAAACGCAGGGCTATCAATACACTTGGCAACTCATTAATTGCAGCTACTGCATGAGCGGAAGTGCAGTGGCTTGCGAAACTATACAAACTGGAATTAAAATTGATTTTTGGGGTTTTGAATCATTTGATTTACACAACATGCCTACCACTTTGAAGATGCAAAATATGTATTATTGTGAAACAAACAAGAAATAAGACAAAAAAACTGAAAACTTGAGCGTGCGTAACTATTCACACCCCCAAAGTCAATACTTTGTAGAGCCAACTTTGCAGCAATTACAGCTGCAAGTCTCTTGGGGTATGTCTCTATAATTTTGGCACATCTAGCCACTGGGATTTTTGCCCATTCTTCAAGGCATAACTGATCCAGCTCCTTCAAGTTGGGTTCCGCTAGTGTACAGCAATCTTTAAGTCATACCACAGATTCTCAATTGGATTGAGGTCTGGGCTTTGACTAGGCCATTCCAAGACATTTAAATGTTTCCCTTTAAACCCCTCAAGTGTTGATTTAGCAGTATACTTAGGGTCATTGTCCTGCTGGAAGGTGAAAATCCGTCCCAGTCTCAAATCAAAAAACAGGTTTCCCTCAAGAATTTCCCTGCATTTGGCGTCATCCATCATTGCTTCAATTCTGACCAGTTTCCCAGTCCCTGCCGATGAAAACATGGGATGGTATTCTCGGGGTGATGCGAGGCGTTGGGTTTGTGCCAGGCCAAAAAGCTCTAGTCTCATCTGACCAGAGTACCTTCTTCCATATGTTTGGGGAGTCTCCCACATACCTATTGGCAAACACCAAATGTTTGCTTATTTTTTCTTTAAGTAATGCCTTTTTTCTGGCCACTCTCCCGTAAAGCCCAGCTCTGTGGAGTGTATGGCTTAAAGTGGTCTTATGGACAGATACTCCAATCTCCACTGTGGAGCTTTGCAGCTCCTTCAGGGTTATCTTTGGTCTCTTTGTGGCGTCTTTGATTAATGCCTTGCCTGGTCCGTGAGTTTTGGTGGGCAGCCTTCTCTTGGCAGGTTTGTTGTGGTGCCATATTCTTTCAATTTTATAATAATGGATTTAATGGTGCTCTGTGGAATTATAACCCAACCCTGATCTGTACTTCTCCACAACTTTGACCCTGACCTGTTTGGAGAGCTCCTTTGTCTCCATGATGCCGCTTGCTTGGTGGTGTTGCAGACTCCGGGGCCTTTCAGAACACGTGTATATATACTGCTTTCATGTGACACTTAGATTGCACACAGGTGGACTTTATTTAACTAATTATGTGACTTCTGAAGGTAATTGATTGCACCAGATCTTATTTAGGGGCTTCATAGCAAAGGGGATGAATACATATGCACGCACCACTTTTCTGTTTTTTATTTTTCTTGCATTTTTAATACAATTTGGACTATTTTGTGTGTGTCCATTACAAAAATCTAAATAAAATTATATTTTATCTACAGGTTGCAATGCAACAAAATAGGATAAATGCCAAAGGGGATGAATACCTTTGCAAGGCACTGTTAGTACACACCCCTGAGGGGCTTCCTTGTTGAGGATCAGCATGGCAGATGTGTTGTTGCCTATTCTTACCACCTGGGGGCGGCCGTCGGGAGGTCCAGGATCCAGTTGCAGAAAGAGGTGTTTAGTCTCAGGGTCCTTAGCTTATTGATGAGCTTCGTGGGCACTATGGTGTTGAACGCTGAGCTGTAGTCAATGAACAGCATTCTCACATAGGTGTTCCTTTTGTCCAGGTGGGAAAGGGCAGTGTGGAGTGCAATTGCATCATCTTTGGAACTGTTGGGGCGGTATGTGAATTGGAGTGGGTCTAGGCTATCCGGGAGGATGCTGTTGATTTGAGCCATGACCAGTCTTTCAAAAGCACTTCATGGCTACCGATGTGAGCGCTACGGGGTGGTAATCATTTTGGAAGGTTACCTTCGTTTCCATGGGCACAGGGACTATGGTGGTCTGCTTGAAACATGTAGGTATTATAGACTCGGTCAGGGAGAGGTTGAAAATGGCAGTGAAGACACTTGCGCATGGTTTGAGTACACATCCTGGAAATCCGTCTAGCCCCACAGCTTTGTGAATGTTGACAAAAGGTCTTGCTCATATTGGCTACCAAAAGCGTTATCGGTCCAGAGCAGCTGGTGATCTTGTGCATGCTTCAGTGTTGCTTGCCTCAAAGCCTGCATAAAAGGCATTTAGCTCTTCTGGTTGGCTCGCGTCACTGGGCAGTTCAAGTCTGGTTTTTCCGTTGTAGTCCGTAATACTTTTCAAGCCCTGCCTCATCCGCTGAGCATCAGAGCTGGTGTCGTAGGGTTCATTCTTAATCCTATACTGAAGCTTTGCTTGTTTGATGGTTCGTGTGAAGGCATAGCGTGTCCGGATTAGTGTGCCGCTCATTGAAAGTGGCAGCTCTAGCCTTTAGCTCGATGCGGATGTTGCCTGTAATCCATGGCTTCTGGTTGGGATGTAAATGAGGCAATTATATGTGTAAATAATTAAAAAGTAAAAACATTTATGAAGCAATCACAGATTGACCCTTTAAATACTATAATTTATCTCTCAAGAGCATAGCACAACTGTCGTAATTAACCTACCATAACCCAAAATGTAAAATTGCATTGCTCCATTGCTTATGACAGGAAAATAAACCATGTATTGCTTCAAAATATGTTTAAAGAGCTGTCAACTACCTTGTCCATTTCCCATCTGAGTAGGCTTATGTATTAAGCTAGGTCAAATATAGGTTTAAGTAGCAGTTTCGTAGTCCTGGACTATAAATCATTTTGACTTGAGATTTTCGATTGTTCATGAAAAAACATTTCCAAGTACCTGCAACCCGCCTCACCCAATGTGGTACAGATCTGCTATTTTTTAGACCTTATAACTGGAACCTCCATCAGAAGCTAGCCATCAGAAGCTAGCCAGCTAATTAGCTACTAGCTATTTAGTCATTGTTAGCCACTGCTAGCGGTCTTTACCTTTAGCTCAGACACCAGCTGCTTTAGCCCGGATAATACCTGCCAGTCTGCACAGCTAGATATCAGCCCTGAGCATATCGGACTGCTTTTTTCCCACTACAATCCTGCCGCAAGCTCTGCTCCATTACACCAGATCTTCGCAGCTAGATAGCTGCTACCGAGTGGCTAACGTCCTTGTCCAGAAGTATGCACCAGTTAGCCTTGAGCTAGCCTCAAGCTAGGCCCATCTCCCGGCTAGCAAATGAAGTACACCAACTACAATACCTCTCTTGCCAATTGGCCTGGACCCTTGTCGACATGGAGCCCCGCCGATCTATCACGACTGGTCTGCTGACGTAATTTGGCCGATGTGCTCTCAACCGGCCTCTGCATTGTGGATGTTGGTGATGATCCATCTGCTATCCCTGGCCTGCTAACGTTAGCTTCCTGAACCCCATGTCTCCCGCTCGCCTAGCGTAGTAATCGACTACCGAACGGCTCCCTGTTTCATCTATTGCTGCTCAATGGACCCTATGATCACTCGACTACACAGCTGATGCCTGCTGGACTGTTCATTAACACAGTACTTCATTTTGTTTATCTGTCGGCCCCAGCCTCGAAATCAGGCCTTGTGTGTAACTAACCCTCTCTGCCCATTCATTGCCATTTACCCCTTGTTGTTGTCTTAGCCGTTTACCTGTTGCTGTCTCACCCGTTGTTGTCTTAGCTCTCCCTATCAACACTGTGATTGCTTTATGCCTCTCTCTAATGTCAATATGCCTTGTATACTGTTGTTTAGGGCAGCTCTCATTGTTTTATTTTACTGTGGAGCCCCTACATGTACATTTACATTTACGTCATTTAGCAGAAACTCTTTTCCAGAGCGACTTACAAATTGGTGCATTCACCTTATGATATCCAGTGGAACAACCACTTTACAATAGTACATCTATAACTTTTTTTGGGGGGGGGCTAGAGGGGGGTAGAAGGATTACTATATCCTATCCCAGGTATTCCTTAAAGAGTTGGGGTTTCAGGTGTCTACGGAAGTTGGAGATTGACTCCGCTGTCCTGGCGTCGTGAGGGAGCTTGTTCCACCATTGGGGTGCCAGGGCAGCGAACAGTTTGGACTGGGCTGAGCGGGAACTGTGCTTCCGCAGAGGTAGGGGGGCCAGCAGGCCAGAGGTGGATGAACGCAGTGCCCTTGTTTGGGTGTAGGGCCTGATCAGAGCCTGAAGGTACGGAGGTGCCGTTCCCCTCACAGCTCCGTAGGCAAGCACCATGGTCTTGTAGCAGATGCGAGCTTCAACTGGAAGCCAGTGGCGTGTGCGGAGGAGCGGGGTGACGTGAGAGAACTTGGGAAGGTTGAACACCAGATGGGCTGCGGCATTCTGGATGAGTTGTAGGGGTTTAATGGCACAGGCAGGGAGCCCCGCCAACAGGGAGTTGCAGTAATCCAGACGGGAGATGACAAGTGCCTGGATTAGGACCTGCGCCGCTTCCTGTGTAAGGCAGGGTCGTACTCTGCGAATGTTGTAGAGCATGAACCTACAGGATCGGGTCACCGCCTTGATGTTAGCGGAGAACGACAGGGTGTTGTCCAGAGTCACGCCGAGGCTCTTAGCACTCTGGGAGGAGGACACAATGAAGTTGTCCACCGTGATGGCGAGATCATGGAAAGGGCAGTCCTTCCCCGGGAGGAAGAGCAGCTCCGTCTTGCCGAGGTTCAGCTTGAGGTGGTGATCCATCATCCACACTGATATGTCTGCCAGACATGCAGAGATGCGATTCGCCACCTGGTTATCAGAAGGGGGAAAGGAGAAGATTAATTGTGTGTCGTCTGCGTAGCAATGATAGGAGAGACCATGTGAGGACATGTCAGAGCCAAGTGACTTGGTGTATAGCGAGAATAGGAGAGGGCCTAGAACTGAGCCCTGGGGGACACCAGTGGTGAGAGCACGTGGTGCGGAGACGGATTCACGCCACGCCACCTGGTAGGAGCGACCTGTCAGGTAGGACGCAATCCAAGAGTGAGCCACGCCGGAGATACCCAACTCAGAGAGGGTGGAGAGGAGGATCTGATGGTTCACAGTATCAAAGGCAGCAGATAGGTCTAGAAGGATGAGAGCAGAGGAGAGAGAGTTAGCTTTAGCAGTGCGGAGAGCCTCCGTGACATAGAGAAGAGCAGTCTCAGTTGAATGACCAGCCTTGAAACCTGACTGATTTGGATCGAGAAGGTCATTCTGAGAGAGATAGCAGGAGAGCTGGCCAAGGACGGCACGTTCAAGAGTTTTGGAGAGAAAAGAAAGAAGGGATACTGGTCTGTAGTTGTTGACATCGGACGGATCGAGTGTAGGTTTTTTGAGAAGGGGTGCAACTCTCGCTCTCTTGAAGACGGAAGGGACGTAGCCAGCGGTCAAGGATGAGTTGATGAGCGAGGTGAGGTAAGGGAGAAGGTCTCCGGAAATGGTCTGGAGAAGAGAGGAGGGGATAGGGTCAAGCGGGCAGGTTGTTGGGCGGCCGGCCATCACAAGACGCAAGATTTCATCTGGAGAGAGAGGGGAGAAAGAGGTCAAAGCATAGGGTAGGGCAATGTGAGCGGTGTCGTTTGACTTAACAAACGAGGATCGGATGTCGTCGACCTTCTTTTCAAAATGGTTGACGAAGTCATCCGCAGAGAGGGGGGGGGAGGGGGAGGAGGATTCAGGAGGGAGGAGAAGGTGGCAAAGAGCTTCCTAGGGTTATAGGCAGATGCTTGGAAGTTAGAGTGGTAGAAAGTGGCTTTAGCAGCAGAAACAGAGGAGGAAAATGTAGAGAGGAGGGAGTGAAAAGATGCCAGGTCCGCAGGGAGGCTAGTTTTCCTCCATTTACGCTCGGCTGCCCAGAGCCCTGTTCTGTGAGCTCGCAATGAGTTGTCAAGCCACGGAGCAGGAGGGGAGGACCGAGCCGGTCGGGAGGATAGGGGACGTAGAGAGTCAAAGGATGCAGAAAGGGAGGAGTGGAGGGTTGAGGAGGCAGAATCAGGAGATTGGTTGGAGAAGGTTTGAGCAGAGGGAAGAGATGATAGGATGGAAGAGGAGAGAGTAGCAGGAGAGAGAGAGCAAAGGTTGCGACGGCGCAATACCATCTGAGTAGGGGCAGAGTGAGTAGTGTTGGAGGAGAGCGAGAGGGAAAAGGATACAAGGTAGTGATCGGAGACTTGGAGGGGAGTTGGAGTGAGATTAGTAGAAGAACAGCATCTAGTGAAGATGAGGTCAAGCGTATTGCCTGCCTTGTGAGTAGGGGGGACGGTGAGAGGGTGAGGTCAAAAGAGGAGAGGAGTGGAAAGAAGGAGGCAGAGAGAAATGAGTCAAAGGTAGACGTAGGGAGGTTAATAACCTCTTACATCTAGATGTTCCGCTAGCGGAACACCTGCTCCAATATCCAATGATGGGCGTGGCGCGAAATACAAATTCCTCTAAAATCCGAAAACTTCAATTTTTCAAACATATGACTATTTTACACCATTTTAAAGACAAGACTCTCGTTAATCTAACCACACTGTCCGATTTCAAAAAGACTTTACAGCGAAAGCAAAACATTAGATTATGTCAGCAGAGTACCCAGCCAGAAATAATCAGACTACCCATTTTTCAAGCTAGCATATAATGTCACAAAAAACAAAACCATAGCTAAATGCAGCACAAACCTTTGATGATCTTCATCAGATGACAACCCTAGGACATTATGTTATACAATGCATGCATGTTTTGTTCAATCAAGTTCATTATTTATATCAAAAACCAGCTTTTTTACATTAGCGTGTGACTAGCATACCCCCCGCAAACCTCCGGTGAATTTACTAAATTACTCACGATAAACGTTCACAAAAAACATAACAATTATTTTAAGAATTATAGATACAGAACTCCTCTATGCACTCGATATGTCCGATTTTAAAATAGCTTTTCGGTGAAAGCACATTTTGCAATATTCTAAGTACATAGCCCAGCCATCACGGGCTAGCTATTTAGACACCCGGCAAGTTTAGCACTCACCAATATCAGATTTACTATTAGAAAAGTTTGATTACCTTTCCTGTTCTTCATCAGAATGCACTCCCAGGACTTCTACTTCAATAACAAATGTTGGTTTGGTCCAAAATAATCCATCGTTATATCCAAATAGCGGCGTTTTGTCCGTGCGTTCTAGACACTATCCGAATGGTAAATAAGGGTCGTGCGCATGGCGCATTTCGTGACAATTGATTTCTAAATATTTCATTATCGTACTTCGAAGCATGTCAACCGCTGTTTAAAATCAATTTTTATGCCATTTTTCTCGTAAAAAAGCGATAATATTCCGACCGGGAGTCTGTGTTTCGGCAAATAAAGGGAAAAACAGAAAGACGGGGGCGGCCAGTGCACGAGCCTAAGCCCTTTGTCCTCTGATAGACCACTTAGCAAAAGCGCTCGTGTGTTTCAGCCAGGGCTTTGAATTACGTCATTCAGCTTTTTGCCGCCTTCTGAGAGACCATGTGAGCCGTAGGAAGTGTCACGTTAGAGCAGAGATCCTTTGTAATGGATAGAGATGGCAAAGAAGTTCAAGAAATGGTCAGACAGGGTACTTCCTGTACAGAATCTTCTCACGTTTTGGCCTGCCAAATGAGTTCTGTTATACTCACAGACACCATTCAAACAGTTTTAGAAACTTTGGAGTGTTTTCTATCCAAAGCTAATAATTATATGCATATTCTAGTTTCTGGGCAGGACTAATAATCAGATTAAATCGGGTACGTTTTTTATCCAGACGTGAAAATACTGCCCCCTAGCCATAACAGGTTAAAGTCACCCAGAACTGTGAGGGGTGAGCCATCCTCAGGAAAGGAACTTATCAAGGCGTCAAGCTCATTGATGAACTCTCCAAGGGAACCTGGAGGGCGATAAATGGTAAGGATGTTAAGCTTGAATGGGCTAGTGATTGTGACAGCATGGTATTCAAATGAGGAGATAGACAGATGGGTCAGGGGAGAAAGACAGAATGTCCACTTGGGAGAGATGAGGATTCCAGTGCCACCACCCCGCTGACCAGATGCTCTCGGGCTGTGCTTGAACACGTGGTCGGACGAGGAGAGAGCAGTAGGAGTAGCAGTGTTTTCTGTGGTAATCCATGTTTCCGTCAGCGCCAAGAAGTCGAGGGACTGGAGGGTAGCATAGGCTGAGATGAACTCTGCCTTGTTGGCCGCAGACGGGCAGTTCCAGAGGCTGCCGGAGACCTGGAACTCCACGTGGGTCATGTGTGCTGGGACCACCAGGTTAGAGTGGCAGTGGCCTGTGCAGAGAGGAGAGAACAGGGATAGACCGACACATAGTTGATAGGCTACAGGAGAGGCTACGCTAATGCAAAGGAGATTGGCATGAAAATTAACTAAACAACTGGGGAAGAGAGAGAGCAGGGCCTCCCTCACTAACAATTCACTGAAACACTAAAACGCTAAAATATAACTTTTCTAGCTACCACTAGAAATTAAAATTGATGTAAACTACAGTGGTTCAATGTTTCCAGGAATAGGCTCAAACTTAGTTTATTCCGCTAGATAACTTGGTACAGTATTCTTCCGTGAAAACCCACCTAGTGCACCGTGTCCTATGACGCCGTAGCTAACTAGCTATCTAGCATGCTAGCATCATATAAACACACGGTTAGCACCAATACTTGGTAACAACAAGCTACCAATGGATCATTCGTGTCCGTGTCTAGTTCATAATGCAGAAGTTATTAAACGTTGGCTAGCTAACACAAAGTCAGTCCTGCTAGCTACACAAGTGGCCTACACATCTCGAATGTTCAGAAAGTTAAGCTAGACCTGCTCAACATGCCTCAGATAGCCCCATTGTCCCACCCCCACACATGCGGAGACCTCACCTAGATTAACTGGCGCCTCCAGAGATGCAACCTCTCTCATCGTCACTCAATGCCTAGGTTTACCCCCACTGTACTCACACCCTACCATACCCTTTGTCTGTACACTATGCCTTGAATCTATCCTACCACGCGCAGAAATCTGCTCTTCTTATTCTCTGTTCTCAAAGCACTAGACGACTAGTTCTTATAGCCTTTAGCCGTACCCTCATCCTACTCCTCCTCTGTTCCTCTGGTCATGTAGAGGTTAACCTCTTACATCTAGACGTTCCGCTAGCGGAACACCTGCTCCAATATCCAATGATGGGCGTGGTGCGAAATACAAACTCATCGAAAATCCGAAAACTTCAATTTTTCAAATTATGACTATTTTACAGCTTTTTAAAAACAAAACTCTCCTTTATCTAACCACACTGTCCGATTTCAAAAAGGCTTTACAACGAAAGCAAAACATTAGATTATGTCAGCAGAGTACCCAGCCAGAAATAATCAGACACCCATTTTTCAAGCTAGCATATAATGTCACAAAAAACAAAACCAC
This sequence comes from Salmo salar, assembly GCF_965601325.2. Taxonomy (NCBI): domain Eukaryota; kingdom Metazoa; phylum Chordata; class Actinopteri; order Salmoniformes; family Salmonidae; genus Salmo; species Salmo salar. Next base: position 1,630,529 of record NC_138301.1, on the reverse strand, counting down.
AGCTAAATGCAGCACTAACCTTTGATGATCTTCATCAGATGACACTCCTAGGACATTATGTTATACAATACATGCATGTTTTGTTCAATCAAGTTCATATTTATATCAAAAACCAGCTTTTTACATAAGCATGTGACGTTCAGAACTAGCATTCCCACCGAACACTTCCGGTGAATTTACTAAATGACTCACGATAAATGTTCACAAAAAACATAACAATTATTTTAAGAATTATAGATACAGAACTCCTTTATGCAATCGCGGTGTCCGATTTTAAAATAGCTTTTCGGTGAAAGCACATTTTGCAATATTCTGAGTAGATAGCTCACCATCACGGGCTAGCTATTTTGACACCCACCAAGTTTGGTACACACCAAACTCAGATTTACTATAAGAAAAATTGGATTACCTTTGCTGTTCTTCATCAGAATGCACTCCCAGGACTTCTACTTCAACAACAAATGTTGGTTTGGTTCCAAATAATCCATAGTTATATCCAAATAGCGGCGTTTTGTTCGTGCGTTCAAGACACTATCCGAAGGGTAACGAAGGGTGACGTGCGGATGCGTATCGTGACAAAAAAATTGAAAATATTCCATTACCGTACTTCGAAGCATGTCAAACGCTGTTTAAAATCGATTTTTCTCGTAAAAAAGCGATAATATTCCGACCGGGAGTCGTTGTTTTCGTTCAAAGACTGATAATCTAAAATGGACTCTTCACGTGCACGCGCGCACCCGTCTCATTGTTCTCAGATCGACCACTTACCAAATGCGCTACTGTTTTTCAGCCATGGGCTGCAAAGTCATCATTCAACATTCTGGCGCCTTCTGAGAGCCTATGGGAGCCTTAGAAAATGTCACGTTACAGCAGAGATCCTTTGTTTTGGATAGAGATGACAAAGAAGGCCAAGAAATGGTCAGACAGGGTACTTCCTGTACAGAATCTTCTCAGGTTTTGGCCTGCCATTTGAGTTCTGTTATACTCACAGACACCATTCAAACAGTTATAGAAACTTTGGAGTGTTTTCTATCCAAAGCTACTAATTATATGCATATTCTAGTTTCTGGGCAGGAGTAATAACCAGATTAAATCGGGTACGTTTTTTATCCGGCCGTGAAAATACTGCCCCCTATCCATAACAAGTTAACCCGGGCCCTGCAGCCCCCAGCACCACTCCCATTCCCCAGGCGCTCTCATTTGTTGACTTCTGTAACCGTAAAAGCCTTGGGTTCATGCATGTTAACATCAGAAGCCTCCTCCCTAAGTTTGCTTTATTCACTGCTTTAGCACACTCCGCCAACCCTGATGTCCTAGCCATGTCTGAATCCTGGCTTAGGAAGGCCACCAAAAATTCTGAAATTTTCATCCCCAATTACAACATTTTCCATCAAGACAGAACTGCTAAAGGGGGCGGAATTGCAATCTACTGAAGATTTAGCCTACAGAGTTCTGTCATACTATCCAGGTCTATGCCCAAACAGTTTGAGCTTCTACTTTTAAAGATCCAACTCTCCTGAAATAAGTTCCTCAGCTCCAGCTGTGCCCTGGACACCATATGTAAATTGATTGCCCCCCATCTATTGTCAGATTTCGAACTGCTAGCTGACCTAAATTGGGATATGCATTAACACCCCGGCCGTCCTACAATCTAAGCTAGATGCCCTCAATCTCACACAAATTATCATGGAACCTACCAGGTACAACCCCAAATCCGTAAACATGGGCACCCTCATAGATATCATCCTGACCAACTTGTCTTCTAAATACACCTCTGCTGTTTTCAACCAGGATCTCAGCGATCACTGCCTCCTTGCCTGGGTCCGCGGTCAAATGACCACCCATCATCACTGTCAAATGCTCCCTAAAATATTTCTGCGAGCAGGCCTTTCTAATTGACCTGGCTCGGGTATCCTGGAAGGATATTGACCTCATCCCATGCCTGGTTGTTCTTTAAAAGTGCTTTCCTCACCATCTTAAATAAGCATGCCCCTTTCAAAAAATGTAGAACAAAGAACAGATATAGCCCTTGGTTCATTCCAGACTTGACTGCCCTTGACCAGCACAAAAACACCCTGTGGCATATTGCACTTCCATCGAATAGTCCCCGCGATATGCAACTTTTCAGGGAAGTCAGGAAACAATACACACAGTCATTTAGAAAAGCAAAGACTAGCTGTCTCAAAAATACATTTGCATCCTGCAGCACTAATTCCAAAAAGGTTTGGACACTGTAAAGTCCATTGAAAATAAGAGTACCTACTCCCAGCTGCCCACTGCGCTGAGACTAGGAAACACTGTCACCACTGATAAATCCACGATAATCGATCATTTCTCGACTGCTGGCCATGTTTTCCACCTGACTACCCCAACCCTGGCCAACAGCTCTGCACCCACAACTGGCCCAAGCACCCCCCCCCCCCCACACTTTTTCTTCACCCAAATCCAGACAGCTGATGTTCTGAAAGAGCGGCAAAATCTGGATCCCTACAAATCAGCTGAGCTAAACAATCTGGACCCTTTCTTTCTAAAATTATCCTCCGTAATTCTTGCAACCCCTATTACTGGTCTGTTCAACCTCTCTTTCCTATCGTCTGAGATTCCTAAAGATTGGAAAGCGGCCGCGGTCATCCCCCTCTTCAAAGGGGGAGACACTAGACCCAAACTGTTACAGACCTATATCCATCCTGCCCTGCCTTTCTAAAGTCTTCAAAAGGCAAGTGAACAAACAGATCACCAACCATTTTGAATCCCAACGTACCTTCTCCGCTATGCAATATGGTTTCTGAGCTGGTCACGGTTGCACCTCATCCCGCTCAAGGTCCTAAATGATATCATAACCCCCATCGATAAAAGACAGTACTGTGTAGTCGTCTTCATCGACCTGGCCAAGTCTTCGACTCTGTCAATAACCGCATTCTTATCGGCAGACTCAACAGCCTTGGTTTCTCTAATGACTGCCTCGCCTGGTTCATCAACTACTTCTCAGATAGAGTTTAGTGTGTCAAATCGAGGGCGGACATCTGGCAGTCTCTATGGGGGTGCCACAGGGTTCAATTCTCGGGCCGACTCTTTTCTCTGTATATATCAATGATGTTGCTCTTGACGAGGGTGATTATTTGATCCACCTCTACGCAGATGACACCATTCTGTATACATCTGGCCCTTCTTTGGACACTGTGTTAATTAACAAAACCTCCAAACGAGCATCAATGCCATACAACACTCCTTCTGTGGCCTCCAACTGCTCTTGAATGCTAGTAAAATGAAATGCGTGCTCTTGAATCGATCGCTGCCCGCACCCGCCTGCCCGACTTCCTATTTTGCAACAAAGCATCCTTCACTCATGCTGCCAACATACCCTCGTAAAACTGACCATCCTACCGATCCTCGACTTCGGCGATGTCATTTACAGAATTGCCTCCAATACCCTACTCAATAAACTGGATGCAGTCTATCACAGTGCCATCCGTTTTGTCACCAAAGCCCCATATACTACCCACCACTGCGACATGTACGCTCTCGTTGGGTGGCCCTCGCTTCATACTCGTCGCCAAACCCACTGGCTCCAGGTCATCTACAAGACCCTGTTAGGTAAAGTCCCCCCTTATCTCAGCTCACTGGTCGCCATAGCAGCACCCACCTGTAGCACGCGCTCCAGCAGGTATATCTCTCTGGTCACCCCCAAGGCCAATTCCTCCTTTGGCCGTCTCTCCTTCCAGTTCTCTGCTGCCAATGACTGGAACAAAGTACAAAAATCTCTGAAACTGGAAACACTTATCTCCCTCACTAGCTTTAAGAACCAGCTGTCAGAGCAGCTCACAGATCACTGCACCTGTACATAGCCCATCTATAATTTAGCCCAAACAACTACCTCTTCCCCTACTGTATTTATTTAATTATTTTGCTCCTTTGCACCCCATTATTCCTATTTCTACTTTGCACTTTCTTCCACTACAAATCTACCATTCCAGTGTTTTACTTGCTATATTGTATTTACTTTGCCACCATGGCCTTTTTTGCCTTTACCTCCCTTATCTCACCTCATTTGCTCACATTGTATATAGACTTATTTTTCTACTGTATTATTGACTGTATGTTTTTTTTACTCCATGTGTAACTCTGTGTTGTTGTATGTGTCGAACTGCTTTGCTTTATCTTGGCCAGGTCGCAATTGTAAATGAGAACTTGTTCTCAACTTGCCTACCTGGTTAAATAAAGGTGAAATAAAATATAAAAAATTATGTGATTAAGATACATCATAATGACACCTGCTACGTAAACTCAGTATCGTTTTGTACACCTTATGCTCATAGGGATCAAGTCAATTGTTTAGCAAAATATCCCCAGGCAAGTAAATTACGTTTCTCCTTTGAACTTAGTGTTAAAAGGTTGAAATGGCCTTGTATGGGAAAGTGGTGTTCATTTGCTCAATCAATGGAGAGTAGCCTTGCACAAAGGGGATTAACAAGATAGTTACCCTTGTACTAAGGGGGTTCGAGGCGCTCTTTTGTTTCTGATTCATAATGTAAGCAACAGATTTTACCTCTTCACTTATGCTGCGTCTCAAATGGTACTCTATTCCTGACATAGTGCACAACTTTTGACTAGAACCTTCTGGGCCCTGGTCAAAAGTAGTGCACTAGGGAATATGGTGTCATTTGGGCATATCCTTAGAGACGGAGAGTAATTCGTTACTGTGCATGGCTGTGTGATGTGACAGATGGAAAGGATCTCAACTTTGAATGTCTGGGTAACTTTCCTTGGTAACGTTTCCTTCAGCAGGGTGATTCAGGTGGTACAAAAGATTCATGTTTACAGTAATGTCTCATTCTGTATTCGTGACCAAAGGTTTGAAAGAGTGATTGGGTTAGAATGTCTGTATTGTAGTTCCTCACAAATGTATATTTCTTCTTTTTTTTTCAAATGACCAGAGGTTGAACTTTTGGCTTCTGGTGAACAATCCTTTTTCACTATCATTTTCAATCTTTAAAATAGATTAATAACACGGGCTGGGATATTGAACATTATAGTAAACCTTCGCCTGTCTGAAACAGTTAATTAAAAGTCCAAATTCTTTGGAAAGTTTTTCCATTCTAAGTGTAGCTTAGCTACATTTATTATTGTTTTGCATCTGACTAGAAGTGTGCAGAGACCTGTTTCTGTTTTTCGATGTCTAAGTGCTTAACAACTCCATTTTACCTTGACCCTCTCTGAAAAAACACCTCTTTGCCAAACAAAATAGATTATAATACAATAATGCACCCGTTTTGGTAGAAACACTTGGAGAAAGCATTTGAGGCTGCTTCTCTTTGTTGGCATTGGCAGTCGCAGAAATGTTGAATTAGCTTGTCGTCTTCGATGGTGTAATCGAACCGTTATACGTAGCATCGCTGAGTTATGTCAAAGCAGATATGATTACGTATTCAGGCGCACATTAAGATATAACAATAAATGAGGGCTCCAAATGAGGATAAATGGGCAATACAATCTCTGTCCCTGGTAATTTGGTAAGTCATCAATTCTCACCCAGTTTGCTCATGTAGTGGGTGGGAAAACCTTGTGTCATATTCAAATACATACATATTCTGTTGAAAGCTATGTTGAGTCATTTCTCTGGCCCATTTGGCAATGCGCACGAGCACTAAGTGAGTCAGAGTGTGAGCAAATGTGTTTTTGCATTCGTTAATGTGTGAGGTATACTGTTGAGTATGAAATAAGGGAGAAAAGAGCCAAATGTGCAGTAGTTGTGATCTTTGTGTCTGCTAGAGAGTTGTTAATAAGATAAAAGTGTATCTGTGAGTGCAGAGACAATTGTTTGTCTGTATAAGAGTGTCTTGCATACATTTGTCTGCTAGAGAGTAACAGAAACTATTCAGTAGTAAGGACCTTAAAAGAGCGAAGACGGCCTCTTAGCATTTTCTGCTAGAGAGTCATGTATAGAAGATAAGAGTCTGTGTGTCTATTTCAATATGTTTTTTTTTTGTGTGTGTGTGTGTGTGTGTGTGTGTGTGTGTGTGTGTGGTGTGTCTACGCCAAGTTATTAAACTCCTCACTGTTTTAACATCAGCATCAGTGGGCACTCAAGTTCACTGTACAGATCACTGGCCCTCATTGTGAAAATGACACGTTAAATTCCAGCAACACCACAAACCCACTGCGACTCGCCGTGCGTGCTGGAATTTATTGACCAGAATCAGAATTTACCAGAATTAGCCCTATATGGCAACCTTGAATTTTAACCTTTAAAAACGATCCACATTTCATAATTTGTGTTCTCTGTTTTTTCTCCCTGTAGTGGCACTCGCCACCAAAGAAATCAATGTTTTTGCCAAACTACACATTTTAACAATCGAAACCATTACTATTACTGTCACTAAGTGGCTGGGGAGCAATTGTTCCTAATGTTCTTTAAAAGCAGGTTATTTTTCATCTGTGCAGCCATGCAATTTACAGCAGCCCTAATGCAGTGCTGCTCAAATACCACCTCATTTAAGGGTTAGAGTTATCGTTTGGAAAGTCTCATAGAAATTAATTCCTAGGCCACTGACTGAGTTCCACATGAAAGAAAGATGGCGCCGGAAGAAATGGGTCGATCACAAATATCCTACCAACGGGACATCAAACACTGTAATATCTTATGTTTCACCGAATTGTGGCTGAATGACGACATGGAAAAAACAGCACACTCTGTTCAGACGAGGCGGGACAGTCTGTGTATATTTGTAAACAACAGCCGGTGCACGAAATCAAGGAAGTCTCTTGATTTTGCTTACCTGAGGTAGAGTATCTCATGATAAGCTGTAGACCACACTATTTGCCAAGAGAGTTTATAAAAAATTTTCATGGCTGTTTATTTCCCACCACAGGCAGATGCTGGCACTAAGACTGCACTCAGTCAGCTGTATAAGGAAATAAGAAAACAGGAAACTGCTCACCCAGAGGCGGCGCTCCTAGTGGCCATGGACTTTAATGCAGGGAAACTTAAATCAGTTTTACCCAATTTCTATCAGCATGTTAAATTTGCCAACAGTGGGAAAAAATAAAGATCTCCCTCACCCTCCATTTGGCAAATGTGACCATGATTCAAGCCTCCCTGATTCCTGCTTACAAGCAAAAATTTAACCTCTATGGGCTAGGTGGGACGCTTCTGTTTTTTGATATAAATATGAACTTGATTGAACAAAACATGCATGTATTGTATAACATAATGTCCTAGGGTTGTCATCTGATGAAGATCATCAAAGGTGAGTGCTGCATTTAGCTGTCTTCTGGGTTTTGGTGACATTATATGCTGGTTTGAAAAATGGGTGTCTGATTATTTCTGGCTTGGTACTCTGCTGACATAATCTAATGTTTTGCTTTCGTTGTAAAGCCTTTTTGAAATCGGACAGTGTGGTTAGATTAACGAGAGTCTTGTCTTTAAATAGCTGTAAAATAGTCATATGTTTGAGAAATTGAAGTAATAGGATTTTTAAGGTTTTGAAAATCGCGCCACAGGATAGCAGTGGCTGTTCCGTAGGTGGGACGAATTCGTCCCGCCTAGCCTAGAGAGGTTAAATCGGGTATGTTTTTTATCCAGCCGTGTCAATACTGCCCCCTAGCCCTAACAGGTTAATGCGTTTGAGCCAATCAGTTGTGTTGTGACACTAGGGGTGGGTATACAGAAGATAGCCCTATTTGGTAAAAGACCAAGTCCATATTATGGCAAAAACAGCTAAAAAAAACAAAAAGAGAAATGATAGTCCATCATTACTTTAAGACATGAAGATCAGTCAATCCGGAGAATTTCAAGAACTTTGAAAGTTTCTTCAAGTGCAGTCGCAAAAAACCTTCAAGCGCTATGATGAAACTGGCTCTCATGAGGGCTGTTACAGGTAAGGAAGACCAAGAGTTACCTCTGCAGCAGAGGATACGTTCATTCGATTTTACTACACCTCAGATTGCAGCCCAAATAAATGCTTCACAGAGTTCAAGTAACAGACACATCTCAACATCAACTGTTCAGAGTGTGTGAATCAGTTCTTTAGAGTTGACTGCACCTCAGATTCCAGCCCTGGACTACCTGGCCTGATGACTCCTTGCTGTCCCCAGTCCACCTGGCCATGCTGCTGCTCCAGTTTCAACTGTTCTGCCTGCAGATATGGAACCCTGACCTGTTCACCGGACTTGTTACCTTGTCCTGGACCTGCTGTTTTTAACTCTCTCTCTACCGCACCTGCTGTCCCTAACTCTGAATGATCGGCTATGAAAAGCCAACTGACAGTTGTGACCCGATTCAGGAAACTAGGCGTATGTCGCAAGTCACGACTTCACAGGAAAGCCGTTTGAACATGAAAAATATTTTTTATCAAAATGAGTTTTTTTGGCAGAAATGCCTTCTCGGACATGTGAACTTTCATGTGCCTTAATATCAAACTTGTATGCCATCTGTAAATACGAATAGAATTGTTAAATTAAGGGCCTAGTTGTTTTAGCCACAGAAAAAGTGAGCAACCTTACCACTAGCCATAATTGGCTGAGGTAATGAGTGGGCTGGACATGCCGAGAGAAGACTTTGGATTGGTCTGCCATATAGCACACAACTGTCTATTGGAGCTAGTCAGTATGTCTAGGTAATCGTGTCGAACGCTGCTTTTTTTATGTATCGCGGAGTAAAACTGCATAAACCCAATGTCAAGTTGAAGTGTACTGTTAGCTAGCTAATGTTAGCTGACTGGCTCCCTAGCTAACGTTATGTGAATGCTCTCCAGTTTCTGGAGGACCGAGTTTTGAAATCAGTGGAATTGGATTACATCCTCAAACTAAGGGCAACCATGCATGGCATCAGACAGGAGACGCATCCAACCATGATGTATACTGGTAAGATAGTCTAGCTAGCTACATTTTCAGATATTACACATTTCTAATTTTGATAGAAAGTGGTTTAATTTCAAGTGTACTGTTAGCAAGCTAATGTTAGCTGACTGGGTCGCTAGCTAACATTGTGTATGATCTTATTCTTCGTATCTCAGACACATTTGCTTGACTAGTTATAGCCATAGAACCTGGTTGGTTAGCTACCTGCAGATTCATTCAGGGTAGTAACGTCATGAGTTGTGATTATGGTCCATTGTTTAGCTAGCTAGCTACATGTCTTAACAAAAGACTCTACTCTAATTTTGACAACGTTTTTTCATTTCAAGTTAGTGTACTGTTAGCTAGGTAGCTAACATTAGTTGGCTGGCTCGCTAAGTAACGCTACGTCATGCATTGGGATTCATTGTTTACCTAGCTAGCTATCTAGCTACATTTCTTAACAAAAGACTCTTGTCTTAGTGTGCCAGAGTGCAGAATAACTGATTAATTTTTGAATGCTCAAAACCCATTGAATATGTCCGGTGTCAGTAGACGTCAGCAACAAACCGTAATTCAATTGTTGCCAGCAGCACAGTTAGTCACCAACACTTTGGATAACATGAAAACTGCCTAATCAGCTCTGCTAGAGTGAGTCAAATGGTCAGACTGAGTGGGGTGCTCTCTCACCATGTGTCTGGAAGTAGCTAGCCAATGTTAGCCAGTGAGCTTGCGTGCTTGACTGTCGTTGTGAGGTCAGCTTTCTGAACAACCCTACTTATTGGGCAGAACATCCAATGTGCGCTCTGAACGCGAAACGCTCTGAATTTATGAAGGGACAATCTGACAACACAGTTGCAGTCACCAACACTCTGGATAGCATAACAGCCTAACCAGCTCTGCTAGGGCGAGGAATGTTCGGTGAGATGTTCTCTCTCAGATGTCTGGAAGTAGCTGGCAAGTTAGTACAGAATGGTCAGATCAACCCTTAAAGAGATGGGTGGGGCTAAGGCTTAAGAGGCTGTGAACAATGCTGAATGGGTGTAGACAAAGAAGGGCTCTCCAATAGTAGTACCAATACATTGAAAGACAGTTTTCTCAAAAGTGAGATTACCAGTTGATCAACATTCAAAGGGTAATTACTTTTCCATTGTTTCCTCAAATGCAGTGTATGATGTACCATTTTGTAGCTCTGAGTCTACTTTTATCCAATGTAAAAAACAGAAATTAAAATGTTGCTACATAAGACCGGATCCCGGTGCTGAGTCACATTTACTCCTGAGGTGCTGACCTGTTGCACCCTCTACAACCACTGTGATTATTATTATTTGACCCTGCTGGTCATCAATAAACTTTTGAACATCTTGGCCAACGACTGTTATAATCTCCACCCGTCACAGCCGGAAGAGGACTGGCCACCCCTCAGAGCCTGGTTCCTCTCTAGGTTTCTTCCTAGGTTCCTGCCTTTCTAGGGAGTGTTTCTTAGCCACTGTGCTTCTACATCTGCATTGCTTGCTGTTTGGGGTTTTAGGCTGGGTTTCTGTATAGCACTTTGTGACATTGGCAAATGTTAAAAGGGCTTTATAAATACATTTGATTGATTAATTGATCAGGCCTCCATGGTCGAATTGCTGCAAATAAACCACTACTAAAGGACACCAATAAGAAGGAGAGACCTGCTTGGGCCAAGGAACATGAACAATGGACATTAGACTGGTGGAAATCTGAAATTTGAGATTTTTGGTTCCAACCGCTGTGTCTTTCTGAGACACAAAGTAGGTGAACAGATGATCTTTGTTCCCACTGTGACGCATGGAGGACATGGTGTGATGGTGTGGGGGTGCTTTGCTGGTGACACTGTCTGTGATTTATTTAGAATTCAAGGCACACTTAACCAGCATGGTTACCACAGTATTCTGCAGCGATACACCATCCCATTTGATTTGCGCTTAGTAGGACTATCATTTGTTTTTCAACAGGACAATTACCCCAAACAAACCTCCAGGCTGTGTAAGGGCAATATGACCAAGACGGAGAGTGATGGTGCTGCATCAGATGACCTGGCCTCCACAATCACCCGACCTCAACCCAATTGAGATGGTTTGGGATGAGTTGGACCACAGAGTGAAGGAAAAGCAGCCAACAAGTGCTCAGCATATATGTGAACACTTTCAAGACTGTTGAAAAAGCATTCCTCATGAAGCTGGTTGAGAGAATTCCAAAAGTGTGCAAAGCTCAAGGCAAAGTTTGAAGAATCTAAAATATGAAATGTATTTTGATTTGTTTAACACTTTTTTGGTTACTAAATGATTATGTCATGACTGTCCTGATCAGGTCAGGTTACAGGAGACCACAACCCTACAGATTATCTCTCACCCCCAACAGAGGAGGAGAGATCTAGGGGTCTGAAGATGTGGGGGTTTTATGACCCCTCATGCCCATGATAAATCTTAGGCCACAGACAAAATTCCTTTGTCCTCACTATGGAGAACTGGCCTCAGAACATTAAACATGCAATAAAGGGACTTTGGAACAATGGTTTCCGTCAGCCACAATGGTGGTCATGACGATACATGGAATATGAACATTTGTTTTATTATTAAAGGTTAACAGATGACGTTATTATGAAAACATTGTACCTTTAAGAGTTTTCTCAGTATATGCCTGATGTTTATACATTGTATGTTGTGTGGAAAATATCCAAATCAAAGAGAATGTTTTGGTAAAGATGAAATGTGAAGTTAGTTGTCTAAAATTGGATTTGAGTAAAATCTAGGCCTTGTCTCTTATTAACTTGGTACGCCCAGAGAATTGCCCTAAAGGCGGTTACGCCCACTTCTGACCCGAAGGTATAAGACATGGGAGTGAAGAATGAACAGATTAGACTAAAGTGACCCCAGACTGCAGCCAAGGTCTAACAAAGTCAACAAACCCGAATCGTGGTATCTACGCTGTTTCATTCCTAAGCTGTGAGCTCTGAGCTACAGAGCTGTCTGTCCTCAGACGACACTATCAGAGAAAGGGGGAGAAATCAGACCACTAAGCCAAAAGGGACACTGACATCATGAGGACAACCAGAGAGTTGCGTCGGAGAAGTGCGTCCTTGAGCAGCCTAAACGAGCCATGCGGAGCTTCCCATCTGAGACCTCCAACACGTAATTACATCATTATATTCTGACCCATAAGAGCGGCAGTTTGGGGCAAGGCTAGGGTTAAAATAAGCATAGCTGACAAATGCACCCAAATGTATATTTTTCTCGTGTACTTTATTTTTTCCTCTCTCTTTTAAATCCCCATTTTGGGTAACACGCGCCATAGTGCCTTGGCCCGTTATACTAAGTCCTAATCAATAGCCTAGACTGTGTTTTGTGTATGTGTATCTTTTATCAGCATTTTAGCTTGCTAGTAAATAAATAATCAACTAAGATTGGTGTGGTAAACTCATTGGTGGGACCCGGGTCCGTGCAGATTCCCGGATTATGCGACGTTCAGAATGAGACAGAGGAAATTGATTAATTAGCGAATGTTGTAAAATCCATATTCTGATATTCTTTGAGTTAATTTGGGAAATAGAAACTCAATAAAACTAATTTTCCCATGGTGCCCCAGGTTAATGACTTAATAATTGCTTGATTCATTTAATCACGCAATTATAAACCGTTAATCATTCGATGAGAAACAGTCGTCACATTAACTAATACAACGTCACGACAATTCCATATGTGTTGTTTCATAGTTTTGATGTCTTCACTATTATTCTACAATATATAAAATAGTGCAAATAAATAAACACCCTTGTGTCCAAACTTTTGACTGGTACTGTATGTGATTTACATCTTCAACAATAGAGTCCTGAGAAAACATTTTGTATGATCTCTTATAAATAACTTTAGGCCCTGCCTTTGTTTTTTTGGCTTTCATTTATATTGCCACAATGTTATGGTCACCAATAAGAATGGGAACTGATATTGTTTTGGAGCAAGCGCTGCAGCATGGGTGAAGATATGATCAATACAAGTGGATGTCACAGATCCAACACTATTGGTATCCACTGTAGTTGGTTGAGTGATACCCTGGGTCATGTTACAGGCATTAGTCACAGTAAGACGCTTTCTTCTTGAGAGGAAAACTAGATAATAACCAGTCAATGTTCAGATCACCAAGACAATATTTCTCTCTGCATCATTAGACCTTATCTAACCTCACACAAATTCTCCAGATGCTTTCTATAGCAGCACCCTAAAAGAAGAGGCTTCAGATGAGGCAGATGAACCTGAAACCACAGCACTTCTACTTCATGTCACTAGCTTTTCTCTGAGTTTTACAGGAATCTGGCTCTGAATATATATAGCAACATCTCCCCCGTAGACATTCCTGACTTTTCTATAGATGTTATTTCCTTGTATTCCTACTGCTGTAACATCAAAGGTGCTGTCTAAGTGAGTCTCAGAAATGGGTAATATATTCAAATGATCTAATATTAGCAAATTATTGATCTTGTTTTCTGAGGCTACATCCAGTACATTTATATAAGCTAACTTTAACCCTTTCCTGGGTAGCTTATCTCAAACTGAATTCATAGTCATTATAGGTTGTATTTCAATAATTATATTTCTGATAATAACAAAGAAAGAATTAATGGATTTTTTTAGCAGATTATGTTAATCTGATTCCTTATCTGTTTTAGCCCGGCTGCAGCAGGGTGCTCTATTCTTCATGCCACTTCTGCATAGCTATGTTGCTGGACTGTTGGTCTCTGCTGATTGGGGTGTTGTGCTGTTAGCATGGCGGGTAGTGGGGTGGGGGGTGCTGTCTACTCTACAAAGGGCCCGATGGTGCAGGGTTGTGTTAGCCACTCTGAAAGGGGCCTGGTGGTGTAGGGTGGAGCTGGCCTCTCTGGAAGGGGCCCAATGGTGTAGGGTGGAACTGGCCTTTCTGGAAGGGGACCGTGGTGCAGGGTTGTGTTGGCAAAAGGAATATTTGCACACATTTTTTGATTTTTGTTGAGAGTCCATCTGGAACTGATAGAGCACACCCAAAAACAGATTGTCAGTTACCGAAGCCACAGGAACATCTGTTTCTCTGCTGGTGACCATCCTCTCGGTAGTGAACAATGAATATATGGATAGATGAAGGGAGGGAATGAATGAATGAATGAATGAATGAATGAATGAATGAAGGAAGGAAGGAAGGAAGGAAGGAAGGAAGGAAGGAAGGAAGGAAGGAAGGAAGGAAGGAAGGAAGGAAGGAAGGAAGGAAGGAAGGAAGGAAGGAAGGAAGGAGGGAGAGAGTGTGCACCATCACTGTGTAATTATCTGTCTGAGTGATACTTTTCTGAATGGTTTATTATTGTAATAACAACGGATTGTTTCAAAACTCAATAGTGACAGGCTAACCTCCCTTTGAAAACAGCAATTTTATCTCAACCCCTGTGGATTACCTTGCCATATGCTCTACAAATGAAATTATTTCTGAAGCTGTTAACTGATGTCTTTGTGTTCAATTTTCCAACAATCGTTTTTAAAGCCTGCTAGTCTCACAGCTCATTATAAACAGTCACAGATAGGCTTACAGTACAGCTCTTTTTTAGAGACAACATGCCTCTCATTTAGAATTTTCATCCTCATCATTTATCTTCTGCACTTCTACATGGGGTACATGTCAATCACAGGAGGCTGCTGTGGGGAGAAATACTTATAATAATGAACAGAACAGAACAAATGGAATGGTGTCAAACACCTGGAAACCTGAAAATGTGCTTAATGTATTTGTTACGATTCCAATAATCCCGCTACAGTCATTTATTATAATTTCTTTCTTTTTTCTTTTACCCTTTTTTATATTTTTGTTTTTTTTACAGCTTTTCTGCTACATATACATACATTTAAAATATACATTTTACATACACATTTCGCGTACACATTCTACATACAGTGAGAGAAAAAAGTATTTGATCCCCTGCTGATTTTGTACGTTTTCCCACTGACAAAGAAATGATCAGTCTATCATTTTAATGGTAAGTTTATTTGAACAGTGAGCGACAGAATAACAACAAAAAATCCAGAAAAACGCATATCAAAAATGTTATAAATTGATTTGCATTTTAATGAGGGAAATAAGTATTTGACCCCTCTCAATCAGAAATATTTCTGGCTCCCAGGTGTCTTTTATACAGGTAACGAGCTGGATTAGGAGCACACTCTTAAAGGGAGTGCTCCTAATCTCAGTTTGTTACCTGTATAAAAGACACCTGTCCACAGAAGCAATCAATCAGATTACAAACTCTCCACCATGGCCAAGATCAAAGAGCTCTCCAAGGATGTCAGGGACAAGATTGTAGACCTACACAAGGCTGGAATGGGCTACAAGACCATCGCCATGCAGCTTGGTGAGAAGGTGACAACAGTTTGTGCAATTATTCACAAATGGAAGAAACACAAAAGAACTGTCAATCTCCCTCGGCCTGGGGCGCCATGCAAGATCTCACCTCGTGGAGTTGCAATGATCATGAGAACGGTGAGGAATCAGCCCAGAACTACACGGGAGGATCTTGTCAATGATCTCAAGGCAGCTGGGACCATAGTCACCAAGAAAACAATTGGTAACACACTACGCCATGAAGGACTGAAATCCTGCAGCGCCCGCAAGTTCCCCCTGCTCAAGAAAGCACATATACATGCCCGTCTGAAGTTTGCCAATGAACATCTGAATGATTCAGAGGACAACTGGGTGAAAGTGTTGTGGTCAGATGAGACCAAAATGGAGCTCTTTGGCATCAACTCAACTCGCCGTGTTTGGAGGAGGAGGAATGCTGCTTATAACCCCAAGAACACCATCCCCACCATCAAACATGGAGGTGGAAACATTATGCTTTGGGGGTGTTTTTCTGCTAAGGGGACAGGACAACTTCTCCGCATCAAAGGGACGATGGACGGGGCCATGTACCGTCAAATCTTGGCTGAGAACCTCCTTCACTCAGCCAGGGCATTGAAAATGGGTCGTGGATGGGTGTTCCACTATGGCTATGACCCAAAACACATGGCCAAGGCAACAAAGGAGTGGCTCAAGAAGAAGCACATTAAGGTCCTGGAGTGGCCTAGCCAGTCTCCAGACCTTAATCCCATAGAAAATCTGTGGAGGGAGATGAAGGTTCGAGTTGCCAAACGTCAGCCTCGAAACCTTAATGACTTGGAGAAGATCTGCAAAGAGGAGTGGGACAAAAGCCCTCCTGAGATGTGTGCAAACCTGGTGGCCAACTACAAGAAACGTCTGTGATTGCCAACAAGGGTTTTGCCACCAAGTACTAAGTCATGTTTTGCAGAGGGGTCAAATACTTATTTCCCTCATTAAAATGCAAATCAATTTATAACATTTTTGACATGGGTTTTCTGGATTTTTTTGTTGTTATTCTGTCTCTCACTGTTCAAATAAACCTACCATTAAAATTATAGACTGATCATTTCTTTGTCAGTGGGCAAACGTACAAAATCAGCAGGGGATCAAATACTTTTTTCCCTCACTGTACATGGTATTTTTAAATCCAGCAATCACATAACAATAATACGTTACTGAACATAAACTTCTGTAATCCCACCCCTCAGCCTCTTTCAGCACATCCCACATATCACCATAGACCACTCTCATTTGGTGTATATGTGCCATATATTTTTCTATGTGCTGTGTTGTTTTACATAATTTTTTAAACCTTTCTAATCGTATAGTATACACAGATTGTGAGCTAAAGATGAAAACCTTTCCTACGAGTATTATTATTTATTGGCTTTCCAAATCGCCCAACACTGCTATTTGTAAGGTTCATTTTAAGTGAATGTTGTCATTTAATAACCATTCCTGAACCTCTGACCAGAAACAAGCTACATAGGGGCAAAACCAGAATAAATGATCTAGTGATTCTGTCTCTTCGCAGCAAAATCTACAGAGCTGAGATTGTTGTATGCCCCATATATATATAGCATTCTGTTGGTGGCAAGAATTTTGTATAATCATTTAAATTGGAAAACTCTAACTGTTGAATCAAGAGTTGTTTCAAGTAATTGTCATATATTATCTCCAATATATCGTCCATGTAAAAAACCTGTCTGATCAGGATGAACAACATCTGGTAAAACCTTTACTATTCTATGCACTTTGCCATGATTTTCGCATAACAACATGGAAGTGTAAGGACCCTCCAGTTTTTAAAAAAATGGACTGGGTCTTTATACTTACAACCTGGGTCCTGTTTCAGTAGTAATGAAATCAGACCTTCTTGTTGAGTACCTGAAAGTCTACCACTTTTATAAGAGTAATTCAAACATGCTAATAATGGATGTTTGAGTACATAAAAAAAGGTCTGATGTACCTCTACTGGTATAACATCAAGCCCTGCATTTCTATGTTGAAGATTCAAGAAAAATCTAGTGCATTTTCAAGTTTTTTCATCCAATTCTCCTTTTTTTTTAAATCAAATAAATTACACTTGATCGTTCTTGAATAAGTACCTCCAATTCTTTTTGTTTTTTCTCTAACCTATTTTGTGCCTCTATAGTACAGTTTCCATTACCATCTACCTGCTCTGTTACTTCCTCTATTTCCTTTATTAGTCTAATCTCATTTGACCTAAACTGCTTTGCTTTAATGATAAGTATTGTGTTGAATGGCCTCTAAAAGTACATTTAAAAGTGTCCCATACAATAAGGGGATCTGCTGTACCTATGGTGTGCAGAAAAAAAGTTAATTATGAATGATTTTGTTTTAGTTAAGAACAAATTGTCATCCAATAGGCTTTATTTAAATGTACAATATCCCCGTCCACTGGGAAATTCTGTAAGAGTCAGTGGTGGACAAAATACCCACTTGTCATACTTGAGTGAAAATAAAAATACATTAATAGAAAACAACTCAAGTGAAAGTCACCCAGTAAAATACTACTTGAGTAAAAGTCTAAAAGTATTCAGTTTTAAATATACTTGAGTATCAAAAGTCTGTGATTGCAAAAATATACTTAAGTATTAAAAGTTAAAGTTTAAATCATTGCAAATGACTTCTATTAGGGAATCCAAATGGCCCAATACATTTTTTTTTACGGATAGTCAAGGGCACAGTCCAACACTCCGACATAATTTACAAATGAAGCATGTGTGTTTAGTAAGTCCGCCAGATCAGAGGCAGTAGGGATGACCAAGGATGTTCTCTTATTAATAAGTGTTTGAATCGGACCATTTTCCTTTCCTGTTGAACATTCTTAATGTAACGAGTACTTTAGGAAAATATATGGAGTAAAAAGTACATTATTTTCTTTAGGATTGTAATGGAGTAAAAGTAAAAGTTGTAAAAAATATAAATTGTAAAGTAGAGTACAGACACCCCAAAAACTACTTTTATGGTACTTTAAAGTATTTTTACTTAAGTACTTTACACCACTGGTGAGTGTTATTTAAAGGCCAATTAAATGGTGGTCCGATTGCATTCGGTCTCCTAATAATCGGATTTAAAACTTTTCATGCCATCAAGAATGAGACCAGGAAATAATCAAGGCGGCTCAAGTCAATACCACGAGCCCTTTCTCCCCAATTATGTTGCCACCAACCTCCTGTGATGTCAATACTCGAAAGTAGCCTTCTCCACTTGTCTCATTTCCTTGATCCAAACTGATTTAGGGCAACAAACAGTGGGCCTGCAGCCATGTTACTGTCATCCTGTCAATTCAGATCAGTGCTTGATCTGAACTGAAAAGGCAAGGGGAAGGAGGCCACTAAAGACTTAAGATGCAGCCATTGTGTTTATGGTTTATGACATAGTTTGTCCATAGTTGCTACATGCCATATATTGACTGTATATCTTCTCCCTTTAGATATCGGGTGCCCTGGAAAAAGGAAGTCATGTGACCGCCCATACCCCGAATATAACCCTTATTTCACGTGGAGCGTGGTGGTGGCGGAGAACCCCAGGGAAGAGGGGAACGAGAGGATGGAAAGGAAAGGAGGAAGTCCACAGGGCTGGGAGGAAGGTATGAATAAAGGTATCGCAATTCCCTCCGAGCCGGGAAAGTACCGTGTCCATATTACGACAGCCTCAGTCAGCAGGACTTAACTGGAGGCATTGTATTTCATACACGGGTGACAACCAACACTCATACCAAAGATTAATTTTCATAAATGCTGTGTGCTTGTTCAGGAATAACTCTAATTGGAAAAGCTGCATTTGTGTTTGTTCTACAACCTTGGTTCAACCAATACATTTGACAACAGTGGTGCTACAGGAGAAAAGTGAAATCGATAATCTCACACTATGAGAACACAAAAGGAGAACCATACACTGCTGAAGGTTAAAAATATTTGCTTTTAATTGGGGGAAACCTTCAGGTAGAATACTACACAACATGCATCAAAGTTAGACTCTACATTGAGTATACAAAACATTAAGAACACCTTCTATTTCCATGACAGACTGACCAGGTGAATCCAGGTGAAAGCTATGATCCCTTATTGATGTCACTTGTTAAATCCACTTAAAATCAGTGTAGATGAATGGGAGGAGACAGGTTAAATAAGGATTTTTAAGCCTTGAGACAATTGAAACGTGGATTGTATATGTGTGCCATTCAGAGGGTGAATTGGCAAGACAAAAGATTTAAGGGCCTTTGAACGGGGCATGGTAGTAGGTGCCAGTAGGTGCTCCAGTTTATGTCAAGAACTGAAACGCTGGCAGGTTTTTCATACTCAACTCAATATTAGGAAGGTGTTCCTAATGTTTGATATACTCAGTGTATGTCAGTGTTATTGAGATACCTCTCTTCAAAAGGGAGACTATTCAAGGTAAGAATGAGTGAGTTGTTTGCAGCTCCAGCAGTCTGTATAATCTCAAACGTGAACGGACCACAAAAACACCACAATCTGCAAGCCTCATTCATTTTCTTAGCATAGCTTTGTGTCTGTAAAATGAGAAATCATCTTCTTTCAGTCCATTTCCAGAAGTGATGTTGAGATTAGAGGTTGTACATTTACTTACATCCTTTTATGATTGTTATCATGTCCCCCCAAGCACCTGGGTTGAGACATATTTTTTATTGTGGATAAGGAACTTGTCGGGTAGCAGGGAGTTTAGAGCCAATGCTCTTGGTAATACTTTAAGTGGTTGGGGGTTGGCTAAACAAAGGAAGGAATTTAAAATGCGTAATCAAAAGCGAGAAAAAGAGAGAGAAAGAAAGTGAGAGCCGGTGGGATGGTCAATTAAATCAATGTCTGGATAGGTCCTGTAGTCCACATGAATCCATAAAGCATTTGTCTAAAAAGGTTATGCATTTATTTCCATTTCAAAGAAGGGATAGTGATGGAATGAGAGAGAGAGAGAGAGAGAGAGAGAGAAAGGAGTGATGGTGCGAGAGAAGGAGAGAGAGGTGTGTGTGGTGGGGGTTAGGGATTGATGCATTCATTTCTGTTTCAGAGAAGCAATAGAGTGATGAAATGAGAGAGTGAAAGAGAGAGAGAAGTTGTGCGTGGTGGGGGATTGTGGTTGGGGTCTACAAAGCTTCCTCATTAGTCAGTCAGGTGGCACTTTGTTCCGGGAATTACAAGCTCTTGAGGCACAAATTCTGCACTTCAAAAGGAAAATAAAAAAAAATCTCAATGCAGTCCAGACACCTCTCTCTCTCATTCCCACTTTGAATCACAACAATTGCCTTCTAATGTGTGAGGGTGTCCTGAAAGTCTTTGAAATTGCAAGGTAATGATAGCAACTAAAAACAACCCACATAAAACAGTCCAAACAAACATAATGGCAAATTGATCAAAGATGGTATCTCATAAATGTTTAACTGCAGATACATTCTGAGTTTGTTTTGCCACAGTGGACCAGAAAATCAGACATAACTAATTTAATTTTCGTGAAATGTCTAAATAAAACCCGGGCAGCAGGTAGCCTAGTGGTTAGAGTGTTGGGCCTGTAACCGAAATGGCTGCAAGATCGAATCCCTGAGCTAACAAGGTAAAAATCTGTCGTTCTGCCCCTGAACAAGGCAGTTAATCCACTGTTCCTAGGCTGTCATTGTAAATAGAAATTTGTTCTTAACTGACTTGCCTAGTTAAATAAATGTAAAGAAAATGGTGGTTGGCCTATGAGGTAGCTCATTTTTGGGCTACGACACCCCTTTATGAGCAACGAACGGTCATTGCTATTGAATCATATCAACATGCGGTCGGCCTATGAGGTAGCAGGTTTTTCGGGGTGAGAAGCACCCTTACAGTAATGCACACAGTCACATCAACATGCGGTGGGCCTATGAACTAGCTCATGTTTTAATAAGGTTAAGAAACCCCCTTTTGAGTAACCAACAGCCATTGCTATTGAATCACATGTGGCAGACCTATGAGCTAGCTAATTCTTGGGGGACAAGAATCATCCTTCGAATAACGCACTGTCATAGCTATTGAATCTCGTCCACTCGGGACACGCTTGACCGTGGCGCTGAATATTTACGGAAAGCTCAGATGAAAATTTGTAAACTCATAAACCTGATAGGAAACGTAATTATTCAGGCTCTCTGAAACAGGGCCGGGCACAGAACTTTTGGGGACGTGCAATTATATATAAAAAAATTGGTACCCCAAAAAAGAAATCCCGCAACCGCGGTCACAGACACATTGAGCAGTTATTACAATAAGCGAGGAAAGCAGCACAATCTGATTTGTAAAGTGTTTAACGAAACTATTTTGAACTGGATTAAATGATGCATGTATTAACAATGATCAACACAATTCCAGTCAAATTTGAAGATTGTAAGAAATACTGTAGCCTATCATTACTATATCCAGCCCAACTCCATTTGTTGCCACTATCATGTATCCCAATGGTTTTCAAACTTTGACTCGCAACCCCCCCAAAAGGGCACGTTGGAGATTGAAAGGGCAAAGGGGCATGTGCTCTGCACAGTTAGAGCCCTATATGTGCACCTACCCTGAAATCATTGTAACACTTGCCTCTCTTGCAAGACTCCAGAAGAATCATGCGAAAACATTCATGAAATCTGACTCTTACTCTTCCAACTGTTTCCGAATCTTACAAATGCAATGTTTCTCAAAGACAGTTGAACGTAGGTCTTGTGCCGAACGCAGGAATTTACAATTGTAATATTACATGGATAAATTACATGAGGAGGATGTCGTGACGTTGTTATCGTTAATGTGATGACATGCTATTTATTGAATAATTAACGATGTTTATAATTACGTGATTCAATTCATCCTGTAACCATTAACCTGTTGGGTCTAGGGGGCAGCATTTGCACGTCTGGATAAAAAAAATGTACCCGATTTAATCTGGTTACTAATCCTACCCAGTAACTAGAATATGCATATACTTATTATATATGGATAGAAAACACTCTAAAGTTTCTAAAACTGTTTGAATGGTGTCTGTGAGTATAACAGAACTCATTTGGCAGGCAAAACCCTGAGACATTTTCTGACAGGAAGTGGATACCTGATGTGTTGTATTGACTTTAAACCTATCCCATTGAAAAACACAGGGGCTTAGGAATATTTTGGCACTTTCTATTGCTTCCACTAGATGTCACCAGCCTTTACAAAGTGTTTTGAGTCTTCTGGAGGGAGATCTGACCGAACAAGAGCCATGGAACGATGATGTCCCATTAGACACCTGGCGTGCGAGTTCATGTTGGGTACCCTCGTTCCAATACGTTATAAAAGAGTATGCATTCGTCCACCTTGAATATTATTCATGTTCTGGTTAAAAAAGGCCCTAATGATTTATGCTATACAACGTTTGACATGTTTGAACGAACGGAAATATATTTTTTCCCCTCGTTCATGACGAGAAGTCCGGCTGGCTTACATCATGTGCTAACGAGACGGAGATTTTTGGACATAAATGATGAGCTTTTTTGAACAAAACTACATTCGTTATGGACCTGTGATACCTGGAAGTGACATCTGATGAAGAGAATCAAAGGTAATGGATTATTTACATAGTATTTTCGATTTTAGATCTCCCCAACATGACGGCTAGTCTGTATCGCAACGCGTATTTTTCTGGGCGCAGTGCTCAGATTATTGCAAAGTGTGATTTCCCAGTAAGGTTATTTTTAAATCTGGCAAGTTGATTGCGTTCAAGAGATGTAAATCTATAATTCTTTAAATGACAATATAATATTTTACCAATGTTTTCTAATTTGAATTATTTAATTTGTGGTGCTGACTTGACTGCCGGTTATTGGAGGGAAACGATTTCCTCAACATCAATGCCATAGTAAAACGCTGTTTTTGGATATAAATATGAACTTGATAGAACTAAAAATGCATGCATTGTCTAACATAATGTCCTAGGAGTGTCATCTGATGGAGATTGTAAAAGGTTAGTGCATCATTTTAGCTGGTTTTATGGTTTTGGTGACCCTGTCTTTGAATTGACAAAACATTACACACAACTCTTGTAAATGTACTGTCCTAACATACTCTAAATTTATGCTTTCGCCGTAAAACCTTTTTGAAATCGTAAAACGTGGTTAGATTAAGGAGATGTTTATCTTTCAAAGGGTGTAAGATAGTTGTATGTTTGAAAAATTTGAATTTTGACATTTATTTGGATTCAAATTTGCCGCTCTTGAAATGCACCTGCTGTTGATGGAGTGCACCACGGGGGGGACGCCTGCGTCCCACCTAGCCCATAGAGGTTAAGCAAATTTCTCAACTTATTTAGGCTTGCCATAATAAAGGGGTTAAATACTTATTAACTCAAG
The DNA here is from genome assembly GCF_965601325.2 of Salmo salar. Taxonomy (NCBI): domain Eukaryota; kingdom Metazoa; phylum Chordata; class Actinopteri; order Salmoniformes; family Salmonidae; genus Salmo; species Salmo salar. The sequence continues at coordinate 1,606,939 of NC_138301.1, read as the reverse complement.
ACATTACAGCTTACAGCTCAAGACGTCCCACCTAGCCCATAGAGGTTAAAGAAAGAGAGAGAGAAAAGCAAGAGAGAAAAGCAACACTTGGATGCATTTGTAAACTACGCTTAGGGATCTGATTGGGGATCATATTTAGGTAGTTATTTCCCCACCTGTGTTTTGTGGGATATTGATTGATTGTTAGTGTGTTTGGGCACTACGTCTTCACAGTCTTTGCAAGTTTCACTTAGATAAATATGTGGAACTATACTCACGCTGCGCCTTGGTCCGCTCATTTACAAGAATGTGACAGAATATGCCACCAAACCAGGACCAAGCAGCGTGTTCACCAGGTAAAGGAGTTTTGGACATGGGAAGAAGTGATGGATGGATGTGAAACCCTTCCTTGGCAGCAAACGGAAGGTAATAATGGAGGACAGCGACGACGCCAGGGTTCGCGGCCACAGAAAGCCCAAGGACAACCCCAATAATTTTTTGGGGGGCACAAGGGGTGGCCGGTTGAGCCGAGGAGAGTGCCAGAGCCTGAATGGCAAAGTCTGGAGGAGCGTGTCGTCAGACCACGGCCACAGAAACCCCAAGATTTTTTGGGGGCAGGTCACATGGAGCTGGCAGCTGAGCCGTGGGAAGAGCCAGAGACTGTCAGGCAGGTAATGGAGAAGTTGGGAGAGAGAGAGATGTTGTGCAAGTGTGTTCTGCTCAACATTCGACCAGAAGATCCGGTTAGCAGTCTGGTGAAACCTGTGTCGGCTCCACGCATCTGGCCTCCAGTGTGCCTCCTCAGTCCGGTATGTCCTGTGCCTGCCTCGCACTCGCCCTGAAGTGCGTGTCCCCAGTCCGGTACGTCCTGTGCCTGCTCCTCGCACTCGCCCTGAAGTGCGTGTCCCCAGTCCGGTACGTCCTGTGCCTATTCCCCGCAATCGCCCTGAAGTGCATGTCTCCAGTCCGGTGCCACCTGTACCGGCTCCACGCACTAGGCCTCTGGTGCGCATTCACAATCCAGAGCTTCCGGTGATGGTTCACAGTCCAGAGCTTCTGGTGACGGTTCACAGTCCAGAGCTTCCGGCGACGTTTCACAGTCCAGAGCTTCCGGCGACGTTTCACAGTCCGGAACCTCCAGGCAAGGCGTCCAGCTCCAAGGCCGGAGCCTTCTGCGCCAGTGCCCAGTCCACGCACGGCGTCCAGTCCAGCTCCAGGGCGGGAGCCTTCCTCTGCGCCGGTGGCCAGTCCAGACACGGTGTCCAGTCCCACTCCATGGCGGGAGCCTTCCTCTGCGCTGATGCCCAGTCCAGGCACGGCGTCCAGTCCTGCTCCATGACCGGAGCCTTCTTCTGCGCCGGTGCCGAGTCCAGGCATGGCGTCCAACCCAGCTCCATGGCCGGAGCCCTCCTTTGCGCCAGTGCCCAGTCCAGGCACGGCGTCCAACCCAGCTCCATGGCCGGAGTCCTCCTTTGTGCCGGTGCCCAGTCCAGGCACGGCGCGATGGCCGGATCCGGGGTCTGGGCGGGGGCTACGACCTGCACCGGAGCTGCCACCGACACTAATCACCCCCCCTACCCTCCCCATTTGGTTTCAGGTTTTGTGGCCGGCGTCCGCACCTTTGTGGGGGGGGTACTGTCACGTCTTGACCATAGAGAGCCCTTGGTGTAGTAGGTCAGGGCGTGACTAAGGGGTGATCTAGTATGTTTATTTCTATGTTGGTGTTAATATGGTTCCCAATTAGAGGCAGCTGTTTATCATTGCATCTGATTGGGGATCATATTTAGGTAGTTATTTCCCCACCTGTGTGGAATATTGATTGATTGTTAGTGTGTTTGTGCACTACGTCTTCAGTCTTTGTAAGTTTTGTTATTTTGTTTTGTTAGTTTTACCCTCTTGAGCGTCTCGTCCCGTAAGCGGGATAAACATCCAGCGAAAAACTCCTAGCGACATTAGCATAACAAAATGTAATATATATATTTTTTCAAATATAGGACTGCCTCATATCGTTTTATAGATACACCTCTCCTGAATTGACCCACGTCGTCCAATTTCAAAAAGGTTTTACAGGAAAAGCAAAACATTAGATTATGTTAGAGGAGTACATGGTAAAAGTAGCAACATAGCCATTTTCCGACCAACCACATGCATCACAAATAACCAAAAAACAGCTAAATGCAGCACTAACCTTTTACAAACTTCATCAGATGACACACCTAGGACATCATGTTACACAATGCATGCATTCTTTTGTTCAATAAAGTTCATATTTATATATAAAAACAGCATTTTACATCGGCGTCTGACGTTGACTAACTATTTTTCCTCAAATGCATCCCGGGAAACAGTGCTACAATTTACTGAATTACTATTCGAAAACATTTTTAAAATGTAATATTGTCATTCTAAGATTTATAGATGATTATCTCTTGAAAGCACCTGTCATACCAGATTTAAAAGTAACTTTACTGGGTAATCACACTTTGCGATAAAAGGGGATGCGATACTCAGAAAATTAGCTAGTAATTCCAGCTCGGCGCCATCTTGGAACAATCGCATATCACATCTAATCTTGTATACTATTGTCAATAATCCCTTACCTTTAGTTGTCTTCATCAGAAAGCACTTCCAGGGATCCCAGGTCCACAACAAATGTATTTTCGGTCGAAAAAGTCCATCCTTTATGTTCCATTAGCTTGCTGTTGTTAGCGCGTCTGAAGGCTGTATCCAAATGCTCCGTCGGGCGCGGGACAGCGGTTTCGAAAAATAACATGTTTCCCCCCATTTAGGTTCGTTCAAACGTTGTATAACATAAATCTTCAGGGCCTGTTTCAACAAGAGAGCCAATAAGATTCGAGGGGGATGATTGTATTGTGTTTCAAAACGTTTCGAAAGGAGGGGGTAGACAGGGCCGCCGGCGTCATAATGGTGATGGCCCTCCCCCTGTGACCAATTTCCACAGCGTCTCATTCATTCAGTTTCGACAGTAGAAGGCTCAAACCACTGTGTAAAGACTGGGGACATCTAGTGGAAGCAATAGAAAGTGCTCAATGAACCATAGCTCACGGTGTGATTAATAGGGAAAGATGTGAAGTTGAGTCCACAATTCAGAATTCCACTTCCTGTTTCAATCGGTCTCGGGGTTTTGACTGCCATATGAGTTCTGTTATACTCACAGACACCATTCAAACAGTTTTAGAAACTTTAGGGTGTTTTCTATCCACAGGTATTAATTATATGCATATCCTAGCTTCTGAGTTTGATTAGTAGGCCGTTGAATATGGGCACACATTTTTTTCAAAATGCGCTGTGGCGCCCCCTATCCTAGGGTGAGCCCAAAAGGTTAAATAAATGTGGAACTATGCTGCGCATTGGTCCGCTCATTGCCAAGAACGTGACATACACATTATGAAAACTCTTCAAGTTACAATGCCTTAGTTATAACGTCCTCATTTAACTTTTAATGACATTACAAAATAGACATTCATTTTCATATTCCATCTATCCTTGTTACCACAATTTTGGCTGATGAAATATGTCCTAAAGTCCATTTATTGCATGTTACAGTTCTGAGGTAGACTCTCCCTAAGGCACACACAGACCTTCCAATCCCCAACTCTAAAGGAAGAAGGATTAGTCTGCTGCCTTAGAATTGACGATGGGCGTGAGGTGTCATGAACCGCTCCCCCCACCCCTACCCCATCAATCCCTCTATAACTCTTCCCCTCTGCGGGAGGGAGAGATATCTCTGTAGAACTGTGATCCACTGTAACCTGATCCTCACAGGCCAGTCATGACAATGATAAAAAATGTGGTACTTAAAGTGATCTGACTTTAAAGCCACAGCCAACACAACATTTACCTGTTCAGGCCCTGTCTCTCTCCTCCCTACCACCACATGCAACCGTGCTGCAACATTAAAAGTCATGTACATGTGCGTAACAAAAAAAGGAGAGCACCTTACATGGTTGAAGGTAAAAAGAAGCAAAGAACAAAGAAAGTGTATGTGCATAATCACCTTAACCCTTTAGATCTGGCACAATGCAGTGGGCGTCAATGCAGTGGGCGTGCTTTGAATGATTAGACGAAGCTGCCGTCTCAGTGTATTCTACCAGTGCCTGCAATTTATAGGGATGAAAATAAGGGATGGATAGTTCAATGAATATGATACGGGGAAATGCCAGAGCTATTTACTCTTCCATTATTCTCCGGTGATGGTAAACTTTGAGGCTGTCAAACTTCATTGCCTTCATGTGGGGATACTGGGAACCAGTGATTCATGGCAATACTGGCTTGGTGCTTTTAAGTGAGGGCAGTGGGTAACCTATCATGCAAAGGTTGATGAAGCATGGATGTGTCTTTTGGGCCATCGGAAGTGGGCAATCGCTTTGGCATACATTCAGTGCATTCGGAAAGTATTCAGACCCGTTCAACTTTTTTTCACATTTTGTTACATTACAGCCTTATTCTAAATTTGATTAAATAGTTTTTTTTACCTCATCAATCTACACACAATACCCCATAATGACAAAGCAAAAACAGGTTTTTAGAAATGTTTTCAAATGTAGAATGAAACTGAAATATTACATTTACATAAATATTCATACCCTTTACTCAATACTTTGATGAAGCACCTTTGGCAGTGATTACAGCCTCGAGTCTTCTTGGGTATAATGCTACAAGCTTGGCAAAACTATTTTTGGGGATTTTCTCCCATTATTCTCTGCAGAGCCTCTCAAGCTCTGTCAGGTTGGATGGGGAGTGTCTCTGCACAACTATTTTCAGGTCTCTCCAGAGATGTTTGATTGGGTTAGAGTCCGGGCTTTGGCTGGACCACTCAAGGATATTCAGAGACTTGTCCCGAAGCCACTCCTGCTTTGTCATGCCTGTGTTTAGGGTCGTTGTCCTGTTGGAAGGTAAACCTTTGCCCCGGTCTGAGGCCCTGAGTGCTCCGGAACAGGTTTCCATCAAGGATCTATTTGTACTTTGCTCTGTTCATCTTTCCCTTGATCCTGAGTAGTCTTGCAGTCCCTGCCGCTGAAAAACATCCCCACAGCATGATGCTGCCACCACCATGCTTCACCGTAGGGATGGTGCCTGGTTTCCTCCAGACGTGACGATTGGCATTCAGGCCAAAGAGTTCAACCTTGGTTATATCAGACCAGAGAATCTTTCTCATGGGCTGAGAGTCCTTTGACAAACTCCAAGCGGTCTGTCATGTGCCTTTTACTGAGGAGTGTCTTCTGTGTGAGATGTGAGTGCTGCAGAGATGGTTGTCCTTCTGGACGGTTCTGCCATCTCAACAGAGGAACCCTGGAGCTCTGTCATAGTGACCATAGGTTTCTTGGTCACCTCCCTGACCAAGGCCCTTATCCCCAGATTGCTCAATTTGGCCGTGCGGTCAGCTGAAGGAAGAGTCTTGGTGTTTCCAAACTTCTTCCATTTAAGAATGATGGAGGCCACTGTGTTCTTGGGGACCTTCAATGCTGCAAAAAAAATGTTGGTGCCCTTTTGCAGATCTGTGCCTCGGCACAATCCTGTATCGAAGCTCTACTGAAAATTCCTTCGACCTAATGGCTTGGTTTTTGCTCTGGCTTTCCAAATCATGCCCAATCAATTGAATTTACTACAGGTGGACTCCAATGAAGTTGTAGAAACATCTCAAGGATGATCAATGGAAACAGGATGCACCTGAGCTCAATTTTGTGTCTCATAGCAAAGGGATCTGAATACTTATGTAAATTCGTTTTTATTTATTTTATTCTATATTTTCAAACATTTCTAAAAACCTGTTCTCACTTTGTCATTATGGGGTATTGTGTGTAGATGCATAAGTAAACGTTTTTATTTAATCTATTTTAGAATAGGGCTGTAACGTAACAAAATGTGGAAAAAGGGAAGGAGTCTGAATACTTTCCGAATGCACTGTATATTCATACACGTCTAGATACTGTATCTAATTGTTGGGGAAAGGGAAACTACTTGACTTAAACCCTTTTGCTCTTCGGGGAGCATAGACCATTCACAAAAATCAAGTTTGGTGCTGAGTGTGTTGTTCAGTGTTCTTTCAAGGATGATCCTGTTTCTTTTTGTTCTGCCTCCACAGAACTTCTCCAGCTGTTCCTGGGTCTTCCCGGTTTTCTTTTTCCCTGTGGGTTCCAGGTCAGAGCTTGTCTGGTCGTGTTGGTGGGTGGTTTCCTCAAGGTGTGACCGATACATCCCCATTTCCTGCGTTTTATTTAGGTTTTGATTTGTGTAATTTTACAGAAATCTCTTTGTTTTGTATGGTGTTTGGCCAGTACATTCCTTGGAGACTACAGCTTAATTTATTTTCTTACAGACCACTGAAAGTATTCAGTAAATGCACCCACTTTCAGACAGCACAATTCTTAGACTTAGTAATTCTACTTTAAGGTTCACCAATAACTTCTTATGTTTTTATTGACCTGGCACAGAACAATGCCTACATCTCTTTGAAGCCTATACTGATTTGGTTTGTCCTGGTGTAAGTACTCTTAACTAACAGCTAATCCCACTCAGGGGGTGGAACTCTTTATCCACACTAGCAAATCAGGGCTTAGCGTAGCATGCTAAGTGACCGCACCTGCTCTGCCCAATGGGTGATCTGAGAGGTGACGATTTGCCATATTAGAGATGCGGCTAATGCAACACCTTGGGGCAATGATGCCCTTGACCAGGCGATTAGCATATGGGATCATGGGGTAGAATTCAGATTATCTTGGTTCATGTTAATGCTGTGTGACTACAAAGGCTGGATCCCGTGTCAGAAGGCACCAGGAAGTGTTTGTCCACAGTGTTGAACAGGTGGCAATAGGAGACATTGGCTTAAATCATAGCCAGGCTAAAGGTGGCAGTGGGGAAATCTGCATAGCCTGTCAACTAACCGTACAGCTGTCTTTGAGCCAAATACGGCTGGTGGGGCGACTAGAGCAGACTACAAATGAATCACCTATGTCAAGTATGGAGTCTGAAGATGTTTCAGTGGGAATTCAGATTTAGAAGAGATCAAGCCCGATAAGAAAGTTAAAATGATTTCCAAAGCGGTTCGCTTCTCTCGCGACCCCTCAGTTTAAGAGGGCCGTTCTCAATTCCACATTCCACATCTAGCCCCCGCTGTCACTCACACAGGATTAGTGTGAACATGATTACACATGATTTTCACTCACACATGCCGAGACAAAAAGGCATCAGCTGGCCTAGAGGGGGACCTGCAGGGTAGAAATATCCAGTAAGCCGCTTGTTTGCCGCGGCCATTGATTTGTTTATATTCAACAGAGTGCCCCAAAGCCATGTTTTTTGTTTTGCGATCATCTGGAGTTTTTGAATGCTGACAGGAGCAGAGTGTGGGACTTCTCAACCTTGCTATGCCAAAAGGGAAAAAAGAGAGAGAGAGTGAGATAGAGGTAGAGGGGGGAATAAGGACGTGAAGGTGGGTGGCTGCATGTATTTTCCTAAACCTGCTGTTGCTGTGTTATTGCTAGATTATATTCAGGGCAGAACCCATGAGCTGGAGAATTCAACACATTTTTCACATATTTATACCTTTGTCAGTCTGCCTGTAAATACTAAGTGTCGTGTCTTTGGCATCATTAAAACGGAAGACATGTTTATCAAATAACTCTCTGTAATTATTATTACACGATTAAACTGATTAATCGTGTAACTGAAATTAAAACCTCTTCAGCGTCTCATCCCGTCACCGGGATCAAAATCCAGCGAAAAATCATATCGCCAATTAGCATTAAAAAAAAATCATAATTTAAAAAAATATACAATATTTTTTTTTTTTTTTTTAGAGATACACCTCTCCTGAATCGACCCACGTCGTCCGATTTCAAAAAGGTTTTACAGGAAAAGCAAATCATTAGATTATATTAGATGAGTCCATCGTAAAAAGCAGCTTCATAGCCATTTTCCGACCAACCACTTGCATCACATATAATCAAAAAACAGCTAAATGCAGCACTAACCTTTTACAAACTTCATCAGATGGCACCCCTAGGACATCATGTTATACAATGCATGCATTCTTTTGTTCAATAAAGGTCATATTTATATATAAAAACAGCATTTTACATCTCTGTCTGAGGTTGACTACATAATTTCCCCTCAAAAGCGTCCCGGTAAACAATGCTACATTTCCCTAAATTACTATCCTATAACGATTTTTTAAATGTATATTGTCAATCTAACATTTATAGATGAATATCTCTTGAGAACACCCGTCATACCAGATTTTAAATTAACTTTACTGGGTAATCACACTTTGCGATAAAAGGAGATGCGATACTCAGAAAATTAGCTAATATACAGAGCTCGGCGCCATCTTTGAAACAATCGCATGTCACATCTTATCTTGTATAATATTGTCAATAATCGCCTACCTTTAGTTGTCTTCATCAGAAAGCATCCCAGGTCCACAACAGATGTATTTTCGGTCAAAAAGTCCATACTTCACGTTCCATTAGCCTGATGTTGGTAGCGCGTCCTATGGCTCTCTCCAAGCGCAGGGCTGAAGTTTCGAATAAAATGCAATGCTCCCGCATGTAGGTTCGTTCAAACATGTCAAACGTTGTATAAAATAAATCTTCAGGGCCTGTAACACCAAGAGAGCCAATAAGATTCGAGGGGGATGATGTCATGGCCTTTAAAACCGTATCCAAAGGTGGGGGCAGACATGGCGTCATAATGGTGTCATAATGGTGATGGCCCATCCCCTGTGACCAATTTCAAACTCGTGTCATTCACTGAGTTTTGACTCTATAAGGCTCAAACCACTGTGAAAGGACTGGCGACATCTAGTGGAAGCAATAGGAAGTGCTCACTGAACCATTGTTAACGGTGTGATTAGTATCACTTCTGTAGTGAATAAGGGTTCAAAGTTCATACCATTCGCAACCAAAGCTCACGCTGAGGTTGGCTTAGTTCTGTACTTGACATGTGTGTCCTTTTAACGCAGAGGCTGCAGACCTCACGTACCCGGAACAGGCTGGTTACATTTTGTCACTGGCTTAAATAGTGGCGAGGGGAGAAGGGTGTGTTTCATCGTTTATAACCCCTGTCTCTTCACAGGGGCGGGCCACTGATTGGTCAGGGCTCTTTCCTTTTGAAAACCCAATTCTCTCATTTGGAAGCTAAATTACATTTAATCTCCTAACAAACAGTTTCAATATCAAATATTTAAATTGCACAACAATTCCATGTGAATCTGATAACTAGAATGTGTAGATTTTCCCAGGTACAGTTTATGTCGTCCTGTCATCAGTCATAATATCTCAGATGACAACCGAACTGACATCCATACTCATTAAGTACCTGGTTTATTTCCAACTGGTTCTATTACTGAAATACGGTTCCTTTCCCCCCACTTGTTTGATGTTCCCAGACTCTCTATATTTAACAAAGGCTATTCAAAAGTCCTTCAGTAGGGTCAGAGAGAGAGGGGAAGGGAGAAAGGTATTCATGGGGGGGTCATAAACCTTACCCACAGGCCAACGTCATGACAAAAGTGACTCAAATATCAGATCAGGGTCTTGTGACAATATAGCATTGGAACTGATAGAGCATTTTCTAGGGAAACAATTATCCTGGACTCATTGAGGCTGTCCTAATATGGATATTGTACTTGTGCATACAGGCTAGACACACACACACACACATTCTTGTTTGCAATGCAGGCCTTTACATCTTTAAAAATGTAATAACGTACCTGCTAATGTGGTGACATTATCAAGCAATTTCTGCAAGTGCATTTGATGTTTCCTGTGAGGCCTGGGATCTTCTTCATAAGCCAGACACACACTCACCTCTTCTGTCTGTGACACATGCTAATACAGTTGTAGGCAAATAGAATTATGTACCTTGTACACTTTGGAAAGAATAAATCATTTAGTGAAGCAATTATCTTCAAAGGGAAAGTGAGTGTTGTTAGGGAGTACATACAGCAGAGGGAAGACGATGCAGCGGCAATTATCTCAAAGGCAAAATTTCAGGAGGTAGGTTCTTTTACATTGATTTTCTTAATGCTTATTTTTCGTCATAGACACCGGAAACTGTTCCTCTGAAGTATTACTGAGAAAATGAACTCAAAGTTGCTCCTGCATTGCTTCTTAAAACCATCAACTCAAATGGGTCTTTAGAGTAAACTGCAACAAGATTCCAGAAACGCTTGCATAGATATTTGTACCAGTCGCACTCAGGATGGTAATTGAAGTACCAAACAGTATATTTATTTACTTGCCACTTTATTTGTTTACCTGCAGTTGTATTTCCTTGTCCATTCAATTTATTTAGAGGGCAAACTTTTTGGATCAGACAGAGATTTGGCTCTCCCTGTTGAACCCGTGGTGACCCTTCCCCCCTCCTCTCCCCTGTAACTATTCCCCAGGTCTTTGCTGTAAACTGTTCCCAGTCAACTTACCTGGTAAAATAAGGGTTAACCTCTATGGGCTAGGTGGGACGCTTGCGTAACAGCCACTTGCAGCCTGTGGCGCGATTTTCAAAACCTTAAAAATCCTATTACTTCAATTTCTCAAACATATGACTATTTTACAGCTATTTAAAGACAAGACTCTCGTTAATCTAACCACACTGTCCGATTTCAAAAAGGCTTTACAACAAAAGCAAAACATTAGATTATGTCAGCAGAGTACCAAGCCAGAAATAATCAGACACCCATTTTTAAAGCCAGCATATAATGTCACCAAAACCCAGAAGACAGCTAAATGCAGCACTCACCTTTGATGATCTTCATCAGATGACAACCCTAGGACATTATGTTATACAATACATGCATGTTTTGTTCAATCAAGTTCATATTTATATCAAAAACCAGCTTTTTACATTAGCATGTGACGTTCAGAACTAGCATCCGGGGAATTCGCTAACATTTTACTAAATTTCTCACGATAAACGTTCACAAAAAGCATAACAATTATTTTAAGAATTATAGATACAGACCTCCTCTATGCACTCGATATGTCCGATTTTAAAATAGCTTTTTGGTGAAAGCACATTTTGCAATATTCTAAGTACATAGCCCAGGCATCACGGGCTAGCTATTTAGACACCCGGCAAGTTTAGCACTCACCATAATCATATTTACTATTATAAAAGTTTGATTACCTTTTGTTGTCTTCGTCAGAATGCACTCCCAGGACGTCTACTTCAATAACAAATGTTGGTTTGGTCCAAAATAATCCATCGTTATATCCGAATAGCGGCGTTTTGTTCGTGCGTTCCAGACACTATCCGAAATGGTAAAGAAGTGTCGCGCGCATGGCGCAATTCGTGACAATAAAATTCTAAGTATTCCATTACCGTACTTCGAAGCATGTCAACCGCTGTTTAAAATCAATTTTTACGCCATTTTTCTCGTAGAAAAGCGATAATATTCCGACAGGGAATCTCCTTTTCGGCAAACAGAGGAAAAAATCACAAAGGCGGGGGCGGTCGGGTCACGCGCATAAGCCCAGAGTCCCTTGATCGGCCACTTGAGAAAGGCGATAATGTGTTTCAGCCTGGGGCTGGAATGACGACATTGTTTTTTCCCGGGCTCTGAGCGCCTATGGACGACGTAGGAAGTGTCACGTTAGAGCAGAGATTCTTAGTAAAAGATAGAGATGGAAAAGAAGTTCAAGAAATGGTCAGACAGGCCACTTCCTGTAAAGGAATCTCTCAGGTTTTGACCTGCCATTTGAGTTCTGTTATACTCACAGACACCATTCAAACAGTTTTAGAAACTTTAGGGTGTTTTCTATCCATATGTAATAAGTATATGCATATTCTAGTTACTGGGTAGGAGTGGTAACCAGATTAAATCGGGTATGTTTTTTATCCAGCCGTGTCAATACTGCCCCCTAGCCCTAACAGGTTAAATGACAACAGTCTAATTGGCCCAATCAAAATAACCCTTTATTTAATGTACCTTTATGACTGATTTCTGCATGGTTACGGTTGTTATGATACTGTCACTGTGTTTGCTCCACTCTAATACACTTTTCAATCCTGGTCCACAGGATTTCAGGTGTTTGTTCTAGCCCAGCACAAGCAGACTAGATACAGCAAATCAAATAATTATCAAGCCTTTGTCAGGTGTGCCATACTGAGTCGTAACAAAAGCCTGCACACTCTGTGGGTCTCTAGGTGCAGGATAGAATGACACCGTACTCTACAGCACATGGTGCTGAAAAATACATGTTTCCCACCTTTACAGTACAACAAGGCCACACGACACGCCTCCTGATTCGTCTCCAATATAGCATGAATGGCTCTAGGAGAGGACACTATACACTGCAGCTGCCAAGCATTTTAAAACTCTGTCTTTGCAGGCCTTTGCGAACTCTGTAATGCGTGATCAAGGTTTTCTGTCTGAAGTGTTTTTCTCTGCAAAAGTACACAGACGACAACAACACTAGCATGGCTGGGCAGGCAAGAGAAATGGCAATAGTTCTTGTGGGCGTAGCTAGCTTCTGGCAAAGGGAGATGGTTGATTTTGTGTCTCGGCTGGCTCCTGGCTGGCACTGCATTCGTCTTCATCTGCTGCTTCATCAGCCTAGAGTGGATTGGCAAAGTTGTGTCTGCACAGACACTCTCTATTTGTTCACCCGGATGAGAAAGTAAAATAAAATAGTTGGTGAAGTGAGTAGAAGCGTTGAGTTGCGCCGAGACACACCATGCTTGAGTCATATGCCCAAAGGCTTGAGGTTAGGGAGTAACCTTGCTTGAATCATATTGTATATTGATTAAGTCATCATACTGCATACTGTACATTTAAAGAACTACAGTAGTGAGGTGGTTGTAGCCTTTGAGGTTAGAGAGTAATCTGTATAAGTAGTACTTGAGTCATACCATTCATTCAAAGATGTAGCAAGATGGTGGACCTGAGGTTAGAGAAGCAGGACCACTAACCAGAGGGTTGTTGGTTGCAATTCCAGGCGACCTGGAGAAATCTGGTGGGATGTGAGTTGAGAACTGGAGGGTTCCTGACATGAATATCTCAGGTGCTATCCACTGCCACTGTGCCCTTGAGCAAGACACTTAACCACTAAAACTGCTTCAGGAGTGCTACACATGCCGTATCTTAATTTGATTATCCTGTTGTTGCAGGAAGTTTCCTACACAGCAGTAAATGCAAACTTATAGTGTGTATTCAAGGTGTAAAAAGACTTCAAAAGTTTGTACATTCCACTTTAGAATTTCAGTCTTGATTTGCCCTAACAAAAAATTTGTGTATATGTTATTACATAAAGCCGTGAATAATTATTGGATATCAGAGCGGCGGTAACCTACCAGCACCACCAGCATTATGACTTTACTGAAGCGGATCCTTTGTTCGCACCATCCAGAGCAATTGAACTGATTCCAGAGGCCGACCCAAAACAACGCCGGCGGAGTAGGTATTCGGAGCGGTCTTCTAGTCCGACGAGATCAAGAAAATGATTTCTTTCCAGAGAGACATCAGGGATTGTAATGATTCCTCCTTTAAAAGTTGCGAGCTTGTTAGAGAGATGTTTATTCCTGTCGGCGCGATGAACTGACTCCGACTATAAATCCCGAGAGAGCCATGTTTCCGTGAAACAGAGTATGTTACAGTGGTTCCTCCTTTAAAAGTTGTATGATACTGCGGCACACCTTGCGTGCTGCTGCAGCGTTCTGTGGCACGTAATTTAATTCTCAGCCATTTCTTCTGTACTGCAAGTTATTACTAGTTTGACCACCAGAGGGCACCTTAGAAAAGCATTTTATAGTATTCCGTATTGGCATTACCAGAGAATTTAAAACCTTTTTTGGAATAACATAGTATATGAGATGGATTTTAATAAATTTGGCTTAATTAATGTGATTAATATTATGGTGTTTCCATTCAGAGAAAAATTGTCTGTTTGTAAATTCAGACCGTTTCGCTCTTGGAGAACTGGATGTTCGGGCTGAGGAGTATGGTTGATTTGAGCGTTCTGGCCTTACAACGGCAGTCAAGCCCCCAGCTAACGTTGGCTAGCTTGCTAGCTACTTCCAGACACAAATGAGACCACTCTGACGTTTTGAAGTAATCGCGAAAAAACAGGCCTTATTTTTGTGCATTTTTCACCCTGTCAGCTCCTGTTAGTTCTATTGAGCGCTGTGGCACCAACTCGCCTTCTGAATGTTCAATTCACAGCTTATTGTTCAATGTCACAATTCCTGCTTTGCTATTGTTGGCAATGAGACCTGCTCACGTTGTTTAATAGGTAAAATGTAAATAACAAAAGTAATATTGGAACTCTGCGGTCTTCCCATTGTTTCCTATCGGGGAAATATAGGCATGTCTGTCTATTTCGCCAATTATCTCGCAATGTGAATATTTAGTTTTTTTCAAGTCGAGTGTAACCGGTGTGAAATGGCTAGCTAGTTAGCGGGGTGCGCACTAATAGCGTTTCAATCGGTGACGTCACTCGCTCTGAGACCTGGAAGTCATTGCTCCCCTTGCTCTGCAAGTGTCGCGGCTTTTGTGGAGCGATGGGTAACGATGCTTTGAGGTTGGCTCTTGTCTCTGTGTGCAGAGGGTCCCTGGTTTGAGCCCAGGTAGGGGCGAAGAGAGGGACGGAATCAAAACTGTTACACGGGCGCCATTTCAAATCAGGAGAATCTCCTCTTTGTAATTATGTAAGTCTGGGCAGTGTGCTCGTTTGTCATCGAATGCTAGACCAGAAATAGTCAGAAGTGAAAAAATTTTCCCTACTTTTTCATTACGCAGACAGAAGCACAGTTGACACTATCGAGGTGCGGATGTTTACTTTCTACACAAGTTTTTTTCCAGTTTCGTCCAAGGAACAAATTGTAGTGGTAAAATAAAAAAGGATACATTTTTAGTGAATTCCTAAGCATCACTCCAGTCAAAACAGGCTTTGTGAACGTTTGATTCCATTAATTTAACTTGTTACACCCTCGACAACTGTGAATATTATTATTTGACCATGCTGGTCATTTATGAACATTTGAACATCTTGGCCATGTTCTGTTATAATCTCCACCCAGCACAGCCAGAAGAGGACTGGCCACCCCTCATAGCCTGGTTCCTCTCTAGGTTTCTTCCTTGGTTCCTGCCTTTCTAGGGAGTTTTTCCTAGCCACCGTGCTTCTACACGTGCATTGCTTGCTGTTTGGGATTTTAGGCTGGGTTTCTGTACAGCACTTTGAGATATCAGCTGATGTAAGAAGGGCTATATAAATACATTTCAAGTACTTTAGTAAGTTATGTAAAAGTTCTACACTAAAGTTCCACACCGCAGTTTAAAAATGCAATTGGCAACTTTTCAGTTTATTTGACTGAATTATTTAAAACATTGTTCCATTTTAGCCACCATCAATTCTGCTCCTACTGACCTTCCCAAGTTTCCACGGTTATGTTTGGCAATTCGTCAGCAATCGTTTTGAAGTTCAATCAGTTATGTTCAAGTTCTAAACCAAGTCCTCAAAGTTTGACACAAGAGTTTAAAGAAATGCGACCAGTCTGCAGGCTCCTGGGTTTATTTACGTCTCTGCTCTGTCAGATTATGTTCAGAGTGGATCGATGGTGCTCCAGCCACATTAAGGACAAATGACCCCCAGCCGCCAACAATTTTTTCCCCAGAAACTGCTCCTATTTGGGAAAATAATTAAGAGGTAATACTTTGGATGGGAGGCCATTTGTTATGCTTTGCTGTCCGGCACTAGCTCATCCTGGCATTTCGGTGAAGGGCCGGCCATCATCCTCATCAGCCTCCGCTTTCTCTTTCCATGACCTGATAGGGCGGGCAGTAACAGGACATGCAAAGTAGTGCCATGTCTCTATGACAATGTGCTGGATACATTGCTACAGTCTCTTTGATGAGAGTGAGAGCAACCACCAGAAAAACAGGTGAGGAAAGAGTGAATGTAACAGTTAGATTTACTTGGTTGGGGGGAATTCCAACTCAAATAGGGCCAGTTTCCCAGACAAAGATTATTACCCTATTATGAAAACAGTTTGCAGTCAGAGTGCGGTATAACTGTAGTAGGCCTATCCTGCAAATACCGCATCCAAAATAACACCGTTCTTTTAAATGCAGTAATTTTGTAGTGACACTGCAGTTATTTTGCAATTAATGCATCCAAAATACCAGTCAACTGCAGTTACAGCACTTCAATATTTTTTTCTAAAGGTTAAACTAGTCCTGGACTACAAATCCCTGTTGATTGAATGTTTAGATTCTCCATTAAAGTTTAACTGCACTCACCGATGTGTTTCCTCCGGTGCTTAATAAGGAATGCAGAGGCCATTTTGAAGCCCAAACGAGAGCTATCTTTGGGGTGTGGTTTATTGTGGGTGTTTCTTGGGTGTGTCTTTGCCATTCAATCAGCACATACAAAACAAGGGCACTAGTGAGTTACATAGCTTAGCTATAGAGAGAAGTTTTGAAGTTGAGGACTTCTCCCTTCTTGACTGACTCACCATGTCAAGATGATCTACTAATTCAGTTCTCAAAGCATCATTGGCAAAAGTGGGCATCTTTTTTTGGACTAGACTGACTTTATGACCGAAATTATCCTATTTACAGTTTTTAGTCAATTTTGAAACTAGAATTAATGTTTGACCCATATCGATGCCACATAGGCTGTTTATAAGCAGATACGTTTGTTCTAGGAGGCAGTTCTCCTTTAAGCATGCTTGTTGGTCAAGGGCTATGCCTAATCTGTCCAGGAAACCTGCCTTTAAAGTCTATATTAAAAGATATGACATACCATGCCCAGACAGTGGTAAATCATTGTAGACAGACAGTGTAATCATTCACTCTATAAATGTTTAAAGGGCAGCTTGTGGAACCAACTCCCTCCCATTTGGAATGGGAACATCTGTGCTGATGGCATCTACAAACAGATGGGGCGGATATGATTTGTTTGTGGGGCTAAACATTAGGTAACCCACCAAAGATTTGATATGATTTATTTGGATCCCCATTAGCCGACGCCAATGGCGACAGCTAGTCTTACTGGTGTTCGACACATAACGAAAAAATACATTACAGACAAAATATTTCACAATTTACATACATTGAAAAACATAAACATGTAGGTTGTGTGTGTCCATATATCAGTTACACATACAGTTGAAGTCAGAAGTTTACATACAGCTTAGCCAAATACATTTAAAACTTCTTAAGGCTAGGCGTCCCGCTAGCGAGACAACTTCCGCTGAAACTGAAGGGTGCGCAATTCAAGTAAATAATCACAAAAAGTATGGAAATTAAACATTTAGGAACATACAAGTGTCTTATCGGTTAAAAGCTTACATTTTTGTTAATCCAACTGCGCTATCCGATTTACAGTCGGCTTTACAGCGAAAGCATGCCATGCGATTTTATGAGGATGGCGCCCCACATAAATATTTTTTCACAAACACAGGTTTCATAAATTCACAAATAGCGATTAAATATTCACTTACTTTTGAAAATCTTCCTCTGATTTGTCATCCAAAGGGTCCCAGCTATAACATGTTGTGTCTTTTTGTTCGGGGTTTTAGGCTGGTGTTTGGGGTTTTAGGCTGGGTTTCTGTATAGCACTTTGTAACATCGGCTGATGTAAAAAGGGCTTCATAAATACATTTCATTGATTGATTGTCAGTGCTGTGTGTAAGTTGACTATGCAAACTATTTGGAATTTCCAACACATTGTTACTTATAAAAACAAGAAGTGACGCAGTCAGTCTTTCTTCAACACTTAGCCAAGAGAGACTGGCATGCATAGTATTAATGTTAGCCCTCTGATTATAATGAAGAGCAAGACGTGCCACTCTCTTCTGGGCCAGCTGCAGCTTAACTAGGTCTTTCTTTGCCGCACTTAACCATATGACTGGATAATAATCAAGATAAGATTAAACTAGACTGGCCTCCCGAGTGGCACAGTGGTCTAAGGCACTGCAGTGCTGCGGTGTCACTACAGCCTTTGGTTTGATCCCCTTGGCTGTAGTGGCCACAGTCCTATGTGGCGGCGCACAATTGGCCCAGCGTCGTCCGGGGTAGGGGGGTTTGGCCGGGGGAGCTTAAATTGGCTCATCACGCTCTACCGACTCCTTGTGGCAGGCTGGGTGCCTGCAGGCTGGGTGCCTGCAGGCTGGGCTAATCTTCAGTTGAACAATGTTTTAGAATGCTTATTTAGAACGTCCAGTTTCGATTTGATGCAACAATCAGCATTTGAGCTATCCACATTGTTTTTTCGCAGAAACATTTTGCATAACCTGTTGGGGCTACAGGTTAGCAATGAACCCCGAGCCGGGATTGCTAACAAGGCTGGAAATTCAAAACATCAAAAATCTAATAATTTCAATTTCTCAAACAATCAACTATTTTACACAATTTAAATGATAAACATCTCCTTAATCTAACCACATTGTTCGATTTTCAAAGAGGCTTTACGGCAAAAGCATAAAGTTAGATTATGTTAGGACAGTACATAGCCACAAAAGTACAAACATCCATTTTCAATTCAAGGTCAGGCATCACCAAAAGCAGAAACCAGCTTGAATTATGCACTAACTTTTGTCAATCTCCATCAGATGACACTCCTAGGACATTATGTTATACAATACATGCATTTTTTGTTCCATCAAGTTCATATTTATATCCAAAAACAGCATTTTACAGTAGCGTGAAATTCAGATTTTTTTCTTCTCTGAAATGCTTCCGGTGAACATAACAAAATTACTATTCGAAAACATTGGTAAATTATAATATTGTCATACAAAGAATAATATATTATCATCTCGTAATTGCTACCGAATGGCCAGATCTCAAAATAACTTTACTGGGAAATCACATTTTGCAATAAACGGGGTGCTATGCTAAGAACAACAGGCTATGCTATACAGTTAGCATCATCTAAAATCGATAATAACATTGTAAATACCCCCTTACCTTTGATTATCTCCATCAGAAGGCAGGATCCCAGGTCCGGAAGGCATTCCAGGTCCGGAACAAATGTGGTTTCTTTTGACAAAGTTCATAATTTATGTCCAAATAACACCAAGTACTTAGCGTTCATTATGCTCCCACAAAACGTGGTGTGGGGCTGGTAAAATCACACCGAAAAGCTAAAAAAACCTAGTAAATAATCTATTTATGTTCGTTCAAACATGTCAAATGTTGTTTAGCATTAATCTTTTGGTCCATTTTTAACGTTAAACATCAGTAATATTTTCACACAACCTATCCTATGTCTAGATAAAAAATGATGACAAACTCACGTCTCTCAGATTTATGCGCAGGCGCAAAAAAATGAAGTGATGACATGTCAACTTCCTTGGATTCTAATTTGGTCTCTGTTTATCATAGACGCTTCAAACAACTTTATAAAGATCGTTGACATCTAGTGGAAGCCGTAGGTGTTGCGAAATGAATCCTTTCTCACTATGGTATCTATAAAACTATGACACTAAATAGTACAGTCACAAAATCCACATTTTTTTGGATCTATTTTTCACAGGTTTTTGCCTGCAATATGAGTTTTGTTATACTTACAGACACCATTCAAACTGTTTTAGAAAATTCAGAGTGTTTTCTATCCGAATGTGTTAATAATATGCATATCCTAGCTTCTGAGTTGGTGTAGGAGGCAGTTAAAAATGGGCACATATTTTTTTCAAAATGTCTCAATACTGCCCCCGAGCCCCAACAGGATAAACACAGTCCTTACGAAGTTATGTCCAGAATGTGACCAGTTTATTTTTTCGATGCAATGTTCAGACGTACACAGAAGTAGCTACAGCTTCACACAAACCGGAAAATGTAAGCTACATTTGTCCTAGCGCTAACTGAGGAAAGATTGACGTAACACAAGCGGTCATATTTTTATATCTCTCGACTGACAAACTACAATATGAATTAGCTAATAGCAATTACTAATTAATCACGTCACGGGTGAGCTCACCATTGATTGAAATAATTGAGTAAAACACTTTCTAGAAATCGAAAGTAATCCGACGATGGGTAGTTTGTGCGCGTTTGTTGTTTATGTATGTAGCTAGTGAGCTAAGCTGTAGCATTAGCAATGTCTTTCAAAAGGAGACAACTCACAAATGTGGAGACTTTTATAAATTCTGACAATGAGTGTGAGAATGAAAGTCAGGAATTATATTCTGACAGTGACGGTTACATTGAGGAGCTGCCCCCCAACCTTGTAGCCATTTAGAACGTTGAATCTGAGGACCCCTTGTCCACTGAAGAAGTCCGTCCCTTTGAAGATGCTGGTGGTTATGGAGGTATACCGACAAGTACAGGAGATCTGTGGTAGCGGGAAGGCCACCAGACATTTCACCCTTCCTGGCCCTGCTGTTTGCTTTGATGAGTCCCAGTCTGGAGTGCAAAGCCCCTTGCCATTTCCCTCTGAGGCAGAGTGCTTCAAGCTGTTTCTGACAGAGGAGCTGGTGGGAGACATTGTAGAGGAGACCAATCACTATGCCTTGGAACTACAGGAGAAGAGAGAGCCAGGAGTGAGGGGGAAACTCCCTAAATGGGTGACAACCACAATTAGTGAAATATATACCTTCCTGGTGACAGTCCTTCTCATGGGAATAGTAAATAATACTGGAGCACAGATTCTATGTTTGCAACTCCCTTCTTTGTCACTCTCTTTTCCAAAGACCGCTTCCTAGTTCTGCTGCGATGCCTGCATTTCGTCAACAATGCTACTGCCAACCCAAATTACCCATTACACAAAATAAGAAATATTCTTACCAGCCTGACATCAGCATTTGGTCGGATCTTTGTGCCATACAAGGACCTATGCATTGATCAATATATTCCCTCCAAAAGGCATAGGTTTGTGGTCAAGTTCTTTGTCATGTGTGACGTGAAGACAGGATTTGTCCAGGACAGGGTCCACCACTTACATCCAACATTATGAGGGGCTTGGGATGTCTGGTTCAACAGCTGGCAGTAAAGTGGCATGACAAACAAGATGTCCATATCCTCTCCACTGTCCATACAGCAACCATGTCGGCCACAGGGCATGTGGACCACCTGACGGGAGAGAGAAAGATCAAACCAGACTGTGTGCTTGACTATAACCTCAAAATGGGGGTAGTGGATAAGGCGGATATGATAAACAGCTTTGTGGAATGCACTCGGAAAACTACCAAGTGGTATATGAAGATATTTTTCCATCTGATCAACGCTGCTGCCCTCAATGACCACATAGTTCACCGCCAGGTGAGATGATTACTGAACAAAGTACAGTTCACATACAAATCACATACAGTTCCATTATGCAATTATAGTGACAATATCTCACCTACCTAACCACAGCCTCATCATCCTCTCCCTTCCCTCATCCTCCCCACTCCCTCTCCACCATAGGTAAAGTAATTACCTACCAAAAGTACAGAGAGAACCTCATGCGAGAGCAGTTGGAGGAGCACTACACCCCTCAACGCCCCTCCACTTGGGGCCATCCTGCTGCAGACAATCCCCCCTATACCTCATTGCACGGCATTTTCCCTGCAAAGTCCCTCAAACTGCTGATCAAGGTAGTCACACAATGAGGCACTGCAACGTCTGGAGAGTGTAGCACCTCTGTGTTTCACCATGTTTTGGGGAGTATCATATGCTCAAGCACTATTGAGCACATCTACAGCAATTACTGACTGACTGACCTTTTAATATTTTTTTTCACCTTTATTTAACCAGGTAGGCCAGTTGAGAACAAGTTCTCATTTACAACTGCGACCTGGCCAAGATAAAGCAAAGCAGTGCGATAAAAAACAACACAGAGTTACACATGGAATAAACAAAAGTACAGTCAATAACACAATAGAAACATCTATATACAGTGTGTGCAAATGGAGTAAGGAGGTAAGGCAATAAATTGGCCAATAGTAGCGAAGTAATTACAATTTAGCAAATTAACACTGCAGTGATAGATGTGCAGATGATGATGTGCAAATGGAAATACTGGTGTGCAAAAGAGCAAAAAAAGTAAACAAAAACAATATGGTCATGAGTTAGGTAGTTGGATGGACTATTTACAGATGAGCTGTGTACAGCTGCAGAAATCGGTAAGCTGCTCAGATAGCTGATGCTTAAAGTTAGTGAGGGAGATATGTCTCCAACTTCAGCGATTTTTGCAATTCGTTCCAGTCATTGGCAGCAGAGAACTGGAAGGAAAGGCGACCAAAACAGGTGTTGGCTTTGGGGATGACCAGTGAGATTTACCTGCTGGAGTGCGTGCTACAGGTGTTATGGTGACCAGTGAGCTGAGATAAGGCAAAGGTTTACCTAGCAAAGACTTATAGATGACCTGGAGCCAGTGGGTCTGGCGACGAATATGTAGGGAGGGCCAGCCGACGAGAAGGGAGGGCCAGGCGACGAGAACATATAGGTCGCAGTGGTGGGTGGTATATGGGGCTTTGGTGACAAAACGGATGGCACTGTGATAGACTGCATCCAGTTTGCTGAGTAGAGTGTTGAAGGCTATTTTGTAAAGGACATCGCCGAAGTCGAGGATCGGTATGATAGTCAGTTTTACGAGGGTATGTTTGGCAGCGTGAGTGAAGGAGGCTTTGTTGCGAAATAGGAAGCCGATACTAGATTTCATTTTGGATTGGATATGCTTAATATGAGTCTGGAAGGAGAGTTTACGATCTAGCCAGACACCTAGGTATTTGTAGTTGTCCACATATTCTAAGTGAGAATGGTCCAGAGTAGTGATGCTGGTAGATTTGGATCGAAAACACTCTAAAGTTTCTAACACTGTTAGAATTATGTCTGTGAGTATAACAGAACTGATATGGCAGGCGAAACCCCGA
Source organism: Salmo salar (assembly GCF_965601325.2). NCBI lineage: Eukaryota > Metazoa > Chordata > Actinopteri > Salmoniformes > Salmonidae > Salmo > Salmo salar. The sequence goes on along the minus strand of NC_138301.1, from coordinate 1,584,145 downwards.
GGACAAACCATCCCCTCCCCAAACATTTTTCAGCCTACCACTTTTTCAATGGCTGTCACTTTTATTATAAGGTCAAGTCCTCCCAGATTGAAGTTCCTAGGGATTCCACTAGATGTCAGTCTTTAGCCTCTTGGGGCTAGGTGGGACGCTAGCGTGCCACCCGTGGTGCACTCCATCAACAGCAGGTGCATTTCAAGAGCGGCAAATTTGAATCCAAATAAATGTCAAAATTCAAATTTTTCAAAAATACAACTATTTTACACCATTTGAAAGATAAACATCTCCTTAATCTAACCACGTTTTACGATTTCAAAAAGGTTTTACGGCGAAAGCATAAATTTAGAGTATGTTAGGACAGTACATTTACAAGAGTTGTGTGTAATGTTTTGTCAAGTCAAAGACAGGGTCACCAAAACCATAAAACCAGCTAAAATGATGCACTAACCTTTTACAATCTCCATCAGATGACACTCCTAGGACATTATGTTAGACAATGCATGCATTTTTAGTTCTATCAAGTTCATATTTATATCCAAAAACAGCGTTTTACTATGGCATTGATGTTGAGGAAATCGTTTCCCTCCAATAACCGGCAGTCAAGTCAGCACCACAAATTAAATAATTAAAATTAGAAAACATTGGTAAAATATTATATTGTCATTTAAAGAATTATAGATTTACATCTCTTGAACGCAATCAACTTGCCAGATTTAAAAATAATCTTACTGGGAAATCACACTTTGCAATAATCTGAGCACTGCGCCCAGAAAAATACGCGTTGCGATACAGACTAGACGTCATGTTGGGGAGATCTAAAATCGAAAATACTATGTAAATAATCCATTACCTTTGATTCTCTTCATCAGATGTCACTTCCAGGTATCACAGGTCCATAACGAATGTAGTTTTGTTCAAAAAAGCTCATCATTTATGTCCAAAAATCTCCGTCTCGTTAGCACATGATGTAAGCCAGCCGGACTTCTCGTCATGAACGAGGGGAAAAAATATATTTCCGTTCGTTCAAACATGTCAAACGTTGTATAGCATAAATCATTAGGGCCTTTTTTAACCAGAACATGAATAATATTCAAGGTGGACGAATGCATACTCTTTTATAACGTATTGGAACGAGGGTACACAACATGAACTAGCGCGCCAGGTGTCTAATGGGACATCACCGTTCCATGGCTCTTGTTCGGTCAGATCTCCCTCCAGAAGACTCAAAACACTTTGTAAAGGCTGGTGACATCTAGTGGAAGCAATAGGAAGTGCCAAAATATTCCTAAACCCCTGTGTTTTTCAATGGGATAGGTTTAAAGTCAATACAACACATCAGGTATCCACTTCCTGTCAGAAAATGTCTCAGGGTTTTGCCTGCCAAATGAGTTCTGTTATACTCACAGACACCATTCAAACAGTTTTGGAAACTTTAGAGTGTTTTCTATCCATATATAATAAGTATATGCATATTCTAGTTACTGGGTAGGATTAGTAACCAGATTAAATCGGGTACATTTTTTTTATCCAGACGTGCAAATGCTGCCCCCTAGACCCAACAGGTTAAAAAGAGTTTCAGGCTGGTTTTAGGAAAAATTAGCCAGAAATTGTAATTTTTCTAGGTGGCTCCCATTTTGGCTGTAGTGTTTCCAAGCGTGTGGAAGAGAGCACGTTCTTTGGTATTTTTCTCCAGTAAAGACAATAACGATTCTCCTTCTTAAATTTTATCGTTTATTTACATATTAGGGTACCTAAGGTTTGATTATAAACGTTGTTTGACTTGTTTGGAAAACTGGAGGATTATTGACTGAAGCGCGCCAGCTAAACTGAGTTTTTATGGATATAAAGAAGGACATTATCGAACAAAAGGACCATTTGTGATGTAAACTGGGACCTTTTGGAGTGCCAACAGAAGAAGATCATCAAAAGGTAAGGCATTTTTTATATCGCTATTTCTGACTTTCGTGTCGAACCTGCCTGGTTGAAATATGTTTTTCATGTGTTTGTATGCGGGGTGCTGTCCTCAGATAATCGCATGGTATGCTTTCGCCGTAAAGCCTTTTTGAAATCTGACACAGCGGCTGGATTAAATGATATAAGATACTTGTATGTTCATGAATGTTTAATATTACGATTATTTATTTGAATTGCGTGTCCTCCAATTTCACCGGATGTTGTCGACTGGTGTCCCGCTGATGGGATGCCTATCCCTAATAATTGGCAACATCAAATGGTTTTGTGATGAATAAGTCATCTGATTCGATGAAAGATGGACTTGAATTTGTCTTTCTGCCCGTAATTTAATCTAAAGTACTCAAGTTCTTTTTCCAAAATTCTTTATCTCATTGATCTTTGCTTCATAATACAGTTTCTTCTTCTTTTTGTTGAGTTTAGTCACATCATTTCTCAATTTACAGTAAGTAAGCCACTTAGATGTGCAGCCAGACATTTTAGCCACTCCTTTTGCTCCATCTCTTTCAACCATACAGTTTTTTAATTCCTCATCAATCCATGGAGCCTAAACAGTTCTAACAGTCAGTTTTGTAATAGGTGCATGTTTATTAATAATTGGAAGAAGCAATTTCATAAATTAAGTGTAGCGTCTAGATGCTCCTCATTAATCACATAAGACCCAAAAATACTTTTAACATCGTCCACATGAGAGTCACAGCAAAATCTTTTGTATGATCTCTTATACAGTATTTTAGGCCCAGCTGATGGAACTTTGTCTTTCCTGGATATAGCCACAATATTGTGATCACTGCATCCAATGGGTACGGATACAGCTTTAGAACAAAGTTCAACAGTATTAGTAAAAATGTGATCGATACATGTGGATGATCTTGTTCCTGTAGTATTTGTAAACACCCTGATAGGTTGGTTAATAACCTGAACCAGATTACAGGCACTAGTTACAGTAAGAAGCGTCCTCTTGAGCGGACAGCTTGATGAAAACCAATCAATAATTAGGTCCCCAAGAAAGTAGACCTCTGTTTACATCAAATACACTATAAAGCATTTCACACACATTATTTAGATACTGACTGTTAGCACTTGGTGGCCTACAGCAACACCCCAAAAGAAAAGGCTTTAGATGTGAAAAGTGAATCTGCAACCACAACACTTAAATAACACTTGATAGAAGATCTTCTCTAAGCATTACAGGGATATGGCTCTGAATATATACAGCAACACCTCCCCCATAAATGTTATATCCTTGTATTGCTACTTCTGTATCATCAGTTGAGTTTTCTAAGCGAGTCTCAGAAATAGCTAATTTATGAATGTTATCTGATGTTAGCAGGTTATTGATTTCATAAACCTTATTTCTAAGGTTACATCTATTAATATGGGCTATTTTCAGCCCTTTCCTGGGTAGCTTATCAGCGATATAGATAAAACTGAAAAGAGCAAACAAAGCAAGAGAAAGAAATATACATTCAGCAGTCCATTAATCAATTGGTGTGTGTGTGTGTGTGTGTGTGTGTGCGCTGCAGGGTTGAATCAGGCCTCCCTGTGGCTCAGTTGGCAGAGCATGGTGTTTGCAATGGTGTTTGCAATGCCAGGGTTGTGGGTTTGATTCCCACGGGGGGCCAGTATGGGGAAGAAAAAAAAATGTATGAATTGAAATGTATGCATTCACTACTGTAAGTTGCTCTGGATAAGAGTGTCTGCTAATTGACTAAAATGTAATGTAAACGTAATGAATCTATGAACCGCTAGGCTCTCTCATCCCTTCTAGGCTTCTGGGAGGGAGGGTGGACAATGAGCCTGTCAGTGTATGTAAGCAATGTCCCCACATGCTCTGGCAGCTTTCATGGCTGGGATCAGTTCTTTCCTCTTCTGGCGCACAGCTTCAGGATAGTCCTCGTTGAGAAAGAAAAGTTCCTCTCCAGTTCTTGGCTCTTTCCAGAAGAGTTACCTTGTCCTTGAACCTCAGGAACCTGACCACTATTGGGTTTTCCAGTCCTGTGGGTGTGCTCCACCTCAATCTTCCTGTGGTCCATTTTTAATTTCTCAGAGATCATTTCCCTCACTTTGTCCTCAGACTCCGTCCAGGTCTCAAATGGAGATTCTGCAATTCCATCCACAACCATGTTCCGCCTTGATTGTCCCTCGAGATAGTCTGATTTATTTGTCATTGTTATCATGGATTCACACACAGAACTGATGTCCTCTCTAAACGACTTACAGATTGCTGTCATCTTGCCGTTCTCCTGTTTTAACTCATCGAGCTGACCCCAGGAGAACTGCAAACTGTTCTTCAGGCCCTGGACCTCTGGTTAGGTTGTTCATACTTTTATTTATAGAATCCATGAGTATTTGGACAAAACACTTGAAGCTATTTTGTTGTTGTTGTAACAACTGCTTGTAGGTCTCTTTTTGTTCGTTTAAAAGATCCTTCACGTGTGATAGACACCACTGTCCTCAATGGTTCTCCCGCTGGCTTTGTTCTTTGTCATGTTAGCTAGCAACGTAGGTTATGCTTTTACTCCTCGCAGTTCCAGACAGGGTAGGTCACGGGGAAGATTGAAAACATCAAACAGCAGGGATCTAGACAGACACAAATTGGGGACAATCCGGTGTCCTAGCCACAATGGCTAACTGCGTCACAGGCTGCATTCAAGAAAACCCCACTAGCTTGATATGCAGCTAACTAGCAGCTAAGCTAGCTAGCAGCAACGCCAAATAGCTCCTCAGACCCGTCCTTGGATCACTGGAAAAAGACAAGAAGTCCCAGCAACTGATGCCAACTGCATCGCGGGCTCCAAACTAAGATGGAACTAAGTTGAAATAGAATTGACCCCAACTCACAGAACACCGTTGAAGACCTCTACATCCCAAACTCTTCAGAGCAACACAATCTCACACTCAATTCATGCAAATATGTACAAAAAATATTTCAGCAAATATTGTGCCTTTGTGTGGCTTAACTCGTGTGAAAGTACACACATTTTTGTACGACTTAATTCGCAGGAAATCACACATTTTTGTGCAATTTCATTAATAGGAAAATCATTTTGGGAGTGGCAAACTTCAGAATAAACTTTTGAAAGTTATTGCAGCATTTATTTATAAAAAAACATGTTAACAACCCAATATTGTTAGTTAACCAGGTTGTCACGGAAATCCTTAATAGTAGCCTTATGTTTAAAAAAATAAAAAGTATGAATGCCAATGCTGTTTTCTATGCTTATTTTTGCTTAATACTTTGGGATACTGGTGCTATGTCGGATTTAATGAGGGTTGCCAAAATGGAGTAAAAATTACGTAAGTCTGTTATCTTGTTATGGATAGGGGGCAGTATTTTCACGTCCGGATAAAAAATGTACCCGATTTAATCTGGTTACTACTCCTGCCCAGAAACTAGAAAATGCATATAATTAGTAGATTTGGATAGAAAACAATCTAAAGTTTCTAAAACTGTTTGAATGGTGTCTGTGAGTATAACAGAACTCATATGGCAGGCCAAAACCTGAGAAGATTCCATACAGGAAGTGCCCTGTCTGACAATTTGTTTTCCTTCTGTGGCATCTCTATCAAAAATACAGCATCTCTGCTGTAACGTGACATTTTCTAAGGCTTCCATTGGCTCTCAGAAGGCACCAGAAAGTGGAATGACGTCTCTGCAGTCTCTGGGCGAAAAACAGCAGGAGTTTTTGTGAGTGGTCAGGCAGGGAACAATGACACTGGAGATGCGCGTCCACGAGATGACTCCATGTTTTTCTTTCAGTCTTTGAATGAATACAACGTCGCCCGGTTGGAATATTATCGCTATTTTACGAGAAAAATAGCATAAAAATTGATTTTAAACAGCGTTTGACATGCTTCGGAGTACGGTAATGGAATATTTGTTACCTCTGCTGCAGAGGATAAGTTCATTAGAGTTAACTGCACCTCAGATTGCATTAACAGACACATCTAAACATCAACTGTTCAGAAGAGACTGCGTGAAATCAGGCTTTCATGGTCAAATTGCTGCAAAGAAACCACTACTAAAGGACACCAATAATAAGAAGAGGAGACTTGCTTGGGCCAAGAAATACGATTAATGGACATTAGACCGGTGGAAATCTGTCCTTTGGTCTGATGAGTACAAATTTGAGATTTTTGGTTCCAACCACTGTGTCTTTGTAGTACGCAGAGTAGGTGAACGGATGATCTCTGCATGTGTGGTTCCCTCTGCAGAGATACGCCATCCCATCTGGTTTGTGCTTAGTGGGACTCTCATTTGTTTTTCAACAGGACAATGACTCAACACACCGCCAGGTTGTGTAAGGGCTATTTGACCAAGAAGGAGAGTGATGGAGGGCTGCATCAGATGACCTAGCCTCCGCAAATCGCCCAACCTCAACCCAATTGTGATTATTTTGGATGAGTTGGACAGCAGAGTGAAGGAGAAGCAGCCTACAAGTGCTCAGCATATATGGGAACTCCTTCAAGACTGTGGGAAAAGCATTCCAGGTGAAGCTGGTTGAGAGAATGCCAAGAGTGTGCAAAGCTGTCATCAAAGCAAAGGGTGGCTACTTTGAAGAATTTGTTTTGTTCATCTTTGGGAGCAATTTCCAAACACCTGAAGGTACCACGTTCACCTGTACAAACATCTGTCATACTGCTCAGGAAGGAGACGTGTTCGGTCTCCTGGAGATGAATGTACTTTGGTGCGAAAAGTGCAAATCAATCCCAGAACAACAGCAAAGGACCTTGTGAAGATGCTGGAGAAAACAGGTACAAAAGTATCTATATCCACAGTAAAACGAGTCCTATATCGACATAACCTGAAAGGCTGCTCAGCAAGGAAGAAGCCACTGCTCCAAAACTGCCATAAAAAAGGCAGACTACGGTTTGCAACTGCACATGGGGACAAAGATCGTACTTTTCGGAGAAATGTCCTCTGGTCTGATGAAACAAAAATGGATTTGTTTGGCCATAATGACCACTGTTATGTTTAGAGGAAGAAAGGGGGAGTAACACCATCCCAGCCGTGAAGCACGGGGGTGGCAGCATCATGTTGTGGGCGTACTTTGCTACAAGAGGGACTGGTGCAGTTCACAAAATAGATGGCATCATGAGGCAGGAAATGATGTGGATATATTGAAGCAACATCTCAAGACATCAGTCAGGAAGTTAAAAGCCTGGTCACAAATGGGTTTTCAAATGGACAATGACCCCAAGCATACCTCCAAAGTTGTGGCAAAATGGCTTTAGGACAACAAAGTCAAGGTATTGGAGTGGCCATCACAAAGCCCTGACCTCAATCACATAGAAAATTTGTGCACAGAAGTGAAAAAGCGTGTGTGAGCAAGGAGGCCTACAAACCTGACTCTGTTACACCAGCTCTGTCAGGAGGAATGGGCCAAAATTCATCCAACATATTGTGGGAAGCTTGTGGAAGGCTACCCGAAATGTTTGACCCAAGTTAAACAATTTAAAGGCAATGCTACCAAATACTAATTAAGTGTATGTAAACTTCTGACCCACTGGGAATGTGATGAAAGAAATAAAAGCTGAAATAAATCACTCTACCATTATTCTGACATTTCATATTCTTAAAATAAAGTGATGATCCTAACTGACCCGAGACAAGGAATTGTTACTAGGATTAAATGTCAGGAATTGTGAAAAACTGAGTTTAAATGTGGCTAAGGTGTATGTAAACTTCCGACTTCAATTGTTGGTCCAAACTTTTTACTGGTACTGTATATTTGCAAACATTTCTAAAAACCTGTTTTTCTTGTTGTGGAGTATTGATGAGGAAAACTTTTTATTTTACTACATTTTAGAATAAGGGTGTAACTAAAGAAAATGTGGCAAATGTGAAGGGGTCTTTCCTTATGCACTGTGTTTGTGTGGGTGTGTGTTTATTATGGTGTGTATTATATTTATAAGTTGAATATTAAATATGACATTCTTTATGAAGAAAATTGTTTGGCCTACTGTTGCCTACATGCAAAAAGGGCCTACAAGTGCACCAGCATCCCAAAGTATAAAGTGAAAACAAGCATAGAAAATAGTATTGTCATTAATACCAATAAAAACAACATATGGCTACTATTATATTATAACTGTTTTGGTGACAACCTGATTGATTAACAATATTGGGTTGGTAAATACATTTGGGACTCAAAAAAGGTGGTGTAGAACACCATTGCCCTTCATTCATTGCTCTAATGACTTTCAAAAGATTATTCCTATATTTGCCCTGAATTAAGTCACACACATTATTTTATCTTTTCACTCGAATTAAGCCACACAGAAACGCACAAAATCTGCTGAAATGCTTTTTGCACATATTAGAACAAATTAAGTGTAAGATTTTGTTGTTGAGATACCTCAGAGACAAAGAGAGAAGTATGCTTGTATTCAAGACTTTTCTTTTCAACCTGTTCAACCCTTTAGAATCACAAAAACCTCTTTACGGCCCACCGCTAATGAGCAAACGTGGATTAGTTCAAGACAGCATTCACCTTTCATCTACTGCAAAGCCATGGGGCCCGGAGAAGTCAAAGTGTCCATTGACACCTGGCTGCTGTTGAAAGCCTACGCCTACATCCTAATGCACTGACCAACCTTGAGATCCCCCCCACTGTTACCATTGGCTGGGCAAAAAGTTGGTGACAGCCTAGTCATCAATTGGTGTTTTTTAATTATTAAACTGTTCACCGGTTCATCTGTGTCAGTGGAAGCACAGGGAAAGCAACAGGTTGCTTGAAATAAATAGATGAGCTGATTTCTAACATGGTGTTCAGTGAATACAGCATATTTTTTGCAGGTCAAATATTTGTGATCCAAGAACATTGCCAAGGAATGTTACATTCTTTCCTCCAGTATTACTTTACAGTCCCATTGATAGAGTACTCCCTGGGTATGGGTGTAACATGGACTCTGGGAGTTGGGAAACAAGTGCAAGTGGTGAGTTTAATAATAAACATCCCATAACAAGACATATGGGTAGCATGCAGACATGAAACACATAGTTCCATTCCCCAGGCAGTATTGATCAGGGCAGTGACAGATATAGGGGAGGTAATCAGTGAAATCCAGGTGTGCCTAATGATTTTATTTTTATTTATTTTTATTTCACCTTTATTTAACCAGGTAGGCAAGTTGAGAACAAGTTCTCATTTACAATTACGACCTGGCCAAGATAAAGCAAAGCAGTTCGACAACATACAACAACACAGAGTTACACATGGAGTAAAACAAATATACAGTCAATAATACAGTAGAAAAATAAGTCTATGTACAATGTGAGCAAATGAGGTGAGATAAATACAATATAGCAAGTAAAACACTGGAATGGTAGATTTGTAGTAGAAGAAAGTGCAAAGTAGAAATATAAATAATGGGGTGCAAAGGAGCAAAATAAATTAAATAAATAAATACAGTAGGGGAAGAGGTAGTTGTTTGGACTAAATTATAGATGGGCTATGTACAGGTGCAGTGATCTGTGAGCTGCTCTGACAGCTGGTGCTTAAAGCTAGTGAGGGAGATAAGTGTTTCCAGTTTCAGAGATTTTTGTAGTTCGTTCCAGTCATTGGCAGCAGAGAACTGGAAGGAAAGACGACCAAAGGAGGAATTGGCTTTGGGGGTGACCAGAGAGATATACCTGCTGGAGCGCATGCTACAGGTGGGTGCTGCTATGGTGACCAGTGAGCAGAGATAAGGGGGGACTTTACCTAGCAGGGTCTTGTAGATGACCTGGAGCCAGTGGGTTTGGCAACAATTATGAAGCGAAGGCCAGCCAATGAGAGCGTACAGGTCGCAGTGGTGGGTAGTATATGGGGCTTTGGTGCAAAAAAGATGGTACTGTGATAGGCTGCATCCAGTTTGTTGAGTAGGGTATTGGAGGCTATTTTGTAAATGACATCGCCGAAGTCGAGGATCGGTAGGATGGTCAGTTTTACGAGGGTATGTTTGGCAGCATGAGTGAAGGATGCTTTGTTGCGAAATAGGAAGCCAATTCTTGATTTAACTTTGGATTGGAGATGTTTGATGTGAGTCTGGAAGGAGAGTTTACAGTCTAACCAGACACCTAGGTGTTTGTAGTTGTCCACATATTCTAAGTCAGAACCGTCCAGAGTAGTGATGCTGGACAGGCGGGCAGGTGCAGGCAGCGATCGGTTGAAGAGCATGCATTTAGTTTTACTTGTATTTAGGAGCAGTTGGAGGCCACGGAAGGAGAGTTGTATGGCATTGAAGCTCGTCTGGAGGGTTGTTAACACAGTGTCCAAAGAAGGGCCAGAAGTATACAGCATGGTGTCGTCTGCGTAGAGGTGGATCAGAGACTCACCAGCAGCAAGAGCGACATAATTGATGTATACAGAGAAAAGAGTTAGCCAAGAATTGAACCCTGTGGCACCCCCATAGAGACTGCCAGAGGTCCGGACAACAGGCCCTCCGATTTGACACACTGAACTCTATCAGAGAAGTAGTTGGTGAACCAGGCGATGCAATCATTAGAGAAACCAAGGCTATCAAGTCTGCCGATGAGGATGTGGTGATTGACAGTCAAAAGCTTTGGCCAGGTCAATGAATACGGCAGCACAGTATCGTTTCTTATCGATGGCGGTTACGATATCGTTTAGGACCTTGAGCATGGCTGAGGTGCACCCATGACCAATCTGAAACCAGATTGCATAGCGGAGAAGGTGCGGTGGGATTCAAAATGGTCGGTAATCTGTTTGTTGACTTGGCTTTCGAAGACTTTAGAAAGGCAGGGTAGGATGGATATAGGTCTATAGCAATTTGGGTCAAGAGTGTCAACTCCTTTGAAGAGGGGGATGACAGCAGCTGCTTTCCAATCTATGGGAATCTCAGACGACACGAAAGAGAGGTTGAACAGGCTAGTAATAGGGGTTGCAATAATGTCGACAGATAATTTTAGAAAGAAAGGGTCCAGATTGTCTAGCCCGGTTGATTTGTAGGGGTCCAGATTTTGCAGCTCTTTCAGAACATCAGCTGAATGGATTTGGGAGAAGAAGAAATGGGGAAGGCTTGGGCGAGTAGCTGTGGGGGGGTGCAGTGCTGTTGACTGCAGTAGGGGTAGCCAGGTGGAAAGCATGGCCAGCCATAGAAAAATGGTTATTGAAATGATGAAGCGCAGGTGTGCGTAATGATGAATGCCAGGACCGGTGGTTAGTAAACCGGCAACTTCGAAAGCCGGAGGGGAGGAGCGGGAGTAGACGTGACAATCGGAATGTTTATTCTAACTGATCCCACAAAGAATGTCCTCAATTGAACTTTACATGAAATTACCTGAAATTATTATCACTCATGTTACTGTCCGATTTCCATCCATATAGCAGAACTGAATGATACTACTGATATGTAAATGTATTAGGCTTTATGTTGGGACAAATAACCCAATCTGGAGAACAGATTGCCTGGTAGTGAAATGTCTAAATCCAAGCAGAATGTGCAATTCCTTACACTTCCAGATGGTGGCGCTCCACCACCTTTCAGCCCGCCTGTACGCCTGCTAGGCAAATACCTACCTATGACAAGGAGATGCACTGTCAGCCTGCACGCACCAAGCCTGTAACTAACTAGAGAAGACGAAAAAGACAAATATATCAAGGGTCGTAATTACAGCTACAATATACCTTTCAAAGAAAAGCGAGGGGGAAAAAACTCATTATCCCTGATGTTCGTTGTGATGTAATTACAATACATTCAGCAATCTGTCCAATTAATGAGTGCATGCCACTTTTGTGACATCCCGGAACCCTTTGTTTGTGAGTGAGTGAGTGAGTGAGTGAGTGAGTGAGTGAGTGAGTGAGTGAGTGAGTGAGTGAGTGAGTGAGTGAGTGGTAAATGTGTACATAATGTTTTGGGTTGAGCTTTGGCTGATTCCATGTGTAATGTAATAGAAACAGGGAGCTCAATCTTAAGGCCAATTGGTACAGCTATACAGCACAAGTTGGGCTATGACCAGGCTATGTCTGATTTGTTCAATGCTTTCCAATTTTGATCATCCCTTTGCAAACATGTACTGTACCTTAACTAGCAAAGGTGACAGAACTATGATTGGTAAACAGTGCATTGCACAATGGTGACATGTTGGATAAGTATGTTGTGACACTTTCAAATTCATCCAAAGTAGGCTTCAATCAATCAACGTAATCTTACACATAAACTTCCAATACAGCCACGATAAATCTTTCTCACACATATACCGTCAATGCAGCCAACATAAGTCATTCACCTACCAGGCGAGCTATTTTAGCAACCAGGCATTTTTACATTTTTATTTTATTTAACATTTATTTAACTAGGCAAGTCAAAATAACTATTATTATTTACAATGACGGCCTACACCGGCCAAACTCGGACGACGCTTGGCCAATTTTGCGGCGCCCTATGGGACTCCCAATCACCGCCGGTTGTGATGTAGCCTGAATTTAGACCAGGGTGTCTGTAGTGACGCCTCTAGCACTGAGATGTAGTGCCTTAGACCGCTGCGCCACTCGGGAGCATCGATCTCGCAAGTCCGATCAATTTCTTTCTTGAGGGCCAATGTCCTCCATATTTAATCGATATCCATTCACTTCAGTTCATGCTGGAAAATAAATTCCTCCTAGCGTAGCCTAATGGTTAGAGCGTTGGACTAGCAACCAAAAGGTTGCAAGATCAAATCCCTGTCATTGAAAATAAGAATTTGTTCTTAACTGACTTGCCTAGTTAAATAAAGGTAAAATAAATAAATAAATAAATCAGTCTATTGATCTTGACCTGAACAGGTAGCAATGTGAGACCTGTGTTTAATGGCAAAGTAAAGGCCCAAACCTGCATTCATACATGGAATTATGTCGGTTGAATTTTGCACTGGAGCTCATTTACAGACAGATTAAATCTCCTTCCAGTGGAGAGCGCTACGTCCCAAATGGCACGATATACCCTATATAGTGTGCTACTTTTGTATTGGGCTCTGGTTAAAATCAGTGCACGATATAGGGAATAGGGTGCCCTTTGGGATCCATCCTTGCTGACACCATGGAGAGTTGGAGTATTCTTCAGATGGAAGCTGAGGCGTATATGGGGTCTTTCCAATAATCTCTATGATGCAGAGGTTGTTTATTATGCTCTTTACAAGTCCTCAGTGTCGGCCTTAGTACATGAACAATCACTGGCGACATGGAAAAAGGCCAGACCCACACACACGTAGTGCTTCTAATGCCAGATGTACTCCTCCTGGGAACACGTAGAGGTGAGCGGAGGCCCTGTTCACACTGTCTTGGACATATTACCTCAATTACCTCGACTAACCGGTGCCCCCACACATTGACTCTGTACTGGTATCCCCTGTATATATGTAACCGATGTGAAATGGGTAGTTAGTTAGCGGTGGTGCGCGCTAATAGCGTTTCAATCGGTGACGTCACTCGCTCTGAGACCTGAAGTGGTTGTTCCCCTTGCGTTGCAAGGGCCATGGCTTTTGTGGCGCGATGGGTAACGATGCTTCGTGGGTGTCAGTTGTTGATGTGTGCAAGGGTCCCTGGTTCGAGCCCAGGTTGGGGCAAAGAGAGGGACGGAACCTACACTGTTACATATAGCCTCACTATTGCTATTTTGCTGCTACTCTTTAATTGTTTGTTACTTTTAATTCTTACTTTTTTAGGTATTTTTCTTAAAACTGCATTGTTGGATAAGGGCTTGTAAGTAAGCATTTCACTGTAAGGTCTACACCTGTTGTATTTGGCGCATGTGACAAATAACATTTGATTTGATTTTTATGTGATTTGACTGGCTCTCCCTTCTCTATTACCTTTCTGGGAGGCTTTGAAGCCTCCAGCATCAAAGGCGACTTGTGTGTTTTGAAACCTGCTCGCCCTCCATATACTTTGCCCTTCTCTTTTTTTCTCAACCATCGGTTGAATCAAAGATGATGACGTCAGCTCAACAATGTAGGGTGCTCTTAACCCTTTACACTTATGGGAATTGATATATATGAATAGGGCTAAGTTGAAATGTTTCTTACAGAAGAAACATAAAAATGCATAGGCATGGAAGCAATTGAAAGGGAATAGTTTGGAGATTATGGGAAAATTATTAGCCCTAACTTGAGGACAACCGTTTACCTGACACAAGACTGAATCCAAACATTACACTGTTGATTGTATGTGCATTTGACATTTAATGTACAAAATCTGAAAATACATTTAATAACATGATACGAATATTCCTGGAAAATGTGTGGTAGGTGCAACATACAACAACAAAAAATGACAAAGGTTTGAGTGAGAGGACTAACTGGTGTCTCCAAGTGGTCACCTCTCCAAAGTGTACAGTCATTTCAATGCACTTTTGTTTAGCTCTCCTAGCTGAGGAACTAGAGCAAGCACACAACCCTGTATCCCCGCCATCACACAATTACTGTTGTTTTTTACACAATCCAAAAACAGTCCATTATAAATCACAATCTGGGTCAGGTGGGCATCATTTGAAAGATTTTATATTGCCAACATGACTAGCTAAGTTATAAAATATGATCGTAATTTTGGTGTGCATAGAAAGGAGTCATGCGTGCATTCAGGTGTTTATTTCTTGGCAAATTTTCTTCACAATAGACAAACATAGGCTCATTGTGTTCAGAACAACCCAGGGTGTGACGCCATGGCATCTTGTAACTGTACATCAAACATAGTGATCATAAACATTGACACTGCATATGACATGAGTTTTATTACATGGAAATGTGAAGTGCACATTTAGACGTCTCATCTTTCAAAATATATCAAGTCCTCTTAACTTACAGCATTTCCCTCACTTAAACAACAAAAACAACTCTAAAGTTGCCCAGTTAGTGGGAGGGATGGGGCAACTTCTTGTTGCGTGTGGTGCTCAAGTTAAGAACGTCTGTCAGTCAAAACACATACAGAGCTATGAAGCGCAGAGCCTGAGCTCTGATGTAATTTATAGCATGTTACTGTACAGCCACTGAGTTCCAATTTAGGCGCAAATCAGTGCCCAAATCCTCAATTTTGAATACGGGTACGAATGTAAAGAGCTTCGCCTACTACATCCTCTCATAGATAAGGGTATTTCTCATAGGGAACTTGTTGCCTTTCCCAAAACAAAATGAAAAGCCTTTATATTGCAAAGCTCTGTATTTTCCCCTCTCACCTATTTGGAAGTCACAAGTACATGTATTACTCTGGTGCTATTTCGGGAGTCTTGTCTTTGAAGCTGAGTATAAACCTCTCTCTGTTTCTCCTACTGCCTCAGCTCTGTCAAAAGTTTGTCTGCAGGAATGAGGGAGGATTTCAAGGGCGGGCGGAGGATAGGACACATTACTCCATTCTGTTCATCGTTTTGGCGAGGATTGGATAGTGTTGTCTGGTCAGGGCAGAGTGAAAACAGACCAGCACATTAGCCAGAGTAATGACGACTGCATTTCACAGATGAAAATTCAATTAGAGGGGCCCTACGACCCTCATTTAGGGATGTAACCTGCAGGCCAGACTCCCATTCGGTCTCCAAAATGTGCCTGTCTTTAAATAATAACAATGCCACCCTAATAAAGAGGGAGACTTGGAAACCGAGTGCAAAGGAGGTCAAAGCGGGTTCGACCAAGCCAAACGAATAGGCAGTAAATATCACGTTGGCAACTAATAAAATGATTGAGTGTGTGATTAGAACTATATAAGCGCAAAGTCGGGCCAGGCAAAGCCTTCTGATTGCCCAGTTGCAGTTTTATCATATCTAATAGCTTAGCCAGACAGACGAAATATTGATATTGTTGAGAAGTGACCCAAGATAAATCAATTAATAAAGCGCCTTGGCTATTGCCACAGAGGGTAATTATTATTATGGAATTGAAAATGGAAACCAATTACCGATGACTTGGGCGATAAAACATAAATGGGGCTTTGGTTTAGGGAATGAGAATGGGTTTAAGATGCATTCTTTGATGCCGTTCCTAGAGCCACAAGGTTCACAAGGAGTAAAGGAGTATGCATTAGACCAGGTGCAGTATGTATCAAGGCTCTGTGGTGAAGTTGCCCTTAGGTACAGCTCTAGTGTCAGCTTTCCCCACCCCCAATCCTAACTTTAACTTTAACCATTAGTGGTGAAAATGCTAAACTAACCCAATATCAGTATCTAGGGCAACTTCATCCTAAAACATTTATCAAGTGTGCTGATTTCAGATCAGTTTTGGCTTTTTTAGACCATAATAAATGAGATTACATGGACAGGGAGAACTTGCTCCTAGATCAGCACTCCTACTCTGATACATATGGCCCCAGGTGCAGTATAAATATATGAGGTGAAATACCTGATGACATGTTCTTAGCCAGAGTTAGCCAAGTATTACTAAATATTAGGGGGAGGATTAGAGAAGGTTAAAAGCACAAAAACAACACTTGACTCGACAGCAAGTCCCTAACTGCTCCAGGGGTACTGCACTGTGGCTGACCCTGTGCTTCCAATCCATCGGTTGTGTGTGTTTGTCTAAATGCTATCAAGAAAATTGGATTATAAAGTAGTCTTCTTCTAAGAACATTCAAATAACACTTTCAACCCCAAGTGCTTAATTTTTAATGAGTGAGTGAGTGAGTGAGTGAGTGAGTGAGTGAGTGAGTGAGTGAGTGAGTGAGTGAGTGAGTGAACTCATTTGTCACGTTTGAATGTATTTTTGTTATTTGTTGAAAAAGAAACAAGGTCCGGAACCTTTTTTTTTTCTCCACTGGCCACTTTGGCAGTCTTGTTTATTAGGTAACAAAAACATTTAAAAATAAAATTGTCTTATTTAATCACATTTTTTTGATAGTCCAGCTGCAGTTTTCTCCATAGTGACTGCTCATAACAGCAAAGTATAAAATTAGTTAGGCATGGCAAAGGCCAGTTGGATATTAAGCCGATAACATAGCAAGCTCTCTGATTTAGCAATGAGAGAGAGCTTTCGGTCATTCAGTGGGAGGAAACAAACACTTTCAAAAATTTCGTAGTTCAATATCATTCTAGAAACTTCCAGAGCTACCACAGTCATTTAAATATAAAAATATTCAATTTGTCTAAATGAAAACCTATTCTATTCTAAGGCAAAACTGTGTTTTTCCTCACAGCCGTTTCCTACGGTTGATTTGAAACACAGTTCATGACTTCTCCGCAATATTCCTCCGCAAGCTCCCCAGGCTTTTGTACAGTACTGGATTCAAATTACATTAAAACTCCTCAGCACTTACAAATGCTTATTCTACTGAATAGAAAACAATGTGGATCTATTTGCCCTTGCATAAATTCTGCTTGGGGCCTATGGATTTCCCCTGCCTCTTCCTCTTTTCTTTCATCATCATTCTCTCTGGGATAAAGCACTCATCTGTAGGGTAGAGAATGTGTTTATCGTTTTGTCTCCTATGTTTGAACAAACTGTTATTGAATCCCAATTCTGGAAGGAGGTATGGCTAATTTAATAGCTTCTTCCATAATGCATGTCAAGGGATCCAATGACCTTGAAAAAGCAGTGACCACTGAAAGAGGATGTGATGTTTTTACTTTCATATCAGTTTTATGTTATCGACATTATTCAAGTAGACTCAGCGAAATGATGTTGCCACGAGCAGCACCGCAGATATTGCGATGAGCGAGATGCAAGATGCTCTCACACAGTCACACATAGTACCTGTGCATGGGTTCGCTTCACGCTGTTAGTGTGGTAGGTACGGGACCAAAACAGCTGAGAAGTTTAGCGCTTCAACACTCTTAGTTGTTGCGGAAATGTATCCACTATGCTGTTTACTTTGTGCACCTACGTCATATTGCTGAGTCTACCGTCTACCAGTATTTCCTGTTGAGATATAGTAATGAATCTCTTCCACCAGCAAAACATTGCCAAGAGGGCAGCTCCAGTAGAAGACACAGGACAAAATTATAGTCAGGAATTGCAATACTGAAGGCCAATTTCACGGACAAAGATTAGGCCTAGATCTGGTGCACAAAAAAAAATCTGTTTAAAGTATCCCCATTGATACATTATAGTCTTGGTCTAGGAATAATCTGTGTCCGGTTAACCGTCCTTAAATGGAGTATATCTATTGACATGCTTCATAGTTTAGGACTAGGCTTAATCTGTATCAAGACAACGGGCACTAAAAGACGCATTAAAGTAAACACACGCTACTATAAAATGAAAAGCCCCATATGATTTAGATTTACTTACAAATGCTACATCCTGCAGAGAATCATCATTATTTTGGTTCAATTCATCTAATTGAATGCACTCTAATTTGAGCTCTAAAGACTATTCAGGGACCAAGGTGCACAATGCATGAACACTAAAGATATAGAGAATTCTAAAGACAGCCCTCAAACACTGGCCTTAGGTACATTGACTTAATTGGAACGTTTGTGTAAAACTTACTCTGGTGCAAATGGAGGATTTCTGTAAAAGTTAATGAGAAAGAAGTTGGACAAACAACACTTCATCTGCATTGCCAGAAATACCGTGGAGGGTTGCTGTTTTGAATATTCCTGTACTACTGTACAGTCCTGTATGGCTATCAGTCTCATCATTGTGTCTCCTGACCCTTGATTACACACTCATCAGAATATATTGTTAGTTTAATGTGGACAATGTTAAGAAGCTGTAGCAATGAACTCTGCTTGAGTAATGAAGCCTGATTAGCTTATTGCCAATTTGATTTAATACCAATGGGTTAGACTTTCAATTCATTACAGATGCTGTATCTTAATTTGATCACTGTTGTTGCAGAAATTTTCCTTGTAGTGTATTCAAGGTTTCTAAAGATTGTAATTTCCACTTAAACATTTTAGACTTCATTTGCCCATATGAAAAATCTATCAACCCCTATAAAAAATGCCCATTAATTATAATCCACATAACATTTCACATTTCTTGTTGCTGCAGGATTATTTTCCTTCTGTGTGAAACTGGCTCAAATTAAGATACAGGATCTGTAGAGTAGCAGTGACTACAGTACCATTCTTTTTTCATATTTGTTGGATGTATTGTAATCTTGGAAACCCAGAAATTAAATCATAGCTCTATGGCAAGACGCATCATTCACCCAAGATTAATCAAAATCCGGCCAGTGGTGTCTGACATATCGGGTGTGACATAAGAACGAATGGACAGAGACAGAATCATAGTCCCCTCCCTGATTTCATCATGGTGGACAACAAGGAGTGGAAGCAGGCGTTAGATCAACCCCCCTTTCTTTGCAAGTT
Source organism: Salmo salar (assembly GCF_965601325.2). Classification (NCBI taxonomy): domain Eukaryota; kingdom Metazoa; phylum Chordata; class Actinopteri; order Salmoniformes; family Salmonidae; genus Salmo; species Salmo salar. Next base: position 1,564,957 of record NC_138301.1, on the reverse strand, counting down.
TCAGGCAAGAGAAAATTGCAACACATTTTTTTAAAATATTCAACATAGAAATGCTACATAGAAATTACTAACACTTGTTACAAATGACAGTCACCCATGATTCACCAAACAATATTTTGAAAGAGGAAGCAATCTCCACTAACCAAAGTTAATTGTAAGGATTAAGGATTTTTGTAAGGATTTTTCCTATTAATATTGTAAAATTAACAGCTGTACAGAAAGACTCATGTGAAGGCAAATTACAGATGAGGAACTTCTTGATGCAAATAAAGGCTTTAAGTCTGGGAAAACTCCAGGGCTGGGTGGTATACCAGTTGAGGTATACCAAGCCTTTTTTGATCTACTCAGTTGACCGTTATTGGCATGTTTTAACCAATCCTATACAAATTGTTTATTATCAGATACTCAACATGAAGGTCTGTTTTTATTATTATTGAAACTGGACTCAAGTGGTAAATATAAAGATCCAGTCCATAAAAAAAACTGGAGGCCCTTTACACTTCAGTGTTGCGATGCAAAAATTCTAGCAAAGTGCATTGCGCATAGAATTAAAAAGATATTGTTGGATATTATTCCTCCAAATTAGACAAGTTTTTTACACGGACGTTAAATTGCTGATAATATGTGACCGACCGGCTCAAATCGGTCTTATGTAGAAAAATTTTAAATTGTGTTTTTTTACATTGGATAAAAGTAAAGACTCAGAGCTACAAAATGGTATATCAAACACTGCATTTTAGAAACGATGGGCAAGTAATTATGCTTTGAAAGTTGATAAACTTGTAACTCACTTTTGAGAAAAGGGCCTTTGAATGTTTTGGTACCTACTAGAGAGCTCTCCTTTGTCTACACCCATTCAGCATTGTTACCACCCTCTTAAGCCAGCCCCATCCATTTCTTTAAGGATCCACATGTGTGGTCATGTGCTAAACAGTGAGTAGTGTAGTAAAGATTAAGACTAAAAGTGGTAAAAGTAGCCTACAATAACGAACAATTCCAGGGAAACAGAAAGTGTCCAGATAAAAATATTTTATATTAGATCATTTCAAAAAGTTGTTTGAAGCGTCTATGATGGACAGAGACCGAATGAGAAGGAAGGGAATTTGACGTCCCTGGGAGGTCGTCGCTTCATTATTGCGCACACATGTGCGTTCATGTGAGGCGAGACATTTTTCAAAACTTGTTTCAAGACACAGGAGAGGTCGGGTTGAAATATTACTGATGTTTCCCGTTAAAAATGGACCAAAAGATTGATGCTAAACAACGTTTGACATGTTTGAACGAACGTAAATAGAATTTTTTTTTTGACTTTTCGTCGTGACTTTTTCCTCCCATTTTGAGTACCCTACCGAACGCGCTAACAACACGGAACAGCATGGAGTTATTTGGACATAAATTATGAACTTCATCGAAAAAAACAACATTTGTTGTGGACCTGAGATTCCTGGAAGTGCCTTCTGAAGAAGATTATTAAAGGTAAGGGAATATTGCTAATGTTATTGATGGTTTTAGATGATTACAACATAGCGGCTAGCTGTATAGCCTAGTGTATTTTTCTGACCAGAGTACTCAGATTATTGCAAAGTATGCTTTCCCAGTAAAGTTATTTTGAAATCTGTCAATGCGGTTGCATTCAGAATGCAACCGCTATTCGTTGAATAACAGTTTAATACTTTAACCACGTTTTATAATGAGTATTTTTTTGTCAATTCACTGGCAGTTTTGGGGGAGACACATTTTCTCAACGACACGTGCCGATGTAAAATGCTGTTTTTGGATATAAATATGAACTTGATAGAAAAAAATGCATGTATTGTCTAACATAATGTCCTAGGAGTGTCATCTGATGAAGTTTGTCAAAGGTTAGTGCATAATTTTAGCTGGTTTTCTGCTTTTGGTGACGCCTGTCCTTGAATTGAAAATGGATGTGTGTACTTTTTTGGCTATGTACTCTCCTAACATAATCTAACTTTATGCTTTTGCCGTAAAGCCTCTTTGAAAATCAGACAATGTGGTTCGATTAAGGAGATGTTTATGTTTTAAATGGTGTAAAATAGTTGATTGTTTGAGAAATTGAAATTATTCGATTTTTGATGTTTTGAATTTCCCGCCTTGCTAGCAATCCCGTCAGTGGGATTAGGTTACCCTCGATCCCCAATGTTCTATGGGATGGAGGTCTGGGCTTTGTGATGGCCACTCCAATACCTTGACTTTGTTGTCCTTAAGCCATTTTGCCACAACTTTGGAAGTATGCTTGAGGTCATTGTTCATTTGGAAGACCCATTTGCGACCAAGCTTTAACTTCCTGACTGATGTTTTTTAACCTCTCTAGGCTAGGCGGGACGAATTCGTCCCACCTACGTAACAGCCACTGCTATCCTGTGGCGCGATTTTCAAAACCTTAAAAATCCTATTACTTCAATTTCTCAAACATATGACTATTTTACAGCCATTTAAAGACAAGACTCTCGTTAATCTAACCACACTGTCCGATTTCAAAAAGGCTTTACAACGAAAGCAAAACATTAGATTATGTCAGCAGAGTACCAAGCCAGAAATAATCAGACACCCATTTTTCAGCCAGCATATAATGTCACCAAAACCCAGAAGACAGCTAAATGCAGCACTCACCTTTGATGATCTTCATCAGATGACAACCCTAGGACATTATGTTATACAATACATGCATGTTTTGTTCAATCAAGTTCATATTTATATCAAAAACCAGCTTTTTACATTAGCATGTGACGTTCAGAACTAGCATACCCCCCGCAAACTTCCGGGGAATTCGCTAACATTTTACTAAATTACTCATGATAAACGTTCACAAAAAGCATAACAATTATTTTAAGAATTATAGATACAGACCTCCTCTATGCACTCGATATGTCCGATTTTAAAATAGCTTTTCGGTGAAAGCACATTTTGCAATATTCTAAGTACATAGCCCAGGCATCACGGGCTCGCTATTTAGACACCCGGCAAGTTTAGCACTCACCATAATCATATTTACTATTATAAAAGTTTCATTACCTTTTGTTGTCTTCGTCAGAATACACACCCAGGACTGCTACTTCAATAACAAATGTTGGTTTGGTCCAAAATAATCCATCGTTATATCCGAATAGCGGCGTTTTGTTCGTGCGTTCCAGACACTATCCGAAATAGTAAAGAAGTGTCACGCGCATGGCGCAATTCGTGACAATAAAATTCTAAGTATTCCATTACCGTACTTCGAAGCATGTCAACCGCTGTTTAAAATCAATTTTTACGACATTTTTCTCGTAGAAAAGCGATAATATTCCGACAGGGAATCTCCTTTTCGGCAAACAGAGGAAAAAATCCCAAAGGCGGGGGCGGTTGGGGTCACGCGCATAAGCTAGTGTCTCTTGATCGGCCACTTGAGAAAGGCGATAATGTGTTTCAGCCTGGGGCTGGAATGACGACATTCTGTTTTTTCCCGGGCTCTGAGCGCCTATGGACGACGTGGGAAGTGTCACGTTAGAGCAGAGATCCTTAGTAAATGATAGAGATGGAAAAGAAGTTCAACAAATGGTCAGACAGGCCACTTCCTGTAAAGGAATCTCTCAGGTTTTGACCTGCCATTTGAGTTCTGTTATACTCACAGACACCATTCAAACAGTTTTAGAAAATTTAGGGTGTTTTCTATCCATATGTAATAAGTATATGCATATTCTAGTTACTGGGTAGGAGTGGTAACCAGATTAAATCGGGTATGTTTTTTATCCAGCCGTGTCAATGCTGCCCCCTAGCCCTAACAGGTTAATTAACAATTGTCCTTTCGGAAGTGTATTTGATTTGCCTAACAGTGTGTCCTGTAATGTGGAAGGAGTTGACACTTAATTTAGAAATCATCAGTCTTCTACCGTAACCCATTCAGTACAAGCCCTGGGAAAACAATCTATCTGAGACACTATCCAGCAAACAGACCTCTGAAAATGCAGATAATCAACAGAAAAACATTCTATGACTGAAGTTAGGACTGATCTCCCCAAAGCACCAAAACAAATGCCAAGGTCATACACTATACTCTTTAGACTTGATCCTAAATCAACATGATTACACCAAATCAAAGTCATATGGTAATATCAACCAGAAAAATCGAAGTACCCGGTTTGCATAATGTTAACTGAAATACTCATATTTAGAAATGTATTTTGTAATACATAATTTATGGATGGTCTTTCAAGCCATGCTTTTGAATGAAATGAAATAGAGAAATAAATGTGTTCCCAATCTATGTCCCACACTCGTGTTGTGCTGTATTGGCGGAGGCACAAACTGGATCTGTGGAGATCATAGCTAATCCACAAGGATTTAGAGAAGAAAATTGACCACAGTGCAGTCTGCAAACACACACACACCACACACACTACTGTGATCACGGCAGTCACTAACCCACACCACTCTACACATACATAGTACACACACACACACACACACACACACACACACACACACACACACACACACACACACACACACACACACACACACACACACACACACACACACACACACACACACACACACACACACACACACACACACACACACACACACAGTATGTATACAGAGGCATGCACATTTTTCAGGGCGTAACACAATCTGGAATTATTTTTCCTTCTTCCGATCTCGTCTCTCTATGGCAACCACTTTCATCTGTGAACAGCGCCTCATCTTCAGATAACCAAAAAATACATGTCCTTCCATGTCTCCCGCTCTCCCAGAAGAAATACTGTATGTGGGGTATAAGTTGACTTCACACATCATTCATTTCTATATTCTGTCTTTTATCCCATTCTTGCTTCTTTCATTATTCATAGTCGGAGCAAAGCATGATGACTGACGGGGAACGATAGATAAGTAAGGGGGCAGTGAGAAGGAGTTGGCGCAAGCTGGAAAAAAAGAGACTGCCGAGAAATAGAACGAGATACCATGAGTGAACGAAAGAGCGAGATAAGGTAAAGAAATGCAAAGAAAAAAACATAAAAAACAGATAGCGAGAGTTTTATTTGATTTATTAGGACCACATTAGCTGACGCCAGTTGCGACAGCTAGTCTTATTGGGGTTTGACTTAATGAAAAAGACATTACAAACAAAACACTAAAATGTACATACATTTAAAAACATTCATCAAGGATCTCAAGGGACTTTTCCCTGTTCGTATTTCCCTCTATCCTGTCTACTCTACCAGTCCCGGCCTCTTAAAAACAGCCCCACAGAATGATGCTGCCACTACCATGCTTCACTGTAGAGATGGTGCCAGGTTTCCTCCAGACGTGATGCTTGGCATTCAGGCCAAAGAGTTCAATCTTGGTTTCATCAGACCAGAGCATTTTGTTTCTCATGGTCTGAGAGTCTTTAGGTGCCTTTTGTCAAACTCCAAGCGGGCTGTCATGTGCCTTTTACTGAGGAGGGGCTTCCGTCTGGTCCCTCTACCGTAAAGGCCTGATTGGTGGAGTGCTATGGAGATGGTTGTCCTTCTGGAAGATTCTCCCATCTCCACAGAGGAACTCTGGAGCTCTGTCAGTGTGACCATTGGGTTCTTGGTCACCTCCCTGACCAAGGCCCTTCACCCCTGATTTCTCAGCTCAACCATTTCTTGTCCTTCTGTAGCCTCTCTATCAAAAACACAGCATCTCTGCTGTAACATGACATTTTCTAAGGCTTCCATTGGCTCTAGGAAGGCGCCAGAAAGTGGAATGATAGCTCTCCAGTCTCTGGGCGAAAAACAGCAGGGGTTTTTGTGAGTGGTCCTTCTGAGGACAATGACACTGGCACACGCGTGCACGAGACGACTCCATTTTTTTCTTTCACTGTTTGAACGAAAACAACGTATCCCGGTTGGAATATTATCGCTATTTTACAAGAAAAATCGCATACAAATTTATTTTAAACAGTGATTGACATGCTTCGAAGTACGGTAATGGAATATTTTGAAATCTTTTGTCACGAAACGCGCCGGCGCATAACCCTTCGGATAGTTACCTGAACGCACGAACAAAACAGAGCTATTTCAATTTAACTATGGATTATTTCAAACCAAAACAACATTTGTTGTTGAAGTAGAAGTCCTGGGAGTGCATTCTGACGAAGAACAGCAAAGGTAATCCACATTTTCTTATAGTAAATCTGAGTTTGGTGAGTGCCAAACTTGGTGGGTGTCAAAATAGCTAGCCGTGATGTCCGGGCTATGTACTCAGAATATTGCAAAATGTGCTTTCACCGAAAAGCTATTTTAAAATCGGACACCGCGATTACATAAAGGAGTTCTGTATCTATAATTCTTAAAATAATTGTTATGTATTTTGTGAACGTTAATCGTGAGTAATTTAGTAAATTCACCGGAAGTTTGCGGTGGGTATGCTAGTTCTGAACAAAACATGCTAATGTAAAAAGCTCGTTTTTGATATAAATATGAACTTGATTGAACAAAACATGCATGCATTGTATAACATAATGTCCTAGGAGTGTCATCTGATGAAGATCATCAAAGGTTAGTGCTGCATTTAGCTGTGGTTTTGGTTTTTGTGACATATATGCTAGCTTGAAAAATGGGTGTGTGATTATTTCTGGCTGGGTACTCTCCTGACATAATCTAATGTTTTGCTTTCGCTGTAAAGCCTTTTTGAAATCGGACAATGTGGTTAGATAAAGGAGAGTCTTATCTTTTAAATGGTGTAAAATAATCATATGTTTGAGAAATTGAAATTATAGCATTTTTAAGGTTTTTCGTATTTCACGCCAGGCGCTACCATTGGATATTGGTGAGGCGTTCCGCTAGCAGAACGTCTGTCAATAAGAGGTTAACCTGTTAGGGCTAGGGGGCAGTATTGACACAGCTGGATAAAAAATGTACCCGATTTAATCTGGTTACTACTCCTGCACAGTAACTAGATGCATATAATTATTGGCTTTGGATAGAAAACACTCCAAAGTTTCTAAAACTGTTTGAATGGTGTCTGTGAGTATAACAGAACTCAAATGGCAGGTCAAAACCTGAGAAGATTCTGTACAGGAAGTACCCTGTCTGACCATTTCTTGACCTTCTTTGCCATCTCTATCCATTACAAAGGATCTCTGCTGTTACGTGACACTTCCTACGGCTCACATGGTCTCTCAGAAGGTGGCAAAAAGCTGAATCGTGGCTTTGCAGGCTCTGGCTGAAAAAAATTAGCGTTTGGGTAGTGGCTGGTTACAGTACTGTGAGACTCAGGCGCGTGCCCGCGTCGACTGAATGCTTTGTTTTCTTTCCTCTGTTTACCTAAACGGAGATTACCGGTCGGAATATTATCGCTTTTTTACGAGAAAAATGGCATAAAAATGGATTTTAAACAGCGGTTGACATGCTTCGAAGTACGGTAATGGAATATTTAGAATTTTTTTGTCACGAATTGCGCCATGCTCGTGACCCTGATTTACCATTTCGGATAGTGTCTGGAACGCACGAACAAAACGCCGCTATTTGGATATAACGATGGATAATTTTGGACCAAACCAACATTTGATATTGAAGTAGCAGTCCTGGGAGTGCATTCTGACGAAGACAACAAAGGTAATCAAACTTTTGTAATAGTAAATCTGACTTTGGTCAGGGCTAAACTTGGTGGGTGTCTAAATGGCTAGCTGTGATGGCTGGGCTATCTACTGAGAATATTGCAAAATGTGCTTTCACCGAAAAGCTATTTTAAAATCGGACACCTCGATTGCACAAAGGAGTTCTGAATCTATAATTCTTAATAACTTATTTTTGGGGTGGGGATATGGGGGCGCTTTGCAAAGCTGCAGGCTTATCGACCTAGTCTCGCAGGTTAAAAGATGTCAGATACCAGGCTTAGTGTGCCGTCATGTGTCTGCCTGTGCTCAGTCAGAAAATTCACCCCCGGTCCACCAAAACAAGTTGGTCAAAACATCATTCATACCACGGATGTAGCGTGGGCCCCTCCTGAACGATTCACGATCCATCTGTGTTGTCTCACCGTGGGCCGACAGGGCCATATTGAGAGTGGGAGCGCATTTCTCCTAACCTTGGCTGATCCCAGATCTGTTTGGCAATGACTGCAGGAGTTTGGTGAGGAAACACAAACAGATCTGAGACAAGGCCTCATTTCTCTTGCTCAGGAAGTCATTAGTGCTTCGCTAACGTCGGGACAGTGCGCCATTCTCATTTTTCCCGCCCCCGCAAAGGATGATCCATAAGGAGATCCATAAACAGAGGAAATGTATATAACTGAGTTCGGGCAAGGGAAAGATGGATGTGCCTGCTTCCTTTAGTTTCCTTCTTAGGGGTGCTTAATGGTTTTTCTCTTCCTCTACCTGGAGTGGTGATGACTTATCTCTGGTCTACCAGGAAGTAGGTAACGGGTTGTGAGTGGAAAAATGAGCTCGGGAATCAAATTATTTTAAAAACGAAGGGGGAGAAGAAGAAGGGGACGCGAGAAGATGGAGTTTCTTCCCCTTGTCATTATTAACGCAGACAAAGACATAATAAAACACATATTGCCGTTCTGATTTTTGTATCTTACAAACACCTTGTAGTTGTGTGTTTACAGAATTCCTTGATACTGAGAAATTGACAGACAAAAATAAAGAGATTGACAAAATATGTGGGGAGTTCCATTTTACAAGCAGTGCCTACCGAAAAGTGCAGCTACCGTACCTACTAATGATCCTTTTACTCTCCAAAAACAAACACTCATGTCGAGTAAACAAAATTCATCAAACTTTTGAAACAGTGAGAGAGCGAGACAGTGAAAGACTCAAATATCTCAGTGTAAAACCCTTATCCAACAACACAAACTGCATATTCAATTTATTTTCCATCCCAATTCTCCATACTCATCATACAACTTCAGCGATAGGATGGGGTTTGGTTGCAGCTTTGAGGGAGCATCATTAGTCCCAGTTTGCCCTGATCCAGTAATTTAACCTCTTACATCTAGATGTTCCGCTAGCGGAACACCTGCTCCAATATCCAATGATAGGCGTGGCGCGAATTACAAATTCCTCAAAAATACAAAAACTTCAATTTTTCAAACATATGACTATTTTCCAGCATTTTAAAGACAAGACTCTCCTTTATCTAACCACACTGTCCGATTTCAAAAAGGCTTTTACAGCGAAAGCAAAACATTAGATTATGTCAGCAGAGTACCCAGCCAGAAATAATCAGACACCCATTTTTCAAGGTAGCATATAATGTCACAAAAAACAAAACCACAGCTAAATGCAGCACTAACCTTTGATGATCTTCATCAGATGACACACCTAGGACATTATGTTATACAATACATGCATGTTTTGTTCAATCAAGTTCATATTTATATCAAAAACCAGCTTTTTACATTAGCATGTGACGTTCAGAACTAGCATACCTCCGGTGAATTTACTAAATTACTCACGATAAACGTTCACAAAAAACATAATTATTTTAAGAATTATAGATACAGAACTTTTTTGTGCAATCGAGGTGTCCGATTTTAAAATAGCTTTTCGGTGAAAGCACATTTTACAATATTCTCAGTAGATAGCCCACCCATCACGGCTAGCTATTTAGACACCCACCAAGTTTAGCCCTGACCAAACTCCGATTTACTATTACAAAAGTTTGATTACCTTTGGTGTTCTTCGTCAGAATGCACTCCCAGGACTGCTACTTCAATAACAAATGTTGGTTTGGTTCAAAATAATCCATAGTTATATCCAAATAACGGCGTTTTGTTCGTGCGTTCAAGACACTATCCGAAGTGTAAATAAGGGTCACGAGCATGGCGCATTTCGTGACAAAAGATTTCTAAATATTCCATTACCGTACTTCGAAGCATGTCAACCGCTGTTTAAAATCAATTTTTATGCAATTTTTCTCGTACAAAAAGCGATAATATTCCGACCCGGGAATCTGCGTTTAGGTAAACAGACGAAAGAAAATAAAGCATGGGGTCGACTCGGGCACGAGCCTGAGTCTCACAGTACTGTAACCAGCCACTATCCAAACGCGCTACTTTTTTTCAGCCAGAGCCTGCAAAGCCACGATTCAGCTTTTTGCCGCCTTCTGAGAGCCCATGGGAGCCGTAGGAAGTGTCACGTAACAGCAGAGATAATCAAGAAGGCCAAGAAATTGTCAGACAGGGCACTTCCTGCATGGAATCTTCTCAGGTTTTGGCCTGCCAAATGAGTTCTGTTATTCTCACAGACACCATTCAAACAGTTTTAGAAACTTTGGAGTGTTTTCTATCCAAAGCTAATAATTATATGCATATTCTAGTTTCTGGGCAGGAGTAATAATCAGATTAAATCGGGTACGTTTTTTATCCGGCCGTGAAAATACTGCCCCCTAGCCATAACAGGTTAACCAAATTTACCACTGAAAGATTTACCCTTTACCTCTGAGCTTGACACATCCTCCCTGTTCAGACCACTCCACTGGGGCAGCGCAACAATGCCAATCCCTACTCCAGCTAACGACTGATTAGCTTTCCAGTCTCCGGGCAAACTGGTAAATAATCCTATCAACCGAGTTATGACAAGGAACGTAAAGTATGTAAACACGTTACTGAGTGCTCAAGTGGTTTGTGTGTATGAGGTCCATTTTAGGAACCGCTCAGTGCCAAGCCTCATGCCTCAGCACCAAGCCTCATACTAAGTGTTTCCTAAAATCGATGCCGTACTTGTGCATGTCTGAAAAGTCAAGTGTCGCCCTCACCCTGTTTGAACTTGGCATTATCAAAAGGCTGTTTGTTTGCCCTTTCCCTCCCTGCACATCGAGACAAACGTGTATTCGATGTACTTTCCTCATACATTTCCACCAATTAATTAAGGCTTAATAAACACTCGATTAGCAGATATAAATCAGAACAGGCTGGTGTGTTTAATTAGCAGGTAGCAAAACTTTTGTCAGGTAAAAGAATATTCCCCGTTAGTGCCTTTGCATTTCTCTTACAATTCCTGGAGGGTGTCCAAAGAGAAAGCAGACAAAGGGCTGTGGTCCCAGGAATACAAATGCCCTTTCTATTGCTTGCCCTTTATATTCTCTCAGATCCTATATGGATTTATGGGTTTCGGTGGCAAAAACAAGCAATAAGTCACATCCAAACTGTGATCATGTTAGATATTTGAGCATTTTTATGTAAGCCTGCATGTGTATTTCCTTGTGTGTATGATTTGTGTGCACAGTTGGTACGCTTTTCTGTGCAGAGTTGGTATGCATGTTTGTGTTTTGTTCATATTTGGGTTTAGGTGAGTGTTCATTTCTGGGTGTGTGTTTGTGTGTGTGATTACATCTGCTGGGTGAACAACAACTTGCCTCCTCCACCTTCTGAAATCACTGTAGCGTAGGGGAGGCAGCATGGCGCTCAGTCAATGAATCCCAATTCAATTCTCTCCTGAGTCTCTTGGCCTTGATCACTGCGGCAGATGCCTGGAAGGAATGGATTTTCACTGATCCAGGTGCAGCACAGCACAGCAGTGGTCGTACGGTAAGAAAGCCCAGGGCGAGGGACTTTCACAGATTTTAGATCCGTGTCCATGCTGTGAACAGTCCCCCTGTTAAAGGTCTCGCAGGTGATCTGAGAACAATGAACATTGTCCATTCTGAGGTAAACTTAGAGAGATGTTGTTCCCTTTGACACATCAACAGTGGGTCTATTCTGTTATCGAAGGTTAACGTGGAGCTGGGTCATGTTCGTTAAACACCAAAGGGGAAAAAACAGACGGAAACAAGAAGGGACTACCTTAAACTATCCAAGAAGAAACAATTATTTGTGTTTTCCGTTTCAAAAAGTTTTACTATGGTGTGCTCTACTGAACAGGACCCTGGCAACAAATGATCTAACACTCCAGTCCACTCAACTTAACCTACCTGACGACTCTCCTTGGAATAGATGCAATTGGCTGTCGGTTGTAGTCAATGTAAAATATGGGTTGGACATTTGTCATTGGAGCTTGTAGCCATCAATTTGTTCCATGTCTGTTGCTATCATTAACATGAATCTGTGTGTACTTGGCTCAGCCCTTAATGATATTGGCAGTGATGTGAGGGCCACGTTGAGGAACATCTGGACTTGTAGGGCAGAGGCCTGTGTGAATTGAAAGGAGGAGACACTCCGTTATCAGTTTGGGCGCGCTCACACACACAAACACACAAACCCACACACACAGATTACCTACACAAACACACATATGTACACATATAGACCGACATGCATGCATTTATTCACATACTAAGCCATCACACTCATGCTTGTGAATAAACATGAAATAACTGAATCCTTTAGACCCCATTATAGTTCTGAATGCTGAGTTTCAAGATAAAGCAAATTCTCACACATTTTAAACAAATAGACATAGCTCAAAAACAAAGAACAAATGACAATTACAAGTTAACTTTAAAGAGCCAAACTCTTCATGTCAATAGGAATAATAATAATTTAATCTCCCATTGTGTAAATGATTAACACTCAACACAACAAACAACTCTACGGTTTTACATTGTAGTAACTTTGACAAATTATTCACTCAAAGTTTAACTTATACATATTGACATGTACTGTACATATTCAAAAATGGATCCAAAATGTGACCAGAGGATAATATATTCAGTGATTTCAAAACCTAGACAAAGTAGGCTATTGGATAGGCAAAGATTATTACTTCTGTTACATCTATTCAGAGACTATTTCAAAATGTAGATAACCTCTCTCAATACAATTTAGTAGACACCAGGCCTGACACAACATGGAGAAATAGCCTAGTACTTTGACAACATTTTAGTAAATGCAACAAGTATTAAATAGATAGAGAAAGATTTAGAAAAACTCTGAATAGACCAACTATTAGATACAGTGCATTCAGAAGGTATTTTCCACATTTTGTTAGGTTACAGCCTTATTCTGAAATGGATTAAATTGTTTGATTTCCTCATCAAACTACATACAATATCCCATAATGACAAAGCAAAAACTGTTTTATTTTTATTTTTAGAAATGTATTTAAGAAAGAAACTGAAATGACATTTACATAAGTATTCAGACCCTTTACTCAGTACTTTGTTGAATCACGTTTGGCAGTGATTACAGCCTCAAGTCTTCTTGGTATGATGTTACAAGCTTGGCACACCTGTATTTGGGGAGTTTCTACCATTCTTCTCTGCAGATCCTCTAAAGCTTTGTCAGGTTGGATGGGGAGCGTCGCTAAACAGCTATTTTCAGGTCTCTCCAAAGATTTTCGATTGGGTTCAAGTCCCAAAGCCACTCCTGCATTGTCTTGGCTGTGTGCTTAGGGTTGTTGTCCTATTGGAAGGTGAACCTTGGCCCCAGACTGAGGTCCTGAGCGCTCTGGTGCAGGTTTTCATCAAGGATCTCTCTGTACTTTGCTCCATTCATCTTTCCCTTGATCCTGACTGGTCTCCTAGTCCCTGACGCTAAAAAACATCCCCACAGCATGATCCTGCCACCACCATGCTTCACCGTAGGGATGGTGCCTGGTTTCCTCCAGACATGATGCTTGGCATTCAGGCCAAAGAGTTCAAACTTGGTTTCATCAAACCAGAGAACCTTGTTTCTCATGGTCTGAGAGTCATTTAGGTGCCTTTTGGCAAACTCCAAGTGGGCTGTCATGTGCCTTTTACTGAGGAATGGCTTCCGTAAGTTAAACATGAAAAAAATTAAACATGAAAAAAGTTTGACATGAAATAAGTTTGACACAATATAAGTTGGACATGAAATAAGTTTGACAAGCACATCCATTAATACAGCATTAACACACCACATTGTACAGTTCCACATTCACTCACACAAGTACTGTTTTATCAAAGATACTTACTTACACGCACACACACAAAATATATACCCCCCTCACACACACCACAACCCTCTTCAACCCCCCTCCCCTCCATCCCCTCACCTACCTCCTGGAGGTGGCATGGTGTATCTCACTCCTGATGTGTACTGATGAGGCCTGTCAGAGCTTAGCGCGGCATGCTAACGGATAATCTCATTCACTCTGGATGGATCTGGAGGTTGGGGGCGTCTGCCGATGCTACTGCTAATTGCTAATGCTGGGTCTGCACAGGCTCACCCATGCCACACGGCTCCCATAATCTCATGAACTCACATTGCTATGCATATCACCTAATGGCATTAGTGTCAGATGGGATGATAAAAACGGGGCCAGGCTTGAGGTAATTAGCTCTAACTATGACTCACACCCACCGGTATTCACAGAGTGCCAGGGTGTCCACATGAAGGGGAGGGAGATTATAAAGTGAAAGAGAGGGGAGAAAGAGAGAAGGAGAGAGAGGAGTTGATGGAGGGAGATGGAGATCATAAAGAGGGAGGGAGGGAGAGAGGGGAGAGAGAGGAGTTGATGAAGGGAGATTATAAAGAGGAAGAGAGGGGAGAAAGAGAGAGGGAGAGAGAGGAGTTGATGGAGGAGATGGAGATCATAAAGAGGGAGAGAGGGAGGAAGAGAGGGGAGAAAGAGAGAGGAGTTAATGGAGGGAGATGGAGATGATAAAGAGGAGAGAGGGAGGAAGAGAGGGGAGGGAGGGTGTGAGAGATGATAAAGAGGAGAGAGGGAGGAAGAGAGGGGAGGGAGGGTGTGAGAGATGATAAAGAGGAGAGAGGGAGGAAGAGAGGGGAGGGAGGGTGTGAGAGATGATAAAGAGGAGGGAAGGAGGAAGAGAGGGGAGGGAGGGTGTGAGAGATGATAAAGAGGAGAGAGGGAGGAAGAGAGGGGAGGGAGGGTGTGAGAGGTGATAAAGAGGAGAGAGGGAGGAAGAGAGGGGAGGGAGGGTGTGAGAGATGATAAAGAGGAGAGAGGGAGGAAGAGAGGGGATGGAGGGTGTAAGAGATGATAAAGAGGAGAGAGGGAGGAAGAGAGGGAAGGGAGGGTGTGAGAGATGATAAAGAGGAGAGAGGGAGGAAGAGAGGGGAGGGAGGGAGGGAGGAAGAGAGGGGAGGGAGAGTGTGAGATAATAAAGAGGAGGTAGGGAGGAAGAGAGGGGAGGGAGGGTGTGAGAGATGATAAAGAGGAGAGAGGGAGGAAGAGAGGGGAGGGAGAGTGTGAGCGATGATAAAGGGGAGGGAGGGAGTGGAGGCAGGATTTACACTATACAGTATATACAAAGGTATGGACATCCTCAAATAAGTGGATTTGGCTATTTATTGACACCCTTTGCGGACAGGTCTATAAAATCCAGCACACAGCCATGCAATCTCCATAGACAAACATTGGCAGTAGAATAACCTTACCTAAAGGCACAGTGACTTTCAACGTCGCACCGTCATATGATGCCAACTTTCCAACAAGTCACTTTGTCAAATTTCTGCTCGGTCAACTGTAAGTGTTGTTATTGTGAAGTGGAAATGTCTAGGATCAGCAACGTCTCAGCCGCGATGTGTTAGGCCACACAAGCTCACAAAACGGGACCCCCGAGTACTGAAGCGCATAGCGTGTAAAAATCGTCTGTCCTCGGTAGCAACACTCACGACCAAGTTCCAAACTGCCTCTGGAAGCAAGGTCAGCACAAGAACTGATTGTCGGGAGCTTCATGAAATGGATTTCAATGGTCGAGCAGCCACATACGTCGGCAATCACATACGTCGGCTGGAGTGGAGTAAAGCTCACCGCCATTGGACTCTGGAGCAGTGGAAAAGCGTTCTCTGGAGTAATGAATCATGCTTCACCATCTGGCAGTCCGACGGATGAATTTGGGTTTTGCGGATGCCAGGAGAATGCTACCTGCCCGAATGCATAGTGCCAACTGTAAAGTTTGGTGGAGAAGGAATAATGGTCTTCGAATGTTTTTCATGGTTCAGCCTAGGCCTCTTAGTTCCAGTGAAGGGAAATCTTAACGATACAGCATACAATGACATTCTAGACTATTCTGTGCTTCCAACTTTGTGGCAACAGTTTGGGGAAGACCCTTTCCAGTGCCCGACCTCACTATTGGTCTTGTGGCTGAATGGAAGCAAGTCCCCGCAGCAATGTTCCAACATCTATTGGAAAACCTTCCCAGAAGAGTGGAGGCTGTTATACTAGCTAAAGGGGCACCAACTCTATATTAATGCCCATGATTTTGGAATGGGAGGTTCAATGAGCAGGTGTCCACATACTTTTGGTAATGTAGTGTACTCATACCACAGTTAAAATACATTGACCTTGGGACCTTGGTTATTATTAGATATGTAGTGTCATCTTTACAGTGATGGGTCAAAATGCTGATGGCGGCCGGGAGGCCGGAGCATGCTGTGGAGAATTCATTCATTCTGCTTTGCAGAAAGCCTTTGTTCAACTGAAATTGGTATTTAATGCAGGTAAAACAAAGTATATGTACCATCCAAGTATAACGCTTAAAAATGTATCTGAGGATTTATGCATATGTACAATATTGATTGTTTACCCGCTTATAAATACCTAAGCATCTGTGTTGACGAAAAGATGTCTTTCAAAAAGTATATCGATGAGTTAGTTAAGAAGTTAATAATTCAAATGGGCTTCCATTATAGGAATAGGTCATGCCTTTCCTTATATAGCAGAAAACAAATAATTCAGTCGACATTCATTCCGGATATAGATTATGGCGATATTGTCTGTCTGAATCAAGCTGCCACTGTATTGAAGCCTTTGAACTCAGTTTAACATAGCACACTACGCTTCATTACGGGCAAAAGGTTCAGTACACATCACTGCTTTCTGTATCAGAAAGTAGGCTGGCCCTCTTTGAACTTTCGTAGATTGATGCATTACACTCTTTTTGTTTATAAAGTCCTCTTGCACAAACTTCTGCCATATCTTACTAAATGTTTAACCTACAGACGTACAATCTATATTTTTGTTGTTACAGGGCTCATCTGTAAAAGACCAACCAGCTCTCACAGTCTCACGTCAGAATTAGACGTTCATGCATGTTTCTCAAACGTCAAATTTCAAAGTTGTTCCAAAGGTTAAATTAAGACATTAACTCCAAGGTAACAGAAGTCACTGTTGCCCCTTGTGGTTGATTTCCACATTATCTCCTGACGTCCTCAGACATGGATGGACATCGAATAATGAGTTGTATAACGGTGACCTGGCTGAAAAGAGACATTGATCTCAACATTACTCCTTGTCAAGGTTAAATAAATAATAAATACAATTGTATGTTATTCAGCCCTGGCTATTTACAATAGTTTGGAGTGCACAGCAGCGAGTGACATGAAAGCTTCTCTTTCTCCTTTTGACCTTTTAGGGTACGTGATTGTGTGTGTGTGTGTGTGTGTGTGTGTGTGTGTGTGTGTGTGTGTGTGTGTGTGTGTGTGTGTGTGTGTGTGTGTGTGTGTGTGTGTGTGTACATGTGGACACTTGGAGGGAGGTTTTCATTATGTGCGTGTGCAGGTGTGTGTGCGTATTTGTGTTTGTGTACAAGCATTCTTGTAATTCACATTCACTTCCAAGGTGTTGGAGCAAAGTAAACCCAATAGCGATAAACTTAGACGTTTTTCACTCAAAGGAAATAGCATTGTGCCTCTTCTTGTGGGTGGTCTCTTTAAAAAAAAAAAAAAAATAGACCATGCCAAAATATACACATTTTGCAAAGCCCTTCCCTTCCATGCTGTTCATGGAAGCATCTGAATCTGATGGACCTACTGTATAGGAGGGATGTTTTAGAGAATGGAGAGATGACGCAGTAGTGTATACCTCATTGGGGCCATAAATTGGGGCTGTTGTTTGTGTAGAATTGAGCACATTGATTTTTTTTTCCCTTCACTTCTCCACTCTCCCTCTGGTCATGTCTGTCTCTCGTAGCCTTATTCTCTCTACCTCTTACACTTTACATTTTCTCTTAATTTTATTCTCTCTCTCTTTTTCTATATTTCCCATTACTCTCTTTCTATCTTTCTATTTTCTCTTTCTGTCACTATCTCCATCTCTCTCTCTTCCCTTTCATCTCTCCCTGTCTTTCTCCACATGTTCAATATATTGCCACAGAGCCTCAGTCGAAGCTCACAGGGTCATATCGTTCCATTAGTTCCACTACTGTGATCACGGCAGTCACTAACCCACACCACTCTACACATACATAGTACACACACACACACACACACACACAGATACACACACAAATACGAACAAACACAGGTGCATGTACACATGCACGCACACACAAAGACACAGGTGCATGAACACACACAGACAGACACACAGAGGTGCGTGTACACATATATGCACACACACACACACACACACACACACACACACACACACACACACACACACACACACACACACACACACACACACACACACACACACAACCCCTCACACAGACACACACACCACATGTCTGAAATTGGAGCTTTGCGATGTGTGCGATGCGTTTCCACTCACTAAGCCACTGCCTATCACAATGCTATTTAACTGACCCTTTAACTGTTGTTTTGACAGTGGATTTAAAAGTGGATATGTAAAAAATCTTCACTTGACCTTGATTGGTCAGAGGGCATTCAGAGGGCTGTATGAAAGACAGAAATTCAGTTGGTGAGGGATACATTATTTCACCATTCCTGTAATAAAATAATTTTGTAAAATGTGCTAAACCAGGTGGTTGATAGGTCAACATAAGGTGCAGTAAGGTATATTAGTTAATGTAGAGACAAACGATTGTGCATATTTTTTTGTAATGAAGTTAATTTACAAAAATCGCTATTTAGCAAGTCAGCTGACTAGCTAACATTGGCCAGTTAGCTCGCTGTCGGATGTAACAAATCTAGCTAGCTAAAGCATTTACTGCAAATTTTATGTACAATTGTGTAAGCTTGCCTTGCCATGCAATGCAGCTGAAGTCACATAGCTAGCTAACTATTTACTTGCTTATTGTGTAGTGGAGGATAAAAATAACTGTATGCCTATGGATGTGTAGCTAGCTACAGTGTGTAGCCGATCTGTGTATGGACCCTAAAACGTTAGGTTCTGAACTAATATCCATATCAATCTATGAACCTCAGCTATCTTCAAGTCTGAATGGCATTAATGAAGCCTATGGATAAAGTAGAATAAAATAACTTTATGGTGCCAAGGATGCAAGTCCTATATACATCTACTGTAGTTATTACAACGCATGAGATCCCCACATTGTAGCCTGTACATTGAACATATTCTCTGATCATGTACTCTTCCCTGGCAAATAAAGGTGCGGTCCAGGAATGAATCTCTGAGACATTATTTTTCAGTCATACCCAATACCAGGTGTATCAAACTCCATTCTTTGAATGATGCTGTGTCTGCATGTATGTATTACAATTACACACTTCAACAGTGTCTACCAGTCCTGCTCCTGGGACATCAATGATTACATATTGTAACTATGCAAAAGACTATGAACATGATTTAAGTAAAGGCTGATTTGTAATTCATATGTACAGAAATACACCTATGCATATCTAACTCCCTTCATCTGCATTAATCTGAGGACACAGGATAGTATTTCAATGAGATACTTAATTTCAACCAGTGGAGAATGTGAAACGCATCATTGAAAGTTCATTATCCAGGTGCTATAAATACATAATACATGCATTATAAATATTATAATTGTAATATTATATTATAAATACAAGTTCAATCTGCACTTCAATGCACATATGGTGTGCATTATAAAAAAAGAGGAAGAAAGATGAGGTGGGGAGAGAGGTGTAGAAGACAGAAAGGGAAAGAGGTAAAACAGAGAAGCAGGGCAAACAGCATATGATTTAATGAATTACAGTGCTACCCTAATATTCTCTCAGTTCATCACAATTACAGTGTCTCTAGCAGTGTCTCCTAACCAGCCTTGTGCCCCCAGTTGGCCCGAAGGTTATCTTAAGAGCAGGTGAGGTGGCGATGACGGGACTGGCTTCCTCTCTCACATCAAAACATAACTGCAGACGAGAGACAGATGGATAGAGAGAGAGCATGATTAAGCTTTGTTTTTTTTTATTCTATCACAGTCAGTCATCATAATCATCAGGAGGGGAAATGCAAAACTGACCATGGATCATTAACTCTGGGACTACTACATCTCTATCTGTATTTCAATGTAAAGCATCTCTTTAATAATACTTCCTGTATAATATAAGTATAATATCCCTTATAACAAATCATGATAACAATGGATAGATAGATACATGTGCATGTGTAGCATGTGACAATAGCAGGATCATATCAAGGATAGCTTCACAAAATAATACATAAATACCACTTGAAGCTTGATGATGACTTGATCATTTGAATCAGCTGTGTAGTGCTAAGGCAAAAACAAAAATGTGCACCCCTTTGAGTCCCCAGGTCCAGGACTGAGAACCGCTGCTAATCATTGGGACCTCTTAATCTTCAGACAGGCTTTCACAGCTCTCTGTATCTGAAGACAGAAAACCCTCAAGAATCAGACTACACAAAATGTCCATGCTCTATCCAGAATAGCCTACTCTATCACTTTGACAGCTGGGCCTGCTATCCTTTCACCCTCCACCAAAAAATACAAATGTTTGCCATTATCAAGAGTGGCACTGGGGTTAAAACAATAGCCTACATAGTGTGGGAGGACTGCACCTAAAAAGGCTGGAGACTCCTAACTAATCGAAGAGCATAAATGTATATGTCCTGACCAAAAGATGTGTAGTCAGTGGTAGGGTTCACTTGACATTGCAACACAGGAAGATTCTCAGTAGATAGGGGGCATGGGATGTCAGGAATAATGACCCCATTGTCAGTGTTTCCAGATTCCAGATTATCCTCCTGATATAACAGGCCCTCCACCTGCTGAATCTGGAACGCTCAAAATAAACAAATCTGTATTAGTGATGATACATTTGGCAGCAACAGGGGCTTGAAAGTCCTGTGAAAATGGCTGAGTGTTTATGTGGTGTAAATCTGAAAATTAGCAGCTGACATCTTAAGGTTTTTTTAATGCATGTGAGACAGGTTCCATGAAAATAGCTTCGTTTTAGTAGATATGAAAACAATAACTGAGATATGACCGTTCAATCTAAAGCAGCAGATGTCATTTTCAGGATATATCAATACAGCACAGAAATTTTAACATCAAACTGGTATTGTGGTTGTTCATTAGGTGATGGGAAATATGCAATATGCATACAAAATAATATACTTACCTTCCTTGAAAATCCATCTACACCACCAAAGATGACAGTGTTATATCTTGAAAAAAATCTATGGAATTAAAAGTGGAATGTTTATTAATCTATTAACCTGTTAGGGCTAGGGGGCAGTATTGACACGGCCGGATAAAAAACATACCCGATTTAATCTGGTTACTACTCCTGCCCAGAAACTAGAATATGTATATAATTATTAGCTTTGGATAGAAAACACTCCAAAGTTTCTAAAACTGTTTGAATGGTGTCTGTGAGTATAACAGAACTCATTTGGCAGGCCAAAACCTTAGAAGATTCCATGCAGGAAGTGCCCTGTCTGACAATTTCTTGCCCTTCTTGATTATCTCTATGCATTACAGAGGATCTCTGCTGTTACGTGACACTTCCTACGGCTCCCATGGGCTCTCAGAAGGCGGCAAAAAGCTGAATCGTGGCTTTGCAGGCTCTGGCTGAAAAAAAGTAGCGCGTTTGGGTAGTGGCTGGTTACAGTACTGTGAGACTCAGGCGCGTGCCCGAGTCGACCTCATGCTTTGTTTTCTTTCGTCTGTTTACCTAAACGCAGATTCCCGGTCGGAATGTTATCTCTTTTTTTACGAGAAAAATGGCATAAAAATGGATTTTAAACAGCGGTTGACATGCTTCGAAGTACGGTAATGGAATATTTAGACATTTTTTGTCACGAAATGCGTCATGCTCGTGACCCTTATTTACACATCGGATAGTGTCTTGAACGCACGAACAAAACGCCGCTATTTGGATATAACGATGGATTATTTTGGACATAACCAACATTTGTTATTGAAGTAGCAGTCCTGGGAGTGCATTCTGACGAAGAACACCAAAGGTAATCAAACTTTTGTAATAGTAAATCGGAGTTTGGTCAGGGCTAAACTTGGTGGGTGTCTAAATGGCTAGCCGTGATGGCTGGGCTATGTACTCAGAATATTGCAAAATGTGCTTTCACCGAAAAGCTATTTTAAAATCGGACACCTCGATTGCACAAAGGAGTTCTGTATCTATAATTCTTAAAATAATTGTTATGTTTTTTGTGAACGTTTATCGTGAGTAATTTAGTAAATTCACCGGAGGTTTGCGGGGGGTATGCTAGTTCTGAACGTCACATGCTAATGTAAAAAGCTGGTTTTTGATATAAATATGAACTTGATTGAACAAAACATGCATGTATTGTATAACATAATGTCCTAGGTGTGTCATCTGATGAAGATCATCAAAGGTTAGTGCTGCATTTAGCTGTCTTCTGGGTTTTTGTGACATTATATGCTAGCTTGAAAAATGGGTGTCTGATTATTTCTGGCTGGGTACTCTGCTGACATAATCTAATGTTTTGCTTTCATTGTAAAGCATTTTTGAAATCGGACAGTGTGGTTAGATTAACCTGCTTCATTATTTATGTATTACCAGTTGATGAAGAACAACTCCAATTTCATACATTATTGAAATTTTGTCTATGAATAAGTAAGAATAAAAAAGTTAAAATAACTTCTTAGATTTGATGGAGACATTATACATCTTAGTACTTTATCAATTTATGATTTGTATCAATGTGGACGAGAGACAGGGGAGCAGGGACAGAGTATTTTTGCCGAGCAATGCAACGAAGCTGGATCATTCTGGCAATGATAGCTGCACCATCTACACGCTGCAAAGACTCCCTAACTCTTCGCCATTGTACACGATGGCCCAATGCTTGGAGACTTAATTTGACCATTCTAAAGCCCGCATGGGGCAACCTTTCCTTAATGGCCCTGACTTTCTGGTCTAACTCTTCATCTGACACATCAGAATAGCATTCCCTGACAGACATATTGTGTTCCTTTATCCTTCTGTAAAAAAAGCTAACCGTTACACATCATGAAATATGATTATATAGCGACTATGAAACAAATAGGACATGGCCTGCTTATGAGTTGCCATGAAAGAAAGTTAGATGAATTCAACTGGAAATGGCAAGAACAGGTGTTCGTCGCTAAATGTTTCTGGTTAGCTTGAGAATAATAATTGCATAATTTATTATTCGACGGTATGTATGTATCTATGTAATATAGTAGAATGTTACGAACCGACACTGAATCGTAGGAGCTAACTACTAGCTATGTAGAAGTTGGATGAAGAACGCCCAGTGCTGCTTACCTGGGATGCCATCTTCACACAGTCCTTCATAGGTGTCTGCTATGACTTCCTTTGTGTCGGAAAGAAACAGTATTGGTTGTAGCCAAACTGACACTCCAAAAATTGACAAAATGGAGGGTGGTTGATAGTGAAAGTTTTGTTTTCAAATACATTTTTTGGTTCTCAAACTTTTTGGGGATTGAAATGCGTAGTTTTGCGCTCTAATACAAAATGTTTTACTTTGAAGCCTCGTTTTTGCTTTCAGAACAATTATTTTTGATTGAAAATAAAAAAGTTGCTTTCAGAATTTTTTGGGGGGATTGAAAATAAAAAAGTTTTGCTCTCGACAAAAAAACATCAATTTGTTGCAAGTTGGGGAGTGGGGCTAATAGCTGAACAATAGACTATTCAACCTTTACTAATGAATAGTCTAATGGCCGAGCTAGGCGTGAAACCCCCCCATCCTATCACAGACCAGATTTGCCCTAACAACCAAGGGGGAGTTAGATCGAATACCCGAGCTGACAAGGTAAAAATCTGTCGTTCTGCCTTTGAACAAGGCAGTTAACCCACTGTTCCTAGGCCGTCATTGAAAATTTTGTTCTTAACTGACTTGCCTAGTTAAATAAAGGTAAAATAAATAAAAATAAAAAGAGCACTGATTAGGTTTTTGGGTCCCAATGCACTACTGTGTCCCTAACTGACATTGAATGGGCAATATAAACCAAATAATAAACTGATAATTGTGCACGACTTCAAATGAAACAAGCAGGGAGCAGGTTACAAACCCTCAACCTTCTTGCCCGAAGTCCAGTGCGCTATCGACTGTGCACCAAAAGCATGCTCAAGCCGCAAAGTCGATAGAGCGCGTTGTCGCGTTAGCTTGCTACTCAATATAATAAAGTAATTACTTTTCAAATACGTTACCTTACATGCTATGTTGGCTGACACTTTCTTAGCTAAGCTGTTACGAATCACATAGCATATCATTACAGCAGTATGTACCGGTATGTTAGCTACCTACCTAACGTTAGTAGTTATACATCAAACTTGACAGTATATTAACTATGGGCTTTCTAAGTACCCAACGTTTATTTATTTGATTATTCCCATCATTCTTAGCCTAGCTAAATGGTATAGTTGTTGTGCGTTCTCAATGGACATTCAGGTGCTTTCGTAAATTCGCACTTGCTATCTACTCTGATTTCAGAGCACTCTCGTCTGAATGTACCGGAGCGCAGAATAATACATTTACGAGCACTCAACACTAGTTGAATATGGCCGGTGTCAGTAAACATCGGCAAGAAAACGTAATTAAATTGTTTCCAACAGCACAGTTACAGTCACCAACACTCAGGATAACACGAAAACTGCCTAACCAGCTCTGCTAGAGTGAGTAAACTGGTCAGTGTGGTCTCATTTGTGTCTGGACGCTAGCTTGGGTGCTTGACTGCTGATGTAAGGCCAGAACGCTCAAATCAACCCTACTCTTCGGCCCGAACGTCCAGTTTGCGCTCTGAGAGTGAAGCGGTCTGAATTTACCCAGAGGGTTTTTCGTTTTTCATGGAATAGAAACACCATAATATTAATCAAATTAATTAAGCAAGTGCCCTCCCCATCTCTGGTAATGCCAATATGGAAGACTATCAAATGCTTCTCAAAGAGGCCCTCTGGTGGTCAAACTAGCACTAGCTTTCATTAACATAAAAAATGCCTGACAATTAAATGACGTGCCACAGAATTCTGCGGCAGCCCGCATGGTGTGCCGCAGTATGAAAGGAGGAACCACTCTACTAAAAAGTTTGCCTTGCTACCCAAAATCCTTGCTCCAGCCAAACGCTACGCCACGCCCACGGATGTTTGTTTCTTCTCCACAATGAGACTGGATCTGAGTACCTCCCCGACTATCTCTAGAATGTAAATCCATTCTAGACCGTCTGATTGGTCCCAGAAACCGATGGGTTGTGCCAGAACACACATGGGTATAGCGGCATTTAGAAAATTCTTCATTGACTTTGATACTCTGATTGGTTAGAAATGATCCAATGATGACTTTGTCACCACAAATTACTTCAATGATAGCAGTCTCAGACTGAAGCATGTAGCGAATGATAGAACAGCAGAATAATTCAGTTTGAGGCGTCAGGCAACAAAAACGTATGAAAAAGAAAAGAAAAAAATCATTTTTTTTATATTGGTGGAAAATATGATAATTCTTGACAACACTCTATATTCTGCAACATAAATTGGTTAAACCGCATTTCATGCTCCTAGGGGTCAATTAATCCATATTCACACTAAAGGTTGACTATAAAATAAGGCTTATAATAGTCTCCTTTGTCAAATATTATCTCAAAATGTAGTCTGTGTGAAACATGGTGGTAAAACCTGGATAATTTCAATTTAACCTCTTGGGGCTAGGTGGGACGCTAGCGTGCCACCCGTGGTGCACTCCATCAACAGCAGGTGCATTTCAAGAGCGGCAAATTTGAATCCAAATAAATGTCAAAATTCAAATTTTTCAAAAATACAACTATGTTACACCATTTGAAAGATAAACATCTCCTTAATCTAACCACGTTTTACGATTTCAAAAAGGTTTTACGGCGAAAGCATAAATTTAGAGTATGTTAGGACAGTACATTTACAAGAGTTGTGTGTAATGTTTTGTCAAGTCAAAGACAGGGTCACCAAAACCATAAAACCAGCTAAAATGATGCACTAACCTTTTACAATCTCCATCAGATGACACTCCTAGGACATTATGTTAGACAATGCATGCATTTTTAGTTCTATCAAGTTCATATTTATATCCAAAAACAGCGTTTTACTATGGCATTGATGTTGAGGAAATCGTTTCCCTCCAATAACCGGCAGTCAAGTCAGCGTCACAAATTAAATAATTAAAATTAGAAAACATTGGTAAAATATTATATTGTCATTTAAAGAATTATAGATTTACATCTCTTGAACGCAATCAACTTGCCAGATTTAAAAATAACCTTACTGGGAAATCACACTTTGCAATAATCTGAGCACTGCGCCCAGAAAAATACGCGTTGCGATACAGACTAGACGTCATGTTGGGGAGATCTAAAATCGAAAATACTATGTAAATAATCCATTACCTTTGATTCTCTTCATCAGATGTCACTTCCAGGTATCACAGGTCCATAACGAATGTAGTTTTGTTCAAAAAAGCTCATCATTTATGTCCAAAAATCTCCGTCTCGTTAGCACATGATGTAAGCCAGCCGGACTTCTCGTCATGAACGAGGGGAAAAAATATATTTCCGTTCGTTCAAACATGTCAAACGTTGTATAGCATAAATCATTAGGGCCTTTTTTAACCAGAACATGAATAATATTCAAGGTGGACGAATGCATACTCTTTTATAACGTATTGGAACGAGGGTACCCAACATGAACTAGCGCGCCAGGTGTCTAATGGGACATCATCGTTCCATGGCTCTTGTTCGGTCAGATCTCCCTCCAGAAGACTCAAAACACTTTGTAAAGGCTGGTGACATCTAGTGGAAGCAATAGGAAGTGCCAAAATATTCCTAAACCCCTGTGTTTTTCAATGGGATAGGTTTAAAGTCAATACAACACATCAGGTATCCACTTCCTGTCAGAAAATGTCTCAGGGTTTTGCCTGCCAAATGAGTTATGTTATACTCACAGACACCATTCAAACAGTTTTGGAAACTTTAGAGTGTTTTCTATCCATATATAATAAGTATATGCATATTCTAGTTACTGGGTAGGATTAGTAACCAGATTAAATCGGGTACATTTTTTTTATCCAGACGTGCAAATGCTGCCCCCTAGACCCAACAGGTTAAGAGAACTGGTTTAGGCGACATTGCACTATACACCATCTAAAATGCATTAATTTCAATGTAATTGAATATTCATGTTAGGGACACTCAAAATGACCATTATTTGTTCAAAGTTGAAAACATCTGTACTCATTTAACAATGCTTACTGTCCTATAAAAGCCATTGAAGCACATCTAAAGTAATTCATGTAATATTGTTGAGATGATTAAAATGTTATGCAAATAGCCATTCTAATATGGCATTGCTGGTATTACTCCCTTCTGACTTCTCAACCACCAGGTAGAGCTCTGTAATTTCCAAAATAAACACATTTTGAAAAAAACTATTTGGAGTTCGGTCCCACTTGAAATGACATTTAGCTTATAAAGGTTTCATAAAGCCTTCATAATGTCTTCATAAGAACTACATGAATGTGTTACAAAGCATCTATAAACGTATGTCATGCTTTATAAAGGGTTCATAAATGTGGCATAACCGAGTGACATAATCATCAATGTCAAATGTGACATAAACCATGTCGAATGTGTAAACATGTGCTTAAACGTTAATTTAAACCTAACCCTAACTAACGAAGGCCAAGTTTAATGCGTTGGTCTACCAGACCTTTCGCACACTTGGGCGGAAGTGTCTGGGAAAGAGATGAGGTGTAATTTGACTAACGTGTGGCATCCTTCAGCACAACGTGTCACCCTTTATTAACCTCTTGGGGCTATGTGGGACGCTAGCGTGCCACCCGTGGTGCACCCTATCAACAGCAGGTGCATTTCAAGAGCGGCAAATTTGAAACCAAATAAATGTCAAAATTCTAATTTTTCAAACATACAACTATCTTACACCCTTTGAAAGATAAACATCTCCTTAATCTAACCACGTTGTCCGATTTCAAAAAGGTTTTACGGCGAAAGCATAAAGTTAGATTATGTTAGGAGAGTACATTGACAATAGCTGTGTGTAATGTTTTGTCAATTCAAAGACAGGCGTCACCAAAACCATAAAATCAGCTAAAGTTATGCACTAACCTTTGACAATCTCCATCAGATGACACTCCTAGGACATTATGTTAGACAATACATGCATTTTTAGTTCTATCAAGTTCATATTTATATCCAAAAACAGCGTTTTACTATGGCGTTGATGTTCAGGAAATCGTTTCCCTCCAATAACCGGCAGTCAAGTCAGCACAACAAATTAAATAATTAATATTAGAAAACATTGGTAAAATATTATATTGTCATTTAAAGAATTATAGATTTACATCTCTTGAACGCAATCGACTTGCCAGATTTAAAAATAACCTTACTGGGAAATCACACTTTGCAATAATCTGAGCACTGCGCCCAGAAAAATACGCTTTGCGATACAGACTAACCGCCATGTTGGAGAGACCTAAAATCGAAAATACTATGTAAATAATCCATTACCTTTGATTCTCTTCATCAGATGTCACTTCCAGGAATCCCAGGTCCATAACGAATGTAGTTTTGTTCAAAAAAGCTCATCATTTATGTCCAAAAAGCTCCGTGTTGTTAGCACATGATCTAAGCCCGCCGGACTTCACTTCATGAACGAGGGGAAAAAATATATTTACGTTCGTTCAAACATGTCAAACGTTGTATAGCATAAATCATTAGTGCCTTTTTTAACCAGAACATGAATAATATTCAAGGTGGACGAATGCATTCTCTTTTAAAACGTATTGGAACGAGAGTACCCAACATGACCTCGCGCGCCACAGTCTAATCGGCCATCACCGTTCCAAGGCTCTTGTTTGGTCAGATCTCACAGTAGAAGACTCAAAACACTTTGTAAAGGCTGGTGACATCTAGTGGAAGCAATAGGAAGTGCCAAAACATTAATAAGCCCCTGTGTGTTTCAATGGCATAGGCTTAAAGGTAATTCAACACATCAGGTATCCACTTCCTGTCAGAATCTGTCTCAGGGTTTTGCCTGCCAAATGAGTTCTGTTATACTCACAGACACCATTCAAACAGTTTTAGAAACTTTAGGGTGTTTTCTATCCATATATAATAAGTATATGCATATTCTAGTTACTGGGTAGGATTAGTAACCAGATTAAATCGGGTACGTTTTTTTATTCAGCCGTGAAAATACTGCCCCCTAGCCCCAACAGGTTAAAGAGAAATAATGGAAATGGGCAGGGTTTAGCCATAATTATGACTTTGTGGCTGCGTTAACAAGTGACGACCATGCAGGGGGAATGTTTTTGCTAGCTAAGGACATAGCCTAATGACAAATAATTTACTCAGTAAAGTGACTCCCATAGAATATTATGGTCACAATTGTTGATATTACAGACTTATATGTGCTGTGAGCGCAATAGCCTGGGGATAACGTTCCACCAAGAAACACTTACCTTGATGAAAGCCCCCAACATAAGGAAATTGAAATTGGCTTTCTTCTGGAACCAAGTTACATGTCCCTCAGTATTCAAACACACAGACAACAATATAACGAGCCATGTCGTGCAGTGATGGGCTCAGTCAGGCCTTTGACACATTCACCCACTCACCTGCTGAAAGATCATCCTACCGATCCTCGACTTCGGTGATGTCATCTATAAAATAGCCTCCAACACTCTACTCAACAAACTGGATGCAGTCTATCACAGTGCCATCCGTTTTGTCACCAAAGCCCCATACACTACCCACCATTGCGACCTGTACGCTCTCGTTGGTTGGCCCTCGATTCATACTCGTCGCCAAACCCACTGGCTCCAGGTCATCTACAAGTCTCTGCTAGGTAAAGCCCCGCCTTATCTCAGCTGACTGGTCACCATAGCAGCACCCACCCATAGCACGCGCTCCTGCAGGTATATCTCACTGGTCACCCCCAAAGCCAATTCCTCCTTTGGTCGTCTTTCCTTCCAGTACTCTGCTGCCAATGACTGGAACGAACTGCACAAATCTCTGAAGCTGGAGACTCATATCTCCCTCACTAGCTTTAAGCACCAGCTGTCAGAGCAGCTCACAGATCACTGCACCTGTACATAGCCCATCTGTAAACAGCCCATCTATCTACCTTCCTCACCCCCATACTGTATTTATTTATTTATTTATTTATCTTGCTCCTTTGCACCCCAGTATCTCTACTTGCACATTCATCTTCTGCACATCTACCATTCCAGTGTTTACTTGCTATATTGTAATTATTTCGCCACCATGGCCTATTTATTGTCTTAACTCACCTCATTTGCACTCACTGTATATAGACTTTTTGTTTTCTTTTGTTCTACTGTATTATTGACTGTATGTTTTGTTTATTCCATGTGTAACTCTGTTGTTGTATGTGTCGAATTGCTACGCTTTATCTTGGCCAGGTCGCAGTTGCAAATGAGAACTTGTTCTCAACTAGCCTACCTGGTTAAATAAAGGTGAAATAAAATAAAAATCAGCCACAAAAAGTTGGCACCATTGTAATAGGTTGTAATCAAGCCCTGGTCTCCAGCATGAGAACAGAAGATGAATACAGTATTCTCAGGTTGGACTACTTCAAATCATCTTGTCTCTGGCACACACACACACACACACACACACGCACGCAAGCTTTGTAGGTCCATAAACCCATTTAAATACCTCTCATTTTCTGAGTCAAAATACAAGCCAAGATCTAACGCTCAGATTTGTTTTAACAAGACTTTATAAAAATAAGCATATGCAACATGAACCTATAAAAACAGTTCTGTAGCCATGTGATTTGTGCTGTAGGCTATAGGCCCAATACGTTATCACCGCATATTGGCTTTGCTTGAATTGCCCTGCCAATTCATTGTTGCTTGAACAATTTTATAAAATTACATTTCAAAATTTGAGGTAGGCTATATGATCATGGTGGTTTGAAAAGTTTTGAAATCTCACAGTATGAACTTTGCTGTACCTTGCTTTTATGCCTGCTACATTACTGCAGACACGGTAATCTGAGCCATCCGATTGGCCAGTGGTAGACCTATAGTGCACTTGATTTGATCACCGGGCCCACCAGGAAGGCAGAGTTTGTACCTTCATACACATGAAATGGTTCCAAATTGAAACACTTTACCTACCAGTCGCACAGTGCAGCTGAATCGGTTGCACCTACTGACAACAGCACAAGACGAGAACCTTCCTAAATCAGTAGAACGTCAATACCCTATTTATTGACATTTTACGTGGTGTTCTGTAGTACTTAATTTGAAGTGAGACACCTTTGGTCATTCATAACACATCCATAAAGACTCTATATCGCATAACGTTGTAGTTTAAAGTCAGACCCCTTTGTTAATTTATAAATATTAATTTCCACAAAGTTTTCTGCCTCGGTGTCTTTAGATATTTTTGTCAGATGTTGCTATGGATACTGAAGTATAATTAAAAGCATTTCATAAGTATCAAAGGCTTTTATTGACAATCACATGAATTTGATGCAAAGAGTCAATATTTGCAGTGTTGACCCTTTTTTTCAAGACCTCTGCAATCCGCCCTGGCATGCTGTCAATTAACTTCTGGGCCACGTCCTGACTGATGGCAGCCCATTCTTGCATAATCAATGCTTGGAGTTTGTCAGAATTTGTGGGGTTTTGTTTGTCCAACCGCCTCTTGAGGATTGACCACAAGTTCTCAATGGGATTAAGGTCTGGGGAGTTTCCTGGCCATGGTCCTAAATATCAATGTTTTGTTCCCCGAGCCACTTAGTTATCACTTTTGCCTTATGGAAAGGTGCTCCATCATGCTGGAAAAGGCATTGTTCGTCACCAAACTGTTCCTGGATAGTTGTGAGAAGTTGCTCTCAGAGGACGTGTTGGTACCATTCTTTATTCATGGCTGTGTTCTTAGGCAAAATTGTGAGTGAGCCCACTCCCTTGGCTGAGAAGCAACCCCACACATGAATGGTCTCAGGATGCTTTACTGTTGGCATGACACAGGACTGATGGTAGCGTTCACCTTGTCTTCTCTGGACAAGCTTTTTCCGGATGCCCCAAACAATCAGAAAGGGGATTCGTCAAAGAAAAAGACTTTTCCCCAGTCCTCAGCAGTCCAATCATTGTACCTTTTGCAGAATATCAGTCTGTCCCTGATGTTTTTCCTGGAGAGAAGTGACTTTTTTGCTGCCCTTCTTGACACCAGGCCATCCTCCAAAAGTTTTCACCTCACTGTGCGTGCAGATGCACTCACACCTGCCTGCTGCCATTCCTGAGCAAGCTCCGTACTGGTGGTGCCCCGATCCCGCAGCTGAATCAACTTTAGGAGACGGTCCTGGTGCTTGCTGGACTTTCTTGGGCACCCTGAAGCCTTCTTCACAACAACTGAACTGCTCTCCTTGAAGTTCTTAATGATCCAATAAATGGTTGATTTAGGTACAATCTTACTAGCAGCAATATCCTTGCCTGTGAAGCCATTTTTGTGCAAAGCAATGATGACAGCACGTGTTTCCTTGCAGGTAACCACGGCGGACAGAGGAAGAACAATGATTCCAAGCACCATCCTCCTTTAGAAGCTTCCAGTCTGTTATTCCAACTCAATCAGCATGACAGAGTGATCTCCAGCCTTGTCCTCGTGAACACTCACACCTGTGTTAACGACAGAATCACTGACATGATGTCAGCTGGTCCTTTTGTGGCAGAGCTGAAATGCAGTGAAAATGTTTTTGGGGGACTCAGATAATTTGCATGGCAAAGAGCGACTTTGCAATTCATCTGATTACTCTTCATATCATTCTGGAGTATATGCAAATTGCCATCATACAAACTGAGGCAGCACACTTTGTGAAAATTAATATTTGTGTCATTCTCAAAACTTTTGGCCACGACTGTACATTTCCTTTTAATTTTACATTTTTAAAACAATACAAATACATTAAGTTTCAGAAAGTCCAGCAATGCAATTATTACATTGAATGTTATCCAGGGCTGTGAATGGTGTAGCTTGTCCCTGTGCTGGCGAAAGAATGTTTCTAGCCTCTCTGCCTGCTGGATTTAATGATGTTGGTTCCAACCTTAAAAGTAACAGCAAAGAAAGTTATCAGGTCTGTTAGTAGATGCCTTTGTCACACCATGCTGCACCAGAAATACTCTAAATGGGGAGATGGAAAACTCCATTCGATTCGTATTGTTTTATTACTATGTAACATGGCTATATCTAGGGGGATTTGTATTTAGCTGAGCCTGCTCGCTATCTACATCTACATGCAGTGAAGAAATAATGATTTGTAAAAATATTTTTTATTGTGAAACAAACAAACCCCCCCAGAGCCACATTTTGCAGCAATTACAGCTGCAAGTCTCTTGGGGTATGTCTCTATCAGCTTGGCACATCTAGCCACTGGGATTTTTGCCCATTCTTCAAGGCAAAACTGCTCCTGCTCCTTCAAGTTGGATGGGTTCCGCTGGTGTACAGCAATCTTTATGTCATACCACAGATTCTCAATTGGATTGAGGTCTGTGCTTTGACTAGGCCATTCCAAGACATTTAAATATTTCCCCTTAAACCACTCGAGTGTTGCTTTAGCAGTATGTTTAGGGCCTTTGTCCTGTTAGAAGGTGAACCTCCGTCCCAGTCTCAAATCTCTGGAAGACTGAAACAGGTTTCCCTCAAGAATTTCCCTGTATTTAGCGCCATCCATCATTCCTTCTGACCAGTTTCCCATTTCCTGCCACAGCATGATGCTGCAACCACCTTGCTTTACTGTGTGGATGGTATTCTTGGGGGGATGAGAGGTGTTGGGTTTGCGCCAGACACAGCGTTTTCCTTGATGGCCAAAAATCTTAATTTTAGTCTCATCTGACCAGAGTACCTTTTTCCATATGTTTGGGGAGTCTCCCAGAATGCCTTTTGGTGAACACCAAACGTGTTTACTTATTTATTTCTTTGAACAATGGTGTTTTCCCACTCATCCGTAAAGCCCAGCTCTGTGGAGTGTACGGCTTAAAGTGGTCCTATAGACAGATACTCCAATCTCCGCTGTGAAGCTTTGCAGCTCCTTCAGGGTTATCTTTGGTCTCTTTGTTGCAATCTAACTAATTATGTGACTTCTGAAGGTAATTGGTTGCACCAGATCCTATTTAGGGTCTTCATAGCAAAGGGGGTGAATACATATGCATGCACCACTTTTCCTTTTTTTTCTCTCTGAATATTTTAAAACAAGTCTTTTATTTTCATTTCACTATCACTAATTTGGACTGTTTTGTGTGTGTTCATTACATGAAATAAAAATCAAAATCAATTTAACCTCTATGGGCTAGGTGGGACGCAAGCGTCCCACCCGTGGTGCACTCCATCAACAGCAGGTGCATTTCAAGAGCGGCAAATTTGAATCCAAATAAATGTCAAAATTCAAATTTTTCAAACATACAACTATTTAAAAAAAAAATAGCATAAATTTAGAGTATGTTAGGACAGTACATTTACAAGAGTTGTGTGTAATGTTTTGTCAATTCAAAGACAGGGTCACCAAAACCATAAAACCAGCTAAAATGATGCACTAACCTTTTACAATCTCCATCAGATGACACTCCTAGGACATTATGTTAGACAATGCATGCATTTTTAGTTCTATCAAGTTCATATTTATATCCAAAAACAGCGTTTTACTATGGCATTGATGTTGAGGAAATCGTTTCCCTCCAATAACCGGCAGTCAAGTCAGCACCACAAATTAAATAATTAAAATTAGATAACATTGGTAAAATATTATATTGTCATTTAAAGAATTATAGATTTACATCTCTTGAACGCAATCAACTTGCCAGATTTAAAAATAACCTTACTGGGAAATCACACTTTGCAATAATCTGAGCACTGCGCCCAGAAAAATACGCGTTGCGATACAGACTAGCCGTCATGTTGGGGAGATCTAAAATCGAAAATACTATGTAAATAATCCATTACCTTTGATTCTCTTCATCAGATGTCACTTCCAGGTATCACAGGTCCATAACGAATGTAGTTTTGTTCAAAAAAGCTCATCATTTATGTCCAAAAATCTCCGTCTTGTTAGCACATGATCTAAGCCCGCCGGACTTCACTTCATGAACGAGGGGAAAAAATATATTTACGTTCGTTCAAACATGTCAAACGTTGTATAGCATAAATCATTAGGGCCTTTTTTAACCAGAACATGAATAATATTCAAGGTGGACGAATGCATTCTCTTTTATAACGTATTGGAACGAAGGTACCCAACATGAACTAGCGCGCCAGGTGTCTAATGGGCCATCATCGTTCCATGGCTCTTGTTCGGTCAGATCTCCCTCCAGAAGACTCAAAACACTTTGTAAAGGCTGGTGACATCTAGTGGAAGCAATAGGAAGTGCCAAAATATTCCTCAGACCCTGTGTTTTTCAATGGCATAGGTTTAAAGGTAATACAACACATCAGGTATCCACTTCCTGTCAGAAAATGTCTCAGGGTTTTGCCTGCCAAATGAGTTCTGTTATACTCACAGACACCATTCAAACAGTTTTAGAAACTTTAGAGTGTTTTCTATCCATATATAATAAGTATATGCATATTCTAGTTACTGGGTAGGATTAGTAACCAGATTAAATCGGGTACATTTTTTTATCCAGCAGTGCAAATACTGCCCCCTAGCCCCAACAGGTTAAATTACAGGAAAAACACCAAGGGGGATGAATACTTTTGCAAGACACTATATGTCATATTATACAACGGGTGGTTTGAAATTCCCATTGTTAGAGCCTCTCCCGCCCATGATATATGAGACAACATATACATGGCCACATTCATATGAAGTGGTATTGTTACCTAGCAACCCACTACCACTACTACTTTTAAAACTACTATTCTTAGCACCTGTAAGTCATCATGGATGATTTTAAAGTCACTTCGGATTTGTTTAATCCACTAACATTTGAAGAATGTTGTCAACAAGAAGAGGAGGAGGATATGAAAGAAATTAAACAATAAGAAGAGTAAGTGGACAAGCAACCTGAGTCTGCCGTTAACATTAGACATGCAGAAATCAGTAGCGCTGCTATAGATGACATAGAAAAGGAGAGAAATTAAAAAGCTACATCAAGTCAAACCAACTTGACAGTGAAGTGCTTTCTGGAAAGGCTGTCAGAATAGGGGATAAATATTGATCTGGCAATTGTTTCAAAACAGGAGATGGGTAATATTCTCCAGAGTTTCAACGCCACCGCAAGTACTGCTAAAGGAGACCGATACGGAATCAGCAGCGT
Source organism: Salmo salar (assembly GCF_965601325.2). Lineage (NCBI taxonomy): Eukaryota > Metazoa > Chordata > Actinopteri > Salmoniformes > Salmonidae > Salmo > Salmo salar. The sequence goes on along the minus strand of NC_138301.1, from coordinate 1,528,635 downwards.
CGCTGGACTGTGGGCAGGCCTAAACCTTAACTTAAATGAGCCGCCTCTGAGCCGGTCTTGGTGCCTGATGAGAGATACTGAGTTCCTGAATTCAAACAATGTCTTTTCTGGTATCATAAAACAGCTGAGGGCAGGAACAGAACCAGCCAAGACCCGCTATAACACAGCAAGACCTAAAAATCCTCTTACTGAAAAAGGTGTGGTTTGATTTGCAGTTGCACTTTGGCCAAAGATGCAACAAAGGAAATTGCAAACTGAAGCCAGACTCCTTCGTAATAAATGAGGACAAAAATGGATTGAGATACGCAACACTGAGTTTCAATGAAGAAACCAAGAACCACAAAAATCCAATGGAAAGCGACAGAGAGAATCGTCGCGGCTGCATGTATGAAAACCTAGGGAAGGAGCTCTGCCCGGTGGCATCGCTCGAAAATTCTCTCTCTAAATTACCCGAACATGCCCCAACCTTTTATCTATACCCCAGACGAAAGCGCTCTGATAATGACAACGTGTGGTATAGCATGGAGGCAATGTGTCACGCCCTGACCATAGAGAGCCATTGTTTCTCTATGGTGTAGTAGGTCAGTACGTGATTAGGGGGTGATCTAGTATATCTATGTCTATGTTGTGTTCTAGTTTCTTTTTCTATGTTGGGGTTTTTGTATGATTCCTAATTAGAGGCAGCTGGTAATCGTTGTCTCTAATTGGGATATCATATTTAAGTAGTTATTTTTCCCACCTGTGTTTGTGGAATCTTGTGTCTGTGTAGTTGCCTATGAGCACTGCTTGAGCTTCACGTATCGTTTATTCTTTATTGTTTTGTGCGTTTCACTTAAATAAAATATGTGGAACCCAGATCATGCTGCACGTTGGTCCGAGTATGCTTCCAGTTCGTACGACGAGCGTGACACAATGGGACTTAACACGCTTTCATCAATGCTGCCCTGTCTGTGCAAGGTATAACATTTTGTTCAAATAGCCATGCTGCTATACAGCATATTAATAGAATAAACATGAAAAGAATCATTGTCATATTGTCATTATTAGTCGCTCGCTCGCTCTCTCTCTCCAGGAAGCTGGCTCATCCCGTAGGTATGCCAACCACTATATCATGACGACTACCTTCCAGTAGCTCTCCGATGCAGGTCTGGATGCCAGAGAGATAATGAGTGTGAGCGGGCACAGGGCTGAAAGCTCTCTTGGCAGCTATTGGAAGCCGTCCATGGAAAACAGGAGGAGATGGGTTAACATCATAACAGCTGTGTGCGACAACAAGGCAGTTGTTCCTGAGAAATGGTGCCTAATGAGACCCCGGCATTACACAGCTACTTCACTAACTGCACACTGAATGGAAATGTGCAATTCAATGTGTATCACAAATAAATAGCTGTCAATGCTGTGATCATCCGAAAAAAAGTGTCATTGTGGTTCCTATTCTGATCCGCTGTATCAATGTCTTTGCTACAATGTTTCAGCATTGTTTTCAGAACCATGGACAGCGTCCCTATACAATGATTCCATCTAACATTCAATTTTCCTATTCATAAACCAGACGTGCATTGTTTTCAGAACCATGAACAGCATCCCTACAAACCAAGGTTCTGGAACTGTCAACTAGCGCTTGGGTAGTTTTGCTTTACATGGCAGTCTATACGAAAATAAATAATGACCAGAGAACACCTAAAATGTCCCTTGACAACCAGTGTTAGTGAATGAGCATCACGTTTTGTCTAAAAATTGATCATTTGGGAAAAAATCTGGATTTTAAATGCTGGTAACCCATTGTATAAAAGCAATAATACACTCGGCTTCGCCTCGTGGCTATGACCACATCACCGCCATGATAAAAATGTCTTAACACATGGCCTCGAGTGTAATATTGCTTAATTTGACATAGTTGCTTATGTCACACTGTTCTGCCGCATTTATGAACCCTTTATAGAGCATGACTTACAGTCATAGATTTTTTCTGACACATTTATTTAGTGTTCATTTAAAGCGGGACCAGAAGTTCTTATTTGAGTTGTAAGTATTATGATTTTAAGGTGAACATTTTTTTTTACATGTTTTTCAAGAATAGACAGTTCAATCTACATCTCTTCCAAACGGAGGGGGCAATTATGCTGTGTCTGGGCTATCAGTGTCAATCATGCTATATCTACTCTGAGGGAAGCAAGAGAGACATAGAGAACATTGGAGGGTGGTGAAGAGAAAGAGGGAGAAAAGATACAGAAAAGAGGAAGATACAGACCCATGGAGTGAGCATTGAGCATGAAGATGGAAAAGAGATAGAAAGACAGACAGACAGGTGTCAAATGATGCTCACCTTCCTCTTCCCGCACCCAGATCACAAGCACCCCCTCACCACCTCCTTGGTAACCTTGTCATCGAGCTCCGGTGTGGCTGTCAGCCCCAGAGCCCAGTAGGATCAGCCCAGTTTAGCGTCACTCTGTGTCCCTTCCATCCTACCCCCTACCCTCCCCGTACCCCCCCCCCCCCCCTCCCCCTTGCTCAGCTCTTTCTCAAAGACATTTTAATGGAGAATCAGCAGCAATGCCCACTCAGGATTTGTTTAGTTTTTTAACGCTTTTGTGTTATTTTCACAAATTTCTGGTGAATTTACTAAATCCGTAGCATAAAACTCCAAACTGGTTACACTTGAAACGCAGAAAGTCTCAAGTTAAATAACGTGTTATTGTGAATTCATTTTGTTTGAAGAGATCTTTCAACAAAATCATTGATCCAAAATATAGGTTTACTGTGACATATCTGTAGAACTGATTTAATCACCAAAAGACAAATTAGCAATAGCAAAAAATCCAAAACACATGTTTCAAAATTGCCCTTTGATTGTAATATGCTCCAGTCCCTTACACTGTTTTCACATTAGGCAATACATTCACAGTACCCATTTAGAATTTACTACACATCCAATTTCCATAATTTCTATCCCATGTGTGATCAAAGGTGTGATCATTGAAAGACATCTCACAATCATTAATGCAAAAAATGTATTTATTATTTAGATATAATTACAACATACAGTGCATTCGTAAAGTATTCAGACCCTTCACTTGTTCCACATTTTATTACGTTACAGCCTTATTCTCAACTGGAATACATTTGTTTTTTTTCCTCATCAATCTACACACAATACCCCATAATGACAAAAAAAAATGTTTTTAGAAATGTTTGCAAATTCATAAAAATAAAAAACTGAAATCACATTTACATAATTATTCAGACCCTTTACTCAGTACTTTGTTGAAGCACCTTTGGCAATGAATATCACCTTGAGTCTTCTTGGGTATGACGCTACAAGCTTGGCACACCTGTATTTGGGGAGTTTCTCCCATTCTTCTATGAAGATGGGGTGCGTCGCCGCTCAGCTATTTTCAGGTCTCTCCAGAGATGTTGGATTGGGTGAGAAGAGAAATGATTGGTGAGAAAAGGCTCCTATTAGTTAAAATATATTTCTGTTTATGATTTTTTTTATACATTTGCAAAAAAAAATTAAAATGGTTTTCGCTTTGTCATGATTTATATTTATTTAATCCATTTCAGAAAAAAGCTAAATGTGTAAAAAATAAAGGGCTCTGAATACTTTCCCAATGCACTGTAGGTGCACTGTAATCAAATGAAACAAATAATACAAATGAAAGAAAGAAACATGTTTAGCAGGCACTAGTTTGCCTAAAGACTGTCTTGAGCATTTGGCCATAGGTTCTCATCGTCATCGCAGTAAATGTCCTCATTGTTCATGAACCTTAGGAAAAACCTTTTGGCATGGGGAATCCAAGCCTGACATAGGTCTGGATTAATTTCATGTCATCCCTCATCCATGGCCTGAAGGAGGGTGGGACGCTCATGGGGATGGCAATCATACATCTTCCACCTGTATTGTTATCATGTATTGTGCACCACTCGGGAGGCCCTGTTCTTATGTCTTTTAATGGTCCTGGCGTGACTCAGTTTGTAAGAGCATGACACTAGCAACGTCAAATGTGTGGGTTTCGGTACCCACTGGGGTCTCATACTAAAATGTGTGGAAACACAGTTGTCACTTTTGTCACACATGTTTACTGTATAGGGGATGCATTTGTTACTTATTAAAGTACATATCTGATCTTGTCAATATCAGATATTTTTTTCACTTATTGTGAAGTAAAATCATAATAGTCATCACAATATTAGTACATTACAATATATATCATACTTTATATGTTTCTACTTTACAGACATAGATTTTCATTACCTAGTTCTCAAAATATGTAGTAAACTCAGCAAAAAAAGTAACATCCTCTCAATGTCAAATGCGTTTATTTTCAGCAAACTTTTAACATGTGTAAATATTTGTATGAACATAACAATATTCAACAACTAAGACATAAACTCAACAAGTTCCACAGACATGTGACTAACATAAATTGAATAATGTGTCCCTGAACAAAGGGGGGAGGGTCAAAATCAAACAGTCAGTATCTGGTGTGGCCACCAGCTGCATTAAGTACTGCAGTGCATCTACTCCTTATGGACTGCACCAGATTTGCCAGTTCTTCCTGTGAGATGTTACCCCACTCTTCCACCAAGGCAACTGCAAGTTCCCGGACATTTCTGGGGGGCATGGCCCTAGCCCTCACCCTTCGATCCAACAGGTCCCAGATGTGCTCAATGGGATTGAGATCCGGGCTCTTCGCTGGCCATGGCAGAACACTGACATTTCTGTCTTGCAGGAAATCATGCACAGAACGAGCAGTGTGGCTGGTGGAATTGTCATGCTGGAGGGTCATGTCAGGATGAGCCTGCAGGACGGGTACTAAATGAGGGAGGAGGATGTCTTCCTTGTAACGCACAACATTGAGATTGCCTGCAAGCTCAGTCCAATGATGCTGTGACACACCACCCTAGACTATGACGGACCCTCCACCTCCAAATCGATCCAGCTCCAGAGTGCAGGCCTCGGTGTAAAGCTCATTCCTTCGACAATAAATACGAATCCGACCATCACCCCTGGTGAGACAAAACCGCGAAACGTCAGTGAAGAGCACTTTTTGCCAGTCCTGTCTGGTCCAGCGACGGTGGGTTTGTGCCCAGAGGCGACGTTGTTGATGGTGATGTCTGGTGAGGACCTGCCTTACAACAGGCCTACAAGCCCTCAGTCCAGCCTCTCTCAGCCTATTGCGGACAGTCTGAGCACTGATAGAGGGATTGTGTGTTCCTGGTGTAACTCGGGCAGTTGTTGTTACCATCCTGTACCTGTCCCGCAGGTGTGATGTTCGGATGTACCGATCCTGTGCAGGTGTTGTTACACGTGGTCTGCCACTGCGAGGACGATCAGCTGTCTGTCCTGTCTCCCTGTAGCACTGTGTTAGGCATCTCACAGTACAGACATTGCAATTTATTGCCCTGGCCACATCTGCAGTCCTCATGTCTCCTTGCAGCATGCCTAAGGCCCATTCACGCAGATGAGCAGGGGCCCTAGGCATCTTTCTTTTGGTGTTTTTCAGAGTCAGTAGAAAGTACTCTTTAGTGTCCTAAGTTTTCATAACTGTGACCTTAATTGCCTACCGTCTGTAAGCTGTTAGTGTCTTAACGACCGTTCCACAGGTGCATGTTCATTAATTGTTTATGGTTCATTGAAAAAGCATGGGAAACATGTTTAAACCCTTTACAACGAATATCTGTCAAGTTATTTGGATTTTTACGAATTATCTTTGAAAAACAGGGTCATGAAAAAGGGACTTTTTTTCTGAGTTTGAATAAACCAGTTTAACCTGTTATGGCTAGGGGGCAGTATTTTCACGGCTGGATAAAAAACATACCCGATTTAATCTGGTTACCACTCCTACCCAGTAACTAGAATATGCATATACTTATTACATATGGATAGAAAACACTCCAAAGTTTCTAAAACTGTTTGAATGGTGTCTGTGAGTATAACAGAACTCATTTGGCAGGCAAAAACCTGACAAGGTTTCAGGCAGGAAGTGGCCTGTCTGACAAGGTGTCGTTCTTCTTGTCTCTGTTTATTGAAGAGTGAGGATCTTAGCTGTCCCGTGACACTTCCTACGGCTGCCATAGGGTCTCAGAAGGCGGTAAAAAGCTGAATCGTGGCTTTGCAGGCTCTGGCTGAAACAAAGTAGCGCGTTTGGGTAGTGGCTGGTTACAGTACTGTGAGACTCAGGCTCGTGCCCGCGTCGACCGAAAGCTTTGTTTACTTTCCTCAGTTTAGCTAAAAGGAGATTCCTGGTCGGAATATTATCGCTTTTTTATGAGAAAAATGGCATAAAAATGGATTTTAAACAGCGGTTGACATGCTTCGAAGTACGGTAATGGAATATTTAGATTTTTTTTGTCATGAATTGCGCCATGCGCGCGACCCTGATTTACCATTTCAGATAGTGTCTGGGACGCACGAACAAAACGCCGCTATTCGGATATAACGATGGATTATTTTGGACCAAACCAACATTTGTTATTGAAGTAGCAGTCCTGGGAGTGCATTCTGACGAAGACAACAAAAGGCATGGCGCAATTCGTGACAAAAAAATTCTAAATATTCCATTACCGTACTTCGAAGCATGTCAACCACTGTTTAAAATCAATTTTTATGCCATTTTTCTCGTAGAAAAGCGATAATATTCCGACCGGGAATCTCCTTTTCGGCAAACAGAGGAAAAAATCACAAAGACGGGGGCGGTCAGGTCACGCGCCTAAGCCCAGAGTCTCTTGATCGGCCACTTGAGAAAGGCGATAATGTGTTTCAGCCTGGGGCTGGGATGACGTCATTCAGGTTTTTCCCGGGCTCTGAGCGCCTATGGACGACTTAGGAAGTGTCACGTTAGAGCAGAGATCCTTAGTAAACGATAGAGATGGCAAAGAAGTTCCAGAAATGGTCAGACAGGCCACTTCCTGTAAAGGAATCTCTCAGGTTTTGACCTGCCATTTCAGTTCTGTTATACTCACAGACACCATTCAAACAGTTTTAGAAACTTTAGGGTGTTTTCTATCCATATGTAATAAGTATATGCATATTCTAGTTACTGGGTAGGAGTGGTAACCAGATTAAATCGGGTATGTTTTTTATCCAGCCGTGTCAATACTGCCCCCTAGCCCTAACAGGCTAGAACCTTTGGGTTTACCAAATGTTTTAGTGATTATCAATTAAGAAACTAAATTTGCTTCTCTGCATCTCAAATCAAAACGTATGTCACATGCGCCGAATACAACAGGTGTCAACCTTACTGTGAAATGCTTACTTACAAGCCCTTAACCAACAATGTAGTTTTAATAAAATACCCCCAAAAAAGTAAGCGATAAGCAAAACAAATAATTAAAGAGTAACAGTAAACAACAATAGCGGGGCTATCTACGGGGGTACCGGTTCAGAGTCAATGTGCGGGGGCACCGGTGTCGAGGTAGTTGAGGTAATTATGTACATGCAGGTAGGGTTATTTAAGTGGCTATGCATAGATGATAACAGATTGTAGCAGCAGCGTGGGGGGGTGCAAATAGTCTGGGTAGCCATGTGATTAGCTGTTCAGGAGTCTTATGGCTTGGGGGTAGAAGCTGTTTAGAAGCCTCTTGGACCTAGACTTGGATGTCCGGTACCGCTTGCTTGTGCGGTAGCAGAGAGAACAGTCTATGACTAGGGTGGCTGGAGTCTTTGAACATTTTTAGGGCCTTCCTCTGACAGAGCCTGGTGTGGAGGTCCTGGATGGCAGGAAGCTTGGCCCCGGTGATGTACTGGGCTGATAGTTAGACAAGCTAGCTACTCTAAGATCGATAGCTGGAAATGGCTTCTTGGTAGCTAGTTTTGAAGTTTGGGAACCTATCTGGTAAAGCCAACTTCTGGAAATGTCTATGTGACTGGTAGTATTACAGAGAAACAACAAAAAGTTACTTTTAAAGAAAGAAAAATGTACAGGACAAATCTGAGGAGGTATGTGCCCCTGTGCCCCCTATGGGCATGACACCTGTTTCTAGATGAAACACTGATTGTGTTTGGTGAAAAAGTGACTAAGATTTTGTGTGTTGTCATTAGTCCTTTGAAAATGTGTTTAGAGTTTTAAAACAATTGCCTTTTTGATGATCTGTTTTGAGTTTTGTACTAAGAGTTGTGAAAATTGCACCAAAGCAAAAACAAATGTTTTAAACATGCCACTCCTTTACTCTCAACTGAGACTGTGGGTTCTTAATCTCTAGTCCTTGCTCAGTGCCATTGGAAACAATCGAATTGTGTGAGTGAGTGAGTGAGTGAGTGAGTGAGTGAGTGAGTGAGTGAGTGAGTGAGTGAGTGAGTGAGTGAGTGAGTGGGCTAATGGAGCAACCAGATGGTTGGAGCTAGGTTTTGGGTTTGTAGATAGATAGTTGAAATGTTACTGATAGTGCATCTGTAGACTATAGTTTTTATCATACCCACAAGGTGGCTTGGTGGTGAATGACAATGCCATTACATTGATACATATCAACACTGCATGTGCCAATCCTGGTAGATGTCAGATAAACAGTGCCTTCAGAAAGAATTCACACTCCTTGACTTTTCCCAAATTTTGTTGTGTTACAGCCTGAATTTAAAATGGATTCAATTGAAAGTGTGTGTCACTGACCTACACACAATTCCTCATAATGTCAAAGTGGAATTTTCACGAATTCATTTAAAATGAAAAGCTGTAATGTCTTGAGTTAATAAGTATTTAACCCCTTTATTATGGCAAGCCTAAATAAGTTGAGAAATTTGCTTAACCTCTATGGGCTAGGTGGGACGCAGGCGTCCCCCCCGTGGTGCACTCCATCAACAGCAGGTGCATTTCAAGAGCGGCAAATTTGAATCCAAATAAATGTCAAAATTCAAATTTTTCAAACATACAACTATTTTACACCCTTTGAAAGATAAACATCTCCTTAATCTAACCACGTTTTACGATTTCAAAAAGGTTTTACGGCGAAAGCATAAATTTAGAGTATGTTAGGACAGTACATTTACAAGAGTTGTGTGTAATGTTTTGTCAATTCAAAGACAGGGTCACCAAAACCATAAAACCAGCTAAAATGATGCACTAACCTTTTACAATCTCCATCAGATGACACTCCTAGGACATTATGTTAGACAATGCATGCATTTTTAGTTCTATCAAGTTCATATTTATATCCAAAAACAGCGTTTTACTATGGCATTGATGTTGAGGAAATCGTTTCCCTCCAATAACCGGCAGTCAAGTCAGCACCACAAATTAAATAATTAAAATTAGATAACATTCGTAAAATATTATATTGTCATTTAAAGAATTATAGATTTACATCTCTTGAACGCAATCAACTTGCCAGATTTAAAAATAACCTTACTGGGAAATCACACTTTGCAATAATCTGAGCACTGCGCCCAGAAAAATACGCGTTGCGATACAGACTAGCCGTCATGTTGGGGAGATCTAAAATCGAAAATACTATGTAAATAATCCATTACCTTTGATTCTCTTCATCAGATGTCACTTCCAGGTATCACAGGTCCATAACGAATGTAGTTTTGTTCAAAAAAGCTCATCATTTATGTCCAAAAATCTCCGTCTTGTTAGCACATGATCTAAGCCCGCCGGACTTCACTTCATGAACGAGGGGAAAAAATATATTTACGTTCGTTCAAACATGTCAAACGTTGTATAGCATAAATCATTAGGGCCTTTTTTAACCAGAACATGAATAATATTCAAGGTGGACGAATGCATACTCTTTTATAACGTATTGGAACGAGGGTACCCAACATGAACTCGCGCGCCAGGTGTCTAATTGGCCATCATCGTTCCATGGCTCTTGTTCGGTCAGATCTCCCTCCAGAAGACTCAAAACACTTTGTAAAGGCTGGTGACATCTAGTGGAAGCAATAGGAAGTGCCAAAATATTCCTCAGCCCCTGTGTTTTTCAATGGCATAGGTTTAAAGGTAATACAACACATCAGGTATCCACTTCCTGTCAGAAAATGTCTCAGGATTTTGCCTGCCAAATGAGTTATGTTATACTCACAGACACCATTCAAACAGTTTTAGAAACTTTAGAGTGTTTTCTATCCATATATAATAAGTATATGCATATTCTAGTTACTGGGTAGGATTAGTAACCAGATTAAATCGGGTACATTTTTTTTATCCAGCCGTGCAAATACTGCCCCCTAGCCCTAACAGGTTAACAAGTCACATAACAAGTTGCACTCACTCTGTGTGCAATAATAGTGTTTAACAGGATTTTTTAATGACTACCTCTTCTCTGTAAGGTCGGTCAGTCGAGCAGTGAATTTCAAATGCAGATTCAACCACAATGACCAGGGAAGTTTTACAATTCCTTGCCAAAAAGGACATTGAATATCCCTTTGAGCATGGTGAAGTTATTAATTACACTTTGGGTGGTGTATCAATACACCCAGTCATTACAACTCAGTTGCCAGAGAATAAGGAAACCGCTCAGGGATTTCACCATGAGGTCAATGGTTACATATTTTAATGGCAGTGATAGGAGAAGAACTGAGGATGGATCAACAACATTGTAGTTACTCCACAATACTAACCTAAATGACAGAGTGAAAAGAAGGAAGCCTGTACAGAGCATACACTGGAGTTGCTTACCAAGACAACATTGAATGTTCCTGAGTGGCCTAGTTATAGTTTTGACTTAAATTGGCTTGAAAATCTTTGACAAGTCTTAAAGATTTCTGACTATCAATGATCATCACCCAACTTGACAGAGCTTGAAGAATTAAAAAAAATATTTTGGGGCAAATATTGTACAATCCAGGTGTGTAAAGCTCGTACAGATTTACCCAGAAAGACCCACAGCTGTAATCGCTGCTGAAAGGTGAGTCTGGCATGTATTGACTGAAGGGTGTGACTACTTATGTAAATGAGATATTTCTGTATTTCATTTTCAATACATTTGCAAATATTTCAAAAAACACGTTTTCACTTTGTCATTCTATGTAGATGAGTGAGAAAAAGGCACTGTACCTGATCACTCACTCCCTCACTCACTCACTCCCTCTTGTCTTTCTCTTGGAGGATATTGCACATTATAAAGGTCCCAATCTGTGATATATGTACTGTATATTTTATTATTAAGGAGTGGGCCTTTAATGCTGTGAGGTGTTTATTAATACACATGGCAGTCATAGACACCGAAACACATAAACAAACATTACATATAGGCCCACATAGTGGAAGTGGATGGGAGATAAAGGAGGGTATGGGTGATTTTTATAATATTTTTAATGTTTATTATCTTTCTTGGTTGATTTTCTATATTTCATATGTTTTCTTCCGGTCTGGCCTGTGAGCAGGAAGTTTGCATTTAGAATATTTTACATTGGGAAAGTATAATCCAAGGGTTCCATAAAAGACAGAAATGTAAACCTCGCTTCTAAAGAATAAAGAGAGCGAGAGTAATAGAAAGAGGGAGAGAGAGCGTGACAGAGAAAGAGAGAGGATGGGGAGAAAGCGAGAGAGAGGACAGACATCGATTCTCTCTCCGAAGCACAGAGAAAAGAAATGACTTATGCTGTTTGCTTCTGGTTTAGTGGAAGGAAGGCCTTTGGGCTAGCATTGTCAGGATGAAGGATGTTGCCAGATCTGTAACTAGACTCTGAATGGTCAATAAACAGGCCCCTTTAATATTTTATAGCTCAAAGAAGACATTAGCATAAATATTACTAGAGGGTCAGCATTTTGAAGTATTGTTGTTGTGAAGAAGCCACATTTTTATCCTCATTCAAACAAAGCATGCATCGAGGAGGTGTCACACCCTGACCATAGAGAGCCCTTGGTTCTCTATGGTGTAGTAGGTCAGGGCGTGACTAGGGGGTGATCTAGTATTTCTATGTTGGTGCTAATATGGTTCCCAATTAGAGGCAGCTGTTTAACGTTGCCTCTGATTGGGGATCATATTTAGGTAGCCATTTCCCCACCTGTGTTTTGTGGGATATTGATTGATTGTTAGTGTGTTTGGGCACCTTGTCTTCACAGTCATTGTTATTTTGTTTTGTTAGTGTCACTTAAATAAATATGTGTAACTATACTCATGCTGCGCCTTGGTCCGATCATTTTCAAGAACGTGACAGGAGGATTTGAAATGTACACATTGTGACAGCCAACAACTATCTTGCTTTTGAAACTGTGACGCACTTTGTGTATTCACTTTGTTTTACCTGAGGAAGAGTAGGTTCGCAAACACAAGACAGGCCTGCGCCACGCTGATAATTCAACGGCTGTCGCATTTTTCATTTGATATAGTGTGGGCAGAGGAAGTGCTATCGGCTAACACGCGTCCTGCAACTGTCCCTTGGCATTTCATCCTATAATTAACTAGACTTATCTAGATCTACAGACATCGCTGTAAGTATAAGCTGCAGGGATCTGTGAGTCGAGCGATATCCGCAAACAAAATGGTGAGACTATTTATGGATAAGATTTACTCATGTGCCATGTGAAGAACGATTTGAGAAGTGGCTACAGATAGCATGGGAACCCTTAGTGCTATACAGTATCTGTATGAGAAACATGGAAGCTGCATCTAATTGTGTCATATAAACTGCATGTGAATGTAGTTGGGGTGGTTTTGTGAACCACAATTGTGATGACCTTGCCTGAGCTAGAATATTTATATTTAATCTTAATTGGCTAACAGTCCTGACATGCAGGATCACAGATTTGAACCCCAGTTGACACATGAAAATGCAGTAATATACAATTGCACTGTTTTTTGTTGTTTATCAATAAGTACAAATGGAGTTCACACCTGGCAGCAACATGCCATTTTTTAAGAAACTTTCTTTAGAACTATTAACTGTCATATAACACAATTACAGTATATTTGTTGTGACAAGCAGTGACCAATCAGCTGTTGGCGTCCGTCTACATGAAGAGTAGCAGTCCCTTGCTAAGCCTCATCGATACACAAAGTGTGTCACACAACGCAACAGTAAAGCGTGCTCTTAGGCTGCAGCAATGTTACAAAGCCTGACAAATCTCCCGCACAAGAGTTACCTGCCCTGTCTTGTTTTGCACTTCAAAGATGGTACTTTCTTTCTTCCAATGCCCCCCCCCCCCCCCCTAGCTTCACTTACATGCTTCATTGAGTCAAGAGCTTTTATGGTGGGTGGTTAGAAGATGAACTGAGCGCTGACACTAATTATATTGAGAGAAAGTGGTGGGTAGTCGATCACGGGCAGTTGGGGAGATGGGTGGTGATAATGATTTGGTGAATGAATTCAGGAAAGACTTGAATTAAAAGGTTGCGGCTAGGTTATGCAGGTTGGATGGATGCCTATTCACTTTACTCTTGATGGGGTCTTGTACAATGATGGTGATGTTAATGATTAATGAATATAGGAGTGGTTCGAGAGTAATGGTTGAGGCCAGGTTGTATGCATGCCTGTTGGATTTACTCTGGAGGGGGTCATGTAGGAACCTGGAGTGAAGCACCTGTACGGTTTGGCGGTACTTTTGAGAGGTCTAGGTGGTGCAGCAGCCCAAGGCAGTCCGTTAATTCACATGGGAAGTTTGCATGGAGAGGTAAGAAGGAAGCAACTGTTGCTTTTCTAGGGTTATATGACCCGCAGCAGTCGCTGATGGTAGTACCGCATAAAGCTTGTTAGTGTGGCTGTACCTGATTTTAAATTGAATTCGAGGAGACCGGAAAAGACAGAAAAATAGATTAACTCTGGTGGACCCTCTGTTATATTACAAATTTTTTGACGTAGTAATATTACAAAAAAAATTAGCAATGGCTCATTCCAGAGAAGACAAGCTCCCGCATTATGACATTGGCCAGTACAGAAATTTGACATCTATGAAAGATGTGTTCGCAATCTAAAAGCAATCTTCCTATTCATTTCCAGTGCTGCTTTATGACAATACTACGTCATACCGGCTGTATTTCTGCTTGCATAAATGGCAAGAGTTCATGATACACATAAAAACATGAAATGACCCCAGGAATTGATAGAACATAGCTCAGAGATGCACCAAAACTATATAACATTCAAAATGGGTAAATCTTTCCTTTAAGTCCTCTCTCTCTTCCGCTCTCTGCAACTCTGTCTCCTACACCATTTTTTGCTCTCGCAAACTCACTCTTTCTGTCTCTTTTACTGTTCCCTCTTTGCTCTCCTCTCGATCTTTCTCTCTCCCTCTCATTCATGCTCTCTCTCCATCTCTCTCCCCCTCTCCTCCCTGTTCTTTCCCGTTAACCAACCCTTTTGAAGGGGGTAAAAAAGCAGCCTTCACTGGTATCGCCGAGATTTCTTTCTTCTCACGTCAAGAGCAGCACTCGGCACCGGAGGCAATTCATATATTGTTTCAAAGACTAAAGAAACACAATCATAAGCAGCACAAGAAAGTTGCACAGCATGACAGGCACACACACACAACCTCACAGAGGAGAGAAGAGCAAGAGAGAGAGGTGTTCGCAAAGGAGCTGGGTTCTACTGTTCTGGTGTTTCTGCATCCTGTTAGGACTACTGTATTTGATGAAACTTTATACAGAGTTTAGCAGACGATAGGTCCTCGTTTGTCATTAGCGTGTATCAGTGTTTTGTTTAGTTTGTTGTGTCATCACATTCCCTGTACAAACTCAGACAAGTCCCTTGTAGCCTGACAATGTTCCTAGGGACTTCTGATGCGCTCAGTGTGTTGCATACTGCTGTCCAGTGGCTCCACCCATGCCATGGCTGCTATGCAAATGACTTTGGCTGTGTCTCAATCCAAAGGCAGCTAGCTGCCTGCTGCCTACCTGGCAGCATCATGTGATAACATATTCAACCGAGCGCAAGACTTTTGTTTACATTGAAGCCACTGTAGCAGCGTGAGCAACTAGTGCTGTCAATTCAGTGAACAACTATCACAAAATGGACATTTTTGTCAACAAGTAACAGAATCGATCTCCTCCTCTCGCATATTGCTTGGTCTGCTGCTCCATCGTCGTTGGAAATATGACAGGTAAGCTTGAATGCATGAAAGAGGCTACGGTTTTTTGAGAAAGCTAAAGAAGCTATTTTACTGACTTTTTACAAATGATTAATAGCCACAATAGTGCTGTTTCACTGTGAAGCTAATATTGTATTAGAGCTGCTATTTTTCTATATCCAATATACAGTAATTATATGAATTCATATCAAACAGGAATATATATTCAAAGAAATGAGCACAGCATTGTAACATTATTGATGCCTTTCTCTCTCCCTGCAGGGGATTAGACAGATGAACTGCTGTCACCAGATGCCCAAGCCTCAAAACCAGAAACGTGTGGCGACTTGTCATTTTAGAATAAATGGTAACAGCTTTATTGGTTTTCCTGTATCTGTGCATGAGTCCTTAAAACACTGTCCATTGTACAAAATGCCATTCCCAAGTGAGAGACATCTCAAGGAGATAAACTTCCAACATTCATAAGCTTGTTCAGTAGACCTACTGTACACGACAGCTACAGTTTTTTTTTATAAATATACACAGGACAGGAGTTTACAGGTTTTTGTTCCAGCCCTTCACTAACACCTCATTCAACTAATTGTGGTCTAAATGTAAGACTTTTTAATTTTATTTATTTGCATTATTAACCCCTACACCACCCCCCCCCCCCCCCCCCCCCTCTTCAGAGGACAAATATCTTTTAGTTTTTTAACAGCTACATATACATACATTTTACATATACATTTTACATACATGGTACTTTTATATAAAGCAGTCACATAACAATAATAAATTACTGAACATAAACTTTTTAATCCCAACGCTCAGCCACTCCCTGCCCATCCCCTTATCACCATAGACCACCCTCATTTGGTTTCCATGTGCCATATATTTTTCAATTGGGCTGTGATGTTTTACCAAATATTTATACCTTTCGAGCTAAAGATGAAAACCTTTCCTACGAGTATTATTATACACTGCTCAAAAAAATTACGGGAACACTTAAACAACACAATGTAACTCCAAGTCAATCACACTTCTCTGAAATCAAACTGTCCACTTAGGAAGCAACACTGACAATAAATTTCACATGCTGTTGTGCAAATGGAATAGACAACAGGTGGAAATTATAGGCAATTAGCAAGACACCCCCAATAAAGGAGTGGTTCTGCAGGTGGGGACCACAGACCACTTCTCAGTTCCTCATCAGGAGCATGCCCAGGCATTGTAGGGAGGTCATACAGGCACGTGGAGGCCACACACACTACTGAGCCTCATTTTGACTTGTTTTAAGGACATTACATCAAAGTTGGATCAGCCTGTAGTGTGGTTTTCCACTTTAATTTTGAGTGTGACTCCAAATCCAGACCTCCATGGGTTGATAAATTGGATTTCCATTGATTATTTTTGTGTGATTTTGTTGTCAGCACATTCAACTATGTAAAGAAAAAAGTATTTAATAAGATTATTTCATTCATTCAGATCTAGGATGTGTTATTTTAGTGTTCCCTTTATTTTTTTGAGCAGTGTATATTGCACTAACTGGACACAAAAATAAAGTTCTAAAACCAAGAAAACAATTTCTAATATACCTCCTCAGTCTCCTGTAATTTGAAAAAACTCATTTGAATTGAATAATAATATATGCTCAACTATCACTTTTCACTCTTAACAATGTCACCAAGCTTCTCGACACATAGAACCCCCATGATGCTCTGTGGCACAATCCCAATACAACTCACTAGGTTCAATCTCTGATCCTAATTCTTTGATTGGATGGACAAAATGTCAGTTCATACTGCAAAAGCTTTGATTGGTTGGAGGACGTCCTCCGGAAGTGGTCAATGTTACCATGTATGTCTATGGAAAGGGGTGAGGCCTACGAGCCTCCTAGGTTTTGTATTGATGTCAATGTAGCCAGAGGAGGACGGAAGCTAGCTGTTCTCCGGCTACACCATGGTGCTACCCCAGACAGTGCTGTTGAAGTTACTGTAGACCTTCATTGCAAACAGTGTATTTTAATCAATTATTTGGTGACATATTAGTATATTTAATATAGTTTATCTAAAAAGGTTAACTTTTTTATGTTTCACTATTTTTATTTTTATGAAATTTCACTGAGGAGGATGGTCCTCCCATTCCTCCTCTGAGGCGCCTCCACTGATGTCTACTTCACCTTATTTTTTAACGATCCAATACGCAATGTGGTACACTTGTCATAATTAGGTTTTAGTCCAGAGAGTCTAGAAAGATGATCAAGATCTTCAATGAGACTGTGCAGGGATCCAGATTGCAGACTTGAGTCATCGGCATACATTAACACTTTTGTTTTTTTATCCTGGATTTCTTACCCCTTGATGTTCTTTTTGGATCTAATTTTAATAGCTAGCATTTCAATGGCCATAATAAATGGATATGAAGACTTGCATACAGTGCAATCCCCTTGGACAGAAATCCCATCTGAATTTTAGAATGAGCTTAATTTACAATGACCTGAAAAATCTACATGATAAACAATAACATGGGTGAATCTATTTCTATCTCAAATCAGAGTTTATTGGTCGCGTACACAGATTAGCAGATGTTATAGCAGGTGCAGCGAAATGCTTATGTTTTTAGCTCCAACAGTGCAGTAAGTGTATAACAGTTTGATGTTGCACTCTTCTGAATCAAATCTTGGGATATGATGATTATCCTGGTGGCTGAGTGTTTCCCAGGTTCTTTACATATGTCTGGCTGTCAGGGTGGGATGTCCTTCAACCCTAAACAAGCACAGACAAGTGGGGAGAAATTAAGCTCACTGCTCAAATTTTAGTGCTGGTTCAAGTTGCTGACGCCACAACTACCTTTTAATCTCTCTCTTGAAAAATGTATCTTTCCCAGGGACATGAAGCAAGCTAAAGTTATACCTCTGTATAAGAAGTGGATAACGTCTGAGCCTTGGAATTATAGGCCTGTATCTATCCTCAATATAACATCAAAGATCCTGGATAGAGTTGTATATGAGCAAATGTATGAATATGTCAACAAACAATTTCATTCAATGCCATTTTGACTATGCTATGCTAGTAATTAATGGTTTGGGGGCTTATCTAAGCTTCTGAAGGGGAAGCTCCAGATAGTCCAGAATAAGTTGATCAGGGTAGTATTGAAGATGAGTCCACGTGCTCACATAGGCCAGAGCTGCTTTCAGGAACTCAACTGGATGACTGTTTAGGCTAGGGTGTCCCAGATAAGACTGGGTTTGGTTTACAGGAGTGTTTATGGTTCTGCATCAAGATATCTAAATAATTACTTTCCCCATGTTAGGGATGCACACAATCACAGCACCAGAAAATGTGTGCTTATACAAGTTCAGGAGTAATACCGGAAAAGGTACTTTCTTGTATACTGGAGCCTCAGAGTGGAATGTGTTGCCTCTGATCATAAATACAATGTACTCTCTGGGCAGCTTTAAAAATAAAGGAAAAAACTGTTTCATGTCTTCTGTGCCCATTTGAATGTACCTTATGATGCAACTGCAATGATGTGATGGATGTTCTTCTTCTTTGTTTTTATGTTTTATTGTCTCACTGTCATACTGTGTGCAACCGTGTTGGATCTTGCCAAAATATATTGTCTAAAGACGACTACAATGGAACAGACTTTATTGTGTTATCCTCAATTATTTTACTCATGTGCATGTGTGGCTTTTCAAGTTTTATGTGTGCTTGTTTTTTTTAAATGGTTGAATTAATAATCTAAACATTGCTCATATACAAGAAACAAGTAAGCCCAAGCCTGAACCCTTAGGGCCAAAAACAACTTGTGCTCTGAAGAAGAACTACATTTTTTGATGCCACTCAGTACACTTGATCTCTCCTGCTCTCCAAATGTGGTTCTACCCTGCTTGTTGGTAGGAAGAATGTGATCCCCATAGCAACAAGGCCTCTGTTCCTCTAACACTAAGATTACGGCAGATAGGAACCAGTGAGAGAGATGGATCAGACCCTGAGGAGTTGGGAGTCAAAGGCTGGGTGATTCACTCCAAGCCGTATCAAGTGGTTCAGATTCCATGACCACACTTGCATACAACATAAAATGAATTAATGTAGTGGGCATGCATTCTAAATAGTATGGTCATTGCCAGAGTCTCCAAGTCGGTGTACTGCTGCCTTAACGACAGGACACCTAATTGCCATTCAAGCCTCATCCTGTTTTAACCCCCAGTGCTGATTTGTAACACACACACACACAGGGGTGATTTACTGTATCTATGCAAACATAGGGAGAGCTTATATGCATGGTGGCCACAACCACTGAAAATGCCTAAGGTGAAAAGACCACATATAAAGATTTGACGATGAATATCTGCAATTTGCAAAACAGGATTTTTCCCAATTTATGTGCAAACTATTCCGCATTTGATTGACGGAGCCACTATTCGCTCTGTGCATCTCCGGACCTTAAGAATGAATTGGTCTCACCTGAGTAATTTTGGAAAATGGGGAGAGATTTATTCATTTATATGAATTACCATCAGCCAGTGTGAGTCAAAGAGGGAGAAATTATACTAAGTGCCTGTTGATAGCCTGAGGATGAAAGTAACACAGCTGTCTGATGTAATGCTATCTTCTCAGGTATGAGTTACTTTGTGAAATACACTTCTCCAATTCTTCCAGTCGATATTGACAAGAACAGCCTGGCACACACAAGCAAGACTCTTTTGGGGAAATGATAGATTTTTAGTTTTAGTAGTAGGTGGATTTTTGGGGAGGAGGGACCAGTGTACAGCAGAACTGCCTAACAGGAACTCTCACTACTCTCTTCCTCTTGTCATTACTTGTATTATTCACTGTTTGACCAGCACAAGAATGAGAAGTTAAATCTAGAGCCCGTACAGGCTATTGGCACTGCTGTACCTGTGTATATTGAATATACCTCAATATACAGTACCAGTCAAAAGTTTGGACATACCAACTTATTCCAGGGTTTTTATTTAGTTTTACTATTTTCTACGTTGTAGAGTAATAGTGAAGACATCAAAACTATGAAATAACACATATGGAATCATGCAGTAACCAAAAAAGTGTTAATGCATTTTATATTTGAGATTCTTCAAAGCAGCAGCCTTGATGTCAGCTTTGCACACTCTTGGTATTCACTCAACCAGCTTCATGATATAGTCACCTGGAATGCATTTTAATTAACAGGTGTGCCTTGTTAAAAGTTAATTTGTGGAATTTCTTTCCTTCTTGATGCGTTTGAGCCAATCAGTTGTGTTGTGACAAGGTCGGGGTGGTGTACAGAAGATAGCCCTATTTGGTAAAAGACCAAGTCCATATTATGGCAAGAACAGCTCAAATAATCAAAGACAAACAACAGTTCATCATTACTTTAAGACATGAAGGTCAGTCAATCTGAAAATGTCAAGAACTTTGAAAGTTTCTTCAAGTGCAGTCGCAAAAACCATCAAGCGCTATGATGAAACGGCTCTTATGAGGACCACCACAGGAAAGGAAGACCCAGAGTTACCTCTGCTGTAGAGGATAAGTTTATTAGGGTTAACTGCACCTGAGATTGCAGTCCAAATAAATGCTTCACAGAAATAAAGTAACAGACACATATCAACATCAACTATTCAGTGGAGACCGCGTGAATCAAGCCTTCATGGTCAAATTGCTGCAAAAAAAACACTACTAAAGGACACCAATAATAATAAGAGACTTGCTTGGGCCAAGAAACACGAGCAATGGAGATTAGACACGTGGAAATCTGTCCTTTGGTCTAATGAGTCCAATTTAGAGATTTGTTTTCCAACAGCCATGTCTTTGTGAGACGCAGAGTCAAGGCACACTTAACCAGCATGGCTACCACAGCTTTCTGCAGCGATACGCCATCCCATCTGGTTTGCGCTTAGTGGGACTATAATTCGTTTTTCAACAGGACAATGACCCAACACACCTCCAGGCTGTGTAAGGGCTATTTGACCAAGGAGAGTGATGGAGTGTTGCTGTCATCTGACCTCCACAATCACCCGACCTCATCCCAGTTGTGATGGTTTGGGATGAGTTGGACTGCAGAGTGAAAGAAAAGCAGCCAACAAGTGCTCAGCAAATATGGGAACTCCTTCAACACTGTTGGAAAAGCATTCCTCATGAAGCTGGTTGAGAGAATACCAAGAGTGAGCAAAGCTGTTATCAAGGTAAAGGGTGGCTAGTTTGAATAATCTCAAATATAACATATACACTGCTCAAAAAAACAAAGGGAACACTTAAACAACACAATGTAACTCCAAGTCAGTCACACTTCTGTGAAATCAAACTGTTCACTTAGGAAGCAATACTGATTGACAATAAATTTCACATGCTGTTGTGCAAATGGAATAGACAACAGGTGGAAATTATAGGCAATTAGCAACACACCTCCAATAAAGGAGTGGTTCTGCAGGTGGTGACCACAGACCACTTCTCAGTTCCTATGCTTCTTGGCTGATGTTTTGGTCACTTTTGAATGCTGGCGGTGCTTTCACTCTAGTGGTAGCATGAGACGGAGTCTACAACCCACACAAGTGGCTTAGGTAGTGCAGCTCATCCAGGATGGCACATCAATGCGAGCTGTGGCAAGAAGGTTTGCTGTGTCTGTCAGCGTAGTGTCCAGAGCATGGAGGCGCTACCAGGAGACAGGCCAGTACATCAGGAGACGTGGAGGAGGCTGTAGGAGGGCAACAACCCCGCAGCAGGACCGCTACCTCCGCCTTTGTGCAAGGAGGAGCAGGAGAAGCACTGCCAGAGCCCTGCAAAATGACCTCCAGCAGGCCACAAATGTGCATGTGTCTGCTCAAATGGTCAGAAGCAGACTCCATGAGGGTGGTATGAGGGCTCGACGTCCACAGGTGGGGGTTGTGCTTACAGCCCAACACCATGCAGGACGTTTGGCATTTGCCAGAGAACACCAATATTGGCAAATACGCCACTGGCGCCCTGTGCTCTTCACAGATGAAAGCAGGTTCACACTGAGCACGTGACAGACGTGACAGAGTCTGGAGACGCCGTGGAGAACGTTCTGCTGCCTGCAACATCCTCCAGCATGACCGGTTTGGCGGTGGGTCAGTCATGGTGTGGGGTGGCATTTCTTTGGGGGGCCGCACAGCCCTCCATGTGCTCGCCAGAGGTAGCCTGACTGCCATTAGGTACCGAGATGAGATCCTCAGACCCCTTGTGAGACCATATGCTGGTGCGGTTGGCCCTGGGTTCCTCCTAATGCAAGACAATGCTAGACCTCATGGTGCTGGAGTGTGTCAGCCGTTCCTGCAAGAGGAAGGCATTGATGCTATGGACTGGCCCGCCCGTTCCCCAGACCTGAATCCAATTGAGCACATCTGGGACATCATGTCTCGCTCCATCCACCAACGCCACGTTGCACCACAGACTGTCCAGGAGTTGGCGGATGCTTTAGTCCAGGTCTGGGAGGAGATCCCTCAGGAGACCATCCACCACCTCATCAGGAGCATGCCCAGGCGTTGTAGGGAGGTCATACAGGCACGTGGAGGCCACACACACTACTGAGCCTCATTTTGACTTGTTTTAAAGACATTACATCAAAGTTGGATCAGCCTGAAGTGTGGTTTTCCACTTTAATTTTGAATGTGACTCCAAATCCAGACCTCCATGGATTGATAAATTGGATTTCCATTGATTATTGTTGTGTGATTTTGTTTTCAGCACATTCAACTATGTAAAGAAAAAAGTATTTAATAAGATTATTTCTTTCATTCAGATCTAGGATATGTTGTTTATGAGTTCCCTTTATTTTTTTGAAGCAGTATATTTTTATTTGTTTAACCCTTTTTAATTACTAAGTGTTATTTCATAGTTTTGATGTCTTCAATATTATTTAAAAAAAATAAGAAAAACCCTTGAATAAGTCGGTGTGTCCAAACTTTTGACTGGTACTGTACCTCAAGTTCCTGTCCTTTTGACTGCCAGTAGTACACCCTCCACATCAACAGGTGCGTCTAGAGAAGAGCAGGTGCTTTAGCTCATTCTGGGGTCAAACAATTTGACCCAGCCAACTGCCCACCCAGTTTATTTCCCATCACCTTCCTCTCTTTCCCACACTCTCTTTCTTTAGTAATGGCACTCTCGATTGCTCTGCACACTTACACTGTGTGTTCCGGCTCCAATTGAGCTCCAGCTCGGTCACAAAGAGGGTTGCGGAACTGGGCAAGGCGGCCCTCTCTCCCCCCTCGCTATCCTGGCTGGCGATATTTTGAGAGGGGAAGGCTGCCACCTCTCTCCCCTCGCTATCCGGGCATGTGATATTCTGAGTGGTGGGGGCGGTACTGGGCAAGACATCCAACTCTCTCCCCCTCACTTTCCAGGCTTGTTATATTCTGCAGCAGCCAGTCAGTCCATCACACTGGCATTTAGCACTGGGTTGATGTACACTAATAGGGACTTGGCTGCCGCCTTATCAGTCCAGGGAGGACCTGGGTCAGCGGAAACGAGAGTATACATCTACATACCTGACAGTGAGGTTTTTATGATGGTACAGCCTTTAATGTTAGATAGATACATGATCTGAGTTTCTGTGAAGAGATGATATAAAAAGATATTTAGGGTAGTTATGTTGACTGTACAGTAGTCAGAAGTTTTATAGCATAGACATTTAATAGCTGTGGTCTGTTGTGTTTCACAGTAGCTGCCAATGTAATCACCATGTAAATAGGTTTGAGTGGGGACCAGATATTGTTTTTTTTCACTTGTTTTGGTTATCCGGGTATTGCTAAAACACTAAGTGATTACATTGAGTACATTTTTTGTTCAAACTTTCACATTTGTAGAGATAATACGAAACATAATTAGTTCATGGAATGCCTGGAATTAAAGCGCAAAAGCATGGAAATTAATCAAAGAATGAATAGATATGTGATTAATTTGGGGAATGTATGCAATTTCATGACCTCAGAGGATTAAATGTTAACACATTACCTCGACATGTAATCAGATTTTATGTATGTATGCTGGTGGCTTATTTCAAAAGCATTTTATCTCTTTTACTTTCCCATTTTCGAACAGCATGGAGCCAACCTTTTATCTACCTCAGGTGTCAAAGGAAAATAGGGTGCAAACCATTTTCTGCCAGAGGGTTATTTTCTCTTAATCACTCTCTCACACTCTCAATCTACCTATTATGCATTTATATCCATCTCTATCCATCCATCTTCATGCCTCAAATGATCTCTATATCTCGGTCTTATCGTCTTTCTCTCTGTCTGCGTTAGTGATTCCTTCTCACAGTCGGTATCATACTGAGCCTCTTGATCTCCTATTAACCATCCAGAGCTAATTCTCATTATCTTTTTCGCTCTCTCTCCATTTTAGTAAACGAAAAAATGAGCAGATTTTAATTTCATACATTACAAGTATGCACTATAGTGAAAATACGCCTGCTAAATCATTTAATTTGTTACCGTTTTTTTTATAAAACAGCATTTTCCCTTACCCTCCAAGATTGCGAAATCTTCTCCCCAAGTTTCATCTGCCTTTGCAGTTTCCTACATTTCTCACAAAGCCTCTCACCATTCTGCTCTCTCACCCCACCCCTCCTATCTAAATATGGGTGTTTATAAAACGGGTTGGTTGGATCCTGGATGCTAATTGGTTGATATGCAGAAGTTGTGGGACAACAAGTCCCGCAAAATACCATGACATATTAATCTCGTAATTCCACTGTCCCGCGGCCCAGTCAGGAAATTCATAAACTTCATCTCCCTATGGAAAAAAAGTGTCTACACAGTATTTTTCCATGCCACTATTTGGTTTGCAACAGTTGGGAGTTGTATAAACCTACCTGTCTGCCTCTACGACCTGTGCAACAATGTATCATTTTACAAATGCGATCTCCCTTGCCAGTAGGCTACCTAGCCCAAGAATGAACCTGAAACGAATAATTCACCATGGAAACCGAAACACTCAGAATTCCATTAGTTCATTAACCAGCACAGTGCTGCCTATGTAGGCCTATTGGATATTTATTAAATCATTATTTATTGAAGTTATTGTCTCTCATCATCATTGAATATCTGCTAGCTAGCTACATGCCAATGATTTGTTTAGCATAGCAACGTTGAATGAATATAATGAACGACTGGGTCAAAACATGACAAAAGAACTAATGACCAGCCAGCTTGGGTAGCAACTTCAGAATGCTAAATCAAATTTACTGCTTTTGTTAAAATAATGTTTTTTATTATAGAATGTAATTAACATTTATATAAATATGTTTGCAACCATTTTATAAAAGCAATAATGCCCTCAAACCCGGGAACAATCGCGTGACAACTCACTCCAAGGGCTTCGCCTCTTGTCGGGAGTTGTCACACGATAATTCTTAGGTTCTCAGGCATTATTGCTTAAGTATATTTGAGGTGGGTTGGGCTGTCAAGTCAGTTTTCATCCACCTGCTTGCTGGAGGACAGAAGTCCCCACTTAGGAGAAAGATTTCAAGAAGGATAAGGGAATAACTGTTTAAATGTAAATGGTTTATTTATTCATCAAAATATGTTAAGTTCAACAAATGACATTCATATGAATTTTGAATTCAAAATTTAAGTCAATGGTGTTTACCAGCCTTTTGCCAAGCTAGCTAACGGTAGCTAGCTAACGCGTCGGACACGATAGCTCACTAGCAGGCGATCTCGTCCTAATTATCAGCCGTTTAGAGATGAACAACTAAACTAACTAATCATAGATTCAGCAATGTGTTCATTGTGAAGACCCAGACAGTTTTTAAATCTTGAGTTAGTAACCATGCTAGCGAGCTAAAGACTTGTAGCATTTCTTTTCAGGGATAAAAGAGGGCACCTGGTCGTGTTTTAGCTTGCTAGCTAGCTGCATGCAGTGTCTGTTTATCTAACTTTCTCTTCTCACTTTTCCTTTCCCTTGTCACACCCTGACCTGAGAGAGACATTTTGTTTCTCTATTTTGGTTAGGTCAGGGTGTGATTTGGGTGGGCATTCAAGATTTGTAGTTCTTTGTTCTATTCTATGTTTTCTATTTCTATGTTGGGTTTTGTTTAGGATGATCTCCAATTAGAGGCAGATGGTCCTCGTTGTCTCTAATTGGAGAGCATACTTAAGTAGGGTTTTTTTCCACCTGGGTTTGTGGGAGATTGTTTTTGAGTAGTGTATGTTTATGTATTGCATAGTTTCACAGTGTAAATAAAATGTGGAACGACACACATGCTGCACTTTGGTCCGCTTCTCCTTACGACAACCGTGAAATCCCTATTGCAGCGGTTCCCAAACGAGGGGTCGCCTGATATGAAAATGGCGAATTTCCCAAATATATATACTTTTTTTTAATAAAAAATATCATAATATTGTCTTTGTCTCTCGAAATCGTTGTAATATGGTTAACCTTAAAAATCTAAATGACAATTGTTCAAATATAAAAGTAAAAATTCAACCAGAGAGCGCCTTTAGATCGTGTGAAAAGGTTGCACTTGACCGTTCCACATGAATCATTCCCAGGGTGAATGGATATGCTCACTACGCTATGAAACCACCCACTATTGCAGAGATTTTGATATTACCGTCCGCAATTGATATGGCGAAAACAATGTGTGGGGAGGCAGAGGCACAGAAATTCACATCAATACCTTTGTCAGATAACACTTTGAAACTAAGAATTGATGCTATAGCTAGCAATCAAAAACTCTGCACCTTATGCTCTCCAAATGGATGTTAGAGCCGAGAAACCCATGCATTGACTTTGTTGGGGGATACTATTCACGAGGCCATATTGTTCTGTCTCACGGTTCCCGAGCATCAGTGTGCTGCGTGCCTATATTGACAAAAAACAGATTCCATGGGATTGAATGGTGGGCTTTTGCACAGATGGGGCTCCATCTATCACAAGACAGCGAGCAGGTCTCTGCACTCCAGTTATGAATGAGTCTCCATCTGCCATATGGACGCATTGTATGATACACCCACTGAGCTATAATGAATACACCGAAAGCAACTGGTGGCAAAAGAGCTGAGTGCAGAACTTGGAGATATGCAGCAGGTAACTTCAGTTGTAAACTACACGAGCACGCCTGTTCACAAAACTATGTGGAGATATGGGATCAGAGCATGACAATGTTCTATTTCACACAAGGCTTGGTAGTTATCGAGGGGGTTTGTTGGAAAGATTTTTGGAATTGAGAAAGTTACTGTTGTCATTCACAATGAATGTAAAAAATGGACTTTTGTTGACTTTCTGTGAAAGAAAATGTGTCTCTTTGAATATGTAACAGACATATTTGGGAAACTGAACGAACTGAATGCAGGCATGCATGGGAAATACAAAAAAGGGATTGACCGAATCAACAAAATCCATTTGACTGTGATCCTGGCTCATTTGACATGCCTGTAAGTGAAATCGAACAGCTGATCTAGCTGTCATGTGACCAAATGCTACAGACAATACATTCACAGGTCACTATGGAGGAGTTTTGGTTCCTGACTGTGCCGTCTCCCTCCGAGCATTACAACTCATGGTAGGCTGATTCAGTGCTCTCATTTGCATTAAAAACAAATATCGATCCAGGTTGGATGTAACAGGAGAAATGAGGTGTGCACTGTCGACCTTCTCCCTTGACTTTGAGAAGCTCTGACACAAAATGCATCAAGCGCACCCATCTCATTAGTGGTGGTGAGATAAGAGAAATTATGTTTGGCTTATTTGCAATTGACTGTCATAGCCCCACATTAAAAGTATATGATGGTGAGTTGAGAATGCAATCAGAAATACTGTTAGAACGTTTTGCAATTGACTGCCATAGCCCCAATATATAAAAAAAAAAAAAACATTGCCTGTTAATTACATATTTTTTTTCAGATATCAAAATGGGGTAGTGGGCCAAAAGGTTTACAGAACCCCTTCCCTAATGTGTTGCACCAATGGTTTTTGTGTTACTAGTTAAAATTAGAGAATAAGTTATTCTAGTCTTACTGTAAACAACTTGATCAAGCCTATAGATATGAAAAACAGTAAAAAAAAATGATTGCACATTAACGATATGCGTAATACAATGGGCAATTTGCTCTAAGAAACCTTGTAGGAATATTATCCAGGCCTGTTGCTTTGAGGCATTTAAGCTCTGTTAGCATACTGGATACTTTGGCTGTTGCATTCTATGTTTTGTATTTTTTTTGGGGGGGCCGAGTATGGTTCCTAATCAGAGGCAGCTGTTTATTGCTGTCTCTGATTAGGAATCATACTTAGGCAGCCTTTTCCCACCTGTGTTTGTGGGTAGTTGTTTTATCTTTTGTTTTTCTATACATGACAGAACTGTTGGCTTGTTTTCATTTTGTTATTTTGTTCGAGTGTTTCATAGTGAAATAAAATCATGAACACTCACCACGCTGCGCTTTGGTCCCCTCTCTATGACAGCCGTTACAGTTGCTACCTTTTCAAAAGAAAAATAGTTGGTTGAACCCCTAACTCTGCATAATACTTCTTGACTCGGTTGTTTCCATACAAACCAGAACTGGTGGACAGCTTGCTGGCAACAGAGGTAAAAAAAGAGTTGAATTCATTGGCAACCTCTGCTTTTTCATATACCATCTCCCCCCTGATGTTCAGTCCAATAGTTTGTTTTTGGCAGTACTACTACAGCCTAGTTCCTTAAATGACTTCCAAAGCTTTTTAAAGTCATTTTTGTTCTCAGTGATTTTATCAGCAAAATAACCCCTCTTAGCTTCATCCATCCTGCTCTGTGCTTCATTTCTGTGATGTTTATATAGAAGAAAATCAGGCTGCTCTTGAGAGTTCTTACATGTCTTAAAGGTCTTATTTCTTGCTTTGATAGATTCTACAATCTCATGATTAAACCAAAGGCTAGATCACTGCTTTACTCTGACCCGTCTAATGGGAGCCATCACATTCACCACATCAAGGAATCTACATTTGAAGGCTTCTCAGGCACTGTCAACCCCTACAATATGAAATAGCAAATATACAACCAACTATATAAAGAGAAGACATAAAGAAGAACTCACTTTATTGCTATGTTGTTGAGGTATAGCTTAGAAAGGTACCAGGTACTTTATTGAGAAGTGCTTCATGAGGCTTACAGTGAGGGGCATAACTTTGATTTGAGATGTAGAGGGGACAACATCTGGCAGGGGTCTGGGAGTCCTACCCCAGGTAGATCAAAACACCCCATGAAACACCTTAGTGCATCTAGTGTCACATCAATTTGAATTATAGAACCTTTGATAAAAGTGGGATGGGACAAGTCCCCCAGTCCCTAGTAAAAATTGCGCCCATGCCTCGGTGTATGAAATGTGACTATTTTGCTCAGTGGTTTGTTAGGAAGACATCTTTCTGTGGCTACCTCTGATTATACCTGACTGATTCACATGCTAAGTGTACAGTATATACAGTAAGTGTATGTGTTTGTGTGTATGAACATAAATCCTTGTGTGTGTATGCATACATCCAGTTTTCTTTTCTATCAGATTAAGTACAGGGGTTGGCAGGTCGGATGGGGAAAGTAATCGATAAGAGTCGCTACATGTGAGCTTGGCCACCATTGGGACCAGTTGAAGCGTAATCATGCCAGATGATGCCAGATCACATGACACAGTTTGTTGTGGTCTGCAGGGGGATTGGTGTGAGGAATGGCGTGATGAAAAAACAATGCCCCCATCGTCTCTCATCTAACCTATCCCCCTTTCCTCAAATCAAAGTAATAGTCGATTGAACCTGCACAGCTCATCATTCAATCAAAATTGCTAACAGGGTTTCTGAGATTAAGCAAAAAACATCACGATCAGTCAATAATACAATTAAGATCATGTTCTTTTCACATGACAAAAACATTATTTTGCTTGGTACATGACACCAGAATCTCTTGAAAGATGCTGTTTTCTAAACTCTCCAGGAAATGCTGCTTTGATTGAGTGCAGCCCATAGTCATTTTGGAGCGTATGGTGTGATTCAGAGCTGTACAGCTCTGCCTTCTACATACGCTCAGATCATTAGTTAGAAAAACCCTGGTGAGTACCGGCTGTGTCCCAAATGACACCCTGTTCCCTATAAAGTGCACTACTTTTGACCAGAGCCCTAAGGCCGGGCCTTGGTAAAAAGTAGTGCACTAAATAGGGAATAGGGTGAAATTTGGGACGCAGACTTGTTCTTTTCAGAGCTGTAATAGACTTTGCCTGCCACAGTGGTAAATCATTTAAATGACTTCTGTTTGGCAGGATAGGTAATTAAATTAGCACACACTGGTATGGACGTGGCATTCATGAGATCATCATGGGGGGCTAGTTGTGTGTACTGCTGTGAAGTTGTGTGTGTGTGTAGTGGGGCTAGGTGTGTGTGTGTGTGGGGGGGGGTGAGAGTGTGGGGTGGGAAGGTGCTGGGGAGGTGTGTTTATGGATGATATCAGGTGAATATTTTCATTTTGCAGAAACTATACTGTTCATTTGACTCATTCATGGAGGAAGGCTTTTTGCTTAAAATACCAGTCTTTACTTGCAATTTTTGACAGCCTCGAATTTCAGGTTTTTGTGTTAATATTCAGCAAACTGAGTTGAAGCCAACTGTGCCTTTTGAAAGAAAAGGCCAAGCGGCTGGCTAGGGATTGATCTTTGTCAGTTGTTGTGGGCAGCCTCTCTATAGGATACCATTGTTGTTGTTTTGGTTTTCATGCTTTTATTACCATGTATTTGTATCTCCTTTAATATCCTAAACTCTGGTTGGAAGTCAAACATTTTCTATTAATATGAGTGTGTCGGGTGGGGGAGGTGTGTGTCTGTGCATAATTAATCATAATAATAATCATTTGGTGGGTGCTTATATTTGTACTACTTCACACATGTAGAAGTGTGTATTCACAATTTGTCAATTGGAAATGTGTTTTTTTTGCATATCCCAACTCTCCCTGAGACACCTTCAGTGAGTGGTTGTGTGTTTGTGCCTTCACCTACAAATAAGTGTGGGTTTCGCATTTGTATGTGTGTGTGTGTGTGCGCGCATCTGCCTCTGTGTGTGTGCCAACCAATCACACCATCACACATCCCTAATTATGCCCAAGAGGTTCTATCAAACAACACACACAAACACATTCCTCCCCCCCTTGAAAGCCTGTGCCTCGCCCTGCTAGTTGTCAATACCACTTTCTGTGTGAGTGTCACATGGCAGCGGGAAGTGAAGGCTGCCATCTGATAATAAACATAGAGACTTGTTGAGCATGACTGAAGGGCCTGCAGTAATAGTTCCCAATCATTCAAGGTACGGCAAGATTTCCGCAGTCTCCCACTGTCTCTGTGATCATCATGGCGTCTTGTGTGCTGGAAGACGGAATGTGACACTGACGGGGGCCATGTGGAGCGCTGCATGTAAAAGGTTGAGTTGGTTGAGAGCTGCGGATTGAGAGTTTGTATGTGTGTGGTAATGGGTGTGTGTAAGAATGACTCACAAACACACACCCTACCCCCACACTCCCTATACCCCCATGGACTGACTGGCACTAGGCCACGGTGGTCCCTGGCTCTGGCCCTGGCCCACTTGCTTAGCTCAGCCTAGCTGAGGCTCTCCCCCTTAGGCTGAGTGTGGCAGGGGAGAGGTGCTGACCCCCCTCTGGAGAGTGATCCATCAAGGCATTACCTCAGCTGATGGACCTCTTACCCTGACCAGCCCCCCTTGCCACCCTGTCTTGTGTCTAAGGTTGCACAATTCCGGTAACTTTCTTAGGGGCCTTGTGGTTAGAGTGAGATGAAAGGTTAGGAGTTTGATCTCCTGCCGAGTCATACCAAAACTGTAAAAATGAGACCCAAAGAGTCACTTTTTGGCCCTCAGCATAAAATAGATAGATTGGTGGTAAAAGGTGGTAAGGGTCTGTGAGAAACTGGCGTCCTGTCCAGGGGGTATACTTGTAAATCAAGCTGTCTCACACAGAAACAGGAGATAGGCTTCTGCTCCTATGAGCCGTTGCAGCTCGCAGAAGCCAAGGCTTGTGCAAAGCTACTTAAAACACAACACATAGACAATGACATACAGGTGTCTTTTATACAGGTAACAAGCGGAGATTAGGAGCACTCCCTTTAAGCGTGTGCGCCTAATCTCAGCTCGTTACCTGTATAAAAGACACCTGGGAGCCAGAAATCTTTCTGATTGAGACGGGGTCAAAGACTTATTTCCCTCATTAAAATGCAAATCATTTTATAACATTTTTGACATGCGTTTTTCTGGATTTTTTGTTGTTGATATTCTGTCTCTCACTGTTCAAATAAACCTACCATTAAAATTATAGACTGATCATTTCTTTGTCAGTGGGCAAACGTACAAAATCAGCAGGGGATCAAATACTTTTTTCCCCTCACTGTATCATACTATTCCTCATGGAGATGAAAGAAAACATGCTGTGGGGTAGAAAAAAGTTAGTTTAATAGATGAAATGGATGGATTGGAGAGATTCTACAGAGGTTGAGTGTGTCTGTGTGTGCGTGAAAAAAAGAGTGAGTAGAGGGTTTTCTGGAGATTCTGTATGTGTGAGAGAGTTGGGATTGGAGAGAATCCTATGCAGTTGGTTGCATTCGTGAGGGAGAGAGGAAGACAATGGGAGCGAGACCTGTTTTTTTTTTAACTAGGCAAGTCAGTTAAGATCAAATTCTTATTTACAATGACAGCCTAGAAACAGTGGGTTAACTGCCTTGTTCAGGGGCAGAACAACAGATTTTTACAGGGATTTGAACTAGCAACCTTCCAGTTACTTGTGCACCGCTCTAACCACTAGACTACCTGCTGCCCCAAGGTATTAGGTGAAGGTATTACCACTGTGTCTTCTAATGTAACTTATTAATCAAGTTGATTTCCCTGCCTCCAGGGACGCGCTCCACAGGATTTCAAAAGCCATTCTCGGGGGAATTATCAACAAGCAACATCTCTTGGCATTTTCCCTCCTCCTCCTCCTCTCACATTCCCATTAAATGACCATGCCGGCGTTCCTTGGCCTGGGATCTGTTGCTGTTAGTGATTTTCAGGGGCCCTCTGGTGTGTTTCCGGCTCGGAGGTTCCACTAATTTATGGATTCATTCCTTTTTGTCTCAACTACAAAGGCTGTGGTGTCCCAATTCTTTATATATTTCCCGGTTGTTGGATCTCGCTCCCACTTCCCCCTCAGTTGAGCCACTATCACTGCTCATTTGTCAGTCCCACTGCATGCGAATGGTCTTCTAATGCGGTTTGTCCACAATGTCTCAAATTAACATTAAATGGACATTTAGGCAACGCTTGTGACAGAAGCCAGTACCATCTAGACTGTTCCATGATGTTCCTTTGTTGTCACATTGCACTTTGCTTTGATAGGGAAGTGGTCTGAACTCATTTCATGTTTAAAAAAGCCTCTACTTTTTCCATTCTCAGCTCAAAATCAATGAGGGGGGGTAGGGTAAAGTTTTGCCCAACAACTTTGGGATTCGCACTAGGATAATCTAAACCAAACCTAGGCCAGGCAAGAATATTACCTATTGAGTTTTTTGCAGTTTGTAGCTAAAGTAAAATGATACAGAAATAAGCCTCTCCTTGGTCCTTTCCCCACCATTTGCTGGCCGAGTGCAAGGCATATTGACCTACCGGCCTGAGACTGCCGACAGTCTATATGGCATCGCTCACGGAATTAAGGAAACAGTGTTGACACTCGTCTCCATCAGCAAATGCGATAAACAACGCTGCTAAATCAGTCAGTTAGGCCGGCGCTAGCCCCCTCAGGCAAATGCTGCACTTGCTAACCCTCTTTAAATCCCTGCTAAAAACTCTCTGTTGACTCCCTGGCAGATTTTGCATGTGTTAATAGTCTCTACCCTCCTTTTTCCTCCCCCTCCTCCACCTCACTCCACCTCACTTCCACTCAGGCACGTACACACATTGATCCATAAAACACAGGCATAAATTTGAGTAATGAAAATGAAAACAGTTGATGTGCTGTCGGTTCATTGGACAGTATAAGCAAACTCCCTTATGTTCTATCTATACTTGTAACTCTCTTTACCCTTTTTTCTCTCAGTAAATCATAAAGTATAATTGCTGAAACTTGTCTGCTTACTGCAAAGCAATTTGGTACAAGTTTGTCATAATTTCTGGAAACTTTATGTACTACAGTTGAAGTCGGAAGTTTATATACACCTTAGCCAAATACATTTAAACTCAGTTTTTCACAATTACTGACATTTAATACTAGTAAAAATTCCCTGTCTTAGGTCAGTTAGGATCACAACTTTATTTTAAGAATGTGAAAAGTCAGAATAATATTAGAGAGAATGATTTATTTCAGCTTTTATTTCTTTCATCACATTCCCAGTGGGTCAGACGTTTACATACTCGATTAGTATTTGGTAGCATTGCCTTTAAATTGTTTAACTTGGGTCAATCGTTTTGGGTAGCCTTCCACAAGCTTCCCACAATAAGTTGGGTGAATTTTGGCCCATTCCTCCTGACAGAGAAGGTGTAACAAAGTCAGGATTGTAGGCCTCCTTGCTTGCACAGGCTTTTTCAATTCTGCCCACACATTTTCTATGGGATTGTGATGGCCACTCCATTACCTTGACTTTGTTGTCCTTAAGCCATTTTGCCACAACTTTGGAAGTATGCTTGGGGTCACTGTCCATTTGGAAGACCCATTTGCAACCAAGATTTAACTTCCTGACTGATATCTTTACTTTTGGACGTGTTTTGATTTTGGCATGAACTAGCCCTTTAAGACAGACCAAAATCTAAACTTGTCCAATATTATTATATGTATATTTGTATTACTTTATTTCCCATGCAGGTACAGTTCAAGAGAATATTAGTCTGTTTGTCGATTACTCTCACATTGTAAACTCTACTCTCACTCTCAAGTAGAGGGAAACTTTCAAACACTGCCATTGGTTTTCATAATGGGGTCCCACTGAACTTCCAGCCATCCAGTTTTTTGTACTACTCATCATAAATTACATCTGAATTCTGACAGATAACAGCTTGGGTTAGAGAGATGACATTTGACCTTTAACATTAGATCTACTGTGGGTGGGAATGTGCTCTGTACATGGGTCCGTTATTTAACATTGTTGATCTACCATGAACAAACACAGGAGTAGGCTGGACAATAGAACGAGTCAAAATTCACCCCAAACTGAAAATGGCAAAAGAACATTGGCTAAGCTGGAACACTAGCGTGAGCCCATAGCAAAAGAATGGAATCAAACGTTGGCAGTGCCTGTTTTGACTGGAGTGATACTTAGAATTCCATTTCGCCTAAATGGCACCAAAAAATGTATCCCTTTTCATTTTACCACTACAATCTGTTCTTAGGACGATACTGAAAAATAACAACTTGTGTAGAAAGTAAACATCCACACCTCGATAGTGCCAAGTGTGCTTATGTTTGCATAACGAGGAAGTAGTAAAAAAATTGAAACTTCTGACGATTTCTGGTCTAGCATTTGATGACAAGAAGATACACTGCCAGTCTTACATAATTAGAAAGAGAATATTCTCATGACTAAAATGGTGTCCGACTTGAAAAAAATCTAAATTTACACATTGCGAGATATTTGGCGAAATATACCAGCATGCCTCTCCGTAGGAAAACGATGGAGGGAGCTCAGCATTCCAAGGGCAAAAGGTATTTCGGGCTAGCGTTTGATGACAACGGAATACACTGCCCTGCCTTACATAATTAGAAAGAGTAGATTCTCATGATTAAAATTGTATCCAATTTTTTTAATTAAAAATGTACACATTGCGAGACATTTGGCGAAATAGACAGACAAACGTATATTTCCTTATAGTAAACATGAGTAATCCATGAGTAGTTTTTTGTTGTTTACATTTTATCTATAAACAACGTAGGCAGGTCTCCATTGCCAACAATAGCAAGACAGCCATTGTGACATAGAACAATAAACTGGGAATAGAACGTTCGGAAGGCGAGTTGGTACCACGGTGCTCAATAGAACCTGGCAGGCTGGAAAATGCACTACAATAAGGCCTACCTGATGCAATGAACTAGTTTTTAATCAGAAAAAAAGCATTATTAAAAATGTCATGTGTCCAGCCTAACAGGAGATAATCCCTCAAACACTGTTGTATGATATAACCTGCACCAAGGCAAATTGGACAATTATCATAAATGAGCTTGATGCATAACAATGGGTGACTGAAACACAAAAAAAGTACACATTGGAACCAATGCAAAGTGTATGAAACACAGATTAACAAATAAGTCCGGCAATGGCAGAAAATGATTTCCAAGAGATACGTACATGAATTAAAAGG
The DNA here is from genome assembly GCF_965601325.2 of Salmo salar. Taxonomy (NCBI): domain Eukaryota; kingdom Metazoa; phylum Chordata; class Actinopteri; order Salmoniformes; family Salmonidae; genus Salmo; species Salmo salar. Next base: position 1,492,388 of record NC_138301.1, on the reverse strand, counting down.
AAGCTGAGTTGTTTCCTTCTGGGACCAAAGATCATTGGTTGGCCTCTTTCTCTGAACTATGCTCGACAAGCTGACCTTAGGTTAAAACTTGTTATGGCTTGGGGCAGAATTTCGACATCTGTATGAGAAGCGTGCCCAAAGTAAACTGCCTGTTACTCAGGCCCAGAAGCTAGGATATGCATATAATGGTAGATTTGGATAGAAAACACTGTAATGTTTCCAAAACTGATAAAATAATGTCTGTGAGTATAACAGAACTCATATGGCAGTTCCTATGGACCCAGATTGCAGTTCCTATGGCTTCCATTAGATGTCAACAGTCTTTAGACATTGTTTCAGGCTTGTTTTCTGAAAAATTAGGAAGAATGAGACCATTTTCTAAGTGGACTGTAGAATGCACCAGAGCTAGTTTCCACGCGTGACAGATTGCGCACCCTTCATTCTTTTTCCTTTCTATTGAATATGCTATTGTCCGGTTGAAATATTATCGATTATTTAGACAATAGACAACCTGAGGATTAATTATAAACATTGTTTTACATGTTGCGACGAACTTTACCGGTACTATTATGATGTATTCATCTGCATGTTGTGATCGCCATTGAGCCAGTGGATTACTGAAAAAAACGCGCCAACAAAATGGAGTTATTGGGAAATAAAGAGGGACTTTATCGAACAAAACAAACATTTATTGTGTAACAAGCACTCTTGTGACTGCAACCATATGAAGATCATCAAAGTATGTGATTAATTTTATCGCTATTTCTGACTTTCGTGACTCCTCTACTTGGCTTGAAAATGTTTGTATGCTTTTGTAAGCGGGGCGCTGTCCTCAGATAATCGCATGGTATGCTTTCGCCGTAAAGCCTTTTTGAAATCTGACACAGCGGCTGGATTAACAAGAAGTTCATCTTTAAGCCGATGTATAACACTTGTATCTTTTATGAATGTTTATTATGAGTATTTCTGTATTTTGAATTTGGCGCTCTGCAATTTCACCTGATGTTGTCGAGGTGGGTCGCTAGCGGAACACCTGCACCAGAGAGGTTAACCACTTCTGTCAGCGGCATCATTAGGAAATGCATTGACGACATTGTCCTCACAGTGGTTCACTGCTTACCCAATCAAAAGTCCTGGATTAACACAGAGGTTGGTGTTAAAATAAAGGACAGGGCTACCGCATATAGGGGTTTCTTAGACAACCCTGAGGCTACGGCTGAGGACAGGAGCAAGTACAAGAAGTCCCAATACGACCTCCACAGAGTCATCAAATGAGCAAAAAGACTATATAGGAATAAGGTGGAATCATATTACACAGGCTCCGATGCCCGCCGCAAGAGATTTCTTGTTAGTTATCGTCACAGCTGTGTGTATTTATATACTGTGTATATACCCCTCAAGCAGCCTTCAAGGAACTTCACTGGACTCTATGTAAACTGGAAACTATATATCCTGAGGCTGCATTTATTGTAGCTGGGGATTTTTAACAAAGCAAATTTGAGAACAAGGCTACCTAAATTCTATCAGCATATTGATTGCGGCGCTCATGTGGGCAACACACTGGACCACTGCTACTCTAACTTTTGCGATGCATACAAGGCCCTCCCTCGCCCTCCCTTCGGCAAATACGACCATGACTCTATCTTGCTCCTACCGTCCTATAGGCAGAAACTCAAACAGGATGTACCCATGACTAGAACCATTCAACGCTGGTCTGACCATTCGGAATCCACGCTTCAAGATTGTTTTCATCACACGGACTGGGAAATATTCTGGGCAGCCTCAGAGAATAACATCGATCTATACGCTGACTAGGTGAGTGAGTTTATAAGTAAGTGTATTGGAGATGTTGTACCCACTATGACTATTAAAACCTACCCTAAACAAAAACCATTAATGGATGGCGGCATTTGCGCAAAACTGAAAGCGCGAACCATCACATTTAACCATGGAAAGAGGACTGGGAATATGGCAGAATATAAACAGTGTAGTTATTCCCTCCGCAAGGCAATCAAACAAGCGAAATGTCGGTATAGGGACAAAGTAGAGTCGCAATTCAATGGCTCAGACACGAGACGTATGTGGCGGTGTCTACAGGAAATTACGGACTACAAAAAGAAAACCAGCCACGTCACGGACACTGATGTATTGCTTCCAGACAAACTAAACACCTTCTTTGCCCGGTTTGAGGATAATACAGTGCCACCAACACTAACAAGGACTGCAGGCCCCGCCTCTCCTTCTCCGTGGCCAATGTGAGTAAGACATTTAAACGCGTTAACCTCTATGGGACCGGCGGGACGAATTCGTCCCACCTACGTAACATCCACTGCCAGCCTGTGGCGCGATTTTCAAAATCTTCAAAATCCTATTACTTCAATTTCTCAAACATATGACTATTTTACAGCCATTTAAAGATAAGACTCTCGTTAATCTAACCACACTGTCCGATTTCAAAAAGGCTTTACAACGAAAGCAAAACATTAGATTATGTCAGCAGAGTACCAAGCCAGAAATAATCAGACACCCATTTTTCAAGCCAGCATATAATGTCACCAAAACCCAGAAGACAGCTAAATGCAGCACTCACCTTTGATGATCTTCATCAGATGACAACCCTAGGACATTATGTTATACAATACATGCATGTTTTGTTCAATCAAGTTCATATTTATATCAAAAACCAGCTTTTTACATTAGCATGTGACGTTCAGAACTAGCATACCCCCCGCAAACTTACGGGGAATTCGCTAACATTTTACTAAATTACTCACGATAAACGTTCACAAAAAGCATAACAATTATTTTAAGAATTATAGATACAGACCTCCTCTATGCACTCGATATGTCCGATTTTAAAATAGCTTTTTGGTGAAAGCACATTTTGCAATATTCTAAGTACATAGCCCAGGCATCACGGGCTCGCTATTTAGACACCCGGCAAGTTTAGCACTCACCATAATCATATTTACTATTATAAAAATGTCATTACCTTTTGTTGTCTTCGTCAGAATGCACACCCAGGACGTCTACTTCAATAACAAATGTTGGTTTGGTCCAAAATAATCCATCGTTATATCCGAATAGCGGCGTTTTGTTCGTGCGTTCCAGACACTATCCGAAATAGTAAAGAAGTGTCGCGCGCTTGGCGCAATTCCTGACAATAAAATTCAAAGTATTCCATTGCCGTACGTCGAAGCATGTCAACCGCTGTTTAAAATCAATTTTTACGTCATTTTTCTCGTAGAAAAGCGATAATATTCCGACAGGGAATCTCCTTTTCGGCAAACAGAGGAAAAAATCCCAAAGGCGGGGGCGGTCGGGGTCACGCGCATAAGCTAGTGTCTCTTGATGGGCCACTTGAGAAAGGCGATAATGTGTTTCAGCCTGGGGCTGGAATGACGACATTCTCTTTTTTCCCGGGCTATGAGAGCCTATGGAAGACGTGGGAAGTGTCACGTTAGAGCAGAGATCCTTAGTAAATGATAGAGATGGCAAAGAAGTTCCAGAAATGGTCAGACAGGCCACTTCCTGTAAAGGAATCTCTCAGGTTTTGACCTGCCATTTGAGTTCTGTTATACTCACAGACACCATTCAAACAGTTTTAGAAAATTTAGGGTGTTTTCTATCCATATGTAATAAGTATATGCATATTCTAGTTACTGAGTAGGAGTGGTAACCAGATTAAATCGGGTATGTTTTTTATCCAGCCGTGTCAATGCTGCCCCCTAGCCCTAACAGGTTAACCCTCGCAAGGCTGCTGGCCCAAACGGCATCCCTAGCCGCGTCCTCAGAGCATGAGCAGACCAGCTGGCTGGTGTGTTTTACAAACATATTCAATCGCTTCCTATCCCAGTCTGCTGTCCCCACATGCTTCAAGATTGCCATCCTTGTTCCTGTAGCCAAGAAGGCAAAGATAACTGAACTAAATGACTGTCGACCTGTAGCTCTGACTTCTGTCATCATGAAGTACTTTGAGAGACTAGTCAGGAATCATGTCACGTCCACCTTACCTGCCACACTAGACCCACTTCAGTTTGCATTCCGCCCCAACAGGACCACACTGCTCTATCCCATCTGGACAAGAGGAATACCTATATAAGAATGCTGTTCATTGATTACAGCTCAGCATTCAACACCATAGTACCATCCAAGCTAATCATTAAGCTGGAGGCCCTTGGTCTCAACACCGCCCTGTGCAACTGGGTCCTGGATTTTCTGATAGGCCGCCCACCTGAAGGTAGGAAACAACATCTCCACTTTGCTGACCCTCAACACTGGAGGCCCACAAGGGTGCGTGCTCAGCCCCCTCCTGTACTCCCTGTTCACCAATGACTGCATGGCCATGCACTCCTCCGACTCAATCATAATGTTTGCAGAAGACACAACCGTAGTGGGCCTACGAGACAGCCTACAGGGAGGAGGTGAGGGCCCTCGGAGTGTGGTGTCAGGAAAACAACTTCTCACTCAACATCAACAAAACAAATGAGATGATCGTGGACTTCAGGAAACAACAGAGGGAGCAACCCCCTATCCACATCGAAGGGACAGTAGTGGAGAAGGTGGAAAGTTCCTCGGCATACACATCACTGACAAACTGAAATGGTTCACCCACACAGACAGTGTGGTGAAGAAGGTGCAGCAGCACCTCATGAGGCTGAAGAAATGTGGCCTGTCACCTAAACTCTGGCAAGCTTTTACAGATGCACAATTGAGAGAGTCATGTCGGGCTGTATAACCACCTGGGACGGCAACTGCACCGCCCTCAACCGCAAGGCTCTCCAGATGGTGGTGCGGTCTGCACAAAGCATCACCGGGGGCAAACTACCTGCCCTCCAGGACACCTACAGCACCCGATGTCACAGGAATGCCAATAAGATCATCAAGGACAACAACCACCCGAGCCACTGCCTGTTCACCCCGCTACCATCCAGAAGGCGAGGTCAGTACAGGTGTATCAAACCTGAGACCAAGAGACTGAAAAACAGCTTTAATCTTAAGGGCATCAGACTGCTAAACAGCAATCACTAACTCAGAGAGGCCACTGCCTACATAGAGACTCACTAGTCACTTTAATCAATGGCACTTTAATAATGTTTACATATCTCACATTACTCATCTCATGTACATATATACTGTATCTTATACAATCTATTGCATCTTGCCTATGCCGCTCGGCTATCGCTCATCCAGATGTTTATATGTATATATTCTTATTCCATCCCTTTAGATTTGTGTGTATTAGGTAGATGTTGGAGAACTGTTAGAATACTTGTTAGATATTACTGCTGTCATGACGTTGGCTTGATGGGGAGGTTTAGGACCCCCAAAAAACCTTCCCCCATTTCTCTCTCTCTACTCTATAGAGTTGACTCTTGAAAAAGCCCTTTGTTAACATAGAGATTATGGGGACATCAAAAGGTGGGAAACGGAACCATATTTCGGTAATCCAACCAGTTGAAAATATGCGTTGGGACTTAATGAATATGATGTCAGTTCAGTTGGCGTCTGAGACATGATTACTGATGAATGGATGACATAAACTGTATCTTGGAAAATCTACACATTCTAGTTACCAGATTCACATGGAAGAGGCCCCGCCGAAGTGAACAGACATGGGTTGTAAACTATGAGACACGGCCCTCTCTCCCAATCCTATATAAGCCCCTTGATGAAAATGTAACTTTCTGTTCCAAGGACGTGTGGACTTGAGGTCCCCACGTTGAAAGGACAAAGACCATCTACAGAACTAAGCCAACCTTAGAGAACCTAACGAAATTAGCATCGAATTTCAATGTGAAGATGACTACCTACATGACGGAAGGATGAATTTCGACTATACCAGCCAGAATATAGCATGAGCATATAGCATGGCAACTTGGTATGAACTTTGAACTCTTATTTACTAAAGAAGTGATACCTCCTAGCCGTCGCAGCAACTGTAGACGTGGGTTAGGAGAGGACGGACAGAGTACCTGTCCTACCACAAGACGACGGTACTACCAAGTATCCATACTACCATCAGACATTCTTCAAAGGACAACCCGGCCTCCCATCTACGACCAACCGATCGAAGCGCAGCTCAGAGTAAATATTTATTGCATTTTCCTAACAAATGGGCGGTAATTTAGAATGCGTAAGATACTGTATTTACGATAGCATAGCTGCCTACGGCCCGATAGAGACATAGCTTCTCCCTTTGTTCCTCAGTCTTCCCGCTCTTTCATTCAAAACCCCACCCCCTTTCTTTGTGTAACCAGATGTCATATCTGTTCCGTGCGCTAAGGACGTTTTCCTTTATGACATCATTTGTAATCAATGTTTGATACATTCTGTGTATATGTAATTCTGTGTGATTATTTAGGTGTTTAGTAAATAAATAATTAAACCAAATGTTGTATTGCTGATTCAACTTGTTAGCCAGGGTTCGTGAAGATAACCAAGAATTTACAACTTTCAGATGAGACTGAATAAGGTGACGATTAAATATTGACTGCTATTGATGTAAAAGATTACTAGGTCTTTAAGAGTTTATTCGGAAGATAGCAGCCCTATAAACATTGTTTCGTGGTGCCCCAACTTTCTAGTTAATTACATTCACCTGATTAGCTTAATCAGGTAATATTAATTACAGAGTAATGGTTTTATAGAATAGCATGTCATGTCTGTATTTTCTGTCTGTTGCCAGTTCGTCTTGTTTGTTGAAGCCTACCAGACTTTTGTGTCTCAGCTCCTGCTTTTTCCAGGTTTCTCTTTTCTCGTCCTCCTGGCTTTTTAACCTGTTGGGTCTAGGGGGCAGCATTTGCACGTCTGGATAAAAAAAATGTACCCGATTTAATCTGGTTACTAATCCTACCCAGTAACTAGAATATGCATATACTTATTATATATGGATAGAAAACACTCTAAAGTTTCCAAAACTGTTTGAATGGTGTCTGTGAGTATAACAGAACTCATTTGGCAGGCAAAACCCTGAGACATTTTCTGACAGGAAGTGGATACCTGATGTGTTGTATTGACTTTAAACCTATCCCATTGAAAAACACAGGGGTTTAGGAATATTTTGGCACTTCCTATTGCTTCCACTAGATGTCACCAGCCTTTACAAAGTGTTTTGAGTCTTCTGGAGGGAGATCTGACCGAACAAGAGCCATGGAACGGTGATGTCCCATTAGACACCTGGCGCGCTACTTCATGTTGGGTACCCTCGTTCCAATACGTTATAAAAGACTATGCATTCGTCCACCTTGAATATTATTCATGTTCTGGTTAAAAAAGGCCCTAATGATTTATGCTATACAACGTTTGACATGTTTGAACGAACGGAAATATATTTTTTCCCCTCGTTCATGACGAGAAGTCCGGCTGGCTTACATCATGTGCTAACGAGACGGAGATTTTTGGACATAAATGATGAGCTTTTTTGAACAAAACTACATTCGTTATGGACCTGTGATACCTGGAAGTGACATCTGATGAAGAGAATCAAAGGTAATGGATTATTTACATAGTATTTTCGATTTTAGATCTCCCCAACATGACGTCTAGTCTGTATCGCAACGCGTATTTTTCTGGGCACAGTGCTCAGATTATTGCAAAGTGTGATTTCCCAGTAAGGTTATTTTTAAATCTGGCAAGTTGATTGCGTTCAAAAGATGTAAATCTATAATTCTTTAAATGACAATATAATATTTTACCAATGTTTTCTAATTTTAATTATTTAATTTGTGACGCTGACTTGACTGCCGGTTATTGGAGGGAAACGATTTCCTCAACATCAATGCCATAGTAAAACGCTGTTTTTGGATATAAATATCAACTTGATAGAACTAAAAATGCATGCATTGTCTAACATAATGTCCTAGGAGTGTCATCTGATGGAGATTGTAAAAGGTTAGTGCATCATTTTAGCTGGTTTTATGGTTTTGGTGACCCTGTCTTTGACTTGACAAAACATTACACACAACTCTTGTAAATGTACTGTCCTAACATACTCTAAATTTATGCTTTCGCCGTAAAACCTTTTTGAAATCGTAAAACGTGGTTAGATTAAGGAGATGTTTATCTTTCAAATGGTGTAACATAGTTGTATTTTTGAAAAATTTGAATTTTGACATTTATTTGGATTCAAATTTGCCGCTCTTGAAATGCACCTGCTGTTGATGGAGTGCACCACGGGTGGCACGCTAGCGTCCCACCTAGCCCCAAGAGGTTAACACAGTGTCCAAAGAGGGGCCAGAAGTATGCAGAATGGTGTCGTCTGCGTAGAGGTGGATCAAAGAACGACTTGGGACACACAATGGGGACAGCCCTGGTGCGTCAGATGCGAGCTGATTTGGAGGTAATCCATCCGAATGTTCCCGGGGACAATGGTGGTCTACTCTGACATCACATGGAGGAGTTGGATGTTCCAGTGGGAGGAGGACATCAGCAAGCACATAGAGATGGCCCAGCTCACTGTCAACCAGCTGGTGTTTACATTTCTCTGTGACATGCGCATCCCCACAATCCTCCACTTTGCCATAAATTACTGTGTCCCTGGGCAGTACCATTGGGATGGGTTTTCCAAAACCGGTCCTGGTTTCCCACTCCCTGGTTGCACTTTCGGGTTTTTGCACTACATAGCTGATTCAAAACAGCTTGATGATAAGCTTACCAGCTACGTCTGGTAAGACGAGGGGTGGGGGTGTGTGTCTTTTTGTCAATAACAGCTGGTGCGCGATGTCTAATATTAAAGAAGTCTCGAGGTATTGCTCGCCTGAGGTAGAGTACCTTATAATAAGCTGTAGACCACACTATCTACCAAGAGTTCTCACCTATATTATTCGTAGCTGTCTATTTACCACCACAGACTGATGCTGGCACTAAGACCGCACTCAACCAACTCTATAAGGCCTTATGCAAACAAGAAAATGCTCATCCAGAAGCGGCGCTCCTATTGGCCTGGGACTTTAATGCAGGCAAACTTAAATCAGTTTTACAAAATTTTTACCAGCATGTCACATGTGCAACTAGAGGGAAAAAAAAACTCTAGACCAGAACTCCACACACAGATATGCATTCAAAGCTGTCCCCCGCCCTCCATTTGGCAAATCTGACCATAATTCTATCCTCCTGATTCCTGCTTACAAGCAAAAACTAAAGCAGAAAATACCAGTGACTTGCTCAATACAGAAGTGGTCAGATGATGTGGATGCTACGCTACAGAACTGTTTTGCTAGCACAGACTGGAATATGTTCTGGAATTCCCCTAATGGCATTGCGGAGTATACCACCTCAGTCATCGGCTTCATCAATAAGTGCATCGACGGGCAGTCAGACATGGTTTTGACTCTGGACACAGAAAAGGTAGGAAAAATACGGAGGGTACGGGGCAACAGAGGACGAACAGCAGAGGGGCTAATGATCTTGGAGCAGGGGGGAAAGGTCTCGGCTTCCGGGGGTGTAGCCGCGGCACTATAGAAACGTGCCAGCGTCTCAGGCTTGACCTTTTTAGATACCGATCGATGCTGCGGAAGGGAAGTGGCCCGGGCCTTACTGAACCCCTTCCGGAGGTTCTGGTACTCTGCGGAGCGGTCCGGGGCAATTACCAAGCCCCCAGGAAGACGTCCCAGGGCAGGCAGAGCTGACTTCAGGCAATGAGTGTGGCAGTTTGGGCTCCAGCCCATGATGGCACCAGTAGTCCAAAAAATACCTAGGTGTCTGGTTAGACTGTAAACTCTCCTTCCAGACTCACATTAAGCATCTCCAATCCAAAATTAAATCTAGAATCGGCTTCATATATCACAACAAAGCATCCTTCACTCATGTTGCCAAACACACCCAAGTAAAACTGACCATCCTACCGATCCTCGACTTCGGTGATGTTATCTATAAAATAGCCTCCAACACTCTACTCAGACTGCATCCAGTTTGTTATCACAGTGCCATCCATTTTGTCACCAAAGCCCCATACACTACCCACCATTGCGACCTGTACGCTCTCGTTGGTTGGCCCTCGCTTCATACTCGTCGCCAAACCCACTAGCTACAGGTTATCTACAAGTTTCTACTAGGTAAAGCACCGCCTTATCTCAGCTCACTGGTCACCATAGCAGCACCCACTTGTTGCTCGCGCTCCTGCAGGTATATCTCACTGGTCACCCCCAAAGCCAATTCCTCCTTTGGTCGTCTTTCCTTCCAGTTCTCTGCTGCCAATGACTGGAACGAAGTGCAAAAATCTCTGAAGCTGGAGACTCATATCTCCCTCACTAGCTCTAAGCACCAGCTTTGAGAGCAGCTCACAGATCACTGCACCTGTACATAGCCCATCTGTAAACAGCCCATCTATCTACCTACCTCAACCCCGTACTGTATTTATTTATCTTGCTCCTTTGCACCCCAGTATCTCTACTTGCACATTCATCTTCTGCACATCTAACATTCCAGTGTTTCATTGCTATATTGTAATTACTTCGCCACCATGGCCTATTTATTGCCTTAACCTACCTCATTTGCATTCACTGTATATAGACCTTTTGTTTTCTTTTGTTCTACTGTATGTTTTGTTTATTCCATGTGTAACTCTGTGTTGTTGTATGTGTCGAATTTCTACGCTTTATCTTGGCCAGGTCGCAGTTGCAAATGAGAACTTGTTCTCAACTAGCCTACCTGGTTAAAGAAAGGTGAAAAAAAAAATACAGGTGGATGACTATGATGTATTCACAGTCACATCTCGCCTTCGCACAAGAGAATATTTCAGAACCCTTCTACTGAGAACCGCTCATCCATATTTCATGCTCCTGTATTCATAAAGCCAGCTACATTGTGTAATCACAAATTTAAATATTTGCTTCAGTTTTGTTTCCTTGCATTCCCATTTTGCTTTGAGCAACAATCCATAGTATTATGAGCTGGGATCTTATCAAGAAATAAAACATTGTGAGGGATCACAAGGAGAGCATGTGTTAAGCTGTATTATAAGGTTGTATAATAATGTTGAATAATCCCCTTCCGGTGAAAAAACCATGGAAATTAAAAACAAAAAATGTTTGAACTGAATTAGGCATTGAACTGAAGCTGAAAATGGAAATTCACATGAGCACTACAAGGCCAATTCCACCCAAGGTTTTCCAGCACACAGCTTTGACCTACTTCAGTAGCTACACTGTATATGCTGTACAAATGTATGTGGACACCCATTCAAATTAGTGGATTTGGCTATTTCAGCCAGACCCGTTGCTGACAGGTGTATAAAGACGGGCAAACAGCCATGCAATCTCCATAGACAAACATTGTCAGTGGAATGGGCTTGCTGAAGATTTCAGTGACTTTCAACATGGTACCGTCATAGGAAGCCACCTTTCCAACAAGTCAGTTCGTAAAATTTCTGCCCTGCCTGGTAAACATTAAATCCTGTTATTTTTGAAGTGAAAATGTCTAGGAGTAACAACTGATCAGCCGCGAATTGGTAAGCCACACAAGCTCACAGAACACAGAACGATTGCTGAAGAGCGTAGAGTGTAAATATCGTATGTCATTGGTTACAACACTCACTACTGAGTTCCAAAATGCCTCTAGAAGCAACTTCAGCACAAGAACTGTTCGTTGGGAGATTTATGAAATAGATTTCCATGATCAAAACAAACCAGCCAAATCAAATCACATTTTATTTGTCACATACACATGGTTAGCAGATGTTTATGCGAGTGTAGCGAAATGCTTGTACTTCTAGTTCCGACCATGCAGTAATATCTAACTGTAAGGGGTGAGAAACTGGTGGCAGGGAAGTCAGACGCAGGAGAGCAGAACTAGGTAATAGCCGGAGCAGTTTAATTGCAAAACCAACGGCATAAAGAATAACAAACATGGGTACAAACCCGTCGCACACCAGTAAACAATGTGCACAAGCACTTACAACAAACAATTCCACACAAAGACATGGGGGGGGGGAACAGAGGGTTAAATACACAACACTTAATGAGGGAAATGAGAACCAGGTGTGTAGGAAAACAAGAAAAAAGAAATGGAAAATGAAAAGTGGATGGACGATGGCTAGAAGACCGGTGACGCCGACCGCCGCCCGAACATGGAGAGGCACAGACTTTGATGGAAGCCGTGACACTAACAAATAATCTAACCTAACAATTTCACAACAACTACCTTATACACACAAGTGTAAAGGAATGAATAAGAATATGTACATAACAATATATGAATGAGCGATGGCCGAACGGCATAGGTAAGATACAGTGGATGGTATAGAGTATAGTATATACATACGAGATGAGTAATGTAGGGTATGTAAACATTATATAAAGTGGCATTGTTTAAAGTGGCTAGTGATACATTTATTACATACAGTTTTTCATTGTTAAAGTGGCTAGAGATGAATCAGTATGTTGGCAGCAGCCACTCAATGTTAGTGATGGCTGTTTAACAGTCTGATGGCCTTGAGATAGAAGCTGTTTTTCAGTCTCGGTCCCCGCTTTGATGCACCTGTACTGACCTCACCTTCTGGATGATAGGGGGGTGAACAGGCAGTGGCTCGGGTGGTTGATGATCTTTTTGGGCTTCCTGTGACATCGGGTGGTGTAGGTGTCCTGGAGGATAGGTAGTTTGCCCCTGGTGATGTGTTGTGCAGACCTCACTACCCTCTGGAGAGCATTATGGTTGTGGGAGGAGCAGTTGCCGTACCAGGCGGTGATACAACCCGACAGGATGCTCTCGATTGTGCATCCGTAAAAGTTTGAGTGTTTTTGGTGACAAGCTGAATTTCTTCAGCCTCCTGTGGTTGAAGAGACGCCTTCTTCACCACGCTGTCTGTGTGGGTGGATCATTTCAGTTTGTCCATGATGTGTACGCCGAGGAACTTAAAGCTTTCCATCTTCTCCACTACTGTCCCGTCGATGTGGATAGGGGGCTGCTCCCTCTGCTGTTTCCTGAAGTCCACGATAATTTCCTTTGTTTTGTTGACATTGAGTGTGAGGTTATTTTCCTGACACCACACTCCGAGGGCCCTCACCTCCTCCCAACAGGCCGTCTCGTCGTTGTTGGTAATCAAGCCTACCACTGTAGTGTCGTCTGCAAACTTGATGATTGAGTTGGAGGCGTGCGTGGCCACGCAGTCATGGGAGAACAGAGAGTACAGGAGAGGGCTGAGAACGCACCCTTGTGGGGCCCCAGTGTTGAGGATCAGCGGGGTGGAGATGTTGTTACCTACCCTCACCACCTGGGGGCGGCCCATCAGGAAGTCCAGGACCCAGTTGCACAGGGCGGGGTCGAGACCCAGGGTCTCGAGCTTAATGACGAGTTTGGAGAGTACTATGGTGTTAAATGTTGAGCTGTAGTCGATGAACAGTATTCTTACATAGGTATTCCTCTTGTCCAGATGGGTTAGGGCAGTGTGCAGTGTAAAAGCAGACCTTATCAGTGGCACTGTATTGTCCTCAAAGCGAACAAAGAAGTTGTTTAGTTTGTCTTGGAGCAAGACATCGTGGTCCTCGACGGGGCTGGTTTTCCTTTTGTAGTCCGTGATTGACTGTAGAACCTGCCACATACCTCTCGTGTCTTAGCCGTTGAATTGCGATTCTACTTTGTCTCTATACTGACCCTTAGCTTGTTTGATTGCCTTGTGGAGGGAATAGCTACACTGTTTGTATTCGGTCATGTTTCCAGTCACCTTGCCCTGATTAAAAGCAGTGATGGCAGCATTCGCGCAAAACTGAAAGAGCAAACGCTGCCATCAATCCACGATTTCTGGTTGGGGAATGTTTTAATAGATGCTGTGGGTAGAATTCCTTACAAGGACTTCAGTTCCTGTATGTTGTTTTGATCACACCACATCTCGTTAATTATAAGGCATACACCCCCGCCCTTCTTCTTACCGAGAGATGTTTGTTTCTGTCGGCGCGATGCGTGAAGAAGCCAGGTGGCTGTACCGACTCCGATGACGTATCCCGAGTGAGCCATATTTCTGTGAAACAAAGAACATTACAATCTCTGATGTCTCTCTGGAAGGCAACCCTTGCTCGGATTTCGTCTACCTTGTGCGGTGCGCGATGTGCCCGTCTACGGAGCCTGACCAGAAGACCGCTCCGTCTGCCCCTTCTGCGGCGTCGTTGTTTTGGGTCACCTGCTGGGATCCGATCCATTGTCCTGGGTGGTGGACCAAACAGAGGATCCGCTTCAGGAAAGTCGTATTCATGGTCGTAATGTTGGTGAGTTGACGTTGCTCTTATAGCCAATAGTTCCTCCCGACTGTATGTAATAAAACCTAAGATTTCCTGGGGTAACAATGTAAGAAATAACACACATAAAAAAATAAAAATACTGCATAGTTTCCTAGGAATGCGAAGCTTTGGATTTTGAAGCAGTGGAACGCAGTTCTCTGGAGTGATGAATCACCCTACACCATCTGGCAGTCCGACGGACTAATCTGGGTTTGGGCGGATGCCAGGAGAACGCTACCTGCCCCAATGCGTAGTGCCAACTGTAAAGTTTGGTGGAGGAGGAATAATGGTCTGGGGCTGTTTTTCATGGTTAGAGCTAGGCCCCTTAGTTCCAGTGAAGGGAAATCTTAACACTACAGCATACAATTATATTCTAGACAATTCTGTGCTTCCAACAGTTTGAAGGTCTTTTCCTGTTTCTGCATGACAATGCCCCCGTGCACAAAGCGAGGTTCGTACAGAAATGGTTGGTCGAGATCGGTGTGGAAGAACTTGACTGGTCTGCACAGAGCCTTGACCTTAACCCTATATAACACCTTTGGGATGAATTGGAATGTCGACTGTGAGCCAGGCCTAATCTCCCAACATCAGTGCCCAACCTCACTAATGCTCTTGTGGCTAAATAGAAGGAAGTCTCCGCAGCAAAGTTCCAACATTTATCGGCAAAACTTCCCAGAAGAGTGGAGGCTCTTATAGCAGCAAAGAGGGAACCAACTCCATATTAATGCCCATGATTTTGGAAATAGATGTAAGACGAGCAGGTGTCCACATACTTTTGGTCATGTAGTGTATGTTGGTATTGTACTTCAAACTATTTGTAGGCAGGTTGCCTAGGATTCAAACCTTCTCAAATAGCCAACTTCAAACTCTTCACAGGGATAATGGACTTTACAGTTTCCTGCTATTAAAATGTAATCCGGCGCATATATTACTGAACAAAAATCTAAACGCAACATACAACAATTTCATTGATTTTACTAAGTCACAGTTCATATGAGGAAATCAGTCAACTGAAATAAATAAATTAGGCCTCAATCTATGTATTTCACATGAATGGGAATACAGATGTGCATCGTTGGCCACAGATACCTTAAAATGGGCCTCACCAATAGGCCTCAGGATCTCATCACAGTTTTTTTTGCATTAAAATTGCCATCGATAAAATGCAATTGTGTTCTTTGTCCGTAGCTTATGCCTGTCCATACCATAACCCCACCGCCACCATGGGGCACTCTGTTCAGAATGTTGAAATCAGCAAACCGCTCAGCCACACATTGCCATACTTGTGGTCTGCACTTGTGAGGATGGTTGTATGTACTGCCAAATTCTCTAAAATGACGTTGGAGGCAGCTTATGGTGGAGTAATGAACATTCAATTATTGGCAACAGCTGGTGGACATTTCTGTAGTCAGCAATTGCATGCTTCCTCAAAACACCTGTGGCCTTATGTTGTGTGACAAAACTGCACATTTTAGAGTGACCTTTTATTGTCCCCAGCACAGGGTGCACCTGTGTAATGATCATACTGTTTAATCAGCTTCTTGATATGCCACCCCTGTCAGGTGGATGGATTATCTTGGCAAAGGAGAAATGCTCACTAACAAATCAAACCACATAAAATGTTATTGGTCACATACACGTATTTAGCAGATGTTATTGCAGGTGTAGCGAAATGCTTGTGTTTCTAGCTCCAACAGTGCAGTAATATCTAACAAGTAATATCTAACAATTTCACAACAATACACACAAATCTAAAGTAAAGGAATAGAATGAAGAATATATTAACATTTGGACGAGCAATGTCGGACCGGCATAGACTAAGATACAGTAGAATAAAATACAGTATATACATATGAGATGAGTAATACAAAATATGTAAACATTATTAATGTGACCAGTGTTCCACTATTGAAGTGGACAGTGATTTCAAGTCAGCAGCCTCTAAGGTGCTAGTGATTTCTATTTAACAGTCTGATTGCCTTGACATAGAAGCTGTTTTTCAGTCTCTCGGTCCCAGCTTTGATGCACCTGTACTGACCTCGCCTTCTGGATGATAGATGGGTTAACAGGCAGTGGCTCGGTAGGTTGTTATCCTTGATTAACTTTTTGGCCTTCCTGTGACATCGGGTGCTGTAGGTGTCCTGGAGGGCAGGTAGTTTGCTCCTGGTGATGCGTTGTGCAGACAGCACCACCCTCTGGAGAGTCCTGTGGTTTTGGGCAGTGCAGTTGCCATACCAGGCAGTGATACAGCCTGACAAGATGCTCTCAATTGTGCATCTGTAAAAGTTTGTGAGGGATTTAGGTGCCTAGCCAAATTTCTTCAGCCTCCTGAGGTTGAATCGGCGCTGCTGTGCCTTTTTCACCACACTGTCTGTGTGGGTGGACCATTTCAGTTTGTCAGTGATGTGTACGCCGAGGAACTGCTCCCTCTGCTGTTTTCTGAAGTCCACGATCATCTCCTTTGTTTTGTTGACGTCGAGTGAGAGGTTATTTTCCTGGCACCACACTCCCAGGGCCCTCACCTCCTCCCTGTAGGCTGTCTCGTCATTGTTGGTAAGTAGATGATTGAGTTGGAGGTTGTGCGTGGCCACGCAGTCATGGGTGAACAGGGAGTACAGGAGGAGGCTGAGCACGCACCCTTGTGTGGTCCCTGTGTTGAGGATCAGCAAAGTGGAGGTGTTTCCTACCTTCACCACCTGGGCGCGGCCCGCCACGAAGTCCAGGGCCCAGTTGCACAGGGCAGGGAGCAGACCCAGGGCCTCCTGCTTAATGATGAGCTTTGAGGGTACTATGATGTTGAATGCTGAGCTATAGCCAATGAACAGCATTCTTACATAGGTATTCCTTTTGTCCAGATGGGATACGGCAGTGTGCAGTGTGATGGCATCGTCTGTGAATCTATTGGGGCATTAAGCAAATTGAAGTGAGTCTAGGGTGTAAGGTAAGGTAGTGGTGATATGAACCTTGACTACTACGGGGTGATGGTCATTTCGTTCAGTTACCATTGATTTCTTGGGTAAAGGAACAATGGTGGGCTTCTTGAAGCATGTGGGGACAGCAGATTGGGATAGGGAGAAATTGAATATGTCCGTAAACACTCCAGCCAGCTGGTCTTCACATGCTCTGAGGACGCGGCTAGGGATGTCATCTGGGCCAACAGCCTTGCAAGGCATAACACGCTTACATGTCTTACTCATGTCGGCCACGGAGAAGGAGATTCCACCATCCTTGGTAGCTGGCCGTGTCGGCGGCACAGTGTTATCCTCAAAGCAGGAGAAGAAGGTGTTTAGCTTGTCTGGAAGCAAGATGTCGGTTTTCCCATTGTAGTCAGTGATTGTGTGTTGACACTGCCACATATGCCTCGTGTCTGAGCCATTGAATTGCAACTCCACTTTGTCTCTATGCTGACGCCTGTTTTATTGCCTTAGTGGGAATAACTACACTGTTTGTTTTCGGCCATATTCCCAGTCACCATGCTGTGGTTTGCGCTTTCAGTTTTAGGAGAATGCTGCCATCTATCCTCGGCTTCTGGTTAAGGTAGGTTTTAATAATCACAGTGGGTACAACATCTGCTATACACTTCCTGATAAACTCAGTCACCATATCCGTGTATTCGTCGATGTTATTCTTAGAAGCCACCCGGAACATATCCCAGTCTGCGTTATCAAAACAATCTTGAAGAGTGGATTCTGATTAGTCAGACCAGCGTTGAATAGTCCTTAGTGCGGATACTTCTGGTTTGAGTTTCTGCCTATAGGAAGGGGGAGGAGCAAAATAGAGTCGTGATCAGATTCGCCGAAGGGAGGGTGGGGGATGTCCCTGTAGGCATCCTGGAAGTTGGAGTAGCAGTGGTCGAGTGTTTTAGCTGCACAAGTAATACAGTCAATGTGTTGATAGGACTTTGGTAGCGGTTTCCTCAAATTTGCTTTGTTAAAATTCTCAGCTTCAATAAATGCAGCCTCAGGATATGTGGTTTCCAGTTTGCATAAAGTCCAGTGAAGTTCTTTGAGGGCCGTTTTGGTATTGGCTTGAAGGTAATATACATTGCTGTGACTATAACCAAAGAGAATTCTCTTGGGTGATAATGTGGTCTGCATTTGATTGTGAGGTACTCTAGGTGGGGTGAACAAAAGGACTTGAGTTCCTGTATGTTATCCCAATCACACCATAAGTGGTTAATCATGAAACATACACCCACACCCTTCTTCTTCCCGGAGAGATATTTATTCCTGTCTGCGCAATGAATGGAGAACCCAAATCGCAATATGGACTCAGACAGTATATCCCGAGAGAGCCATGTTTCCGTGAAATAGAGAATGTTCATGCTTTAGATTTTAGATCCTTCAAAGTAGCCACCCTTTGCCTTGATGACGGCTTTGCACGCTCTTGGCATTTTATCAACCAGCTTCATGAGGTAGTCAACTGGAATGCATTTCAATTAACAGGTGTGCCTTGCTAATCTAACGGCACTGTCCAATTTACAGTAGCTAAAACAGTCAAAGAATGCCATTCTATTGTTTGAGGAGAGTGCACAGTTTAACATGAAAAGTTATTAGTAAACAAATTAGGCACATTTTGTCAGCCTTGATACCATTTTTTTAACAGAAATGCAATGGTTCATTGGATCAATCTAAAACTTTGCACATACACTGCTGCCATATAGTGGTCAAAATCTAAATTGCAGCTGGGCTGGAAATGATGGCCTTTCTCTTGCATTTCAAAGATGGTACAATTTTTTTTACAAAAGAACGGTTGGTTTTTTCTTTGTATTATCTTTTACCAGATCTATTGTGTTATACTCTCCTACATTTCTTTCACATTTCCACAAACTTCAATGTGTTTCCATTCAAATGATACCAAGAGTAAGTATATCCTTGCTTCAGGGCCTGAGTTTCAGGCAGTTAGATTTGGGTATGTCATTTTAGGTGAAAAAAAACAGGTCCGATCCTGAAGAGATTTAACAAAAATGTAAGGTCTGGGGAGTTTCCTGGCCATGGACCCAAAATATCGATGTTTTGTTCCCCGAGCCACTTAGTTATCACTTTTGGCAAGGTGCTCCATCATGCTGGAAAGGCATTGCTTGTCACCAAACTGTTCCTGAATGGTTGGGAGAAGTTGCTCTCGGAAGATATGTTGGTACCATTCTTTATTCATGGCTGTGTTCTTAGGCAAAATTGTGAGTGAGCCCACTCCCTTTGCTGAGAAGCAGCCCCACACATGAATGGCCTCAGGATGCTTTACTGTTGGCATGACACAGGACTGATGGTAGCGCTCACCTTGTCTTCTCTAGACAAGCTTTTATCCAGATGCCCCAAACAGTCGGAAAGGGGATTCATCAGAGAAAATGACTTTACCCCAGTCCTCAGCAGTCCAATACCTGTACCTTTTGCAGTGCCCTTGTTTGGGTGTAGGGCCTGATCAGAGCCTGAAGGTACGGAGGTACCGTTCCCCTCAAAGCTCCGTAGGCAAGCACCATGGTCTTGTAGCGGATGCGAGCTTCAACTGGAAGCCAGTGGAGAGAGCGGAGGAGCGGGGTGACGTAAGAGAACTTGGGAAGGTTGAACACCAGACGGGCTGCGGCGTTCTGGATGAGTTGTAGGGGTTTAATGGCACAGGCAGGGAGCCCAGCCAACAGCGAGTTGCAGTAATCCAGACGGGAGATGACAAGTGCCTGGATTAGGACCTGCGCCGCTTCCTGTGTGAGGCAGGGTCGTACTCTGCGAATGTTGTAGAGCATGAACCTACAGGATCGGGTCACCGCCTTGATGTTAGTGGAGAACAACAGGGTGTTGTCCAGGGTCACACCAAGGTTCTTAGCACTCTGGGAGGAGGACACAATAGAGTTGTCAACCGTGATGGCGAGATCATGGAACGGGCAGTCCTTCCCCGGGAGGAAGAGCAGCTCAGTCTTGCCGAGGTTCAGCTTGAGGTGGTGATCCGTCATCCACACTGATATGTCTGCCAGACATGCAGAGATGCGATTCGCCACCTGGTTATCAGAAGGGGGAAAGGAGAAGATTAATTGTGTGTCGTCTGCATAGCAATGATAGGAGAGACCATGTGAGGATATGACAGAGCCAAGTGACTTGGTGTATAGCGAGAATAGGAGAGGGCCTAGAACAGAGCCCTGGGGGACACCAGTGGTGAGAGCACGTGGTGCGGAGACAGATTCTCGCCACGCCACCTGGTAGGAGCGACCTGTCAGGTAGGACGCAATCCAAGCGTGGGCCTTGCCGGAGATGCCCAACTCGGAGAGGGTGGAGAGGAGGATCTGATGGTTCACAGTATCAAAGGCAGCCGATAGGTCTAGAAGGATGAGAGCAGAGGAGAGAGAGTTAGCTTTAGCAGTGCGGAGCGCCTCCGTGACACAGAGAAGAGCAGTCTCAGTTGAATGACCAGTCTTGAAACCTGACTGATTTGGATCAAGAAGGTCATTCTGAGAGAGATAGCAGGAGAGCTGGCCAAGGACGGCACGTTCAATAGTTTTGGAGAGAAAAGAAAGAAGGGATACTGGTCTGTAGTTGTTGACATCGGAGGGATCGAGTGTAGGTTTTTTCAGAAGGGGTGCAACTCTCGCTCTCTTGAAGACGGAAGGGACGTAGCCAGCGGTCAAGGATGAGTTGATGAGCGAGGTGAGGTAAGGGAGAAGGTCTCCGGAAATGGTCTGGAGAAGAGAGGGGGGATAGGGTCAAGCGGGCAGGTTGTTGGGTGGCCGGTCGTCACAAGACGTGAGATTTCATCTGGAGAGAGAGGGGAGAAAGAGGTCAAAGCACAGGGTAGGGCAGTGTGAGCAGGACCAGCGGTGTCTATTGACTTAGCAAACGAGGATCGGATGTCGTCGACCTTCTTTCCAAAATGGTTGACAAGGCATCCGCAGAGAGGGAGGAGGGGGGGGAGGGGGAGGAGGATTCAGGAGGGAGGAGAAGGTGGCAAAGAGCTTCCTAGGGTTAGAGGCAGATGCTTGGAATTTAGAGTGGTAGAAAGTGGCTTTAGCAGCAGAGACAGAAGAGGAAAATGTAGAGAGGAGGGAGTGAAAGGATGCCAGGTCCGCAGGGAGGCGAGTTTTCCTCCATTTTTCCGCTCGGCTGCCCGGAGCCCTGTTCTGTGAGCTCGCAATGAGTCGTCGAGCCACGGAGCAGGAGGGGAGGACCGAGCCGGCCTGGAGGATAGGGGACATAGAGAGTCAAAAGATGCAGAAAGGGAGGAGAGGAGGGTTGAGGAGGCAGAATCAGGAGATAGGTTGGAGAAGGTTTGAGCAGAGGGAAGAGATGATAGGATGGAAGAGGAGAGAGTAGCGGGAGAGAGAGAGCGAAGGTTGGGACGGCGCAATACCATCCGAGTAGGGGCAGAGTGAGAAGTGTTGGATTAGAGCGAGAGGGAAAAGGATACAATGTAGTGGTCGGAGACTTGGAGGGGAGTTGCAATGAGATTAGTGCAAGAACAGCATCTAGTAAAGATGAGGTCAAGCGTATTGCCTGACTTGTGAGTAGGGGGGGAAGGTGAGAGGGTGAGGTCAAAAGAGGAGAGGAGTGGAAAGAAGGAGGCAGAGAGGAATGAGTCAAAGGTAGACGTGGGGAGGTTAACCTCTCTAGGCTAGGCGGGACGAATTCGTCCCACCTACGTAACAGCCACTGCTATCCTGTGGCGCGATTTTCAAAACCTTAAAAATCCTATTACTTCAATTTCTCAAACATATGACTATTTTACAGCCATTTAAAGACAAGACTCTCGTTAATCTAACCACACTGTCCGATTTCAAAAAGGCTTTACAACGAAAGCAAAACATTAGATTATGTCAGCAGAGTACCAAGCCAGAAATAATCAGACACCCATTTTTCAAGCCAGCATATAATGTCACCAAAACCCAGAAGACAGCTAAATGCAGCACTCACCTTTGATGATCTTCATCAGATGACAACCCTAGGACATTATGTTATACAATACATGCATGTTTTGTTCAATCAAGTTCATATTTATATCAAAAACCAGCTTTTTACATTAGCATGTGACGTTCAGAACTAGCATACCCCCCCGCAAACTTCCGGGGAATTCGCTAACATTTTACTAAATTACTCACGATAAACGTTCACAAAAAGCATAACAATTATTTTAAGAATTATAGATACAGACCTCCTCTATGCACTCGATATGTCCGATTTTAAAATAGCTTTTTGGTGAAAGCACATTTTGCAATATTCTAAGTACATAGCCCAGGCATCACGGGCTCGCTATTTAGACACCCGGCAAGTTTAGCACTCACCATAATCATATTTACTATTATAAAAGTTTGATTACCTTTTGTTGTCTTCGTCAGAATACACACCCAGGACTGCTACTTCAATAACAAATGTTGGTTTGGTCCAAAATAATCCATCGTTATATCCGAATAGCGGCTTTTTGTTCGTGCGTTCCAGACACTATCCGAAATAGTAAAGAAGTGTCGCGCGCATGGCGCAATTCGTGACAATAAAATTCTAAGTATTCCATTACCGTACTTCGAAGCATGTCAACCGCTGTTTAAAATCAATTTTTACGACATTTTTCTCGTAGAAAAGCGATAATATTCCGACAGGGAATCTCCTTTTCGGCAAACAGAGGAAAAAATCCCAAAGGCGGGGGCGGTCGGGGTCACGCGCATAAGCCAGTGTCCCTTGATCGGCCACTTGAGAAAGGCGATAATGTGTTTCAGCCTGGGGCTGGAATGACGACATTCTGTTTTTTCCCGGGCTCTGAGAGCCTATGGAAGACGTGGGAAGTGTCACGTTAGAGCAGAGATCCTTAGTAAATGATAGAGATGGAAAACAAGTTCAAGAAATGGTCAGACAGGCCACTTCCTGTAAAGGAATCTCTCAGGTTTTGACCTGCCATTTGAGTTCTGTTATACTCACAGACACCATTCAAACAGTTTTAGAAAATTTAGGGTGTTTTCTGTTCCATATGTAATAAGTATATGCATATTCTAGTTACTGGGTAGGAGTGGTAACCAGATTAAATCGGGTATGTTTTTTATCCAGCCGTGTCAATACTGCCCCCTAGCCCTAACAGGTTAAAGTCACCCAGAACTGTGAGAGGTGAGCCATCCTCGGGAAAGGAACTTATCAAGGCGTCAAGCTCATTGATGAACTCTCCAAGGGAACCTGGAGGGCGATAAATGATATGGATGTTAAGCTTGAAAGGGCTGGTAACTGTGACAGCATGGAATTCAAAGGAGGAGATAGACAGATGGGTCAGGGGAGAAAGAGAGAATGTCCACTTGGGAGAGATGAGGATCCCAGTGCCACCAGCCCGCTGACCAGAAGCTCTCGGGGTGTGCGAGAACACGTGGGCAGACGAGGAGAGAGCAGTAGGAGTAGCAGTGTTATCTGTGGTAATCCATGTTTCCGTCAGTGCCAAGAAGTCGAGGGACTGGAGGGTAGCATAGGCTGAGATGAACTCTGCCTTGTTGGCCGCAGACTGGCAGTTCCAGAGGCTGCCGGAGACCTGGAACTCCACGTGGGTCGTGCGCGCTGGGACCACTAGGTTAGAGTGGCAGCGGCCACGCGGTGTGAAGCGTTTGTATGTCCTGTGCAGAGAGTAGAGAACAGGGATAGACAGACACATAGTTGACAGGCTTCAGAAGAGGCTACGCTAATGCAAAGGAGATTGGAATGACAATTGGACTACACGTCTCGAATGTTCAAAAAGTTAAGTTTACGTTGCAAAAATCTTATTGACTATAATGATTAAAATTATACAGTACTGCTGGCTGGTTTAGTAGGCTAGCTAGCAGTGGCTGCGTTGTTGACTTTGTTTGAAAGTGTAGCTGGCTAGGTAACCTCGATAGTTTCAGTACTACACCTTATCATGATACAAAGGCAACTATGTAGCTAGCTAACATAACACTAATCAAGACGTTCCTTTGTAATGTATTTAGTTTCTACAATGCTGCTCGTCGGTAATAGTTGGCTAGGTTTGGAAATGGCGTCGCGGGGGACGAAAATAGCTGGCCAGCTAACCTCGATAATTACTCTAAACTACACAATTATCAAACTATGACAAACTATGACAAAGACAACTTATTGACTAAAATGACTAAAATGATAAAGTACTGCTGGCTGGTAAAGTAGGCTAGCTAGCAGTGGCTGCGTTGTTGACTTTGTTTGAAAGTGTAGCTGGCTAGGTAACCTCGATAGTTTCAGTGCTACACCTTATCATGATACAAAGGCAACTATGTAGCTAGCTAACACTAGCTAACCTGGCTAGCTAACCTCGACAATTACTCTAAACTACACAATTATTTTAGATACAAAGACAGCAAAGACAACTATGTAGTTAGCTAACACTACACTAATGAAATCGTTCCGTTGTAATGTATTAGTTTCTACAGTGCTGCTAGTCGGTAGAAGTTGGCTAGCTAGCTAGCAGTTGTTGACTAAGTAGGAGAACGGTGGCGCGGCACGGCGGACGAAAATAGCTGGCTAGCTAACCTCGATAATTACTTTAAACTACACAATTATCTTAGATACAAAGACAGCAAAGACAACTATGTAGCTAGCTAACACTACACTAATCAAATCGTTCCGTTGTAATGTATTCGTTTCTACAGTGCTGCTAGTCGGTAGAAGTTGAGTAGCTAGCTAGCAGTTGTTGACTAAGTAGGAGAACGGTGGCGCGGCGGACGAAAATAGCTGGCTAGCTAACCTCGATAATTACTCTAAACTACACAATTATCTTAGATGAAGTGGAAATGTTTTTTTGGGGGGGATTCAGTTCATTTGCATGGCAAAGAGGGACTTTACAATTAATTGTAATTCATCTGATCACTCTTCATAACATTCTGGAGTGTATGCAAATTGCCATCATACAAGCTGAGTCAGCAGACTGAACATTTATATTTGTGTCATTCTCAAAACTTTTGGCCACGACTGTACACCATAGCCAAATACATTTAATCCTATAAAAAAAATCCCTGTCTTTGGTCAGTTAGGATCACCACTTTATTTTAAGAATGTGAAATGTTTGAATATTAGTAAAGAGAATGATTTATTTCATCTTTTATTTCTTTCATCACATTCCCAGTGGGTCAGAAGTTTACATACACTCAATTAGTATTTGGTAGCATTGCCTTCAAATTGTTTAACTTGGG
This sequence comes from Salmo salar, assembly GCF_965601325.2. Lineage (NCBI taxonomy): Eukaryota > Metazoa > Chordata > Actinopteri > Salmoniformes > Salmonidae > Salmo > Salmo salar. Next base: position 1,467,053 of record NC_138301.1, on the reverse strand, counting down.
TCAAACGTTTCGGGTAGCCTTCCACAATCTTCCACACAATAGGTTGGGTGAATTTTGGCCCATTCCTCCTGACAGAGCTGGTGTAACTTAGGTTCGTAGGCCTCTGCTCGCACACTTTTTCAGTTCTGCCCACACATTTTCTATTGGATTGAGTTCAGGGCTTTGTGATGGCCACTCCATTACCTTGACTTTTGTCCTTAAGCCATTTTGCCAGAACTTTGGAAGTATGCTTGGGGTCACTGTCCATTTGGATGACCCATTTGCGACCAAGCTTTAACTTCCTGACTGATGTCTTGACATATGTTGCTTCAATATTTCCACATCATTTTCATGCCTCATGATGCCATCTATTTTGTTAAGTGCACCAGTCCCTCCTGCAGAAAAGCACCCCCACAACATGATGCTGCCACTCACGTGCTTCACAGTTGGGATGGTGTTCTTCAGCTTGCAAGCATCCCCCTTTTTCCTCCAAACATAGTGATGGTAATTATGGCCAAACAGTTCTATTTTTGTGTCATCAGACCAGAGGACATTTCTCCAAAAAGTAGGTTCTTTGTCCCCATGTGCAGTTGCAAACCGTAGTCTGACTTTTTTATGGCGGTTTTGGAGCATTGGCTTCTTCCTTACTGAGCGGCCTTTCAGGTTATGTCGATATAGGACTTGTTTTACTGTGGGTATACATACTTTTGTACCTGTTTCCTGCAGCATTTTCACAAGGTCCTTTGTTGTTGTTCTGGGATTGATTTGCACTTTCACACCAAAGTACGTTCATCTCCAGGAGACAGAAGGTGTCTCCTTCCTGAGCGTTATGACGGGTGCGTGGTCCCATGGTGTTTATACTTGCGTACAATTGCTTGTAAAGACGAACATGGTACCTTCAGGAGTTTGGAAATTGCTCCCAAGGATGAACCAGACTTGTGGAGGTCTACAGTTTTTTTCTGAGGTCTTGGCTGATTTCTTTTGATATTCCCATGATGTCAACCAAATAGGCAATGAGTTTGAAGGTTGGCCTTGAAATGCATCCACAGGTACACCTCCAATTGACTCAAATTGTGTCAATTAGCCTGTCAGAAGCTTCTAAAGCCAAGACATCATTTTCTGGAATTTTCCAAGCTGTTTAAAGGCACAGTCAACTTAGTGTATGTAAACTTCTGACCCACTGGAATTGTGATACAGTGAATTACAAGTGAAATAATCTGTCTGTAAAGAATTGTTGGAAAAATTACTTGTGCCATGTGTCACAGGCCGGCTCATAGCCTGTGGCAAAAATGAGGGGACATGGACAACAGGTTTCGGCCAATCAAAAGGTTCTTTATTGTAAACAAAAAACTATTAACTTTAAACAAAGAAAAAGGAATGAGGTGTGGAAATGTCATAATGTAGGGTGTATGTAAGGTGCATGGATGCATGAATCTGTGTGTGGGAACATGACTGAGTGGAAACTAAGTAAACCTACAAAAGGAACAAACAAAACAGGATCATACATGGAGGAGCAGAGAGAGAGAGAGAGAAGAGTGATAAGTGAAGCAGTTTAATACCCTGAGCCCAGGTGGCTCCAATCACGCCAGCGCCAATCACTAACGACCCTCCTCTGCCTGCAGGAGGAACCACCCCTGCACTGCAGATGAGGGGCCGTGACACATGCACAAAGTAGATGTCCTAACCGACTTGCAAAACTATAGTTTGTTAACAAGAAATTTGTGAGTGGTTGGAAAACTAGTTTTATTGACTCCAACAAAACTATATGTAAACTTCCGACTTCAACTGTATATTTTAAGCTAAGTTCTTAAGTTCTTCTGTGTATTTACATTCATATGCTGTTTGCAAGGATGTGTCTGTATACTGTAGGTGTTTGTATTTGTGCTTGTAGTTATGCAACAAGTGTAGGAGTGTGCTGTTTGCGAACATGATGTACAGTGCCTTCACAGTCTTTGACCTTCTTCACATTTTGTGTTAGAGCCTGAATTTAAAATGTATTAAATTTAGATTTTTTGTCACTGAGGCTGAACAAATATAACCACTCTCAAATTCAAAGACAAAGCTTTGAATAGAAATATCAAATACATCCATAAGATTAAAATGGTATTTTGAAACGTGTATTGAAGCTGAACAGTGTTTATTTTATTTTCCAATTACATTTTTTACCAGCTCATATTTTAGGTCTGATGGGGTAAGGCAGTTAAACTAAGCTCATGAAGAATTATAAGTTATATTTGTCAAGAGTCAATGGATAGTTATCTATCATTAAGTGGAATTATGTTCTTCAAAAGTGTTAGAAATAAATACAAAATTAAATGCTGAACTGTCTTGAGTCAATAAGTATTCAACCCCTTTGTTATGGCAAGCCTAAATAAGTTTAGGAGTAAAAATTGGCTTCACAAGTCACATAATAAGTTGCATGGACTCACTTTGTGTGCAATCATAGTGTATAACATAATTTTTGAATGTCTACCTCATCTCTGTACCCCAAACACATAGAATTATCTGTAAGGTCCCGCAGTCGAGCAGTGAATTTCAAACACAGATTCAACCACAAAGACCAGGGAGGTTTTCCAATGCTTCGCAAAGAAGGGCACCTATTGGGTAAAAAAAGCAGGCATTGAATAACCCTTTGAGCATGTTGAAATTATTTATTACACTTTGGATGGTGTATCAGTAAACCCAGTCACTACAAAGGTATTCTGTAGGCGTCCTTCCTAAATCAGTTGCTGGAAAGGAAGGAAACCGCAAACATCTCAGTGATTTCACCATGATGCCAATGGTGACTTAGAAACTGTTACAGAGTTTAATGGCTGTGGTAGGAGAAAACTGAGGATGGATTAACAACATTGTAGTTACTCCACGCTAACCTAATTGACAGAGGGAAAAGAAGGACACGTGTACAGAATACAAACATTCCAAAACATGCATCCTGATTGCAACAAGGTAGTAATGTAATGATGCAAAAAACATTTCAAAGCAATTCACTTTTTGTCCTGAATACAAAGTGTTATATTTGATACAACACATTACTGAGTACCACTCTCCATATTTTCAAGCATAGTAGTGGCTGCATCATGTTATGGGTATGTTTGTAACCGTTAAGCACTGGGGAGTTTTTCAGGTTAAAAATAAATGAAATGGAGCTAAACACAGGCAAAATCCTAGATGGAAACCTGGTTCAGTCTGCCTTCCACAAGACCCTGGGAGATGAATTCAACTTTCAGCAGGACAATAACCTAAAACACAAGGTCAAATCTACGCTGGAGTTGCTTACCAAGAAAGTTAGTGAATGTTCCTTAGTGGCCGAGTTACTGTTTTGACTTAAATGTACTTGAAAATCAATGGCAAGACCTGAAAATAGACAGAACTTGAAGAATTTTGAAAAGAATAATGGGAAAAGGTTGCACAATCCAGGTGTGGAAAGCTCTTATAAACTTACCCAAAAAGACTCACAACTGTAATCGCTGACAAAGGTGCTTCATCAAAGTATGTATTTACTCGGGTTTGAATACTTATGTAAATTAGATATTTATGTATTTATTTTTCAGAAAATGTGCACACATTTTTAAAAGCATGTTTTGACTTTGTCATTGTGGGATACTGTGCGTAGATTTTTTTAAATATTTAATCAATTTTGAATTTAGGCTGTAACACAACAACATGTACAATAAGTCAAGGGGTATGAATACTTTCTGAAGGCACTGTATGTGAGTTTCTAAATACATATTTGTAAATACATATTTGCAACAGATCATATGGTTTATTTAGCTGAAATATCTTCTATTGATTGGGGTAGCAGAAGGGTTAGTGGTATCAATATCCTAGATGCAATCTCCTGCATGTAACCCTCCCACAAAGGCTCCAGGGGTGCTGCACTGCGGCTGACCGGGGGGGGGGGATTTTGACTTACATTAACCGATGTGGACCTCCAAAAGCTGTGTACTTACACAAATTCCAGTTGCTGGTTATTATCAGACTTAATTATGATTATCAAGGTTGGAGCTACAAAGTTAAAGGGCTAAGAGCAATCACTTCATTAAACAGGGCATCCTTTCTACTCAGCTAATTTAATTTGGACAAATTGTGGACTAATTCTTCTCATTCTCCTTGTTGTTTTTAAAGAGCCAATCTGGGATTCAACAACAACAAAGTCGATGTTTTAGGTATTTTGGGGTAAAGCAGTTGAACTAAGCTCATGAGGCATTGTAAGTTATATTTCTCATTAATCAATGGCTAGCTATTTATCATTAATTTAAAACGTTTAAAAAAATGGATGTACCAATCCCAGATTGCGCTTTTAACCTCTTACATCTAGACGTTCCGCTAGCGGAACATCTGCTCCAATATCCAATGTTGGGCGTGGCGCGAATTACAAATTCCTCAAAAATACAAAAACTTCAATTTTTCAAACATATGACTATTTCACAGCATTTTAAAGACAAGACTCTCCTTTATCTAACCACACTGTCCGATTTCAAAAAGGCTTTACAGCGAAAGCAAAACATTAGATTATGTCAGCAGAGTACCAAGCCAGAAATAATCAGACACCCATTTTTCAAGCTAGCATATAATGTCACAAAAACCCAGAAGACAGCTAAATGCAGCACTAACCTTTGATGATCTTCATCAGATGACAACCCTAGGACATTATGTTATACAATACATGCATGTTTTGTTCAATCAAGTTCATATTTATATAAAAAAAACAGCTTTTTACATTAGCATGTGACGTTCAGAACTAGCATACTTCCGGGAAACTTCCGGGGAATTTGCTAACAATTTACTAAATTACTCACGATAAACGTTCACAAAAAGCATAACAATTATTTTAAGAATTATAGATACAGAACTCCTCTATGCACTCGATATGTCCGATTTTAAAATAGCTTTTTGGTGAAAGCACATTTTGCAATATTCTAAGTACATAGCCCAGGCATCACGGGCTCGCTATTTAGACACCCGGCAAGTTTAGCACTCACCATAATCATATTTACTATTATAAAAGTTTGATTACCTTTTGTTGTCTTCGTCAGAATACACACCCAGGACTGCTACTTCAATAACAAATGTTGGTTTGGTCCAAAATAATCCATCGTTATATCCAAATTGCGGCGTTTTGTTCGAGCGTCCCAGACACTATCCGAATGGTAAAGAAGGGTCGCGCGCAAGGCGCAATTCGTGACAAAAAAATTGAAATATTCCATTACCGTACTTCGAAGCATGTCAACCGCTGTTTAAAATCCATTTTTATGCCATTTTTCTCGTAAAAAAGCGATAATATTCCGACCGGGAATGTCCATTTAGCTAAACAGAGGAAAGAAAACAAAGCTTTCGGTCGACGCGGGCACGAGCCTGAGTCTCACAGTACTGTAACCAGCCACTACCCAAACGCGCTACTTTGTTTCAGCCAGAGCCTGCAAAGCCACGATTCAGCGTTTTGCCGCCTTCTGAGCGCCTATGGCAGCCGTAGGAAGTGTCACGGGACAGCTAAGATCCTCACTCTTCAATAAACAGAGACAAGAAGAACGACACCTTGTCAGACAGGCCACTTCCTGCATGAAATCTTCTCAGGTTTTGGCCTGCCAGTTTTAGAAACTTTGGAGTGTTTTCTATCCAAAGCTAATAATTATATGCATATTCTAGTTTCTGGGCAGGAGTACTAATCAGATTAAATCGGGTACGTTTTTTATCCGTCCGTGAAAATACTGCCCCCTAGCCATAACAGGTTAAATAAATATTGAATCACTACCAGTGATGATTCAACAACACCTTCAATACTTAGTGCAAGCGCACATGCTCAGTCAATTCAATAGAAAGAGCTGCTAAGAGAACTGACTCATGTGACATTGCTTTTGTATGTTCATGTAAAATAGAGATGTGAGAGTTTCCATGGGCTATAAAGTGTTCAGGTCAAGATTAGGGCATGCAGCAATACATGTTCAGTACAGCTATTGTCTCGATACCACACTAATGATGCTTATGTTCCACTATCATAAGCACTCTTGTATCACAACATTACTACTACTGAAGCTATACAATCACAATGTACCTCCACTTCAGCTACCACTATAACTACTGCTGATGAACAGTGGTATGTATTCATAGATCCCAAGGGAAGCCAGGCTTCCCCCCAAAAATAGCAAGAATAAAAAAAAAATACATATTACATAATTTGTCCTTACTTTCTCCATGTTTCGTAATTTTCGCTGAATGTATTTCACAGGAGAAAGCATCAGAGCGAGCAAAACAGCACCCCTCTGTCTCTGTTACATTTGATCAATTTACAAGATGCTCTTATCCAGAGCGACTTACATTAGTGCGTGCATACTGTTTGTACTGCCCCCCCTGTGGGCATCAAACACATAACCCTGGCGTTGCAAGCGCCATGTTCTACCAACTGAGCCACACAGAACCTGTATATGTAGCCCATCTATCTGATCCTGCCTGGTCAAATAGAGTATGATATTGTTGCCACGGTAGCATTGAATGCAAGGGAAGCCAGTGAGCATTTGGCCTCCCTTGATAAAGTAACTATACATTAATAGCCAATCAGTGTTGAGCTAAACTGAGTGAGCTCAACTGTAAATGGTCCTGATGCACGAACTTAGTGTTAAGGGCAGCCAGTTTGGATTTGGCTTCACACCAATCACATCACATCAAAAGCCAAACGTCATTGACAGAAAAAAACTTGTATTGTTGCACCTCGTTGTGTTGTTGTCCTCCAGTGGCTTACTAGTTAGCTAAAATGAGCCACTTCCTAAATTAGCCATGGGTGGAGATAGGGATTTGGCCTTTTACTTAATTGTCCGTACAGGACAATGATTATAACGGTGACTCTGTTCCAACCATAAATTCATACATTGTGCCTCTGGCCTGAGAGGATGGAAATGCAATACTTACCTAGATGTAGTAGGCTAATGGGCAACAAATAGCCAGCTAGTTAACCTCTATGGGCTAGGTGGGACGCTTGCGTCCCACCTACTCAACAGCCAGTTGAATCCTGTGGCGCATTATTCAAATCCTTAGATATGCTATTACTTCAATTTTTCAAAAATATGACTATTTTACACCATTTTAAAGATAAGACTCTCGTTCATCTAACCACACTGTCCGATTTCAAAAAGGCTTTACAACGAAAGCAAAACATTAGATTATGTCAGCAGAGTACCCAGCCAGAAATAATCAAACACCCATTTTTCAAGCTAGCATATAATGTCACATAAACCCAAACCACAGCTAAATGTAGCACTAACCTTTGATGATCTTCATCAGATGACAACCCTAGGACATTATGTTATACAATACATGCATGTTTTGTTCAATCAAGTTCATATTTATATCAAAAACCAGCTTTTTATATTAGCATGTGACTAGCATGTGACTAGCATTCCCACCGAACACTGCCGGTGAATTTACAAAATTACTCACGATAAACGTTCACAAAAAGCATAACAATTATTTTAATCTCTATGGGCTAGCACCCGTGGTGCACTCCATCAACAGCAGGTGCATTTCAAGAGCGGCAAATTTGAATCCAAATAAATGTCAAAATTCAAGTTTTTCAAACATACAACTATTTTACACCCTTTGAAAGATAAACATCTCCTTAATCTAACCACGTTTTACGATTTCAAAAAGGTTTTACGGCGAAAGCATACATTTAGAGTATGTTAGGACAGTACATTTACAAGAGTTGTGTGTAATGTTTTGTCAATTCAAAGACAGGGTCACCAAACCCATAAAACCAGCTAAAATGATGCACTAACCTTTTACAATCTCCATCAGATGACACTCCTAGGACATTATGTTAGACAATGCATGCATTTTTAGTTCTATCAAGTTCATATTTATATCCAAAAACAGCGTTTTACTATGGCATTGATGTTGAGGAAATCGTTTCCCTCCAATAACCGGCAGTCAAGTCAACACCACAAATTAAAAAATTAAAATTAGAAAACATTGGTAAAATATTATATTGTCATTTAAAGAATTATAGATTTACATCTCGTGAACGCAATCAACTTGCCAGATTTAAAAATAACCTTACTGGGAAATCACACTTTGCAATAATCTGAGCACTGCGCCCAGAAAAATACGCGTTGCGATACAGACTAGACGTCATGTTGGGGAGATCTAAAATCGAAAATACTATGTAAATAATCCATTACCTTTGATTCTCTTCATCAGATGTCACTTCCAGGTATCACAGGTCCATAACGAATGTAGTTTTGTTCAAAAAAGCTCATCATTTATGTCCAAAAATCTCCGTCTTGTTAGCACATGATCTAAGCCAGCCGGACTTCTCGTCATGAACGAGGGGAAAAAATATATTTACGTTCGTTCAAACATGTCAAACGTTGTATAGCATAAATCATTAGGGCCTTTTTTAACCAGAACATGAATAATATTCAAGGTGGACGAATGCATACTCTTTTATAACATATTGGAACGAAGGTACCCAACATGAACTCGCGCGCCAGGTGTCTAATGGGCCATCATCGTTCCATGGCTCTTGTTCGGTCAGATCTCCCTCCAGAAGACTCAAAACACTTTGTAAAGGCTGGTGACATCTAGTGGAAGCAATAGGAAGTGCCAAAATATTCCTCAGCCCCTGTGTTTTTCAATGGGATAGGTTTAAAGGTAATACAACACATCAGGTATCCACTTCCTGTCAGAAAATGTCTCAGGGTTTTGCCTGCCAAATGAGTTCTGTTATACTCACAGACACCATTCAAACAATTTTAGAAACTTTAGAGTGTTTTCTATCCATATATAATAAGTATATGCATATTCTAGTTACTGGGTAGGATTAGTAACCAGATTAAATCGGGTACATTTTTTTTATCCAGCCGTGCAAATACTGCCCCCTGGCCCTAACAGGTTAAGAATTATAGATACAGAACTCCTCTATGCACTCGATATGTCCGATTTTAAAATAGCTTTTCGGTGAATGCACATTTTGCAATATTCTCAGTAGATAGCCCGGCATCACAGGACTAGCTATTTAGACACCCAGCACGTTTAGCACTCATCAAAGTCAGATTTACTATAAGAAAAATGTTATTACCTTTGTTGTCTTCGTCAGAATGCACTCCCAGGACTTCTACTTCAATAACAAATGTTGGTTTGGTCCAAAATAATCCATCGTTATATCCAAACAGCGGCGTTTTGTTCGTGCGTTCTAGACACTATCCTAAAGGCTAAATAAGGGTGATGAGCATGGCGCAATTCGTGACAAAAGAATTCTAAATATTCCATTACCGTACTTCGAAGCATGTCAACCGCTGTTTAAAATCAATTTTTATGCAATTTTTCTCATAAAAAAAGCGATAATATTCCGACCGGGAATCTGCGTTTAGATAAACAGACAAAGGAAAAGAAAGCATTCGGTCGAAGCGGGCACGCGCCTAAGACCATAGTACTCTGAGTGGCCAGTTGCCAAAAGCGATAAAGTGTTTCAGCCAGAGCCTGCCTCGATATCGTTCAAATTTTTCCCGGGCTCTGAGACCCTATGGAAGACGTAGGAAGTGTCACGTTATTGCACAGATCCTGAGTTTTCAATAAAAAGAGCCAAGATGAAACACTACTTCTCAGACAGGCCACTTCCTGCTTGAAATCTTCTCAGGTTTTGGCCTGCCATAGGAGTTCTGTTATACTCACAGACACCATTCAAACCGTTTTAGAAACTTTAGGGTGTTTTCTATCCAAAGCCAATAATTATATGCATATTCTAGTTACTGGGCAGGAGTAGTAACCAGATTAAATCGGGTACGTTTTTTATCCAGCCGTGTCAATACTGCCCCCTAGCCCTAACAGGTTAACATGAAAGGAAGTTAGGCTAACGGGCAGGAATCTTTGCCAGGTAGCCTAGGACAACAAAAACTAAAAGTTTGTAGTGTATGACAGAGTCATAAACTGTTTCGGTAACATGAAAGAGAGGAGGATGGCATTGGCGTTTCTCTACAAGTAGGGTGAGTCAACATGTTTTTTTCTACTTACACACACACTCACACACATAGATATCAGTCACATGGACAGCAACATGATATTTAAATCAAATCAAACTTTATATGTCACATGCGCCGAATACAACAAATTTAGACCTTACCGGTACCGAGTTGCGGTGACTTTCCGGTGTTCTAAATCAATAGTTTAGTAGTCCGAAAACGTCTGAAACATTACCTTGCTTGACCATGCTGTAGGTCCTGTAACTGTTTATTATGTGCAATAGGCTTTGTGAACTCCATGGGACAGATGTTGCTCTCTGGTTTTGGTTTTGTGATGAAACAATGGCGTGGTTGAATGTATTATTCTTATTCTTATTGTCTCGACCTTAGGCCTATATATCACGATGTCAAGGCATATGAACTAACAGGTTATAGAGCAAACAACGCAATTATCCTCACACATACTGTAGGTTGTAATATGGCTACTGTCCACATTAGAGCTAAATTAGAAATTGCCTCCAACAAAGTCCATTAACTGTGGCAAAATAGCCCAACTTACAAGAGCTTGCATGGCAAATGGACTCAAAATCTGTGGACATCGAGGGGTTCCCCTCAAGCAACAGAAATGTGAGAATGTAATTTTTCCACAAAATGTCTTCCTCGACATAAACCAAAAACAACAATGTCTGTTTGATGGAAGTTGTAGACTTGTTGCAGCAGGACCAGACAACAGTTGGTGCTGTGTTCAATAATGGAAAAGCTACAATTTCTAATAAAATTGTACTTTGGTAAGGACTGGATCTGACACTAGCCCGATTACGGCATTCTGTTTCATTTCACAGACTGATACGTGCAGTAAAACGCAGTGTAAGTCTGGCTGAGCACAGCAGAACTCAAAGTTGAATGAACAGGTGGGGAAGGAGCTGTTGTGTAAGCCTCCTTGAGTAATCGAATATACCTCGCTTAAGTAAATACCCAGCTCTATCAAAGAACAAATTTCAAACATAAGCCTTCCCGTTTCTCTTGGACAAAAGTGTCTGCTCAACCATTCTTAGTGATGTCGCCGGAACTTTGGCATTAGCCGAAAAGCTTTTTTATGTTATGCGGGAATAATATTCTGGCATAGTTTATTGTCATAAGCTATGCCAGAAGGGCAAAGATATCCGCTAATGGAATTCCAGTTTTCAACTTTGTAGTTTGCTGAAAAATCTGTGACCTGCTGATAATTGTAGTGAGCAAGTATTTCATCTCCGTGAGGAAGGAAACACTGAATGATACTTTTCATTTAAGGCTTAGTCCTGAAAGCAGCTTTGTATCAAATAACAGGAGGTTGTGGAGAATGTGTGTGGGCAGGCGGTGCCCGGTAAACTTTTTGGAAACACTCCAAGCATCAGCCTTCCTCCCTCAGACAAATTGTCTGGATCCTCTGAGCATTATGCATCATTCAAATGGGAAGAGAGAAGCAAATTGAGGGCCTCCGATTTCGCCATCGTCCCTGAAAGCCTTTGGGGGACGATGGCCACCTTCAAAAGGGGATAATAGGAATGAACAACCTTTCTACTGTGCTCAGGACTATTTTATTCAAGTTGCTGGATTTTCATTGATCTGGGGCTAAATGTACGTGTAAACATTTTTGTTCTCATTGGCCCTCTGGGTATTGTCATTGAGTTTCTTGTGGTAAACTCCAGAGGCAGAGAAAAGGTGTGCGGCAGAAAATAACCTTATTGAGTAATGTATCCGCAGAAAAATTCTAATGGATTGAAATATACAGCTGCATTATATGCACCCATACAGATGCAGGATCTTGGTTTGATCATACTGTTGCAGGAGAACGTTCCTGTAATGCAGGAAATGTAAAACTTGTTTTGTATTTGAGGTTTAAAAGGACTTCTGACGTTTGTGATTTCCACTTTGAAATTTCAAACTTGATTTTCAACCTTGATGTATCAACCCCAACAAAAATGTCCATTAAGTATACTGAGCATTATAATTCACATTTCCTGTTGCTGCAGGATTATTTTCCTGCTGTAGAAAACTGGTTCAAATGAAGAACTTCCTGATTGAAACGAGCTCAGTGAGTCTGTTGGAGAGTTGGGACATCATATCAAAGACTGTAGACACCGCTTTGATATAGCTATACTGTAGGTCTTCTTCTTCTTATGTAAAGAAATGGCCTAAGGCTGTCCTAATATGGACACTGTAATAGCCAGATGAATGGCCCTGTGATATTGTTCTCATATTACAACCACGTCAAACCACGTCAAACTGAACATTATCATTTCAAAGTCAAGAGATTTCATTGTGTATTTATACTGTTGGTCTTTGCCAGAGGAAATAAAAATTATATCACAGTAGTCCTTTGTGTCTGGCATGTGATTGCATTATATTGGTTATAAAGTGCCGATTTTAAAATACACTATGCGAGTGAAGATACTCTACATCTAATTCAGTTTTTATGAATAGCTTTCTCACACAACTTGGCTCACTTTGAAGAAGCTAACCTGAAGTAACCTCTAATTCTGATGTTGAAGTTAAAACCTAAAGAAGTCTATTCATGTTTTATAAGTATGTCTCACCATTTATGATTAAAGAACATTTCAATACTAGAGCATAGGATATGTCCTGTATTCATGGTTTGATGGTGTACCTCCTTTTGTTTTACCTTTTACCTTTATTTAAATAGGAAAGTCAGTTAAAGAACACATTCTTATTTTCAATGACGGCCTAGGAACAGTGTTCAGGGGCAGAACGACTGCTTTTTACCTTGTCAGCGCAGAGATTTGATCTTGCAACCTTTCAGTTACAAATCCAATGCTCTAATCACTAGGCTATTACATTTTGTTCTACTCATTCAAGTCAATTCTTATTTGTGTAGCTTTCAGATTAATCCTATAGAGCACTGTATTTTATGGTGTTGTCTTGTTTAATTTTCTCTTTGAAATATTGTGGTTTTGTCTATAAAGGATGTAAATTAAATGTTTTCTCAATTGAACCATAATTGTTCATGAATAGATGAAAACATTATTTTGCTGGCAAATAATAAACAAATTGTAGAGCCTGAATTAGCCTGCATTTGAACTAGAAAATAAGCAAGGTCAGAAATGAACCGGCCACAGGACAGTTTGGACAAATGCCAGATGATCTGGTCCATCTTTAGCCCAGTAGGCATATCTAAATTGTTTGTTTGTTTTTTGCACAGAATTATAATTATTTGGCCAATCATGGTGGCCTCGAGCAAAGAAATGGGCCGGTGTGGGAGCCACGAGGAAATGTTTTTACTTGTGTGAGGGTCTTCTGTGTTTGAAATGGTCCCAGTCCATCCCTGGGCAGGGTTGTATTGTCCTATCCATCAAATGCAGTACCAATAACTGAGTCAATAGCCCAATGGTATCAGTTTGTCCTCCATTATGGCAGATCAGTCATTGATTGGTATAGCATGAGTATCATGTAGAGTTCATGTGGAACATTTGTTCTATCACTAACCATAACCCTGACAGAGGCACGTCTTTATGTTAATAATAACAATAATAATACCTCCACCCCACTTCTTACTCTGCAGCAACTACCCGTAGCTCCTTCCCCTAGCCATTTCATGTAGATGGTAGTTGCTCCATATTGGCCATATTGCATCCACCTATCCAATATTTTAAGATCTACACAAGTGTCTAGCAAGTAGGGGCAAGGGATTCCCCTCAAATTCAAAACAAAACAAAAGCAATACAAAATAAAAAATATTGTCAAATCAATGCTGAAGGATTGCAAGTATCAAATGACAGAGATAACAACTTTATATCTCTATCTCGCTCAGGTCAGTTTCTGTGGGTGAACGACTCTGCATTGGCCGGTCCCTGGGTCCTGAGCCCCTGGCTGTGGGGAGGTCGGGACCCCTGCGGGCTGGACATGGCCGTGTTCCTGCACCCCCAGAAGAGCGGACGCTACACAGTGTGGCTCATCGAGAGGGACAAACATCCGCTAACCCTCCTGTCCACCGACACGCTGCCGCGCATCACAGGGTAAGCAGGCCTTAATTTTTATTTCTTTTTTCAAGGAGAATGTAACGTATTTACAGATACAAGATAGAAATATAGATGGGCAGATAAATGAGAGGGATTTTGCACAGGAAGTGCGTGGTGGAACGGGGGATCGAACCGTTGCCTCCAGGAGCATATAGTGCCGTGAAAAAGTATTTGCCCCCTTTCTGATTTTCTCTATTTTCTAATATTTTTTTCTACTGAATGTTAGCATATCTTCAACCAAAACCTAATATTACATAAAGGGAACCTGAGTTTACAAATAACAAAAAAAATGTAGACTTATTTTATTTATTTCACTAAGAAAGTTATGCAACACCCAATTCCCCTGTGTGAAAAAGTAATTGCTCCTTTACACTCTAACTGGTTGTGCCACCTTTAGCTGCAATGGCTGCAACCAAACGCTTCCTGTAGTTGTTGATCAGTCTCTCACATCGCTGTGGAGGAATTTTGGCCCACTCTTGCATGCAGAACTGCTTTAACTCAGCGACATTTGTGGGTTTTCAAGCATGAACTCGTTTCAAGTCCTGCCACAACGTCTCAATTGGGATTAAGTCTGGACTTTGACTAGGCCATTCCAAAATTTCAAATTTGTTGCTTTTTAACTATGTTCATGTGGACTTGATTGTGTGTTTTGGATCATTGTCTCGCTGCATGACCCAGCTGCGCTTCAGCTTCAGCTCACAGACGGATGGCCTGACATTCTCCTGTAGAATTCTCTGATACAGAGAAGAATTCATGGTTCATCCAGGTCATCCAGGTCCTGAGGCAGCAAAGCATCCCCAAACCTTCACACTACCACCACCATGCTTGATGTTTACGCTGTCTTTATTTATCATTTTCATCCTGTGCCCACACACTTCTAATTCTGAAATGTGAAAGCATACCTGTGAAGGTGGTTGCACTGGTAGTAGTTGTAGGTTTTTATACAGTACCCAGGATCAGTGAGTTAATTTGACAATTGGAAAAAGAGCTACTGTGTAAATACTGCAATGCGGGTATGATTGTATTGAGCCCTTGGTCTATGTAAACACAAACATTCATGCACACGTACAAGCAAATGTCTGGTAGCTGGGGTATGCAGAATAATTCAACCGCAACATACAGACCTTAAAACACAAACTAATCACAGGGAAATCACAACCAAAAAATTGCATTGATGCCCTTTACTAAAGGTGTTTTCGTCTATCCTCCAATGTGTGTGCGTGTGTGTGTGTGTGTGTGTGTGTGTGTGTGTGTGTGTGTGTGTATGTGTGTGTATATCTAAGACAGGGCTCTCCAACTCTGTTCCTGGAGAGCTACCCTTCTCACTTCAACCCCAGTTATAACTAACCTTACTCAATTGATCATCCAGCTAATTATTAGAATCAGGTGCGCTAGATTAGAGTTGGACTGAAAACGTACAGGACAGTAGCTCTCCAGGAACAGGGCTGGAGAGCCCTGATGTAAGAGCATGTGCATGAGATTGTGCCTGTCTGCATGTCTTCTGTGTGTATCCAGTGTATCAGGTGCTGGATCGAAAAAACAAATAAATGTGGTTTTCCTATGTGTATGCCGACATACATATGTCTACGTGCGTAGTTGTGTGTCTGCATGTGTCCGACCCCAAACGCACACCACGGACACGGTTGTTACATGTGTGATGGATTAGGTAGTCAGGCCCAGTCATCCGGCCACACACTATCAGTCCTCTGAGCCAACTCCTTTCTCCTTTCTAGCACTCCGCTAAGGGAATGCTCAATATCACAGAGAGAGAGAGAGAGAGAGAGAGAGACACACACACACAAACACAAAAACAAAAACAGACACAGGAGCACAGAGAAAAACACTAAATGGTCTGGGGAGAAATTGTTAGGTTTGGTTGATAAATAATTAGTATGTTGCTCTGCATTCAAGATCACAACAATGTTTTGAACCATTTGCAATTACTGAATATTTTCAATAAAATGGCTGGAAACGGAAGGTTACCTGGTCCAACATAGTGAAAAATATTGTGTGCTTGAACATAATCTTGATTTTTTTTCTCAGAGAGTGGGTTAAATAATGTTCGCTGCAGGGTTCTTCTTCATTTAATTGGATAAATGTGCATGAATATGTCCAGATGTATATTCTGAAAGTATTAGACCATATTTACAGGTGTGTGACAAATTTGTATTAGCATTTGCACTCAGCTTCTTGATGGCATGTAGACTTTATAAGGTAGTAAAAACTTGAACACGGTCGTGACTCACTGATTCACCATGGATAAAATGAATACATATCTTAATAAGATGACAACATAATCCCCTGAGTTCCCCTGTTGCCTAGTGGGCCTAAGAATAATGTGACACACCTCGCACCTGTCCCATTCCAAAACCAGACTCAGAAACAGACTACAAATCTGAGTTGGTTGAAGCAAAAATACAATTTGGTTGGCACATCTTAAACCTGTTGGGGCTCGGGGGCAGTATTGAGAAATTTTGAAAAAAATATGTGCCCATTTTTAACTGCCTCCTACACCAACTCAGAAGCTAGGATATGCATATTATTAACACATTCGGATAGAAAACACTCTGAATTTTCTAAAACAGTTTGAATGGTGTCTGTAAGTATAACAAAACTCATATTGCAGGCAAAAACCTGTGAAAAATTAGATTTAAAAAAAATGTGAATTTTGTGACTGTACTATTTAGTGTCATTGTTTTATAGATACCATAGTGAGAAAGGATTCATTTCGCAACACCTACGGCTTCCACTAGATGTCAACGATCTTTATAAAGTTGTTTGAAGCGTCTATGATAAACAGAGAGCAAATTAGAATGCAAGGAAGTTGACATGTCATCACTTCATTTTTTTGCGCCTGCGCATAAATCTGAGAAGCGTGAGTTTGTCATTATTGTTTATCTAGACATAGGATAGGTTGTGTGAAAATATTACTGATGTTTAACGTTAAAAATGGACCAAAAGATTAATGCTAAACAACGTTTGACATGTTTGAACGAACGTAAATAGATTATTTACTAGGTTTTTTTAGCTTTTCGGCGTGATTTACACCCCCCCCACCACGTTTTGTGGGAGCATAATGAACGCTAACTACTTGGTGTTATTTGGACATAAATTATGAACTTTGTCAAAAGAAACCACATTTGTTCCGGACCTGGGATTCCTGGCAGTGCCTTCTGATGGAGATAATCAAAGGTAAGGGGATATTTACAATGTTATTATCGATATTAGATGATGCTAACTGTATAGCATAGCTTATTGTTCTTAGCATAGCACCCCGTTTATTGCAAAATGTGATTTCCCAGTAAAGTTATTTTGAGATCTGGCCATTCGGTAGCAATTACGAGATGATAATATATTATTCTTTGAATGACAATATTATAATTTACCAATGTTTTCGAATAGTAATTTTGTTATGTTCACCGGAAGCATTTCAGAGAAGAAAAAAATCAGAATTTCACGCTACTGTAAAATGCTGTTTTTGGATATAAATATGAACTTGATGGAACAAAAAATGCATGTATTGTATAACATAATGTCCTAGGAGTGTCATCTGATGGAGATTGACAAAGGTTAGTGCATAATTCTAGCTGGTTTCTGCTTTTGGTGACGCCTGACCTTGAATTGAAAATGGATGTTTGTACTTTTGTGGCTATGTACTGTCCTAACATAATCTAACTTTATGCTTTTGCCGTAAAGCCTCTTTGAAAATCGAACAATGTGGTTAGATTAAGGAGATGTTTATCTTTTAAATTGTGTAAAATAGTTGATTGTTTGAGAAATTGAAATTATTAGATTTTTGATGTTTTGAATTTCCAGCCTTGTTAGCAATCCCGACTCTGGGTTCATTGCTAACCTGTAGCCCCAACAGGTTAAATAAAGTGTTTCTCCAACTGTTGAAGAGGCCAAGGTCCAAAGAAAGTGTCAAACATTGACAGAGTAATATATATATATGTTTTTTTCTGTCTCTCAAACCATAATATAGTAACTTGTTGGAGGACAATTATTTTAAACCCATTCAACTTGTATATGTATACTGTATATGCCGTTGTTGAGTCAGTTGCATACAGTATGTTATTACTTTCATACTAAGGGCTCATAATACTAAAATCAACAAAAATGCTTCACTGTACCTCCAGTTCTTTCTACCTAAACATCAGCCTCAGGGGTTCTGCTAGGGCCTCTGCTCTTCAAAGACTACTAGCTCACACTGTGCATCTGTCAGTGGAATAAGAGTCACAGTCGGGTGGGGGTTGGTTTGAGATGGAGGATGTTACAATACCTGTCAGAGGTGAATTGTCAGTGCTGCCTGGGGGGAGGAGGGTGGGGGGGATGTGTCATCAATGAGAAGATTGGCTCTAGCACATGAGGGTCAAGGTATCAAATCAAATCATATTAGTCACATGACCCAAATACAACAGGTGTAGAGCTTACAGTGAAATACTTACATACAAGCCCCTAACCAACAATGCAGTTTAAAAAATATGAATAAGAATCATAAATAAAAGGAACAAGTAATTAAAGAGCAGCAGTAAAATAACAATAGCGAGACTATATACAGGGGGTACCGGTACAGAGTCAATGTGCAGGAGCACTGGTTAGTCGAGGTAATATGTACATGTAGGTAGAGTTATTGAAGTGACTATGCATAGATGAGAAGAGTGTAGCAGCGGCACAATGCTAATAGTCTGGGTAGCCATTTGATTAGATGTTCAGGAGTCTTATGGCTTGGGGGTAGAAGCTGTTTAGAAGCCTCTTGGACCTAGACTTGGCGCTCCGGTACCGCTTGCCGTGCGGTAGCAGAGAGAACAGTCTATGACTAGGGTGGCCTTCCTCTGACACCGCCTGGTATAGAGGTCCTGGATGGCAGGAAGCTTTGCCCCAGTGATGTACTGGGCCGTTCCCACAACCCTCTGTAATCCCTTGCGGTCGGAGGCCGAGCAGTTGCCATACAGGGCAGTGATGCAACCAGTCAGGATGCTCTCGATGGTGCAGCTGTAGAACCTTTTGAGGATCTGAGGACCTATGCCAAATCTTTTCAGTCTCCTGAGGGGGAAAAGGTTTTGTTGTGCCCTCTTCACGATGTGCTTGGTGTGCTTGGACCATGTTAGTTTGTTGGTGATGTAGACACCAAGGAACTTGAAGCTCTTAACCTGCTCCAGTACAGCCCTGTTGATGAGAATGGGGGCGTGCTCGGTCCTCCTTTTCCTGAAGTCCACACAGGCATGCGCCGTGCGCGCACACTCACAGGCACACACAATACCATACTCTCTCTTCCCATGGTCTCCCCTGGGCTTCTGAACAATTGGATACATTTCCTCAACTTAATGAAAGACATTATGCCAATATAAACTGAGTATACCAAACATTAGGACCATTGAGTTGCATACCCCCCTCACCTTTTGTCCTCAGAACAGCCTCAATTCGTCGGGGCATTGACTCTTCTTGATACACATGGGAAACTGTTGAACATGAAAAACCCAGCAGCGTTGCAATTCTTGACACAAATCGGTACACCTGGCACTTACTACCATATCCTGTTCAAAGGCACTTAAATATTTTGTATTGCCCATTCACCCTCCTAATGTTTGGCACACAATCCATGTCTCAATTGTCTCAATGCTTAAAAATCATTATTTAACTTCTCCCCTTCATCTACACTGATTGAAGTGGATTTAACAAGTGACATCAATAAGTGATCATAGCTTTCACCTGGTCATTCTATGTCATGGAAAGTACATGTTCTTAATGTATTGTACACTCAGTGTATATCAAAGCCAGGAGGAGTGACAACACGCATTAAAACCTCTTAGCGAACAGATCCCGCTGAAGGGATCAAAATCCCATAGTCAAGCATTGAAATGGACTGTGACTGTAACGCTTGTCAAAAGGAGTAGACCAAGGTGCAGCGTGGAAAGTACTCATGTTCAACATGTATTTGAACTCAGAATACTCAAAAAAAAATAACAAACCAAGGAAAAACGAACGTCACGTTCTGCAAGCTAACTGAGCTCTTCAAAAACAAGATCCCACACAGAAGGAGGGAAAAGGGTTGCCTAAGTATGATTCCGAATCAGAGACAACGATTGACAGCTGCCTCTGATTAGGAACCATACTCGGCTCAACACAAAGAAATAGAAAACATAGACTGGCATAGAATGCCCACCCCACATCACACCCTGACCTAACCCAAAAAAAGGGAAAATAAACGGCAATCTAAGGTCACCCCCCCCTAAAGGTGCGGACTCCCGGCCGCAAACCTGAACCCATAGGGGAGGGTCCGGGTGGGCATCTACTCTTGGCGGCGGCTCTGGTTTGGGGCGTAGCCCCCACTCCGCCCGTTGATCCCTCCGCACTTGTATCTTCGGAGGAACCAGACCGTGGATCATCGCCGGAGGCTCAGAACTGGAACCCCCCCTGGAGGTTCCGGACTGCAGGCCGTCGCTGGATGTTCCGGACTGCAGGCCGTCTCAGGAGGTTCCGGACTGCAGGCCGTCTCTGGAGGTTCCGGACTGCAGGCCGTCTGAGGAGGTTCCGGACTGCAGGCCGTCGCCGGAAGCTCTGGACTGGGAACTGTCGCCGGAAGCTCTGGACTGGGAATGAGCAGTGGAGGCCTGATGCGTGGGGCTGGCATAGGTGGCGCCAGACTAGTAATACGCACCTCAGGGCAAATGCGGGGAGCAGGAACAGGACGCCCCGGACTGGAGAGACTCACTGGAGGCCGAGTGCGTGGAGCAGGTACAGGTGGCGCCAGACTGGTAACGCACCTCAGGGAGAGTTCAGGGAGCTGACTCTGGTGGCACCAAACTGATAACACGTTCCTTTGGGAAAAATCCGTGCTTCCTCCAACAACTCAACAACTCTCCCATATCTCTCTTCTCCTGGATTGGCTCTGCTTCTCTCCTCGGCTCCGCCGACTGCTCCATGTGCCCCCCCCAATTTTTTTTATTGGGGATTCTGTGGCCTTCCTTCCCAACTTTGTAGCTGTCCCTCCTTCGCTGCTTCCACCTGCTGCCCTGGCAGGCTCGTGTCTCCTGCCACTATTCCTTCCAAAGTCCACGATATATTCCTTCTAATTTCCTCAACAGTCCACTGGTCCACCCCACGCTGCTTGGTCATATTGAGGTGGGATCTTCTGTAACGCTCGTCAAAAGGAGTAGACCAAGGTGCAGTGTGGAAAGTGCTCATGTTCAAAATGTATTTTAACCTGTTTGGGATAGGGGGCAGTATTTTCACGGCTGGATAAAAAATGTACCCGATTTAATCTGGTTACTACTCCTGCCCAGAAACTATAATATGCATATAATTAGTAGATTTGGATAGAAAACACTCTAAAGTTTCTAAAACTGTTTGAATGGTGTCTGTGAGTATAACACAACTCATATGGCAGGCCAAAACCTGAGAAGATTCCATACAGGAAGAGCCCTGTCTGACAATTTGTTCTCCTTCTGTGGCATCTCTATCAAAAAAACAGCATCTCTGCTGTAACGTGACATTTTCTAAGGCTTCCATTGGCTCTCAGAAGGCGCCAGAAAGTGGAATGACTTCTATGCAGTCTCTGGGCGAAAAACAGCAGGAGTTTTTGTGAGTGGTCAGGCAGGGAACAATGACACTGGAGATGCGCGTCCACATGACGACTCCATTTTCTTCTTTCAGTCTTTGAACGAAAACAACGTCTCCCGGTCGGAATATTATCGCTATTTTACGAGAAAAATCGCATAAAAATTGATTTTAAACAGCGTTTGACATGCGTGTCGAAGTATGGTAATGGAATATTTTGAATTTTTTTGTCACGATATGCGCCGGCGCGTCACCCTTCGGATAGTGTCTTGAACGCAAGAACAAAATGCCGCTATTTGGAAATAACTATGGATTATTTGGAACCAAAACAACATTGGGTGTAAAGTAGAAGTCCTGGGAGTGCATTCTGACGAAGAACAGCAAAGGTAATCCAATTTTTCTTATAGTAAATCTGAGTTTGGTGAGTGCCAAACTTGGTGGGTGTCAAAATAGCTAGCCTGTGATGGCCAGCCTATCTACTCAGAATATTGCAAAATGTGCTTTCACCGAAAAGCTATTTTAAAATCGGACACCGCGATTGCATAAAGGAGTTCTGTATCTATAATTCTTAAAATAATTGTTATGTTTTTTGTGAACGTTTATCGTGAGTAATTTAGTAAATTCACCGGAAGTTTTCGGTGGGTATGCTAGTTCTGATCAAAACATGCTAATGTAAAAAGCTGGTTTTTGATATAAATATGAACTTGATTGAACAAAACATGCATGTATTGTATAACATAATGTCCTAGGAGTGTCATCTGATGAAGAACATCAAAGGTTAGTGCTGCCTTTAGCTGTGGTTTTGGATTTTGTGACATTATATGCTAGCTTGCAAAATGGGTGTCTGATTATTTCTGGCTGGGTACTCTGCTGACATAATCTAATGTTTTGCTTTCGTTGTAAAGCCTTTTTGAAATCGGACAATGTGGTTAGATAAAGGAGAGTCTTGTCTTTAAAATGGTGTAAAATAGTCATATGTTTGAAAAATTGAAGTTTTGGGATTTTTGAGGAGTTTGTAATTCACGCCACCCCCTATCATTGGATATTGGCGAGACGTTCCACTTAGTCTGAGCACTGATGGAGGAATTGTGCATTCCTGGTGTAACTCGGCAGTTGTTGTTGCCATCCTGTACCTGTGTGATATTTGGATGCACCGATCCTGTGCAGGTGTTGTTATACGTGTGCTGCCCCTGCGAGGATGATCAGCTGTCCATCCTGTCTCTCTGTAGTGCTGTCTTAGGCGTCTTACAGTACGGACATTGCAATTTATTGCCCTGGCCACATCTGCAGTCCTCATGCCTCCTTGCAGCATTCCTAAGGCCCATTCACGCAGATGAGCAGGGACCTGGGATTCTTTCTTTTGGTGTTTTTCAGAGCCAGTAGAAAGGCCTCTTTAGTGTCCTAAGTTTTCATAACTGTGACCTTAATTGCCTACCGTCTGTAAGCTGTTAGTGTCTTAACGACCGTTCCACAGGTGCATGTTCATTAATTGTTTATGATTCATTGAACAAGCATGGGAAACAGTGTTTAAACCGTTTACAAAGAAAATCTGTGAAGTTATTTGGATTTTTACAAATTATCTTTGAAAAAGAGGGTCCTGAAAAAGAGACGTTTCTTTTTTTGCTGAGTTTACTTGCAACGGAGACGCAGGGAGTCAGGAGCAGTTGGTGAGTTTAATCGAAATGACGCCGCAATACTGTAGTGACGCCGCAACGCTGCAAAGCAGTGCCTTAGACCGCTGCACCACAAATCCAAAATACTTTCTAGAATCATAAAAGCACCCCGAAACAACAATTTTTCACCCTGTACAATTACGGCTATTTATTCTGACAGTAACACAACTTCATACTTTCTTCACTGCATTCTCTGCTCTTGTTACTACCACTACTGCAGAGTAATCTATTTATACATTTCTCACAAAATATAATCATGAGGATTAGACATTTGAGGACATGGAGTTGAGATGGAGACAGAACTGTATTGCCTGAGGCTATACGATTTTCCCACATCAAAGTCTTGTCTTGTTAAGTAGCCAGTTGACCACTTTCACAAATCAACAAAAGTCTTTACAAACTCCACCAAAATAATGTTGTTTTTTGAAAAGAAGAAGAAAACAACTATTGTGGTCACAGCATCTATATGAATTCTAACGGCGCAGTGTCTCTCTTTCTCTCTCTGTTTCACCTAACCTCTATTTGTCACTCACTTTTCAGCTTGCATTCCTCCACAACTTTTTGTCTGCCTGTCTGTCTATCCAGCTCCCCCTCCTATCCCTCTCTCACCCTCCCTTTCTCTCTTTGTGTTGCAACAAAACATGATTACAGAAGTGTTTGGGATGCTACTCCAACTTCTGGTAGGTCCTACAGTACAAAGCCAGAGTTGCTGTAGAAATGAAAAACTTCAGCCTCATATAAAGACTCTGATGAAAAAACAACAGCCTGTCTTTGAATGAGAGATCTCATGTCAACTTCAGATGCATTACAGTGGCAGGCGAAAGTCCCTCTCTCTTTCTCTCCTCCTAGCGAGCCGCGTTGAATATTAAAGTGCGTCTGATAGATGCTTTTCGTCTTCCCAGACGGTTATGTAAGCTCAAGACCTTTATCCCCCTCCTTTTCTCGCTCTCTCTCTGAATTCACACTCTCCGTCTCTCATTTCTACCATCTCTAATTGTGTATTCTCGAGTTACATTCTATGTTCCTCCCCCTGAGCTTGAAAGGAGAAGAAACAACACAGAGGGAACATTTGCAACAGGACATTAACCTAGTTTTTCACAGCCAACCGAATAGTTTATTTGATCACCTTTGGCGAAAGTGCTGAGGAGTAGCATTGTTGCGGAGTGAACAAAATAACGCCTGACAAACCAGACATTAGACGAATCTATCAAAGGAGTCATCTTACTTGATGTGCCCGTTTGTATCAACGTGAATATGAAGGAAATACTTTTTTTTCTAATCTATATTCTCCAGGTCTGTGTCCAAAGTACTACCTCAGAGGAGGTGTTGTCATGATTAATTTGAAAGGGGACACCACCGGTGTTGCCTAATCCCCTTCCTGCTAGTGATATTTACCCCTGAAGTGATATTTATGTGTGTATTATTTGTCAGCAACTCATATAAATTGGAACCTTGAATGCTGAAATGTTACATTTTAGGCATGTAAATTAAGATAAATTATTTATTTGTGTACAGGATGACGTCCATTTATGTAGCCTATTATTTTTTTTTTTTCATTCTTAGCTCAAGAGCACTCCTCTTCGAATAATGTTTATGCATCAATGCAGTGTTACACCATATTTATACAGTTAAAACACACACTAAAACCCTCACCACATTCTGTTTGCATAGTAACATCATATTTGCCATGGAATGGGCACACACATTCCCCCTGGGCCTCATACTGCTCTATGACATAAGCTTCCTCAGCCTAGGAAAACAGATTGCGATAATTCACCTGCAAATGAGGAAGTGGGGAAGTGAATTTCTGCTCTTATCGTGTTGTCATCTCCCCCACCCCCCTCTTGACTTTTCAAATTGAATGAATCCACCTCAAGCAGGGGCAGTCGGGTGCTCTAATTCCAAAATACCTCCTTGATCAAGAGGAAAGAAAGTGTGTTACCGGCTGGTAGAGTGGCACCTGTGTCACTTGGGACCAGGAAGGGCTGCCAGATAGGGATGAGTGTGGGGGTCCTCCTGGAATAAGAGGCATCTCTCCTAACTATATAGCCCTAGGTTGAGTAGTGGTGTTGGCCAGGTGGAGAGGGTTTTATAAGGACCCCAGAATGCTGATGAGTATGTGAAGTGTTTATTTCCAAAATGCTACTGTATATACAGCAATTTTTCACATTTGTGTTTTTTCATAGGAAATGATTGCTTATGGGAACTTCCATGTGTTTGTAAAATATTACTGTTCTCAGAATTTTTATTCATAG
Source organism: Salmo salar (assembly GCF_965601325.2). Taxonomy (NCBI): domain Eukaryota; kingdom Metazoa; phylum Chordata; class Actinopteri; order Salmoniformes; family Salmonidae; genus Salmo; species Salmo salar. The sequence continues at coordinate 1,441,623 of NC_138301.1, read as the reverse complement.
ATTAAAATGTAAATGTTTTGCATTCTGATCTCATACTACTGTATTGAATAAATAAATACAATTTTGATGTCACAAATGTATAATTTGTACAGTTCTTTATGAAAAATGTATTAGTTATTTGTTACATTTCACTGTGTAAAACATAACAGTTACTTATGTTTCTGACAGTGAGGTGGGTATATAGAGTTTTACAAAAACAGGTTTATTTGTCGCTCAGAAATGAAACCGTCAAGTGATACATTTTTAACAAATACATGTCTGTCATTGAACATGCCATGATTAGATAGTGACAAAACACACCAATCTCTTTCATAAATTCTTTAACCTCTTACATCTAGACGTTCCACTAGCGGAACACCTGCTCCAATATCCAATGATAGGCGTGGCGCGAATTACAAATTCCTCAAAAATACAAAAACTTCCATTTTTCAAACATATGACTATTTCACAGCATTTTAAAGACAAGACTCTCCTTTATCTAACCACACTGTCCGATTTCAAAAAGGCTTTACAGCGAAAGCAAAACATTAGATTATGTCAGCAGAGTACCCAGCCAGAAATAATCAGACACATTATTTTGGACCAAACCAACATTAGTTATTGAAGTAGAAGTCCTGGGAGTGCATTCTGACGAAGACAGCAAAGGTAATAACATTTTTCTTATAGTAAATCTGATTTTGGTGAGTGCTAAACTTGGTGGGTGTCTAAATAGCTAGCCCTGTGATGCCGGGCTATCTACTGAGAATATTGCAAACCTTTGATGATCTTCATCAGATGACACTCCTAGGACATTATGTTATACAATACATGCATGTTCTGTTCAATCAAGTTCATATTTATATCAAAAACCAGCTTTTTACATTAGCATGTGACGTTCAGAACTAGCATACCCCCCGCAAACTTCCGGGGAATTCGCTAACATTTTACTAAATTACTCACGATAAACGTTCACAAAAAGCATAACAATTATTTTAAGAATTATAGATACAGACCTCCTCTATGCACTCGATATGTCCGATTTTAAAATAGCTTTTTGGTGAAAGCACATTTTGCAATATTCTAAGTACATAGCCCAGGCATCACGGGCTCGCTATTTAGACACCCGGCAAGTTTAGCACTCACCATAATCATATTTACTATTATAAAAGTTTGATTACCTTTTGTTGTCTTCGTCAGAATGCACACCCAGGACTGCTACTTCAATAACAAATGTTGGTTTGGTCCAAAATAATCCATCGTTATATCCGAATAGCGGCGTTTTGTTTGTGCGTTCCAGACACTATCCGAAATAGTAAAGAAGTGTCACGCGCATGGCGCAATTCGTGACAATAAAATTCTAAATATTCCATTACCGTACTTCGAAGCATGTCAACCGCTGTTTAAAATCAATTTTTACGCCATTTTTCTCGTAGAAAAGCGATAATATTCCGACAGGGAATCTCCTTTTCGGCAAACAGAGGAAAAAATCCCAAAGGCGGGGGCGGTCGGGTCACGCGCCTAAGCCCAGTGTCCCTTGATCGGCCACTTGAGAAAGGCGATAATGTGTTTCAGCCTGGGGCTGGAATGACGACATTCTGTTTTTTCCCGGGCTCTGAGCGCCTATGGACGACGTGGGAAGTGTCACGTTAGAGCAGAGATCCTTAGTAAATGATAGAGATGGAAAAGAAGTTCAAGAAATGGTCAGACAGGCCACTTCCTGTAAAGGAATCTCTCAGGTTTTGACCTGCCATTTGAGTTCTGTTATACTCACAGACACCATTCAAACAGTTTTAGAAAATGTAGGGTGTTTTCTATCCATATGTAATAAGTATATGCATATTCTAGTTACTGAGTAGGAGTGGTAACCAGATTAAATCGGGTATGTTTTTTATCCAGCCGTGTCAATGCTGCCCCCTAGCCCTAACAGGTTAAATGGCTGTAAAATAGTCATATGTTTGAGAAATTGAAGTAATAGGATTTTTAAGGTTTTGAAAATCGCGCCACAGGATAGCAGTGGCTGTTACGTAGGTGGGACGAATTCGTCCCGCCTAGCCTAGAGAGGTTAATCATGGCAAGGCAAATGTAAACATGACCGAATACAAACATTGTAGTTATTCCCTCCTTAAGGCAATCAAACAAGCAAAGCATCAGTATAGAGACAAAGTGGAGTGGCAAATCAATGGCTCAAACATGAGACGTATGTGGCAGGGTCTACAGACAATCACGGATTACAAAAAGAAAACCAACCCCGTCGCGGACATCGACGTCTTGCACCCAGGCAAATTAACAACTTCTTTGCGCGCTTTGAGGACAATACAGTGCCACCGACACGACCCGTTACCAAAGACTGGGCTCTCTTTCTCCGTTGCAGACGTGAGTAAAACATTTAAACTTGTTATCCCTCGCAAGGCTGCCGGCCCAGACGGCATCCCTAGCCGCATCCTCAGTGCATGCGCAGACCAGCTGGCTGGTGTGTTTACGGAAATATTCAATCTCTCCCTATACCAGTCTGCTGTCACCACATGCTTCAAGATTGCTACCATTGTTCCTGTTCCCAAGAAAGCTAAGGTAACTGAGCTAAATGATTATCGCCCCGTAGCACTCACTTCCTACATCATGAAGTGCTTTGAGAGACTAGTCAAGGATCATATCGCCTCCACCCGCCCTGTTACTCTAGACCCACTCCAATTTGCTCATTGCCCCAATAGGTCCACAGACGATGCAATCGCCATCACACTGCACACTGCCCTATCCCATATGGACAAGACGAATACCTATGTAAGAATGCTGTTCATTGACTACAGCTCAGCATTCAACACCCTAGTACCCTCCAAACTTATCCTTAAGCTTGAGACCCTGGGTCTCGACCCCACCCTGTGCAACTGGGTCCTGGACAACCTGACGGGCTGCCCCAGTTGGTGAAGGTAGGAAACAACATCTCCAACCCACTGATCCTCAACACTGGGACCCCACAAGGGTGTGTTCTCAGCCCTCTGCTGTACTCCCTGTTCACCCACGACTGAGTGACCATGCACGCCTCCAACTCAGTCATCAGGTATGCAGACGACACTACAGTGGTAGGCTTCATTACCAACAATGACGAGACGGCCTACAGAGAGGAGGTGAGGGCCCTCGGAGTCTGGTGTCAGGAAAATAACCTCTCACTCAATGTCAGCAAAACAATAGAGATGATCATGGGGACAGCCATACCTTCTGCCCAAGACGATCCCGGGGAGTTTGGGTTCAGTGGCGGTCTGCTTGTCGTCGATACCTAGAGGTGGTCTTGAGAAGGGCCAAATGGGCTCCCTTCCAGGTACGACGACAGTGGCGGACAAACATCTGGGCCAATGGTATGCCGACCTCTTCCTCTTGCTCAGGGAAGAGCGGGGGCTGATAGCCCAGGGAAAAGTCAAAAGATGAGAGACCCATCTCAGAGCAAGGAAGGGTGTTGCGGGCATATTCAACCCACACTAGTTGCTGGCTCCAGGTGGTCGGGTTGGCGGAGACCACGCAGTGAAGACTTTTTTACATTTTTACATTTACGTCATTTAGCAGACACTCTTATCCAGAGCGACTTACAAATTGGTGCATTCACCTTAAGATATCCAGTGGAACAACCACTTTACAATAGTACATCTATATCTTTTTTTTGAGGGGGGGGTTAGAAGGATTACTATATCCTATCCCAGGTATTCATTAAAGAGGTGGGGTTTCAGGTGTCTACGGAAGGTGGTGATTGACTCCGCTGTCCTGGCGTCGTGAGGGAGCTTGTTCCACCATTGGGGTGCCAGAGCACTGTATAGCCATTTGGCTGGAGATAGCCTAGCTCTGCCTAGTTGCATTGGCTCGGGAAGAAGTGAATCGTCAGCCTTTGGTGACTCTCTGGAAACTCGGGTAGCCTCAGGTTCTCTCGGCAACGAAGTCATCGGGGACTTCCGGGATGCCTCGAAGACGAGGTGGAATCCTTGGGTGAAATCAAATCTCCTCTCCTTCCTTCATTCCCGTAGTCGCCCATCGATCCGAATGGTCAAGGCGATGAGCGAGTCGAGAGCCGTCTGTAGTTCCCGGGCTGCAAGCTCATCCTTTATTTCCCCTGATACTCAGTGCAGGAACATGTTGAACAGCGCCTCCGGGTTCCAGGCACTCTCAGCTGCCAGACTATGTGGAAATCCACCACATAGTCTGGCACACTGTGGGAGTCTTTTCGAACCTGGAGTAACTGGAGTAACTTCTCCAGACTGAAGCATACAGCCGACTGCAGTTCCCATACTGCTGAAATTCAGGTAAGAGCCCTCCCAGGCAATCAGCGTGATGTAGTACGCTATCTTAGAGCGGTCCGAGGGGAAGGAGGAGAGCTGCAGATCGATGATCAGGGAACTCTATTCAAGAAACTTCCGACAGATGCCCGACTCTCCATCGAAGCATTCCGGGGGAGGTAAGCAGGGTTCCCGGGAAACCGGGTTGGCCAAGGAGGCGGTGCTGCTAACAGCAGTTATTGAGGGGCTGGGTACCGTCGTGGTACATTGGTTGCTAACTAAATGTTTTGAGATTATGCTGCGGGATTTAGAGGTACTTTGTGGTTTAGTACGGTACCCTGCGTCACTGCTTCATTGCTCCAGAGCAGCGAAAGGAGGAGGAGTTAACCTCTTACATCTAGACGTTCCGCTAGCGGAACACCTGCTCCAATATCCAATGATAGGCGTGGCGCGAATTACAAATTCCTCAAAAATACAAAAACTTCAATTTTTCAAACATATGACTATTTCACAGCATTTTAAAGACAAGACTCTCCTTTATCTAACCACACTGTCCGATTTCAAAAAGGCTTTAAAGCGAAAGCAAAACATTAGATTATGTCAGCAGAGTACCCAGCCAGAAATAATCAGACACCCATTTTTCAAGCTAGCATATAATATCACAAAAACCCAGAAGACAGCTAAATGCAGCACTAACCTTTGATGATCTTCATCAGATGACACACCTAGGACATTATGTTATACAATACATGCATGTTTTGTTCAATCAAGTTCATATTTATATCAAAAACCTGCTTTTTACATTAGCATGTGACGTTCAGAACTAGCATACCCCCCGCAAACTTCCGGGGAATTTACTAAGAATTTACTAAATTACTCACGATAAACGTTCACAAAAAGCTTAACAATTATTTTAAGAATTATAGATACAGAACTCCTCTATGCACTCGATATGTCCGATTTTAAAATAACTTTTTGGTGAAAGCACATTTTGCAATATTCTAAGTACATAGCCCAGCCATCACGGGCTAGCTATTTAGACACCCGGCAAGTTTAGCCTTCACCAAAATCAGATTTACTGTAACAAAAATGTTATTACCTTTGTTGTCTTCGTCAGAATGCACTCCCAGGACTGCTACTTCAATAACAAATGTTGGTTTGGTCCCAAATAATCCATCGTTATATCTGAATAGCGGCGTTTTGTTCGTGCGTTCCAGAAACTATCCGAAATGGTAAATCAGGGTCGCGCGCATGGCGCAATTCGTGACAAAAAAATCTAAATAATCCATTACCGTACTTCGAAACATGTCAACCGCTGTTTAAAATCAATTTTTATGCAATTTATCTCGTAAAAAAGCGATAATATTCCGACCGGGAATCTACTTTTCGGCAAACAGAGGAAAAATCACAAAGACGGGGGCGGCCAGGGCACGCGCCTAAGCCCACAGTCCCTTGATCGGCCACTTGAGAAAGGCGATAATGTGTTTCAGCCTGGGGCTGGGATGACGACATTCAGGTTTTTCCCGGGCTCTGAGCGCCCATGGAAGACGTAGGAAGTGTCACGTTAGAGCAGAGATCCTTTGTAAAAGATAGAGATGGCAAAGAAGTTCAAGAAATGGTCAGACAGGCCACTTCCTGTAAAGGAATCTCTCAGGTTTTGAACTGCCATTTGAGTTCTGTTATACTCACAGACACCATTCAAACAGTTTTAGAAACTTTGGAGTGTTTTCTATCCAAAGCCAATAATTATATGCATATTCTAGTTACTGGGCAGGAGTAGTAACCAGATTAAATCGGGTACGTTTTTTATCCAGCCGTGAAAATACTGCCCCCTAGCCATAACAGGTTAAGGACTGATTATGCTTTTGTGTCTCAAGGCGCTAATGTGTCTCTAACTGAAAATGAAAGGACAACATAAACCAAATAGAAACTGATAATTGTTCACGACTTCAAAATGTTATTTCGATGAACTGAGTGATGAGGATGAAGAAGGTGATTTGTATTTAGAACAATAGTGTAAGAATTGCTATTCCTCTGTCCTGCATGCGCACACCCTGAAAAATATACTTATTTTGTTTCTACTCTTCAGTATTACTTACTAAAACTGTTTTAACCTCTTGGGGCTAGGTGGGACGCTAGCGTGCCACCCGTGGTGCACTCCATCAACAGCAGGTGCATTTCAAGAGCGGCAAATTTGAATCCAAATAAATGTCAAAATTCAAATTTTTCAAAAATACAACTATTTTACACCATTTGAAAGATAAACATCTCCTTAATCTAACCACGTTTTACGATTTCAAAAAGATTTTACGGCGAAAGCATAAATTTAGAGTATGTTAGGACAGTACATTTACAAGAGTTGTGTGTAATGTTTTGTCAAGTCAAAGACAGGGTCACCAAAACCATAAAACCAGCTAAAATGATGCACTAACCTTTTACAATCTCCATCAGATGACACTCCTAGGACATTATGTTAGACAATGTATGCATTTTTAGTTCTATCAAGTTCATATTTATATCCAAAAACAGCGTTTTACTATGGCATTGATGTTGAGGAAATCGTTTCCGTCCAATAACCGGCAGTCAAGTCAGCGTCACAAATTAAATAATTAAAATTAGAAAACATTGGTAAAATATTCTATTGTCATTTAAAGAATTATAGATTTACATCTCTTGAACTCAATCAACTTGCCAGATTTAAAAATAACCTTACTGGGAAATCACACTTTGCAATAATCTGAGCACTGCGCCCAGAAAAATACGCGTTGCGATACAGACTAGACGTCATGTTGGGGAGATCTAAAATCGAAAATACTATGTAAATAATCCATTACCTTTGATTCTCTTCATCAGATGTCACTTCCAGGTATCACAGGTTCATAACGAATGTAGTTTTGTTCAAAAAAGCTCATCATTTATGTCCAAAAATCTCCGTCTCGTTAGCACATGATGTAAGCCAGCCGGACTTCTCGTCATGAACGAGGGGAAAAAATATATTTCCGTTCGTTCAAACATGTCAAACGTTGTATAGCATAAATCATTAGGGCCTTTTTTAACCAGAACATGAATAATATTCAAGGTGGACGAATGCATACTCTTTTATAACGTATTGGAACGAGGGTACCCAACATGAACTCGCGCGCCAGGTGTCTAATGGGACATCATCGTTCCATGGCTCTTGTTCGGTCAGATCTCCCTCCAGAAGACTCAAAACACTTTGTAAAGGCTGGTGACATCTAGTGGAAGCAATAGGAAGTGCCAAAATATTCCTAAGCCCCTGTGTTTTTCAATGGGATAGGTTTAAAGTCAATACAACACATCAGGTATCCACTTCCTGTCAGAAAATGTCTCAGGGTTTTGCCTGCCAAATGAGTTCTGTTATACTCACAGACACCATTCAAACAGTTTTAGAAACTTTAGAGTGTTTTCTATCCATATATAATAAGTATATGCATATTCTAGTTACTGGGTAGGATTAGTAACCAGATTAAATCGGGTACATTTTTTTTATCCAGATGTGCAAATGCTGCCCCCTAGACCCAACAGGTTAACACTTTTTCTAAAATAAACTAAAATGTTCTATTAAATTCCATATGTGTGTTGACTGAATATAAGCAAGTGATGTCTGCTAAATAATCAAGTTGATGGCGCAGTAATATAGCCTCAGCACCTACATAAAGCTGAGTGACTCACTCATTCATGGCTTTGGATCAAAATAAATAAGTACCAACATTCTTTCTGATAGTCTTTAATAAAGAAATGTTTTGTTATCCTGACCTGGACACCATGTATTAAAATAACCCATTATGGGCTGTTAGCAGGACAATAGACTCACCATGTATTATACTAGTCCATTATGGTCTGTTAGCAGGACAATTTTTTATTTATTTTATTTATTTCACCTTTATTTAACCAGGTAGGCAAGTTGAGAACAATTTCTCATTTACAATTGCGACCTGGCCAAGATAAAGCAAAGCAGTTCGACAACATACAAAAACACAGAGTTACACATGGAGTAAAACAACATACAATCAATGATACAGTAGAAAAAAATAAGACTATATACAATGTGAGCAAATGATGTGAGATAAGGGAGGTAAAGGCAAAAAAAGGCCATGGTGGCAGAGTAAATAAAGTATAGCAAGTAAAACACTGGAATGGTAGATTTGTTATTTGAAGAAAGTTCAAAGTTAAAATATAAATAATATGGTGCAAAGGAGCAAAATAAATAAAATAAATAAATAAAGTAGGGGAAGAGGTAGTAGTTTGGGCTAAATTATAGATGGGCTATGTACAGGTGCAGTGATCTGGGAGCTGCTCTGATAGCTGGTGCTTAAAGCTAGTGAGGGAGATAAGTGTTTCCAGTTTCAGAGATTTTTGTAGTTCGTTCCAGTCATTGGCAGCAGAGAACTGGAAGGAGAGACGACCAAAGGAGGAGTTGGCTTTAGGGGTGACCAGAGAGATATACCTGCTGGAGCGCGTGCTACAGGTGGGTGCTGCTATGGTGACCAGTGAGCGGAGATAAGGGGGGACTTTACCTAGCAGGGTCTTGTAGATGACCTGGAGCCAATGTATTTGGCGACGATTATGAAGCGAAGGCCAGCCAACGAGAGCGTACAGGTCGCAGTGGTGGGTAGTATATGGGGCTTTGGTGACAAAACGGATGGCACTGTGATAGACTGCATCCAGCTTGTTGAGTAGGGTATTGGAGGCTATTTTGTAAATGACATCGCCGAAGTCGAGGATTGGTAGGATGGTCAGTTTTACGAGGGTAAGTTTGGCAGCATGAGTGAAGGATGCTTTGTTGCGAAATAGGAAGCCAATTCTAGATTTAACTTTGGATTGGAGATGATTGATGTGAGTCTGGAAGGAGAGTTTACAGTCTAACCAGACACCTAGGTATTTTTAGTTGTCCACAAATTCCAAGTCAGAACCGTCCAGAGAAGTGATGCTGGACAGGCGGGCAGGTGCAGGCAGCGTTCGGTTGAAGAACATGCATTTAGTTTTACTTGTATTTAGGAGCAGTTGGTGACCACGGAAGGAGAGTTGTATGGCATTGAAGCTCATCTGGAGGGTTGTTAACACAGTGTCCAAAGAAGGGCCAGAAGTATACAGAATGGTGTCATCTGCATAGAGGTGGATCAGAGATTCACCAGCAGCAAGAGTGACATCATTGATGTATACAGAGAAAAGAGTTGGCCCAAGAATTGAACCCTGCATTCCCAGCCGTAGAAAAAAGCTTATTGAAATTCTCAATTATAGTGGGCTTATCGGTGGTGATAGAGTTTCCTATCCTCAGTGCAGTGGGCAGCTGGGAGGAGGTGTTCTTATTCTCCATGGACTTTACAATGTCCCAGAACTTTTTAGAGTTTGAGTTGCAGGAAGCAAATTTCTGTTTGAAAAAGCTAGCCTTGGCGTTACTAACTGCCTGTGTGTACTGGTTTCTAACTTCCCTGAAAAGTTGCATATCGCGGGGGCAGTTCGATGCTAATGCAGAACACCACAGGATATTTTTGTGTTGGTTAAGGGCAGTCAGGTCTGGGGAGAACCAAGGGCTATATCTGTTCCTGGTTCTAAATTTCTTGAAAGGGGCATGCTTATTTAAGATGGTGAGGAAGGCATTTATATATATTTATAGACTCCCCATGTATTATAATAGACCATTATGGGCTATTAGCAGGACAATAGACTCTTGCCATCACCTCTCTGTAGTTTGATTCTTTGCGCAATTGATCAGCATTAAAACGTTTCTGAATGGGGCCTCCCAAGTTTGGGAGGCACAGCGGTCTAAGGCACTGCAGCTCTATGCAAACTGCCTTGCTACAGATGTTGGTTCGATACCCGTGCCGGCCACGAATGGGAGATCCATTCGTGGCCGGCATTCGTGGGCTTTTGGTTTCTCTCCCTCTAAAAACAGAAATAAATCATTCTAAATAACAAACTGGCTTTATTTACAAATTCGTAAGAATAACTCACCCCATGTTCAAGAATGGACATTTTTTCTCGCTCGGTTATTTGAAAACAAAAATATAGTTATTTTTTAAACAAGCCATAAAAAGTTGGTTGCAATTTCAGTTTAATCCACCAGAAAATACAGAACAAATCGTACAACATATTTTGTGGTTAAACTCAAATATACCAATTGATAAAAAAAACGATCAATTGTAACCTTTAACATGTGGAAGGAGGAAGAAGTATTGTTATTATTATTATTAACCCTGTTTTTCACAAGCGTAGCAGGCTGTGAATTCTACAAGCAACATTTCTAGGATATAGAATGCCTCTTGCATCTCAGTGCAAGAGGCATCACTACAGTTCCTGGTTCGAATCCAGGCTGTATCACAGCCGACCATGATTGGGAGTTCCATAGGGCGGCACACAATTGGCCCAGTGTTGTCTGGGTTGGTGGAGAGTTTGCCTGGCTGTCCTTGTCCATAAAATAGGCATTGTGGGTTTATGGTTTCTCTCCCTCTAAAAACAGAAATAAGTATTTTGGCCTTTAATCAGATTCCAATCACTCACTTTAGGTTGTTTAAAAATAAAAGTATCTCCAAAATATTGTTCTTTTTTAAACAAAGCGATTATTATTATTATTATTATTATTAACTAATTTAGAGTTATATGAAAGCCCCTTAGATATTCTCACAGATCAGATTTGCCTTAATGAAAAATGCCCCTTAGATATTAATTTAGAATCCTCCAATCCTCTAAATCTAATTATTGGCTGAGAGTCACATCATTTAATTTTTTGTTGTTGTTGATATACTGTAGGCCTACCGTAGGCAACATGAGTCTCACTAGTGTTGAGTAATGTGCTGTTAAAAGTGGCATAGGTTTTATTTATTTAAAAAGCATATTTAAGTTAGAAGCAATAGCATTTGAAGCAATAGCTTACCAGTGTGTGGTCAACTATTTCAGCACCATTTCACACTGCTCTGAGACATGCATGGGGACTCCATGCATGTCCATGCATGGTCAGAGTCTCCATGCATGGTCAGAGTCTGCTGGGTCAGTCATGGCCAGTTCGTACTAACACGTTTTAGGGAAGATCCAGATGCAGACAGTGTCGAAGTAACAAAAGTGTAGGGCAGGCAAAATGACAGATCACGCAGAGGACAGTAATCCAGATCGGAGTCAAAAGATACAGAACAGCAGGCAGTCTCAGGGTCAGGGCAGGCAGAATGGTCAAAACCGTGAAAACTAAAAAACAGGACATAGAAAAAGACAGGAGCAAGGGGAAAACCGCTGGTAGGCTTGATGGACAAAACGAACTAGCAACAGAGAACACAGGTAAAAATACACTGAGGATAATGGGGAAGATGGGCGACACCTGGAGGGGGGTGGAGACAAGCACAAAGATAGGTGAAACAGATCTGGGTGTTACAATATTTGTGTAACACAATGTCTGACAGAAGAACTCAGAAATACAAATTATGTATGAGATCAGTAAAAAAAAAAGCCTTGGCTACATCTCATCTCCCCCTTTTTGGGTAAATAATTCTATTTGATTAGGAACAGCTTTAAAAATAACCTTCAAAGTTTAGCATCTTGTTTCTGATTACTTAGATTATATATTTTATGTATCCCTGGAGTAGCAGCCTAGTGCTCTGTATGTTTCGTGTTTGAACTTGTCTGTGAAATTGCTCGCTTGTTGCCTCAAGAACACCCGTGCAGACACTCACCCACACACGAGTACAAGCACTTGTTTACAGGCATGCACAAACACACACACACTCACACACACACACAGTCACTCGCATTCTCATACATACTCGGGTAACTCCATCTAGGTAGAGTACATTAAGGGCCTGTTCCTTTTGACGCTCACCCACACATAAAGCCGAGAAGGATTGATGGTTATGAAATGGACCATCAGAGCTGCAATGATAAAATAATCAAAGCGGCACTCAAAGACTACTCACTCTCACAGTGTTTGTGTCTTAATGAGCTTTTCAATGCAGGCCAGATGAAATAGCGGACACTTCTCTTTATTGCTTGTATTATGATTCCTTCACAAGCAACAATGTGTGAGTTACTGTAACCTGGGTGTTTGTAGACTGGCAAAAAAAAAACATTGAGAGGTGACAGATCTCAAGACATTGTGATACTCTTATGTTGTGGTTGTTCCTCTGTGAATGCATTGGAGAGATTCATTTCAGGTTGGTTCTAGCTTGTGAAGAAGCAGAAGAATCTAGCGTGTTCTCGGATAGTAATAAAAGTTCATATCGTAAGGCTTTTCAACTGTCATATGGCAGGGCCTTTCAAATGTACTTTGGTCTTTTTTGGATGGTCTATCTATTTCCTACAAGTTTAGCCTCAAATGTTTTGTCAATGGTACATATTTGTATCTTTCCGACGTAGAATTTTTTCTTTTTTTTCTCTTGAGCATGGTGTTCCAATCTTGGGGAGTTCCACCTGTTTAATAGACTTCGTACCTTCCCATTAGGGTCAGAGAAGAAAAAGTAATTGGACGATATCCTGTATTGTACAGAATGCTTCTGGTCCATGGACTCCATACTGTCTCCCTTTCTCTTGATTGGTACTACAGTAGCTACACAGTGGCTTAAACCTACTGTGCGGGGCAAAGCAGGGTAAAGCAAGTAATCTGTCTATATACAATCTACACACCCCTTGCACACTTCACCTTTTTCCACCTTAAAATTAAATCTAAAAAGGAAATAGATTAAGATTTTTACAATTTATCTACACAACCTACTCAACATTTATAGAAAATTATAGAACATTTTTAAAATACAAAATATGTCTTCATAATAAAATGTAATACTTACAGCTGTGAATGATTTTGAATAATCTTTGCATAACTGTTATTTTTGTATTTAACCTTTATTTCAGCAAGTCGGTTAAGAACAAATTCTTATTTACAATGACAGCCTCCACCGGCCAAACCGGACAATGCTGGGCCAATTGTGCACTGCCCTATGGGACTCACAATCACAGCTGGTTGTGATAGAGCCTGGATTGAAACCAGGGTGTCTGTAGTGACACCTCATGCACTGAGATGCAGTGCCTTAGACTGCTGCGCCACTTGGGAGCCCTAAGTTAGGGCAACATATATCCATTGTTTTTGTCAAAATTGCTCAAACTCAGTAAATTTGGTTGGGAATCATTGCAATATTCACAGCAATATCCAAACAGTCTCAGTCCTTGAAGTCAGGACTGAGACTGGACCACTCAGGAACACTCAACCTCTTGGAAAGCGGTGTAGGCTGCTGAGGCGAGGACGGCTCACAGTAATGGCAGAAACAGAGCAAATGGAATGGCATCAAACACATGGCAACCATGTGATTAATTTGATACCTTTCCACTCGTTCTGCTCCAGCCATTACCTGCTCCAGCCATCCTCCCCAATTAAGGTGCCATCAACCTTGTGTGTTAGAAAGCCATGCTGGTGTGTCTTTGACATTAAACGTTGTATCATTTTCCAGCTGAAAAATCGAACTATCCCAAGGTTAGCTTTGTTAGAAGACTGAGGCGGGTTTTCCTCTAACTTTTTACTACATGTATATTTGCTCCTTTTATATTTCACTTTTGATCCTGACAAACTTCCCACTCTGTAGTTTTTGATTTAAGGCCAAAAAGCTAACTTCTTTGCCTTGTTGTCTTGCAGTATTACTTAACATCCTTGTTGCAAACAGAATGAATGATTTGGAGTGCATTTTTAACACCTGCCACTAATATGGAGTGAATGCAATGTTGTTGACCCTCTTTATTTTAAAGTATTGTAGTGGCAGCATCATGTTATAGATATACTTGTCACCGGCAAGGACTGGAGAGTTTGTCAGGATCAAAAGCAATATGAAAGGTTCGAGGAAACCCTGGCTCAGTCTTCTGAATACCTAACCCTGGGATAGAGTTTTATTTTCAGAGGGACAATTACACATATTTTAATGCTATAGACAGAGCATCATTTCTTTCCAATAGGTTTTTAGTGTTCCTGAAGGGTGCAGTCTCAGTCCTGACTTGCATCTGCTTAAAAATCAAAGATAAGGTTTGAATATTGCTGTCATTCAATGATTCCCAATCAAATTTACTTAGCTATGTTGCCTTAAAAGTTGTGGAAAGTTGGTAACGTACATAGATGTAGATAGACATCTCTAGTGCCCCAAAAAATGTTCTAGCATGGGCAGCGCCATTGAGGAATTTAAGTAAGTGGGTGGGACTGTTTATGGGTTAAGGAAGGATCACATAATTTCATCCAGGTCATCAGGAGGTATCAGCCAATGAATTATAGTCATGAGCAAACATTCCATAACTGCAGGTGGCAGTAAATCACCAACCTGTTCAAACAACACACACCTGGTGGCAGTATACACCCTTTCAGTTTCATGCTCTCACTGACTCCATAATGGGATGGATACAAAGAAGAGGTGTCTAACTAAGTCTATGGTAGAATCTTATTCAATATTATTCGCAGTTGTGATGTCTGCCAAAGGTGCTTCTATTAAGTACTAACTCGGGTGTGAATACATGCACAATCAAGACATCTTACTTTTAAATGTGTTATTCATTTGGACAATTTTCTATAATTGTTCTTTAAATTTGAAAATGTGGAGCAGGTTGTGTACATCGGTAAGAAAAAAATCCAGTAATTTGTTTTTAACCTCTTATGGCTAGGGGGCAGTATTTTCACGGCTGGATAAAAAACGTACCCGATTTAATCTGGTTACTAATCCTACCCAGTAACTAGAATATGCATATACTTATTATATATGGATAGAAAACACCCTAAAGTTTCTAAAACTGTTTGAATGGTGTCTGTGAGTATAACAGAACTCAAATGGCAGGTCAAAACCTGAGAGATTCCTTTACAGGAAGTGGCCTGTCTGACCATTTCTGGAACTTCTTTGCCATCTCTATCTTTTACTAAGGATCTCTGCTCTAACGTGACACTTCCTACGTCGTCCATAGGCGCTCAGAGCCCGGGAAAAACCTGAATGTCGTCATCCCAGCCCCAGGCTGAAACACATTATCGCCTTTCTCAAGTTTGGGTAGTGGCTGGTTACAGTACTGTGAGACTCAGGCTCGTGCCCGCGTCGACCGAAAGCTTTGTTTTCTTTCCTCTGTTTAGCTAAATGGACATTCCCGGTCGGAATATTATCGCTTTTCTACGACAAAAATGGCATAAAAATTGATTTTAAACAGCGTTTGACATGCTTCGAAGTACGGTAATGGAATATTTAGAATTTTTTGGTCACGAATTGCGGCATGCGCACGACCCTTCTTTACTATTTCGGATAGTGTCTGGAACGCACGAACAAAACGCCGCTATTCGGATATAACGATGGATTATTTTGGACCAAACCAACATTTGTTATTGAAGTAGCAGTCCTGGGAGTGCATTCTGACGAAGACAACAAAGGTAATCAAACTTTTGTAATAGTAAATCGGAGTTTGATCAGGGCTAAACTTCGTCGGTGTCTAAATGGCTAGCCGTGATGGCTGGGCTATCTACTGAGAATATTGCAAAATGTGCTTTCACCGAAAAGCTATTTTAAAATCGGACATATCGAGTGCATAGAGGAGTTCTGTATCGATAATTCTTAAAATAATTGTTATGTTTTTTGTGAACGTTTATCGTGAGTAATTTAGTAAATTCACCGGATGTTTGCGGGGGGTATGCTAGTTCTGAACGTCACATGCTAATGTAAAAAGCTGGTTTTTTATATAAATATGAACTTGATTGAACAAAACATGCATGCATTGTATAACATAATGTCCTAGGGTTGTCATCTGATGAAGATCATCAAAGGTTAGTGCTGCATTTAGCTGTGGTTTGTTTTTTGTGACATTATATGCTAGCTTGAAAAATGGGTGTCTGATTATTTCTGGCTTGGTACTCTGCTGACATAATCTAATGTTTTGCTTTCGCTGTAAAGCCTTTTTGAAATCGGACAGTGTGGTTAGATAAAGGAGAGTCTTGTCTTTAAAATGCTGTGAAATAGTCATATGTTTGAAAAATTGAAGTTTTTGTATTTTTGAGGAATTTGTAATTCGTGCCACGCCTATCATTGGATATTGGAGCAGGTGTTCTGCTAGCGGAACGTCTAGATGTAAGAGGTTAAGTTAAATATCAAGACATCAAAATGTGAAGACTGTGCAAGGGATACATAGACTTTAGGCACTGTGTATGCATCTCTATCTCTGACATTCCTTCTTTCACACTTTTTCTATCTCTCTACCTTTGTCACCATCTCTATGTCCATCCATTAATTTCTCACCTTCCAAATCAAATCAAATGTATTTGTCACATACTCATGGTTAGCAGGTGTTAATGTAAGTGTAGCGAAATCCTTGTGCTTCTAGTTCCGACCATGCAGTAATATCTAACAAGTAATATAACCTAACAATTCCACAACAACTACCTCATACACACAAGTGTAAAGGAATGAATACGAATATGTACATAAAAATATATAAATGAGTGATGGCCGAACGGCATAGGCAAGATGCAGTAGATGGTATAGAGTACAGTATATACATATGAGATGAGCAATGCAGGGTATGAAAACATTATATGAAGTGGCATTGTTTAACCTGTTGGGTCTAGGGGGCAGCATTTGCACGTCTGGATAAAAAAAATGTACCCGATTTAATCTGGTTACTAATCCTACCCAGTAACTAGAATATGCATATACTTATTATATATGGATAGAAAACACTCTAAAGTTTCCAAAACTGTTTGAATGGTGTCTGTGAGTATAACAGAACTCATTTGGCAGGCAAAACCCTGAGACATTTTCTGACAGGAAGTGGATACCTGATGTGTTGTATTGAATTTAAACCTATCCCATTGAAAAACACAGGGGTTTAGGAATATTTTGGCACTTCCTATTGCTTCCACTAGATGTCACCAGCCTTTACAAAGTGTTTTGAGTCTTCTGGAGGGAGATCTGACCGAACAAGAGCCATGGAACGGTGATGTCCCATTAGACACCTGGCGCGCTAGTTCATGTTGGGTACCCTCGTTCCAATACGTTATAAAAGAGTATGCATTCGTCCACCTTGAATATTATTCATGTTCTGGTTAAAAAAGGCCCTAATGATTTATGCTATACAACGTTTGACATGTTTGAACGAACGGAAATATATTTTTTCCCCTCGTTCATGACGAGAAGTCCGGCTGGCTTACATCATGTGCTAACGAGACGGAGATTTTTGGACATAAATGATGAGCTTTTTTGAACAAAACTACATTCGTTATGGACCTGTGATACCTGGAAGTGACATCTGATGAAGAGAATCAAAGGTAATGGATTATTAACATAGTATTTTCGATTTTAGATCTCCCCAACATGACGTCTAGTCTGTATCGCAACGCGTATTTTTCTGGGCGCAGTGCTCAGATTATTGCAAAGTGTGATTTCCCAGTAAGGTTATTTTTAAATCTGGCAAGTTGATTGCGTTCAAGAGATGTAAATCTATAATTCTTTAAATGACAATATAATATTTTACCAATGTTTTCTAATTTTAATTATTTAATTTCTGACGCTGACTTGACTGCCGGTTATTGGAGGGAAACGATTTCCTCAACATCAATGCCATAGTAAAACGCTGTTTTTGGATATAAAAATGAACTTGATAGAACTAAAAATGCATGCATTGTCTAACATAATGTCCTAGGAGTGTCATCTGATGGAGATTGTAAAAGGTTAGTGCATCATTTTAGCTGGTTTTATGGTTTTGGTGACCCTGTCTTTGACTTGACAAAACATTACACACAACTCTTGTAAATGTACTGTCCTAACATACTCTAAATTTATGCTTTCGCCGTAAAACCTTTTTGAAATCGTAAAACGTGGTTAGATTAAGGAGATGTTTATCTTTCAAATGGTGTAACATAGTTGTATTTTTGAAAAATTTGAATTTTGACATTTATTTGGATTCAAATTTGCCGCTCTTGAAATGCACCTGCTGTTGATGGAGTGCACCACGGGTGGCACGCTAGCGTCCCACCTAGCCCCAAGAGGTTAAAGTGGCAAGTGGTACATTTCATTACATCAGATAGCAAGATGCAGTCGATGGTATAGCGTACAGTATATACATAAGAGATGAGTAATGTAGGGTAAGTAAACATTATATAATATAAAGTGGCTAGTGATAAATTGATTACATCAATTTTTCCATTATTAAAACTTCTTACAGCTCTTTAAGGATAGGGGGCAGTATTGACAATTTCGGAAAAAATATGTGCCCATATTAAACTGCCTCCTACTCAAACTCAGAAGCTAGGATATGCATATTATTAGTAGATTTGGATAGAAAACACTCTGAAGTTTCTAAAACTGTTTGAATGATGTCTGTGAGTATAACACTTCCTAAGGCTTCCACTAGATGTCAACAGTCTTTACAAAGTTGTTTGAGGCGTCTACGATGAACAGAGACCGAATGAGAAGGTGGGGAAGTTGGTGAGCCAGGGAATGACATCACTTCATTGGTGCGCATTCACGAGGGTAGATCCTCCGTTCCAAAACGTTTTTCAAGACACAGGAACTGTCCGGTTGAAATATTTCTGAATCTTCACGTTCTAAAGGCTCTAAAGATTGATGTTTTACAACGTTGGACACGTTTGAACGAACGTAAATACAACTTTATTTTACTTTTCGTCGTGACATTGTCTGCGCGCTTCCTACATTTGGAGTAGCTGAACTGAACGCGCGAACAACAAGGAGCTATTTGGACATAAATTATGAACTTTATCGAACAAAACAACATTTATTGTGGACCTGGGATCCCTGGAAGTGCCTTTTGATGAAGATCATCAAACGTAAGGGAATATTTCTAATGCAATTTATGATTTTAGATGACTCCAAGATGGCGGCTATCTGTATAGCCTAGTGTATTTTTCTGAGCTCAGTACTCAGATTATTGCAAAGAGTGCTTTCCTCGTGAAGCTTTTTTGAAATCTTTCACAGCGTTAGCATAAAGGAGATGTTCATCTATAATTCTTTGAATGACAGTTTAATATTTTATCAACATTTATGACAAGTATTTTTGTAAAATGTGGCAGTATTTGAGGGAAAATATTTTCTGAACGTCACGCGCCGATGTAAAATGCTGTTTTTATGTATAAATATGAACTTTATCGAACAAAAAAATGCATGTATTGTGTAACATGATGTCCTAGGAGTGTCATCTGATGAAGATCGTCAAAGGTTAGTGCTGCATTTAGCTGTGTTTTGGGTATTTGTGATGCATGCTAGTTGCTTAGAAAATGGCTGTGTGGTTATTTGTGTCGATGTACTCTCCTAACATAATCTAATGTTTGACTTTCGCTGTAAAGCCTTTTTGAAATCGGACAATGTGGTTCGATTCAGGAGAAGTGTATCTATAAAATGGTGTAAAATAGTCCTATGTTTGAGAAATAGAAATGATTCTATTTGTGGTTTTGAATATGGCGCTCTGATTTTTCACTGGCTATTGTCAATCTCAATCCCGCTAACGGGATTGGCGCCGTAAGAGGTTGTAAAGTGGGTCTGATGGCCTTGAGATAGAAGCCGTTTTTCAGTCTCTCGGTCCCCACTTTGATGCACCTGTACTGACCTCGCCTTCTGGATGATAACGGGGTGAACAGGCAGTGGCTCGGGTGGTTGATGTCCTTGATGATCTTTTTGGCCTTCCTGTGACATCGGGTGGGCTCTCTGTTTATTCTTCCTCATTCTCCCTACTAATCCATTTTAAATGTGCTACTTCAATCTCTCTGGCCTCATCTCCTTCTCTCTCACTCTCTCTCACCACCTCTCTCACTTTCTTTCTCACTTTCTCTCCCTCTTCAATCAGCGGTTGCTACCGGAGTCGGGGTCAGGAATAGGTTTTGTACCTCGTTCAAATGTTTAATTTGTTTCAACTTTTGCCATCACTTGAGATAATGCAATAGGATGCACCAATTAACGGAGCAACCTAATTTGAAATAAATAATTATCCTGTGTTAATTGTACCTGTGTTTAATTGGAAATGTTAATTGATACAGTGCCTCTTGTATTAACCGCTTTCCAGGAAGAGCCGGTTATGCTTCATAACAACCTGAGACTAGCGTTAAGCTCCCTCTTCCTAGAATA
The DNA here is from genome assembly GCF_965601325.2 of Salmo salar. Lineage (NCBI taxonomy): Eukaryota > Metazoa > Chordata > Actinopteri > Salmoniformes > Salmonidae > Salmo > Salmo salar. Next base: position 1,421,312 of record NC_138301.1, on the reverse strand, counting down.
TTAAATCAAATGAAGAAGAAGAAGCAGTGACATTTATTTGTAAAGATAGTAGTTATTTAGTGTGTGTAAGGTGCCTGGTTTTGTTGCACTCATTAAAGTTAAAGGTTTGGCTTTGTTTTTGTGTACATCTTCCTTGGTGATGGACATTTTGTTCACTAAATGAAAGAGGTTTGGCACTGGTATAGAGGCATGGGGCTGTTACCGTTTTGGCAGTATATACTCTCTGTAGCTGGTTCATTTTCTCTCACAGTTAGTCTCATATGGGTAGTTCAGATCCAGATGTGCTTGTCTCTCCATCCAGGCCTTGGTCCGCTTTCAAACAGTAAACAGAGGCACAGGGATACTTATTGTATACACTCTAACTCACACATAAACACATGCATGCACACACCAATATACACACAAGCATATACATTCAGGCATACACGCACAGACAGACAAGACAGACAGACATAACTACACACAAACACACACTGGAGATAAAAATGTTAAAGAACACACTGGAGATAAAAACAACTCATCCTTGTTTTATTTCATCCATTTGTATAGGTCTCCGAAGATTTATTAACAGCTGTTATAATATAGCCATATAGCCGTGTGTTGAAGTGTGGAAGTATCATGGGGCAGCTATGCACTCCGAACAACAGAACGCCTTCTCTGTTTACCTTGTATAACTCATGAAGCATCTACCATAATCAAGGGCTCTCTTACCATTATCCAGCTTTGACTATGGCCCTGTTCCCATTTCCACACTTGCAAACCATTCAGAATGGAGCCCTGTAATGAGAATGCATTTCTAGTGTGGCTATTGGAACCAGCTGTCAACAACAAACACATGCTCTCCGGAATATTCCAGTGCGCTCTTGACATTGCTATGACACCGGTTGATGTTAGCCCGAGCTTGCAAGGCAGCCATTGTCACCTGGCAGAGGGAAAAAGAGCTGAAAAGACCAACAGCAAGCGGAAGTGTCACTTGGTTTTCGGGTCACACTCTAACACACTCGCTCCAGCATGTTGTCAGAGATGATAATGGGGCTGAGGGGTTGAGAGAGAGGGAAACGGAGTCTGTTTTGGTAGAACCCTTCAAAGGTAGAAGCAGCTAGTCAGGACATGATGTAACCGGGTGACATACCATCATGGCTAGGCCTTTGACTCTGTTGCTCCAAAATGGATACTGATACAGTATGTGGGAATATATCTACAGTGCCTTGCGAAAGTATTCGGCCCCCTTGAACTTTTCGACCTTTTGCCACATTTCAGGCTTCAAACATAAAGATATAAAACTGTAATTTTTTGTGAAGAATCAACAACAAGTGGGACACAATTATGAAGTGGAACGAAATTTATTGGATATTTCAAACTTTTTTAACAAATAAAAAACGGAAAAATTGGGCGTGCAAAATTATTCAGCCCCTTTACTTTCAGTGCAGCAAACTCTCTCCAGAAGTTCAGTGAGGATCTCTGAATGATCCAATGTTGACCTAAATGACTAATGATGATAAATAGAATCCACCTGTGTGTAATCAAGTCTCCGTATAAATGCACCTGCTCTGTGATAGTCTCAGAGGTCCGTTTAAAGCGCAGAGAGCATCATGAAGAACAAGGAACACACCAGGCAGGTCCGAGATACTGTTGTGGGGAAGTTTAAAGCCGGATTTGGATACAAAAAGATTTCCCAAGCTTTAAACATCCCAAGGAGCACTGTGCAAGCGATAATATTGAAATGGAAGGAGTATCAGACCACTGCAAATCTACGAAGACCCGGCCGTCCCTCTAAACTTTCAGCTCATACAAGGAGAAGACTGATCAGAGATGCAGCCAAGAGGCCCATGATCACTCTGGATGAATTGCAGAGATCTACAGCTGAGGTGGGAGACTCTGTCCATAGGACAACAATCAGTCGTATACTGCACAAATCTGGCCTTTATGGAAGAGTGTCAAGAAGAAAGCCATTTCTTAAAGATATCCATAAAAAGTGTTGTTTAAAGTTTGCCACTAGCCACCTGGGATACACACCAAACATGTGGAAGAAGGTGCTCTGGTCAGATGAAACCAAAATCGAACTTTTTGGCAACAATGCAAAACGTTATGTTTGGCGTAAAAGCAACACAGCTCATCACCCTGAACACACCATCCCCACTGTCAAACATGGTGGTGGCAGCATCATGGTTTGGGCCTGCTTTTCTTCAGCAGGGGCAGGGAAGATGGTTAAAATTGATGGGAAGATGGATGGAGCCAAATACAGGACCATTCTGGAAGAAAACCTGATGGAGTCTGCAAAAGACCTGAGACTGGGACGGAGATTTGTCTTCCAACAAGACAATGATCCAAAACATAAAGCAAAATCTACAATGGAATGGTTCACAAATAAACATATCCAGGTGTTAGAATGGCCAAGTCAAAGTCCAGACCTGAATCCAATCGAGAATCTGTGGAAATAACTGAAAACTGCTGTTCACAAACGCTCTCCATCCAACCTCACTGAGCTCGAGCTGTTTTGCAAGGAGGAATGGGCAAAAATTTCAGTCTCTCGATGTGCAAAACTGATAGAGACATACCCCAAGCGACTTACAGCTGTAATCGCAGCAAAAGGTGGCGCTACAAAGTATTAACTTAACCTGTTATGGCTAGGGGGCAGTATTTTCACGGCTGGATAAAAAACGTACCCGATTTAATCTGGTTACTACTCCTGCCCAGTAACTAGAATATGCATATAATTATTGGCTTTGGATAGAAAACACCCTAAAGTTTCTAAAACTGTTTTAATGGTGTCTGTGAGTATAACAGAACTCATATGGCAGGCAAAAACCTGAGAAGATTTCATGCAGGAAGTGGCCTGTCTGACAAGGAGTCGTTCTTCTTGTCTCTGGTTATTGAAGAGTGAGGATCTTAGCTTTCCCGTGACACTTCCTAAGGCTGCCATAGGCTCTCAGAAGGCGGCAAAACGCTGAATCGTGGCTTTGCAGGCTCTGGCTGAAAAAAAGTAGCGCGTTTGGGTAGTGGCTGGTTACAGTACTGTGAGACTCATGCTCGTGCCCGCGTCGACCGAAAGCTTTGTTTTCTTTCCTCTGTTTAGCTAAATGGACATTCCCGGTCGGAATATTATCGCTTTTTTACGAGAAAAATGGCATAAAAATGGATTTTAAACAGCGGTTGACATGCTTCGAAGTACGGTAATGGAATATTTAGATTTTTTTTGTCACGAATTGCGCCATGCGCACGACCCTGATTTACCATTTCGGATAGTGTCTGGGACGCACGAACAAAACGCCGCTATTCGGATATAACGATGGATTATTTTGGACCAAACCAACATTTGTTATTGAAGTAGCAGTCCTGGGAGTGCATTCTGACGAAGACAACAAAAGGTAATCAAACTTTTATAATAGTAAATCTGATATTGGTGAGTGCTAAACTTGCCGGGTGTCTAAATAGCTAGCCCGTGATGTCTGGGCTATGTACTTAGAATATTGCAAAATGTGCTTTCACCAAAAAGCTATTTTAAAATCGGACATATCGAGTGCATAGAGGAGTTCTGTATCTATAATTCTTAAAATAATTGTTATGCTTTTTGTGAACGTTTATCGTGAGTAATTTAGTAAATTGTTAGCAAATTCCCCGGAAGTTTGCGGGGGGTATGCTAGTTCTGAACGTCACATGCTAATGTAAAAAGCTGTTTTTTGATATAAATATGAACTTGATTGAACAAAACATGCATGTATTGTATAACATAATGTCCTAGGTGTGTCATCTGATGAAGATCATCAAAGGTTAGTGCTGCATTTAGCTGTCTTCTGGGTTTTCGTGACATTATATGCTAGCTTGAAAAATGGGTGTCTGATTATTTCTGGCTTGGTACTCTGCTGATATAATCTAATTTTTTGCTTTCGCTGTAAAGACTTTTTGAAATCGGACAGTGTGGTTAGATAAAGGAGAGTCTTGTCTTTAAAATGCTGTGAAATAGTCATATGTTTGAAAAATTGAAGTTTTTGTATTTTTGAGGAATTTGTAATTCGCGCCACGCCTATCATTGGATATTGGAGCAGGTGTTCCGCTAGCGGAACGTCTAGATGTAAGAGGTTAAGGGGGCTGAATAATTTTGCACGCCCAATTTTTCTGTTTTTTATTTGTTAAAAAAGTTTGAAATATCCAATAAATTTCATTCCAGTTCATGATTGTGTCCCACTTGTTGTTGATTCTTCACAAAAAATTACAGTTTTATATCTTTATGTTTGAAGCCTGAAATGTGGCAAAAGGTCGAAAAGTTCAAGGGGGCCGAATACTTTCGCAAGGCACTGTATGTGGATGCGTCCAAAATGACACCCTACTTAGTGCACTACTTTTGATCAGAGCCGTATGAGCCCTAGTCAAAAGAAGTGCACTATGTAGGGAATAGGGTGCCATTTGGGACTCAGCCTATGTGTATCTCCTTATGATGCTGGAGTTATCTATGTGAAGCATGCTGGTTGGTATGAGGGGAGTGGTAGTAGTGATGTCGAATTGCATCAGAGGTGCCACTGGGAGAACGAAAGATCAGACAGCTGTTTGATATAAACATATTGCATCATTTAAAACAACAAGGAGGGTCTTCTGGTGTTTTTGTGTCAGCAGGAGGGAAGGAGTCAGTCGACAAAGGCCCATGTACAGAGCAGGAAGAGTCAGGAACACTTTACTTGAATGTGCATTCATAATGCTGTTATTGCACTGTTATAACTATGACATAACCGGTATAATAAGCAGTAATAATCACAGGGTTGTGAATTTAAGTAGTCATGACACTCAGACCGAAATTAATGCTTGTAAGCTAGATCATTGTTAGTTTACATGCAGCTGCATACATCAGTCACATTGACGAACACTGATCACCCATCATGGCTGCTGGTATATTGACAGTTAACTTAGCGGCATATGCCAGTAATACCAGAGTGAAGATAGCTGTTAGATGGACGGCTCATGTCCTGCCTTATGTTGAGCACCCCTGGAATTTTCAAAGGTTTGCATCCATCACTGAGAGAGGAAAAATGTAAGCCGTGCCTTCAGAGTACTTCTTACTGGTAACAATGCCTCAAAGAGAGGCTATTGTCTGCCACATTAATGACATTCAGTGCTGCTAAAATGCAAGGTCGTGCCTGCTGTTACTTGTTTTTGGACCTTTCACCGCATGTAAGAGATAGTGTACCGACCAACCAAAAAGAACATGCTCTCTTGAGCCTGCCTTCCTTTCATGTTCTACAAAAGCTCTCTCTCTCTATATACTAATGTGGGCAGTAAGGCAGGGGCATGCAGCCTTTATTCCCATGAGTTAGTTACATAACTGCCCCATCTTCCCCTCTTCACCCGTCCTCTCTTCATTCCACCATCCTCCTTCACCATCTCTAGCGCTACACATTCCCCCTCCACCTTTACTTTATCCTACCTCGTCCCATCCTTTATACCCAGAACTCAATCTTTTTACATGTTTGTATTACTTCCTCGGCTAATACATTCTTGCCGGGTAACCGCTGCTTAAACCAGTCTCTGTGAAAAAGATGAATCACATTAAGAAAGGAGAAAGATAGAACATAAAGAATTTATGAATAAAAGAAAGAGAGAGAGGGACCAAAGAGAAGAGAGTGAAGGCGAGTTTTGATGAAACCAAATGAAACTTTCATGCGCATGGGGAAAAAAAGGAGGGTAGTAATAGAGGGAATAATGAGACAAGCCTGCATGTATGAACTAAATATTTCAGAAGATTTAAAAGGCTTGTGTTACGGTGCGTTAGATAGTAAGCCTCTAGATTAGAACCTAAACGAGGGACTACGAACTAAGGTGGGAGAAAGGGTGGCGCAGGTGAATAGATTGAGAGTGATACAGATGGTGAGACACGGGGTGCAATTGGTGAGGTCAAGTTAGACTAGAGGAAAATAGAAAGATTGAAAAGAGAATGGTCGTGAGATGCACAAAACCATATAATTTAATAGGATATATGTGCACAAAAATGTTGTGGTGATGGTGGTAGGCTAGACAGTGGTAAGTAAAACACTTGGGGGGGAAATGCAGGATGAAGAAAACACTGGACGATATTGTGGGGGTAAAGATATGAGTGTGGTGAGAGATGATGGAATGAGTGGACAGGTGAGCTATTAAGGGAAAGATCAGAGCAGTCTGAAGGGGAAGTAAAGTAGTACAGTATACTGTATATGCCTAGAGACAAAGATGAGGTGAGACGAATACACTTGGATGAGTGTCTCTGATTCATGAGGTTGAAAGTATGGAAATAAAGGTACCTATTTTCATACAGTATATGCAATGGTTCGGTTGTATTATCATAGTGATTGACTTACCTCAGCTATTGAAAGCAAATACTTAAGAGCCTTGATTTCATCAAATAAGGTAAGTTACAATATTTTAAGCCTTTTAAAAAGCTGCGATAAATTCTTTAGAGTAAGATTTAAGCAAAGTAAATATGTTTTTCTCTTGTTAACAGTGTTCACGGGGCAGCTCGCAGCTCTCTCTCTCTTTCAGTCTGCCTGGAATAAACACATCTGAAAAAGTGTCTTTGTCTCCAGCCATAGGGTCTGGACAAGATTAAGTTGGTTCCAAACAGAGGAATTAAGTTAACATATCGTAGGAAGGTGCTGCACAAGATAAATGTACATTTCCTAATGCGTAATGCCTAATGCGGTAAATGCTGGTTTAACGTTTTTTTGGCAGCCCAATTAGATTAGCGGGCAGTATAATTCCTCCGACAGAGACGTTTTTCATAATATGGCGGCTCCATCATCGTCAATTTGCACATACCTGGTACCTTATTCCTCATTAGCAGCTGGCAGAGCAGGCCTAGCCAAATGGCCCAACCAGAAGCCATGGCTCACGTGCTGAAATTGCTACTGACCCCCCTGCCTTCCCCCCCCCCTCAGTCTGCCCCAGTGAACTGGTGGAGGCCCATAACTGCTTATTTGTGTCCAGACAGTCCTGTCTAATTCCCCTCATCACCAAGCGTTCTGGGATCTGTTGTTGATGCTTCATTCCCTTACCTTCTCTTACCACATTACAGCCACATTACAACTCCTCCACCAGTGTCCCAGGGTCATGCTTGTCTTCTTGACTCATCCTAACCAGTACCCCTCCCTCATCTGCTGGAACAGCAGCACAATCCAGGCTCGCACTAGGCCTGGAAAAAAAAACATATGGTATGTGTTATAGACATCATGTTTCTTGCTTAGCGAAAATACTTCCCCACAATTCAGCTCAAACTTGGGACCTCTGTTTTGCTAACACACGTGACCGCCCTCCTTGAGAATATTCTAAAGGTTTGAGCCACCCAAAAGGTGAATCTTGTTTGGCGCCATCCGTGACATTTAAACCGAACTGTGAGCTGAGCCCAACTGCGCATCCGAGTCACTAGACGCCATTGTTATGGGGGTCAGTGTGCCGCTAACAACTAAGCTTCCTCCGCTGCCCGAGTCCGATTGCTTCATACTGGGCTCAAACCAGTGATCCTCCATTCGCAACACACCTAACCGCCCTCCTTGACAACATACCAATGGTTTGAGCCACCCAAAAGATGGATCAATCTGTGACATATCAAGCGGACTGTCGAGTGAATTTAATGCACATTCAGAAGGGTCGTTCTACCAAAGTGATTTAACCTCTTGGGGCTAGGTGGGACGCTAGCGTGCCACCCGTGGTGCACTCCATCAACAGCAGGTGCATTTCAAGAGCGGCAAATTTGAATCCAAATAAATGTCAAAATTCAAATTTTTCAAAAATACAACTATTTTACACCATTTGAAAGATAAACATCTCCTTAATCTAACCACGTTTTACGATTTCAAAAAGGTTTTACGGCGAAAGCATAAATTTAGAGTATGTTAGGACAGTACATTTACAAGAGTTGTGTGTAATGTTTTGTCAAGTCAAAGACAGGGTCACCAAAACCATAAAACCAGCTAAAATGATGCACTAACCTTTTACAATCTCCATCAGATGACACTCCTAGGACATTATGTTAGACAATGCATGCATTTTTAGTTCTATCAAGTTCATATTTATATCCAAAAACAGCGTTTTACTATGGCATTGATGTTGAGGAAATCGTTTCCATCCAATAACCGGCAGTCAAGTCAGCGTCACAAATTAAATAATTAAAATTAGAAAACATTGGTAAAATATTATATTGTCATTTAAAGAATTATAGATTTACATCTCTTGAACTCAATCAACTTGCCAGATTTAAAAATAACCTTACTGGGAAATCACACTTTGCAATAATCTGAGCACTGCGCCCAGAAAAATACGCGTTGCGATACAGACTAGACGTCATGTTGGGGAGATCTAAAATCGAAAATACTATGTAAATAATCCATTACCTTTGATTCTCTTCATCAGATGTCACTTCCAGGTATCACAGGTCCATAACGAATGTAGTTTTGTTCAAAAAAGCTCATCATTTATGTCCAAAAATCTCCGTCTTGTTAGCACATGATGTAAGCCAGCCGGACTTCTCGTCATGAACGAGGGGAAAAAATATATTTCCGTTCGTTCAAACATGTCAAACGTTGTATAGCATAAATCATTAGGGCCTTTTTTAACCAGAACATGAATAATATTCAAGGTGGACGAATGCATACTCTTTTATAACGTATTGGAACGAGGGTACCCAACATGAACTCGCGCGCCAGGTGTCTAATGGGACATCATCGTTCCATGGCTCTTGTTCGGTCAGATCTCCCTCCAGAAGACTCAAAACACTTTGTAAAGGCTGGTGACATCTAGTGGAAGCAATAGGAAGTGCCAAAATATTCCTAAGCCCCTGTGTTTTTCAATGGGATAGGTTTAAAGTCAATACAACACATCAGGTATCCACTTCCTGTCAGAAAATGTCTCAGGGTTTTGCCTGCCAAATGAGTTCTGTTATACTCACAGACACCATTCAAACAGTTTTAAAAACTTTAGAGTGTTTTCTATCCATATATAATAAGTATATGCATATTCTAGTTTTTGGGTAGGATTAGTAACCAGATTAAATCGGGTACATTTTTTTTATCCAGACGTGCAAATGCTGCCCCCTAGACCCAACAGGTTAAATTAGGGTTTAAAAAAAAATCACATTTGTATTCCATTTCTCCCAACTATCCCCAACTTTTAGCACACGTCTTCCAACATATGTCAGGTAGACATACACTACATGAATTCCTTACCAACCCACAAAATGTGTCACTACTGAAACAAGGGAGAACCATGCAAAGTAGTAATAATTTTGATTAACCTTCTATTACAGATAAAAAAATGTAATAGAATTTTAGAACTTTAAATAATCCCAATAGCTAACATATGGCTGCCTATCTTTCATTTGGACATATGTACTGTTATAGAGTGATAAATGATGCTGGCTCATCTAACCTATCACCGGTCCTTGGTTGGTAACTGTTCTGTGAGCAATAGAGATAGTTAGTTGAGTATTAGTCTCCATGATAGATAGTGGTGTAAATCAGTTCCTAAAAAATGACAAGTAAAGATTACATCCTGTGTTCTCCAATTATATGTTGGTCTATTCAAGACACTACATACATACAAGATACTACGTTTTCAGTGAGACTACGGAGTTTTATGAGTATTATATAGCACATACTTCGCCCTCTCTTTGGCAGCAGTGACTGGACGACGGACAGGATAGCAGGCACAGTAGGATCGGTGGCACCATTTGACAACAAGACACAGTTATGGGAAGAATATTGCGAAATTCTCAAACCATTTTTTTGTTGCAAATGAGATCGCCAATGCGACAAAGAAATGGGCATTCTACTGAGCTGTGTGGGCGCGAAAGCTTACAACTTGAGGAATTTACTGAGCCCAGCAAAGCCAGGAGAGAAATCATTTGAGGACTTGGTGAGTCTACTGACAACACATTTAAATCCTAAACCGAGTGAAATAGTACAAAGGTGGAAATTCAACTCAAGAAATAGGAAACCAGAGGTAAGTGTTATTAAATATGTGGCGGAGCTAAGGAAGCTAGCACAGGACTGTAACTATGGAGACACCCTCACAGTGATGCTACGTGACAGATTAGTATGTGGGGTAAATTATGATAAGATACAGCGGAGCCTTTTATTTGAGAAGATTTTGACATTTGACACAACACTAAGGAAAGCGCAGGCCATTGAAGCAGCCATCAAGAACATGAAGGATTTGAACTGCCTGAGCGAAGGGGGCCAACCGGCGACAGGGAAAACTGACAAAATGGATGAGCACGTGAAGACGCAGTAGGAGGGAAAATGCTACAGATGTGGTGGACGCAACCAAAGGACAAATTAGTGCAGGTTCACGGGAGAAAAGTGTCACAACTGTGGTAAGATGGGGCACATAAAGAGGGTCTGCAGAATTACAGTCGCAGACAAAACGAGCACACAGGCTCCTAAAATGACTCAAGGGGGTAGAGAGAGAGACGTTTGAAAAGGACAAATTTCATAAAGGAAGAGGAAGGGTGTAGTGCGGATGTGTTTAATATTCACAATATGGACACTACCATTACTAAGGTACCTCCGCTTAGACAGTATTTAACTGTACATGGATGGAAAGTGAAGTATGAGATAGATACTGGCTGTAGTGTAACGTCAGAGTATGCTAGGCTAGGGTAGAAAGCAAAGGTTCCAGAGCTAGGTACATGTTGTATCAGTCTGAAAAAATATAAAGAACAGAAAGTGTAGGATCAGCTAATGTGAAAGTTGAATACAAAGGAATAGTCAAAGATCTACCAGTTGTAGCTGGTTCAGGACCAAACCTGCTGGGGCGAGGGTGGATCCCCATGTTGTATGTGGACTGGCATACCATAATTTTTTTTTATTTATATCACCTTTATTTAACCAGGTAGGCAAGTTGAGAACAAGTTCTCATTTACAATTGCGACCTGGCAAAGATAAAGCAAAGCAGTTCGACAACATACAACAACACAGAGTTACACATGAGGTAAAACAAACATACAGTCAATAATACAGTAGAAAAATAAGTCTATATACAATGTGAGCAAATGAGGTGAGATAAAAGAGATAAAGGCAAAAAAAAGGCCATGGTGGCAAAGTAAATACAATATAGCAAGTAAAACACTGGAATGGTAGATTTGTAGTAGAAGAAAGTGCAAAGTAGAAATATAAATAATGGGGTGCAAAGGAGCAAAATACATTAAATAAATACAGTAGGGAGAAGAGGTAGTTGTTTGGGCTAAATTATAGATGGGCTATGTACAGGTGCAGTGATCTGTGAGCTGCTCTGACAGCTAGTGCTTAAAGCTAGTGAGGGAGATAAGTGTTTCCAGTTTCAGAGATTTTTGTAGTTCGTTCCAGTCATTGGCAGCAGAGAACTGGAAGGAGAGACGGCCAAAGGAGGAATTGGCTTTGGGGGTGACCAGAGAGATATACCTGCTGGAGCGCGTGCTACAGGTGGGTGCTGCTATGGTGACCAGTGAGCGGAGATAAGGGGGGACTTTACCTAGCAGGGTCTTGTAGTTGACCTGGAGCCAGTGGGTTTGGCGACAATTATGAAGCGAAGGCCAGCCAACGAGAGCGTACAGGTCGCAGTGGTGTATAGTATATGGGGCTTTGGTGACAAAACGGATGGCACTGTGGTAGACTGCATCCAGTTTGTTGAGTAGGGTATTGGAGGCTATTTTGTAAATGACATCGCCGAAGTCGAGGATCGGTAGGATGGTCAGTTTTACGAGGATATGTTTGGCAGCATGAGTGAAAGATGCTTTGTTGTGAAATAGGAAGCCACTTCTAGATTTAACTTTGGATTGGAGATGTTTGATGTGAGTCTGGAAGGTACCTGGTGGTTTCATTAATAATTTGTGTGAGATTGAGGGCATCAAGCTTGGATTGTAGGATGGCTGGGGTGTTAAGCATGTCCCAGTTTAGGTCACCTAGTAGCACGAGCTCTGAAGATAGATGGGGGGCAATCAGTTCACATATGGTGTCCAGAGCACAGCTGTGGGCCGAGGGTGGTCTATAGCAGGCGGCAACGGTAAGAGACTTGTTTTTAGAGAGATGGATTTTTAAAAGTGGGAACAGACCTGGATAGTAGGACAGAACTCTGCAGGCTATCTCTGCAATAGATTGCAACACCGCCCCCTTTGGCCGTTCTATCTTGTCTGAAAACGTTGTAGTTAGGGATGAAGATTTCAGAGTTTTTGGTGGACTTCCTAAGCCAGGATTCAGACACGGCTAGGACATCCGGGTTGGCAGAGTGTGCTAAAGCAGTGAATAAAACAAACTTAGGGAGGAGGCTTCTAATGTTAACCTCTCTGGACTAGGCGGGACGAATTCGTCCCACCTACGCAACAGCCAGTTGAATCCCGTGGCGCGATTTTCAAATACCTTAGAAATGCTATTACTTCAATTTCTCAAACATATGACTATTTTACAGCATTTTAAAGACAAGCCTCTCGTTAATCTAACCACACTGTCCGATTTCAAAAAGGCTTTACAACAAAAGCAAAACATTAAAGTTCCCCGCGGCACCGGAATCCACTAATCCTGTAGACACAGTAAATGTGGGACAGTCAACTAGTGTGATCAACATCAAAAAGGGTTTGGCAGAAAGGGATGAGGGGATACTCATACTTGCCCCAGGAGGTGGAAGATCACTTGACCATCCCTCTGCTCTCATGGATCCCAAATTTGAAAATATCGGACACTGCTAGAGTTGGTGCCCTGGTTGACCACAAAAAAGCCTGAGCCCCAGCTGTCTCCATCTGCATCGGAGGGAGGCATGTGACCCCTACCTCTATGGGTTCAGGCTCTGATCCAAAATGTTCACTGAGGGAGAGAAGCGATGAGAGTGACGAGGCTCCCGAAGAAGGTTATTGTGGTGGAATTATTCTAATCAAATCAGACATTTAGACTTCCTCAAAAGAATTGAACTTTATTATTTAACCTGTCTGGGAACCGTGGGACGTTTGCGTCCCACCCTAGTCAACAGCCAGTGGAATAGCATCGCGCGAAATACAAATACCTCATAAATGCTATCACTTCAATTTCTCAAACATATGACTATTTTACACCATTTTATAGATACACCTCTCCTGAATCGAACCACGTTGTCCGATTTCAAAAAGGCTTTACAGCAAAAGCAAAACATTAGATTATGTTAGGAGAGTACCCTGCCAAAAATAATCACACTGCCATTTTCAAAGCAACTAGCATGCATCACAAATACCCAAAACACAGCTAAATGCAGCACTAACCTTTGACAATCTTCATCAGATGACACTCCTAGGACATCATGTTACACAATACATGCATTTTTTGTTCGATAAAGTTCATATTTATATTTAAAAACAGCATTTTACATCGGCGCGTGACGTTCAGAAAATATTTTCCCTCAAATGCTTCCGGGGATCAGCGCTAGATTTTACAAAATTACTATTCGAAAACATTGGTAAAATATAATATTGTCATTCAAAGAATTCATCATCGTGAATGCAACAGCATTGCCAGATTTAAAAATAAATTTACTGGGAAATCACACTTTGCAATAAACGAGGTGCTATGCTCAGAAAAATAGGCTAGGCGATACAGGTTAGCGCCATCTTGGAGTCATCTAAAATCAAATATACTATTGTAAATATTCACTTACCTTTGATTATCTTCATCAGAAGGCACTTCCAGGAATCCCAGGTCCACAACAAATGTAGTTTTGTTCGAAAAAGTTAATAATTTATGTCCCAATAGCTCCTTCTTGTTAGCGCGTTCCGAAGGCTACTCATAATGTACGAAGCGCGCGGGACTTGTCCTCACGAATGTGCAAAAAAAAATGTATTTACGTTTGTTCAAACATGTCAAACGTTGTATAACATAAATCTTTAGGGCCTTTTTCAATCAGAACTTCAATAATATTCAAGGCGGGCGATTGCATTGTCTTACTAAACATTTCGGAATGAAAGAGTACCCACGGGCACGCGCATCATAGTAGTAATGGCCCTCCCTCTATGACAAACTTTCCAGGCCTCTCGTTCGGTCAGTTTTTACCGGAGAAGACTCAAACCACTTTGTAAAGACTTTTGACATCTAGTGGAAGCCTTAGGAAGTGCTAAATGAATCCCAACTCACGGTGTGTTTCATAGGCAAAGTGTTGAAAGTGATTCCACAAATCAGATTTCCACTTCCTGTTAGGATTTGTCTCAGGGTTTTGACTGCCATATGAGTTCTGTTATACTCACAGACACCATTCAAACAGTTTAAGAAACTTTAGGGTGTTTTCTATCCAAATCTACTAATTATATGCATATTCTCATTTCTGGGTAAGAGTAGTAACCAGTTTAAATCGGGTACGTTTTTTATCCGGCCGTGAAAATACTGCCCCCTATCCCCAACAAGTTAATTCATGCAGTAATGGAGTTGGTAGTTAACTACCCTGGAGGTGATCACTGAGAACTCAACTAGCGGGACTAAGTCAAAGCATTTTATAGCAAGTCCATCCTCCTGGATGTTCATGACAAATCACAGATGAGAGAATTTATACAAAGGTACATTGTGCTCTCATGCAACAGACATCAAGATTACGTCGCAACAGGTTTCTGTCTCTAGGTCATTTACTGCTTGTTTATACAGAAATACTAATGTAACAGACACTAGGTCATTCCCTAAAAGTATTAACCTCTATGGGACCGGCGGGACGAATTCGTCCCACCTACGTAACATCCACTGCCAGCCTGTGGCGCGATTTTCAAAATCTTCAAAATCCTATTACTTCAATTTCTCAAACATATGACTATTTTACAGCCATTTAAAGATAAGACTCTCGTTAATCTAACCACACTGTCCGATTTCAAAAAGGCTTTACAACGAAGGCAAAACATTAGATTATGTCAGCAGAGTACCAAGCCAGAAATAATCAGACACCCATTTTTCAAGCCAGCATATAATGTCACCAAAACCCAGAAGACAGCTAAATGCAGCACTCACCTTTGATGATCTTCATCAGATGACAACCCTAGGACATTATGTTATAAAATACATGCATGTTTTGTTCAATCAAGTTCATATTTATATCAAAAACCAGCTTTTTACATTAGCATGTGACGTTCAGAACTAGCATACCCCCCGCAAACTTACGGGGAATTCGCTAACATTTTACTAAATTACTCACGATAAACGTTCACAAAAAGCATAACAATTATTTTAAGAATTATAGATACAGACCTCCTCTATGCACTCGATATGTCCGATTTTAAAATAGCTTTTTGGTGAAAGCACATTTTGCAATATTCTAAGTATATAGCCCAGGCATCACGGGCTCGCTATTTAGACACCCGGCAAGTTTAGCACTCACCATAATCATATTTACTATTATAAAAATGTCATTACCTTTTGTTGTCTTCGTCAGAATGCACACCCAGGACGTCTACTTCAATAACAAATGTTGGTTTGGTCCAAAATAATCCATCGTTATATCCGAATAGCGGCGTTTTGTTCGTGCGTTCCAGACACTATCCGAAATAGTAAAGAAGTGTCGCGCGCTTGGCGCAATTCCTGACAATAAAATTCAAAGTATTCAATTGCCGTACGTCGAAGCATGTCAACCGCTGTTTAAAATCAATTTTTACGTCATTTTTCTCGTAGAAAAGCGGTAAAATTCCGACAGGGAATCTCCTTTTCGGCAAACAGAGGAAAAAATCCCAAAGGCGGGGGCGGTCGGGGTCACGCGCATAAGCTAGTGTCTCTTGATGGGCCACTTGAGAAAGGCGATAATGTGTTTCAGCCTGGGGCTGGAATGACGACATTCTCTTTTTTCCCGGGCTATGAGAGCCTATGGACGACGTGGGAAGTGTCACGTTAGAGCAGAGATCCTTAGTAAATGATAGAGATGGCAAAGAAGTTCCAGAAATGGTCAGACAGGCCACTTCCTGTAAAGGAATCTCTCAGGTTTTGACCTGCCATTTGAGTTCTGTTATACTCACAGACACCATTCAAACAGTTTTAGAAAATTTAGGGTGTTTTCTATCCATATGTAATAAGTATATGCATATTCTAGTTACTGAGTAGGAGTGGTAACCAGATTAAATCGGGTATGTTTTTTATCCAGCCGTGTCAATGCTGCCCCCTAGCCCTAACAGGTTTTAAGTTCAGTGTTCATCTGCCATATGGGAGAGGGAAATGAGATTGGGTCTCCCTGGCACTGACAGGCACACAGACACCAATCATGGAATGAAATGTTGTCTTATCACCAAACCATTGTAAATCTACTGTCAGCGTTAAAATCTCAGCAGCTCCTCTCAATTCTAAGAACACTATTCTGTTGCCTATTATATATAGCAGACAGTGTGAATGTATTAATATAGGGATACACTCTAATATAAAAGTAATGTGACTAACATAATGTTGTAATTCCACGACAGTTATCCATCGCAATGATTGACTCCAAGAACAGGATGTCATCTCGACAGGTCAGTTCCGTCTGAACCTCCTTGCGCAGTCCTCTTCTGAATAGCGTACAAAGTGCCCGCTCATTCCATCCGCTGGATGCTGCAACTGTCCGGAAGGTGTATGCTGCTACTGTCCTGAAGGTGAGCGAGTACTCGGCAGCAGTCTGGTCCTCCTGCCATAGTTGGAGTAGGCGCTCACCCTCCTCTCTGCCCGCGCTTCGGTGGATGATCAAAGATACCTCTGAACCAAACCATGAACCCCTCAAACGAATCCAGCTCCTCTTCTCCTCTCACCCAGACGGCCGTGGCCCATTCCAAGGCCCGTCCAGTCAGAAGAGAAATAACCGTGCCAATCTTGGACCTCTCGGTGGTAGGAGCTCCCATCTGGTGCGCAAAGTAGAGGGAGTGCAGTTGTGCCAGCTGGTCGTGGTGGTGATGAAGTAGGTATCCCTGCTCGTCGACCGTCTGGGAGATTTTCTGATTTCCTGCTGCTTCCCTTTTGTGAGGCAGTATTCTGTAACGTAGACGCTGGGAGTCGAGAAGCAAGTGCAGGTGGTAAATTTAATATAACAAATGACATTGACCAATACAACGTTGGAGTAGCATCTAGACATAAAAAACAGAAACAATACTGCCTGGGGAAAGAACCTAAGGGGGTGCCAGATAAAGGGGAGGTAATGAGTGAGGTAATGGAGTCCAGGTGTGCTTAATGATGAAGCTCAAGTGCGCATAATGACGAATGCCTGGTGCGCGTAATGATGGCCAGGGCCAGTGGTTAGTAAACCGCCGACGTTCAGTAGACGTGACAAAGTGACTATTTTTTCAAAATATTTAAATACAGACCTCAGAAGGTAACTACATTTTACAAGTGACTTCTCTTCAGAAACTATTGAATTGGTTGCCATCAACTAATGGCAGGGCTTTATCTAGAACTGCATGTTACAGATAGAAACGTAATTAATAGAGCACACACAATTTCCTAGATTATTTAAATCTATATTTGATATTTGATCTACACAATGAATGTATATATCTAAATGTGCGTTCTCCAATGTGTAGATAATCAGGTCAAACCAATTAACCAATGGTGTTATGTACAGATAAGTATACATAAGTCGTGCTTCTACACCTGCATTGCTTGCTGTTTGGGGTTGTAGGCTGGGTTTCTGTACAGCACTTTGAGATATCAGCTGATGTAAGAAGGGCTATATAAATACATTTGATTTGATTTGTGACACTCAACTACTGTATGACACCTTCAACGTGCCACTGAAAAGTTCGAAATCTGGACTTCATTTTATGATACCTGAAAATACTGCCAATAAATAAATAAGGTATTGTAACGGCTGTCTGTGGAAGTAGACCAAGGTGCAGCGGAGTTAGTGTTCATCTTTGAATTTTAATTAACGAACGAACACTATACACACAAAACAAGAAAACCGACAGCCAAACAGTCATGTCAGGTGCAAAACACTAAACAGAAACAATCCCCCACAAAACCCAAAGGAAAAACAGGCTCCTTATGTGTGACTCCCAATCAGCAACAACAAACTACAGCTGTGCCTGATTAGGAGCCACACACGGCCCAAAACAAAGAAATACAAAAACATAGAAAAATGAACATAGAACGCCCACCCAATGGAACATCCTGGCCTAACCAAAATAAAGAACAAAAACCCCTCTCTATGGCCAGGGCGTTACAGGTATTTCTGTTTTTTATATTAATACATTTGCATCAATTTGTAAAAACCTGTTTTCGGTTCGTCATTATGGGTTATTGTGTGTAGATTGATGAGATTTTTATTTAATCCATTTTAGAATAAGGCAGTAACGTAACAAAATGGTCTGTAGTGATGCCTCTAGCACTGAGATGCAGTACCTTATACCGCTGTCCCACTTGGGAGCACATTCAGGTGGCATCGGCTCCCATGGCATCCCTAGAGGTGAAGCAGGTTCAAGCCATGGTCTGATTTGAAAGGTCAAGCTGCCAGAAACAGTTGTGCTCGCTAACTACCTCTCAAACACCTCCCTCGACTCCCTCTCTCCACCCCTCCCTTTCCAATCCACACCGGCTTCCTCAACAGATAAAGGTTCTGCCAAGCGTCAAGCGCTATCGATGAAATAATCAGGGCGAAAAGGAAGGTGAACAGGGAAGGCTTCCTCTAGAGAGCACCCAGACATTTTCATCTTATGAAAACATCACACATCCGCCATGTTTAATACACCTATTGAAGTGATAATCAGCATATCCCTACGCAGGAGAACCGTCGCTCAGGTGCTCATTTCCCTGATGCAAGCCAAAGTGAATTGAGATTCTAACTGTTTGCTCAGCTCATGCCCTTATCCAAAGAACCTCGCAATTGATTACATTTGACACCTCCCGCGTCTTCACAGCTTGATTTTATCTTCGCAGGGCAGAAGTATGTTGGCTTACACACGTAGTGACAAAAAGCACAAAATTCCCCTATGGTTCAACACCTACTCACTTGGATGACTCTCATGCACCCCGACATTCATTGTGCTTATTGGCAAAGAGCCCATCTGCAAAATAATCTTATGAAATGCAATACATTCAGCTATGAGTCAGTAGGACGTCTGAATCAATACGGCCCCCAGAATATCTGATTTGCATAATACAAAGCGAGCATCTGCTTTGACTGTCTCTTTTTACTGCGGTCAGTAAACGTATCTAATTACCTGCTAAATTAGGAGGTGGTACGACAAAGAGAAGTTCATTTTTGACTCCTACAGATTTAGGATCTTAATTTGATTAACCTTTGAGGACATTTAAGACTTGTATTGTATTTGAGGTTTAAAAAAGCATCTAAAGTTTCTGATTTCCACGTTGAAATTTCAGACTTGATTTTACTTTACGAAATACCCCTACAAATATATGCATTAATTATAATCCACATAATAATTCACATTTCCTATTGTTGGAAAATGGCTCAAATTAAGATCCTACATTTGTACATTATACAATCCTGTCACTGTAACTCCCAGTTACCTTTGGCTCGCACTGAGAAAAACAAGTTACATGCTCAGGGGGACGGGGGGGACGGACATCAATACTGTCAAATTAGTTCATACTGTAACTTAGTCCCAAAGCGACTTCTCTTCAGAAACTATTGGATTGGCTGCCATCAATTTATGGCAGGGCTTTATCTGGAACTGCATGTTGGATTGGCTGCCATCAACTAATGGCAGGGCTTTATCTGGAACTGCATGTTGGATTGGCTGCCATCAACTAATGGCAGGGCTTTATCTGGAACTGCATGTTGGATTGGCTGCCATCAACTAATGGCAGGGCTTTATCTGGAACTGCATGTTGGATTGGCTGCCATCAACTAATGGCAGGGCTTTATCTGGAACTGCATGTTGGATTGGCTGCCATCAACTAATGGCAGGGCTTTATCTGGAACTGCATGTTGGATTGGCTACCATCAACTAATGGCAGAGCTTTATCTGGAACTGCATGTTGAGGATAGAAATACAATGAATAGAGCACATACAGTTTCCTAGAATATTTAAATCTATCTGACATATTTGATCTACACAATACATTGATATATGTACATTTCCATTCTCCTAACCAGGCCCAATGTGTAGATAATCAGGTCAAACCAATCAACCAATGGTATAAATAAATAAGTATAAATAAGTTGACACTCAACTACTGTATGACACTTTCAACATGCCACTGAAAAGGTCAACATCTGCAATTCATTTTATGATACCTGAAAATACTGTTGAGAAATTCAAAGCCATTTGCAAACATTGCAAACAGAAAAAACATTGAACCTCTTTGTCCATCTGAGGGTAAGTGTTCTTGTTTCAAAGACTATGCCATCTGTAACGTTTAAACAGAATACCACTGAACATGATGGGGTGGCAGGTAGCCTAGTGGTTAGAGCGTTGGACTAGTAACCGAAAGGTTGCAAGATTGAATCCCTGAGCTGACAAGGTTAAAATCTGTTATTCTGCCCCTGAACAAAGCAGTTAACCCACTGCTCCAAGGCCGTCATTGAAAATAATAATTTGTTCTTAACTGTCTTGCCTAGTTAAATAAAGATATATATATAAAAATCCCATCTACCTTGGCTGTAGTTGGCAGTTTTGGGATATTTACAGTGCATTAGGAAAGTACTCAGACTCCCTTTTTCCACATTTTGATACGTTACAGCCTTATTCTAAAATGTATTAAATAAATACACAAATCTCATCAATACCCCATAATGACAAAGAGAAAACAGGTTTTTACACATTTTTGCTAATATAATAAAAATAAAAACAGATCAGATGAGACCCGTGATCAGATGAAGATGTACAGTGCATTCAGAATGCCTTTGGAAAGTTTTCAGACCCCTTGACTTTTTCACATTTTGTTACAGCCTTATTTTAAAATGAATTAAAATATCTATTTTTTTACTCATCAATCTACACACAATACCCCATAATGACAAAACGTAAACAGATTTTGTTGCACACAAAAAGAAAAATACCTTATTTACATAAGTATTCAGACCCTTTGCTATGAGACTTGAAATTGAACTCAGGTGCATCCTGTTTCCATTGGTCATCCTTGAGATGTGTCTACAACTTGATTGGAGTCCACCTGTCGTAAATTCAATTGATTGGACATGATTTGGAAAGGCACACACCTGTCTATATTAGGTCCCACAGTTGACAGTGGACTCCAAACAATTTGTAGAAACAAAGGGTCTGAATATTTATGTAAATAAGGTATTTTTCTTTTTGTGTGCAACAAAATCTGTTTTCATTTTGTCATTATGGGGTATTGTGTGTAGATTGATGAGTTAAAAAATATATATTTTAATTCATTTTAAAATAAGGCTGTAACAAAATATGGAAAAGTCAAGGGGTCTGAAAACTTTCCAAAGGCATTCTGAATGCACTGTACATCTTCATCTGATCACGGGTATGTCATCAAAACCATTATGGGTGAGAGAGGGAGGGGGGATTGTCTTTTCTTGTAGGTTGTTATCAATAAAACGTCACAATACGATGCAGAGTGTTCGATTTGGCTGACAGGGGGCAAGCAGACCCCCAGCTCCACTAAAAACATTGACAACTATGTGCGGTGTTAAAGTGATTGTTAAATAAATGTTAACCATTTGGTTGTTATATCGTCACCTCTTGAAGAGCATAGTCAGAACTACACATTTCTGATTATTCCATGCAAAACAATTGCGCACTTTTAGCTCTATCTTCAGAGTTATACAGCAAGTAACTGCATTCTTTTCATGAATGCAAACATCAATTCCTCATTTTGTTGCGTTACAGCCTGAATTTAAATGTATTTAATTGAGATTTTGTGTCACTGGCCTACACACAATACCCGATAATGTCAAAGTGGAATTACATTTTTAGAAATTTGAACAAATTAATGAAACATTTAAAGCTGAAATGTCTTCAGTCAATAACAATTCAACCCCTTTATTATGGCAAGCCTAAATACATTCAGGAGTAAATATTTGCACAACAAGTCAAATAATAACTTACATGGACTCACTCTTGTGTGTAATAATAGTGTTTACAATGACACAAATATACATTTTCACAAAGTCTGCTGCCTCAGTTTCTATGATGGCAATTTGCATATACTCGAGAATGTTATGAAGAATGATCAGATGAATTACAATTAATTGAAAAGTCCCTCTTTGCCATGCAAATGAACTGAATCCCCCAATAACATTTCCACTGCATTTTAGCCCTGCCACAAAAGGAACAGCTGACATCATGTCAGTGATTCTCTCGTTAACACAGGTGTGAGTGTTGACGAGGACAAGGCTGGAGATCACTCTGACATGCTGATTGAGTTCAAATAACAGACTGGAAGCTTCAAAAGGAGGGTGGTGCTTGGAATCATTGTTCTTCCTCTGTCAATCATGGTTACCTGCAAGGAAAAGTGCCGTCATCATTGCTTTAAAAAAAAGGGCTTCAAAGGCAAGGATATTGCTGCCAGTAAGATTGCGCCTAAATCAACCATTTATCGGATTATCAAGAACTTCAAGAAGAGCGGTTCAATTGTTGTGAAGAAGACTTCAGGGCGCCCAAGAAAGTCCAGCAAGCGCCAGGACCGTCTCCTAAAGTTGATTCAGCCGTGGGATCGGGGCACCACCAGTACAGAGCTTGCTCAGGAATGGCAGCAGGCAGGTGTGAGTGCATCTGCACGCACAGTGAGGTGAAAACTTCTGGAGGATGGCCTGGTGTCAAGAAAGGTAGCAAAGAAGCCACTTCTCTGCAGGAAAAACATCAGGGACAGACTGATGTTCTGCAAAAGGTACAGGGATTGGACTGCTGAGGACTGGGGTAAAGTCATTTTCTCTGATGAATCCCAGTTCCGATTGTTTGGGGCATCCGGAAAAAAGCTTGTCCGGAGAAGACAAGGTGAGCGCTACCATCAGTCCTGTGTCATGCCAACAGTAAAGCATCCTGAGACCATTCATGTGTGGGGTTGCTTCTCAGCCAAGGGAGTGGGCTCACTCACAATTGTGCCTAAGAACACAGCCATGAATAAAGAATGGTACCAACACATCCTCCGAGAGCAACTTCTCCCAACCATCCAGGAATCGTTTGGTGACAAACAATGCCTTTTCCAGCATGATGGAGCACCTTTCCATATGGCAAAAGTGATAACTAAGTGGCTCGGGGAACAAAACATCGATATTTTGGGTCCATGGCCAGCAACCTCCCTAGACCTTAATCCCATTGAGAACTTGTGGTCAATCCTCAAGAGGCGGGTGGACAAACAAAAACCTACAAATTCTGACAAACTGCAAGCAATGATTATGCAAGAATGGGCTGCCATCAGTCAGGATGCTGCCCAGAAGTTAATTGACAGCATGCCAGGGCGGATTGCAGAGGTCTTGAAAAAGAAGGGTCAACACTGCAAATATTGACTCTTTGCATCAACTTCATGTAATCGTCAATAAAAGCCTTTGACACTTATGAAATGCTTGTAATTATACTTCAGTATTCCATAGTAACATTTGACAAACATATCTAAAGACAACTAGGCAGCAGACTTTGTGAAAATTTATATTTGTGTCATTCTCAAAACTTTTGGCCACATATATATATATACATTTTTTTTTTTTTTTTATACACACTGCTCAAAAAATAAAGGGAACACTAAAATAACACATCCTAGATCTGAATGAATAACATCATCTTATTAAATACTTTTTTCTTTACATAGTTGAATGTGCTGACAACAAAATCACACAAAAATAATCAATGGAAATCCAATTTATCAAACCATGGAGGTCTGGATTTGGAGTCACACTCAAAATTAAAGTGGAAAACCACACTACAGGCTGATCCAACTTTGATGTAATGTCCTTAACCTGTTAGGGCTAGGGGGCAGCATTGACACGGCTGGATAAAAAACATACCCGATTTAATCTGGTTACCACTCCTACTCAGTAACTAGAATATGCATATACTTATTACATATGGATAGAAAACACCCTAAATTTTCTAAAACTGTTTGAATGGTGTCTGTGAGTATAACAGAACTCAAATGGCAGGTCAAAACCTGAGAGATTCCTTTACAGGAAGTGGCCTGTCTGACCATTTCTGGAACTTCTTTGCCATCTCTATCATTTACTAAGGATCTCTGCTCTAACGTGACACTTCCCACGTCGTCCATAGGCTCTCAGAGCCCGGGAAAAAAGAGAATGTCGTCATTCCAGCCCCAGGCTGAAACACATTATCGCCTTTCTCAAGTGGCCCATCAAGAGACACTAGCTTATTCGCGTGACCCCGACCGCCCCCGCCTTTGGGATTTTTTCCTCTGTTTGCCGAAAAGGAGATTCCCTGTCGGAATTTTATCGCTTTTCTACGAGAAAAATGACGTAAAAATTGATTTTAAACAGCGGTTGACATGCTTCGACGTACGGCAATGGAATACTTTGAATTTTATTGTCAGGAATTGCGCCAAGCGCGCGACACTTCTTTACTATTTCGGATAGTGTCTGGAACGCACGAACAAAACGCCGCTATTCGGATATAACGATGGATTATTTTGGACCAAACCAACATTTGTTATTGAAGTAGACGTCCTGGGTGTGCATTCTGACGAAGACAACAAAAGGTAATGACATTTTTATAATAGTAAATATGATTATGGTGAGTGCTAAACTTGCCGGGTGTCTAAATAGCGAGCCCGTGATGCCTGGGCTATGTACTTAGAATATTGCAAAATGTGCTTTCACCAAAAAGCTATTTTAAAATCGGACATATCGAGTGCATAGAGGAGGTCTGTATCTATAATTCTTAAAATAATTGTTATGCTTTTTGTGAACGTTTATCGTGAGTAATTTAGTAAAATGTTAGCGAATTCCCCGTAAGTTTGCGGGGGGTATGCTAGTTCTGAACGTCACATGCTAATGTAAAAAGCTGGTTTTTGATATAAATATGAACTTGATTGAACAAAACATGCATGTATTGTATAACATAATGTCCTAGGGTTGTCATCTGATGAAGATCATCAAAGGTGAGTGCTGCATTTAGCTGTCTTCTGGGTTTTGGTGACATTATATGCTGGCTTGAAAAATGGGTGTCTGATTATTTCTGGCTTGGTACTCTGCTGACATAATCTAATGTTTTGCTTTCGTTGTAAAGCCTTTTTGAAATCGGACAGTGTGGTTAGATTAACGAGAGTCTTATCTTTAAATGGCTGTAAAATAGTCATATGTTTGAGAAATTGAAGTAATATGATTTTGAAGATTTTGAAAATCGCGCCACAGGATGGCAGTGGCTGTTACGTAGGTGGGACGAATTCGTCCCGCCGGTCCCATAGAGGTTAAAACAAGTCAAAATGAGGCTCAGTAGTGTGTGTGGCCTCCACGTGCCTGTATGAACTCCTTACAACGCCTGGGCATGCTCCTGATGAGGTGGCGGATGGTCTCCTGAGGGATCTCCTCCCAGACCTGGACTAAAGCATCCGCCAACTCCTGGACAGTCTGTGATGCAACGTGGCGTTGGTGGATGGAGCGAGACATGATGTCCCAGATGTGCTCAATTGGATTCAGGTCTGGGGAACGGGCGGGCCAGTCCATAGCACCAATGCCTTCCTCTTGCAAGAACTGCTGACAGACTCTAGCCACATGAGGTCTAGCATTGTCTTGCATTAGGAGGAACCCAGGGCCAACCGCACCAGCATATGGTCTCACAAGGGATCTGAGGATCTCATCTCGGTACCTAATGGCAGTCAGGCTACCTCTGGCGAGCACATGGAGGGCTGTGCGGCCCCCCAAAGAAATGCCACCCCACACCATGACTGACCCACCGCCAAACCGGTCATGCTGGAGGATGTTGCAGGCAGCAGAACGTTCTCCACGGCGTCTTCAGACTCTGTCACGTCTGTCACATGTGCTCAGTGTGAACCTGCTTTCATCTGTGAAGAGCACAGGGAGCCAGTGGCGAATTTGCCAATCTTGGTGTTCTCTGGCAAATGGCAAACGTCCTGCACGGTGTTGGGCTGTAAGCACAACCCCCACCTGTGGACGTCGGGCCCTCATACCACCCTCATGGAGTCTGTTTCTGACTGTTTGAGCAGACACATGCACATTTGTGGCCTGCTGGAGGTCATTTTGCAGGGCTCTGGCAGTGCTTCTCCTGCTCCTACTTGCACAAAGGCGGAGGTAGCGGTCCTGCTGCTGGGTTGTTGCCCTCCTACGGCCTCCTCCACGTCTCCTGATGTACTGGCCTGTCTCCTGGTAGCGCCTCCATGCTCTGGACACTACGCTGACAGACACAGCAAACCTTCTTGCCACAGCTCGCATTGATGTGCCATCCTGGATGAGCTGCACTACCTGAGCCACTTGTGTGGGTTGTAGACTCCGTCTCATGCTACCACTAGAGTGAAAGCACCGCCAGCATTCAAAAGTGACCAAAACATCAGCCAAGAAGCATAGGAACTGAGAAGTGGTCTGTGGTCACCACCTGCAGAACCACTCCTTTATTGGAGGTGTGTTGCTAATTGCCTATAATTTCCACCTGTTGTCTAACCCATTTGCACAACAGCATGTGAAATGTATTGTCAATCAGTGTTGCTTCCTAAGTGGACAGTTTGATTTCACAGAAGTGTGATTGACTTGGAGTTACATTGTGTTGTTTAAGTGTTCCCTTTATTTTTTTGAGCAGTGTGTCATGACGTTGGCCTCTTTTGGTACAGGGAGGACAGTTGACCCCCTCCCTGTTGCACCACCACCCAACCTACCTTCCCCCCAACCCAGGCCCTGTGTGTAAAGGGTTGTAAAAACTCTAAAATTCCAGGAGAGTCTCTGGCCACATGGCCCATTGAGAGACACAGAAAATTCTTCCAACTCATAGAATTGGAGAGCCAAGCGACATTTTGTGTTCTGGAGAAGGTATGGAAGATTGGTGAAGAATCCAGCTACGAACTGATCCGCTTGGTACAATTTTGTGATACTCAGAAGAGACAATATAGCCATATTACCATAAAACTGTTTATATAATAGCCTCAGCTTGAGACTTGCATCATAATGGGTGTATAGAATGTATTAATAAGGATAAAGCTTTTATAATACATTGAGATGCTATTGTACTGATGTTAATGTGATAGAATTGTATTTCTGTAACCAAGTCTAGCTCAGTCATAGGCACGCCCCAGGGACACATACAGGACCAGGCGTCATTTGACAAGCCTGTTCGATGGGCACTATAAAACACCCCCTGATTTACATTTCCCCAGACCAGGCCTCCACTCCATGGCCAATAGGTTTTACCATCCAATTCCTCTACTGAAAGTGAACCATACCACGTGGTTAACTTTTAGACTATTGATACCGACAGAATAAGAACAAGTCTTTGATATTAATTATTAGTCTGCAGCTAAGTAAATTATATCATCGAACGCGAAGACCAACGATACATCCATTCTATGACGACATTAATGAATGTCGCCCTGAAAGATCCATTCTAACCGAGAGAGAGAGAGAGAGAACGCGGACAAAAACTCCCCAACAGAACCGAACTCTCCAACAAGAATCAGAACGACACACTGAGCGTAAATATATATTGATTGCAATTGTTCCCGAATGAGTGAGCCTTCAATTGTCAATTGTTAATATTAATGAACTCTGTGTACCTTCTCAGCTGACCGTTTATGACCCATTGTCTAACAGACCAGCCATGCCTGTTAGCCATTAGCGCACCTTACTATACCAATCCTCTGTGACGATAATTACTGTTTGTATGTTTTCTGTTAATTACTTAGTGTAGTAAATAAATGATTTTAAGACAATTGATGTATGGATGATTTTAGTAAAGACTGGGTTCGTGCAGATACAACAA
Source organism: Salmo salar (assembly GCF_965601325.2). Taxonomy (NCBI): domain Eukaryota; kingdom Metazoa; phylum Chordata; class Actinopteri; order Salmoniformes; family Salmonidae; genus Salmo; species Salmo salar. The sequence continues at coordinate 1,393,567 of NC_138301.1, read as the reverse complement.
TTTACGACGTTTGGAATGAGACTGGACTCGAGGTAAAATACACCATTTAAACCAGAAGATAATCGGCCTATACTATAATAGAATATAATATTATAGTACAGGAAAGTTATATTAGGAAAATTATAGCTTTGTAATCTGAATATTCTCCTTGGTGCCCCGATCTCCTAGTTAATTACAATTAAACGATTAATCAGTTTAATCTCGTGATAATAATTACAGGGAGCTAATTGATAAACATGTCTTCAGTTTAATGGTACCCCCAAAGACACGACAAGTGTATATATATATATATGTGTGTGTGTGTGTACATTACAGCCTTCAGTCTACACAAAAACAACAATAATCGTCACGGGTGTCGTAGGGTTTAGACCAAGACGCAGCGGGAAAATGTATACTCATCTTCTTTTATTAAAGGATAAAGAAGGAAAACCAAAATAAACACGTATACAAAAACACGACGACAAAGAACAGGCCGGTAAGGCACAAAGCTGTACACAGCAACAATCTCCCACAAAATCCCATGACAAACACACTCCCAAATATAGGACCTTCAATCAGAGGCAACGATAGACAGCTGCCTCCAATTGAAGGCCCCAATCCCCATTACCAAAACATAGAAATACAAACACCTAAACAGAACATAGAAATAAACTAACATAGAATGATAACCCAAAAACCCCGGAATACATAAATCAAATACCCCTCTACATAAACAACCACCCCGAACCATATGAACCAAATACCCCCTCTACATGAACACATACACAAACACACCCTGAACCACATAAAACAAATACCCCCTGCCACGTCCTGACCAAACTATAATAACAAATAACCCCTATTACTGGTCAGGACGTGACAATAACGGCAAAGTGAAATCAGTTTTTTAGAAATGTTTGCAAATGAATAAAAAATAAAAAACAGAAATCGAGCTCAGGTGCATCCTGTTTCCATTGATCATCCTTGAGATGGTTCTACAAGTTGCTTGTAGTTCACCTGTGGTAAATTCAATTGATTGGACATGATTTGGAAAGGCACACACCTGTCTATATTAGGTCCCACAGTTGACAGTGCATGTCAGAGCAAAAACCAAGCCATGAGGTCAAATGAATCGTCTGTAGAGCTCCGAGACAGGATTGTATCAGAGCTCAGATCTGAGGCACAGATCTGAGCAAGGGTACCAAATAAATGATGAAGCATTGAAGGTCCCCAAGAACACAGTGGCCTGCATCATTCTTAAATTGAACAAGTTTGGAACCACCAAGACTCTTCCTAGAGCTGGCTGCATTGCCAAACTGTCCAATCGGGGGAGAAGGGCCTTGGTCAGAGTTCCTCTGTGGAGATGGGAGAATCTTCCAGATGGACAACCATCTCTGCAGCACTCCACCAATCAGGCCTTTATGATAGAGTGGCAAGACAGAACCCACTCGTCAGAAAAAGGCACATGACAGCCCACTTGGAGTTTGCCTAAAGGCACCTAAAGACTCTCAGACAATGAGAAACAAGGTTCTCTGGTCTGATGAAACCAAGATTGAACTCTTTGGCCTGAAAGACAAGCGTCACATCTGGAGGAAACCACCGCATGCTACGGTGAAGCATACTGTTGGATTTATTTTGTTGCTACGGTGAAGCATGCTGTGGGAATTTAGCAAGTCTCTTCTTCTTATTGGTGTCCTTTAGTAGTGATTTCTTTGCAGCAATTTGACCATGAAGGCCTGATTCACTCAGTCTTCTCTGAACCGTTGATGTTGAGATGTGTCTGTTACTTGAACGCTGTGAAGCATTTATTTGGGCTGCAATTTCTAAGGCTGGTATTTTTTTGTTAAGTGACTTAATCAACTCTCTGGGATTAACTGGCCTTATCAACTTGATCTGTTATTAGCTAGAAAGCCAATTTGATGTAGTCCATCAATCAATCAATGTAACCTATCATGTCTGTTAGCAGAAATCATGATTAAACACTCTTAAAAACAATGTTGAAAAGGGGATAATGTTAGCTACCTTCGCTAGGTAAACCTATGTTCATTGGAGAAAATAGTACATGAGGTCTATTAATCATTATTTTTAGCCAATTGTTCAAAGATTCTAGCGGTAAGCTTGCAAAGTAAAGATTATCATCTAAGAGTACATCTGCAAATATGCCCTTCTATTGCTTGACAGGCAGAGCCCACAAACGTTGGGAAATGAACTTAAACCACTCATACTCGTCAGGTATAGTTACCTTTTATTTTATATTACACAAATATCCATTTAATGGTGGCCAATATTGAGAGATACCGTGACATGATCAATTGATGTTTACTTGTTATTAAAAGCATTCAGTTACTTGCTGTATATCTCTGATGGTAAATGTGCACAATTGTTTTGCATGGAATAATCTGACATTTGTGATGATATTACAAACAAATAGTTAACATTTATTTAACAATAATGAAAGCGGCATGTAGTTGTCAACGGTTTTAGCGGAGCTGAGGGTGTCCTTGCCCCCCAGCAGGCAAATCGAATGGGCTGCACCTTATTGTGATGTTTATTGATAACGACCTATTGGTCTTGACCACCTGGATACTAACCCACCCTCGCTTGCCTTAATCATTATCCTGTTAATTGGGAACATTAGCTGGTTCTGATCACAGCCGCAGGTTTTAATAATGTAAATTAAGCCAAGAACAGCAAATGGCTGTTCTCCAGGAATACATATTTACCTCGAGCCAGCACGTTCAAATCGGCCTATTACAGATTTGTCGTCATGGATATGCTAATTAGCACAACTCTGTGATTTGATCCAAAATTAAATTTTGGCTCTTTGATTTGTCATGATGACCTACATCGAATTATCTCTCATTCAGAACTGGCTGGTCTAGTCTGTACCAGGGGTGAAAGTAGAATACATGTATTCCCGGTATGCAACCTCCTATATGTGCACGCACTTGCGTGTATGGGCCTAATCATAAAATAACATATAGAATCTGTATTAATTCAATAGGATCTCAGTGGGCCTAGTCGTAAAGATTTGCCATTTAACTTTTATTGTGGCATAAAAACAACCAGTAATGATGTTTCCATCTGATTGTCAAACAATCACTTAAAAAGTGCTCCTTTGATAGGATACCCTCGCAAGTTCATCCAATCTCTGCCTTGGCAAAATGTCATTGTTCTCGTGGAACCATATCACATTTTGGAGCATAGACTATACCACCCATTTTCAAGTCCAATTGGTATTTTTGCATGTCTCTGACATGTGGTAATGATAAAACGTGGTGTAATAGCCTTCAGTTTTCTTGACATTCTTAGTTAAAAAGTCACCACAAATACATGCTTTATTGCTATGCTGAGAATTCTGTGAGACACATATTAGCCATTTATTTGTAGTTCATACATGTGTATATACACTCAGTGGCTCAGTTTATTAGCTACACCATTAAAACTCGTTTTTCAACCACTCCACACATTTCTTGTTAACAAACTATAGTTTTGGCAAGTCGGTTAGGACATCTACTTTGTGCATGACACAAGTCATTTTTCCAACAATTGTTTACAGACAGATTATTTAACTTATTCACTGTATCACAATTCCAGTGGGTCAGAAGTTTACATACACAAAGTTGACTGTGCCTTTAAACAGCCTGGAAAATTCCAGAAAATGATGTCATGGCTTTAGAAGCTTCTGATAGGCTAATTGACATAATTTGAGTCAATTGGAGGTGTACCTGTGGATGTATTTCAAGGCCTACCTTCAAACTTAGTGCCTCTTTGCTTGACATCATGGGAAAATCAAAAGAAATCAGCCAAGACCTCCACAAGTCTGGATCATCCTTGGGAGCAATTTCCAAATGCCTGAAACTACCACGTTCATCTGTACAAACAATAGTACCCAATTATAAGCACCATGGGACCACACAGTCATCATACCACTCAGAAAGGAGACATGTTCTGTCTCCTAGAGATAAACGTACTTTGGTGCAAAAAGTGCAAATCAATCCCAGAAAAACAGCAAAGGACCTTGCGAAGATTCTGGAGATAACAGGTACAAAAGTATCTATATCCACATTAAAACGAGTCCTAGATCAACATTACCTGAAAAGCCGCTCAACAAGGAAGGATCCACTGCTCCAAAACCGCAATAAAAAAGCCAGACTACGGTTTGCAACTGCACATGGGGACAAAGATCGTGCTTTTTGGAGAAATGTCTGGCCGTAAGAACTGTTTGGCCGTAATGTCCATCACTATGTATGGAGGAAAAAGAGGGAGGCTTGCAAACTGAAGAACACCTTGAAACCGTGAAGCACGGGGGTGGCAGAATCATGTTGTGGGGGTCATTTGCTGCAGGAGGGACTGGTGCACTTCACAAAATAGATGGCATCGTGAGGAAGGAACATTTTGTGTATATATGAAGCAACATATCAAGACATCAGTCAGGAAGTTAAAGCTTGGTCGCAAATGGGTCTTCCAAATGGATAATGACCCCAAGCATACTTCCAAAGTTGTGGAAAAATGGCTTAAGGACAACAAAGTCAAGGTATTGGAGTGGCCATCACAAAGCCCTGACCTCAATCCTATAGAAAATGTGTGGGCAGAACTGAAAAAGCGTGTGCGAGCAAGGAGGCCTACAAACCTGACTCAGTTACACCAGCTCTGTCAGGGGGAATGGACCAAAATTCACCCAACTTATTGTGGAAGGCAACCCAAAACGTTTGACCCAAGTTAAACAATTTAAAGGCAATGCTACCAAATACTAATTGAGTGTATGTAAACTTCTGACCCACTGGTAATGTGATGAAAGAAATAAAAGCTGAAATAAATCACTCTCTCTAATATTATTCTGACATTTCACATTCTTAAAATAAAGTGGTGATCCTAACTGACCTAAAACAGCAAATTTTTACTAGGATTAAATGTCAGGAATTGTGACAAACTGAGTTTAAATGTATTTGGCTAAGGTGTATGTAATTTTCTGACTTCAACTGTACATAGATAATACTGGATCAAATAATGATGTAGTAATAACGGCTTACTGTACCTCTTTCCACTGATCTCCACAGTGACCTGCTCAAAGGTTTCCAGGACAAAGATTTGCACACCTCCTACACCACCTCCCATTTCTCTTGGGTCAGAGCATCAACAGGCATCTCTTACAATCAGGTTGATTGTGTGGGCAAGACATGAATGATGGGTCCATTTAAAAATGTCATGGTTTTGGTTATGTTAGCTGCATTGTCACTAACACAACAGACCATTTTCCATCTACTTGCCATTCTCTGGCCACTCTCAACAGTTCCTCTGCCAAGTTCTCTGAGGTGTGTCTGTTGCTGAACTCAAAGCAGTCCAGAAGACAGCTAGACATCGAAAAATCTTCAATGAATTGACATGTAACCGACATGTAAGAAGTGGCTAACATTTTCTACATTATTAAAATGCATCCAAATGCTACTGTGCTTCTGACTCATTTTCCAGCTGTTGTTTTCATAGTGGTTCTTCCTCTCTCTCCTAGGCTGCTAAGTGTGTGACTGTGAGTGAGTTGGCTTGGCCCTCCCTCATGCATCTTTGGTTCATTGGTTGACACTGCGTGTCTGATTGACAGGAACAACAGGTGAGGCTGTTAGTCTGAGCAGACAGTCAGAACGAATGTGTATGCGCTTGAGCATTTAGGACTATATTATTTTGTTCTTTGAATTAGTTAATTCTATTCATTTAAATCTTTTGATTATTCATGTCTTTATTATTTTTTTTATTATAAATAGATACGACTCTTCTGATATGCGAGCCGGCTCCCAACGTTCACCTACAAGAGCCAGCTCTTAGAGCCGACTCGTTCGTGAACGACCCATCACTACGATGAGTTACTAAAGATATACCTAACTGCTGTCCGTCTATGTCCCTGCTAAAAAAAAAAAACAGCATAGACCAACAAATTTCAAACTGGTCCATGCTGGTCCATGGTGGACGGATACTGGTCAAGCTAGTCTGACCAGCCTGGTCTAGCTGGTCAAGCAGGTCTGACCAGAATGGTCTAGCTCAGTGGTTCCCAACCTTTCTCAGTTACTGTACCACCAACCAAATTTTGTTCTGCCTTTGAGTACCCCTGAAGTACCTATTCATGTGCATTTTACCAGTAGACCTCATGAGTCTTCTCAATTCCCCCATGTGGATAGGCCAAGTACCCCCCCACGGGTCCTAGTACAGTACTCCTGGTTAGGAACCACTGGTCTAGTTGGTTCTGCTTGCCAACCAGCATAGTCTAGTTGGTTATGCTGACAGACCAGCCTTCATTGTGTTTTCGCACACTCACACGTCGATAGCATAAGCCAAGCTAAGCTACGTTACATATAGCGGTACTCTTCAGGCCTAAATTCCCAATACTCTGTCCATACTTAAATGCACACGTTTCTTTGGGCACTACCCAAGTTACGCTACAGGTAACAAAACCAAATACTTTTTATAACTAACCCAAGATAGACCAGAGCCTGTCGTTTCTAATGGGAGCAAATTAATTATAGTGGGCAAAACAAGCAAGGAGGCGGGAACAGCCAAGTACGAGCTAGTGAGATCCTATTGACGCGTTCTAGTATTTATTTGCATATTTTCGTCTCGCGCCATCTTCTCCCACAGACGGCCACTGGACTTCCTCTCATCACCATATTTGGTAGTGAGTGGAAACGCCAACCAGATGCTTCACATTTATACATCTGGTTAAATATCTGGCTCATTGTTCTATCTGTAACAATACTCTTGGCTATAATTGCATGCTACTGCCGAGCAAGTGGCGTTTGGCTCCACGCCACTCCAATGCAGCATCCTTGCCACAATGGTTCCCCAAACACAATTGAACTGGGTTTCCTACCTGGCCCCCAGTATAGAGTCCTTTCTCACCTGCACCTGCACAGTTCCCCCCAGTTACATGCACGCAGGTGAATCAATCAGGGTGTGGCCATATGGACTGTAAACTCAGTTTATCACAATATCATATCGGAATAAAAACAAAATGTGAAGACCTATTTGCCATTTACCCTATTGTTTCAGTGATATGAAGTTTAAAATGTGTTTTGTCCCTAATCAGCCTCCGTAGCGCTTGTTGAGGTGAGCTCCAAATGTTAACTACCGGTAGCTAGCTAGATCATACAGTGATTTTTAGATATCTGCTGAAGCTAGTAAGCTAGCACACCCCCATCACAAGGATGTATGTTGGGCTAGCTCACTAACTAGCTAAAGCCTCTGGCTACAAACAACAAGTGCTCACTAACTTCACCTAAGCTTGAGTAGCTAATTGTTATTTGGCCAACTCAACCAGTCGTTCACTCTCACAAATATCCACGTTACACTTTCTGTAGTAGCTAGCTAGCTAGCTGAGCTTTTTTGGCTGGCTAGCTCAGCAAAGGTGAACCAGAGATGAAAATTAGGCTAGCTAACTGGTTAACTTTTGCTAACAAGCGCAAAGTCTGGACACAAGCACTAACTACACAACTCCATAACATGCTGCATGTATCTAGATTTCTAACTGAGGACATGTGTGCTGCTGCATTGTGTGTTTTCCTGAAAGGTCAGTTAGAGATGGCTAGCTAGCTAAACGGAACACTGTTGTGGATGGAAAAGTATTTACTTGCAAGGGACAACAGCTTTTGTTTTATTAAAATGAGTATAAAAGACAAATCCTCATAGCTAACTAAATCATACATAGCAGCCAGACATGGTCTTTACTACATCACGTAGCTAGCTACTAGTGATGTGCAGTTCGATTCGTTCTTTGTAAACCACATGTTTTACTGACTTGAGATTCATGATTTGTTCTTCTGAGAGCCTCGATCATTTTAGTCTACGTTTGACCTGCTAGTGCTGGCCGCAATGAGTCCTACAACAGGATTAATACAAGTTTATTTTGCTATAGACGTGCTCCGACCACCAACTGTCATGTGTGCGCAGGAAAATAGATCATGAGCATAGAGAAGAATACACGTTCAGAACCTATCATTTAGCGCATTGTGCAAGAATGACTGCAATTAATTGATTATTGAATGTCGTGATGGACACAGCTTTGCAGAACCAAAACATACACAGCCTCTGCTCAACAAACTCAAACTCAAGAACAAATTGTTTGGGGGGTTGCAGTTTGCGAACAACTGTGCTTATCACCCTCACAGCAGTCAAGCAATGCATTCCACCAAGAGTCGTTCACAATCTAGTCTGGTTGCGGCCACAAGTAGACCTCGTTTCAAATGTATTAAGAAATAATCTTATTTGTGTGCCTAGCAATCAACAAATGTAAAGTACATGTTTACAAGTCTCAGTCAAAAGACAGGTCCAACAAACCCGCTATGGTGAACGAGAGGTTTGTAGAAGTTTGACTCTTTCGAGTTTTAAGTTCATCATTCACCGGTGGGGTGTCCTGCGTGCTCTGGGCTTTACTGACTCAAATGAACTGAATGAGTCGAAAATATCAGTAAAAGTCAGTAAAACGAGCCAAACTTCCCTTCACTACTAGCTACTTGCTACTGTACTTGTTGCAGCATGTTTTTTAATGTGACTTGCTTAGTTTCAGCAGTCATAGTGAAAATCTTTATTTTACTTCTGACTTATTATTATTTGGAACTTCTAGTGCTACTACTACTCTTCTACAACTATTACTACTGGGCTACAGTCACTATTTCCATGAAATGAATGATGAAAAAATTACCCTTTTAAAAAAAAACAGAAATTATTAAACAATATCACAACATATCAACACTAGTAGCTAGGATGGTGTACTGCATGTGAAACAGTCTCACAATTTCTGGGCTGCATTTAAGGTGAATTTGAGGTGATTACAATTTCTTTGAAATGTTGTATTCAACAACCCATCTCTACCTTGGTGACTAAGCCACCTCAGGGCCTGGGAGAGTAGTTAGAACTCATCTTCCGAGACCGCAATGAAAACAATTAGTAGGTAGCTTAGTGCCTAGGCATCACCAAATATTAATGACAGTTACCTGCCTTTTCGAAACCCTGGGTCGCGGCCCTTTTACATCAACACTAATGGCTTTCAAACATGGTCTGCATGAAATTAATGACCCAACCGCACAAATATGCCTTTTTCATATTTAACCTGTTACGAAATGCCATTTAACATCGATAGAGTGGTTTCCATAGTCTCTTCAGGAGACCTTTACCGCTTTTTTCATCAAATTTGCATGTTTTTCAAAAAAAATTCAGTTAATGAAATACTGTAGTAGCCTGTGTTTCCACAGCGAGCTTTAAAGGGGCAATGCCCTCTGTGAGGCAAACTAAAAGGGGAGGTTGATAGTCCCCTTGGGCTGTTATCTACTGGGGGTTCAGGCTTGATTAACTATGTTCTGTGGAGACTCCTGAGGTAGACCGTCTAGCACCACTGCTGGACTATGAGACTCCACCAGCTCTAAGACCAGATACTTTTGTATATATAGTGTATGTGGACACCCCTTCAAATGAGTGGAATTGGCTATTTCAGCCACACCCGTTGCTGACAGGTGTATACAATCGAGCACACAACCATGCAATCTCCATAGACAAACATTGGCAGTAGAATGGCCTTACTGAAGAGCTCAATTACTTTTAAAGTGGCACCGTCATAGAAAGCCATCTTTCCAACAAGTCAGTTCATCAAATGTATGCCCTGCTAGAGGTGCCCAGGTCAACTGTAAGTGCTGTTACTGTGAAGTGGAAATCTCTAGGAGCAAATCTTGAAGTGGTAGGCCACACAAGCTCACAGAACGAGATCGCCGAGTGCTGTAGCGCATAAAATCATCTGTCCTCGGTTGCAACACTCACCACCGAGTTCCAAACTGCCTCAGAAAGAAACGTCAGCACAAGAACTGTTTGTTGGGAGCTTCATGAAATGGGTTTCCATGGCCGAGCGGGCTAAGCCCCTTACTGCCAGTGAAGGGAAATCTTAACACTACAGCGTACAATGACAATCTAGACGATTCTGTGATTCCAACTTTGTGGCAACAGTTTGGGGAAGACCCTTTCCTGTTTCGGCATGACAATGCCCCTGTGCAGAAAGCGAAGTCCATACAGAAATGATTAATCAAGACCGCCGACTGCGAGTCAGGCCTAATCTCCCAACATCAGTGCCCGACCTCACTAATGCTCTTGTGGCTGAATGGAAGCAAGTCCCCGCGCAATGTTCCATCATCTAGTGGAAACCCTTCCCAGAGTAGTGGAGGCTGTTATAGCAACAAAGAGGGGACCAACTCCAAATTTATGCCCATGATTTTGGAATGAGATGTTCAACGAGCAGGTGTCCACGTACTTTTGGTCATGTAGTGTATGTAAAGCACGTGCTCTCGCTTTTTAGGACTTAGAATAACTTTCAGGGAGGGCTCAGGGAGGTTGGATGCTTTGAATTTCTTTATTTTCAGTCAGGTACAGATTAAAATCATGTATGTCAGTACTTGTGGACAACAGCCCAATACAAAATAGCTTATATCGGTGCATGTATATGGTGTAAAACTCAAGAAGGTTGGTTCTTGGTTGGTTAAACGTCTCCATTTCATCATGTGTTAGTTGGGCCCTTGCTGCAGTAGCTCACCCACCATTGTAATTAGAAGATTGCAAGGTTCTGAATCTCAATTAAATGTCAACCATTTTCCAACTTCAACATTGTTTCCTATTAGGGTTACATACTTATTCACAACAGTATCTCGCTCCATTAATAGTAATGCAGCAACCTGCATTCATATAGCATTTAATACGCAGTTAATTTGATGTATTCCTCATGGCTCTTTCTCAGACACTATATATACAAAAGTATGTGGACACCCCTTCAAATTAGTGGATTTGGCTATTTCAGCCACACCTGTTGCTGACAGGTGTATGCAATTGACTACACAGCCATGCAATCTCCATAGACAAACATCGGCAGTAGAATGGCCTTACTGAAGAGCTCAGTGACTTTCAACGTGGCACCGTCATAAGATGCCACCTTTCCAAGTCAGTTATCTTAACGCTACAGCATACAATGACATTCTAGACGATTCTGTGCTTCCAACTTTGTGGCAACAGTTTGGGGAAGAACCTTTCCTGTTTCAGCATGACAATGCCCCAGTGCACAAACGAGGTCCATACAGAAATGATTAGTCAAGATCGCCGACTGCGAGCCAGGCCTAATTGGCCAACATCAGTGCCCGACCTCACTAATGCTCTTGTGGCTGAAGGTAAGTTCCCACATCAATGTGGAAAGCCTTCCCAGAAGAGTGTTATTATAGGTATTAGGCTGTTATAGCAACAAAGAGGGTACAAGCCCATATTAATGACCATGATTTTGGAATGAGATGTTTGACAAGCAAGTGTCCACATACTTTTGGTCATGTAGTGTATGCCATGCGCATGTAGTGTATGAACCTGCTTTAAGCTCACATATCTCCATGGAGGATGGACAGTTTGGTTAACAACTTCCCCGTGTGTTAACCTTGCTCGTATACTCCAGATACAAGCCCCATATAGAGACATGGAGGGAATGCCGGGATGACAGTCATTTGACGCCTCACACATCAATCTCTGGGAAAAGGCGCGACGAAAGGAGGGTACCGTGATTGATTGCACCGCTGATGTATCAGGGACCACAAGGAATTCTGGGTAACGTATTAACAGCGAGGTGAGAAGTTGAGAGGGGGAGATGTACGGAACAGATAGAGGAGAGAGAGGGTGAGAGGAGGAAGGCGGCGGTCAACTACGGTAATGGCATGGGGGCTAAGTCAGGCGTGAAGGGCTCCTAACACGAGTCGCAGTGGATGGGGGCGGGGGCAGGAGTGAAAGGTGGCAGGATTTTAAGACAGACGTGGGGGAGTAGTCAATGCTGATGGGAGACCAGCCATTGGAAACAGCTTGATTACAGAGGTTGGTAGAGGTATACTGGTGTGGGGAGTGTAGAGAGTTGGATTGTAGCCTAGTGCATGTGGACATTGTCTTTACTTTAGTGCCCTTGAGCGAGATATCTGACCTTAAATGTGCCAGTAATATAGTGGACAGTTTTAACTGCAATGCACACTACATTTTCAGTCATAAAATGCATATAAAATAAAAACACATGAATACTGTATGTGTTATTTTTTTTTTAAAGCTGAAGGGTGTGTGGAATATATCCTGATGATATTAATCCAATCGCGTAAATCAAATTGCAGTGACACAAAAGATATGGGACATTTTGTAACTAGCTATATTTATTGGAATTGTCACACATAATGTGGGCAAAGAGCCATCATGAGGGGCTTGGTCCAATGCCAAGGCATAGATTTACACTATAGAATGACTCTGGAGGGTACAGGTTGTTCTCGGTACTAATCCGTTCACATAGGCTTGTCGGAGTGAGGATTGGACAGCCCTGATGGAGAGAAACAATTTGTTCGCACCTTCAGGCAAGGTCCCTAGTGTCTTCTGCTAATGCTAATTTCATAAAGCAGCAGGAGTAGTTTAGCCTTTTAATGACCACACTGGATTATCAGACCACGTCGAGTGATGTCAACCACATTTTATTTCAAAATACTTTCAGAAGAGTTTTGCATGTTCAATTACCCAAATGTCTGTGTGGCAAAAGTTACATGCCTTGCTATGGATTACACATGGAGTTATCCCATCTGAGATGTCTGCATGTAACAAAATACTTGACATAGGAAGTATTTAGTTCATATAAATTCTTTATGGAACGAGCAAATACTTATTCAAAATCATGTGTAAAAATTATTTAACATATGGTTAGATGTCATGTATCCACATTGAGGATGGGTTGATTGATGTCTTCTATCAAAGAGCAAATTAATCTTGCTGTAGTATTTTAATCACAAGCAAGCCATCTACAAGCCATCTACATCAGTAAACCAGCACAACCGTGATAGGATTAGGGTTGCTACAATCTACAATTTGATTATTTCCTCCAGAGCAGAGTCCATGTTTTTTTTTGTTCAATTAAATGAACCACTGTCTATAATAATTAACTGACACTTAAAATACTGCATGAGCTCATAATAGCAATAAAGCATAACAACCAGTATGGAAGCATGTAAAGCCGCCCTCCATAACCTGTTCAAGAACGGATTTCTGTCCTGATTTCATATTATTTATTGTTTTTCAGATAGATGGTATTGTTGAACAGGGATGAAGAGGAACCATTTTTAAATTTACATTTTAGTCATTTAGCAGACGCTCTTATCCAGAGCGACTTACAGTAGTGAGGGCATACATTTCATACAATTTCATACATTTCATACATTTTTTTTCTGTGCTGGCCCCCCGTGGGAATCGAACCCACAACCCTGGTGTTGCAAACACCATGCTCTACCAACTGAGCTACAGGGAAGGCAAGGGGCCATGTGTAGTCCGGAGTAGGCTGTGTTCCCAGTTGACCAAACTAAAGCCCATTCGAGATTACATCTAGTGAGGCTCATATCTTCCAGCCTATACTCCTACTCCACAGGGCCGGTCTGCCACTACAGTTCACCGTGATGATGTCAGGCAGGTTTATAGGCAGCCATCACTCTACTAGAACAAACGGATCAGAGGTCATCTGAACCTTTCTCTTGGCTGTGTCCCATATCACCTGGAGTACCCTCCCCCAATCCTTATTTGCTGAAATATTTGCTCTCTTGTGTACTTTTGACATGTAATCTATCGCCTGCAGCAATGGGAACATATGATAAATCTTCGCTGGAACCTTCCCTGAGTGTGTTTTATGTGTTTCCTCATCTCCACAACAAAATATCCTTGGATTTCCATTTAATACTGGGCTTCCATGATAAAACAGGAATACAGGATACAGGAAGCATGGAGGAGTGCGATCTTCTTGAGATTTAAGGCCCCATTCTCATTGGAGAACTTTCAATATTGTGGTGTGCATAACCATTGTGAGGCATCTGGGACTAGAAGCCCTATAGGGGAAAAACAGGCTATATGTACTGAAATAGAATCCATAGGAGGCTGTGTTCAACACTGAAAGTGAGCACCGTAGCAGTGTTGGTGCAAGATTTGGGCTCAGGTCCTTATTTTTCAAGTACGCTAGAGATTATTTGCAGGTGCTCTGGTAATTTACAACAAAAGTTAAAACTCGGGGGAAAGTTCTCCAGACTGGATTTGCTTCCAGGGGTGGGCTTAGTGATTTGGACAACCCAGACAGAGGCCATTTTGAATTTTACCTTTATTTAACTAGGCAAGTCAGTTAAGAACAAATTCTTATTTTCAATGATGGCCTAGGAACAGTGGGTTAACTGCCTTGTTCAGGGGCAGAACAACACATTTTTACCTTGTTAGCTCAGGGATTCAATCTTGCAACCTTTCGGTTACTAGTCCAACGCTCTAACCACTAGGCTACCTGCCACCCCATCAAATGAGTTTTTCCTTTCCATAGAGGGGTCATATCAGTGAGCAGCCCAAACTTCTCGGACGCTACAGACGTTTTCGTGTGATGACCGATTTTCGGGACGCCTCCTGGTTTGACAAACATTGCTGTAGCTCAGCCATCAGATGTGGAAGGACGACATTGGCGGATGCAGTGGATTTAGACGCGCCCATGCAAAAAAGAGTCATCTCTAGCTTAAACAGACGGATCGTGATGGGGATATTTTGTATTATTTATTTATTATGCCTGGGGGGGGCCTCAAGCGTATAAATTATTCATTCATTTATTTTTATGCCCATCTCATGAGGCCCCTTGATGATGTGAGGCCTGAGGCAATTGCCTCTTCTGTCTAATGGTAAGTCAGCCAGTGCTTGTTTCACACCACTTTTTTTTGTGCTAGTATTTCAACATTTCGACCTTTGTCATAGCAAGAACATGGGTAAGAATATATTATATATAAATATATATATATATATATATATATATATATATATATATATATATATATATATATATATATATATGTATATATATATATATATATATACACTACCATTCAAAAGTTTGGGGTCACTTAGAAATGTTCTTGTTTTTGAAAGAAAAGCACAATGAGAAACAGACCCCTCACAAGTTCTCAACTGGCAGCTTCATTAAATAGTACTCGTAAATCACCAGTCTCAACGTCAACAGTGAAGAAGCGACTCTGGGATGCTGGCCTTCTAGGCAGAGTTGCAAAGAAAAAGACTTATCTCAGACTAGCCAATAAAAAGAAAGATTAAGATGGGCAAAAGAACACAGACACTGGCAGAGGAACTCTGCCTAGAAGGCCAGCATCTCGTAGTCGCCTCTTCACTGTTGATGTTGAGAGTGGTGTTTTGCGGGTGCTATTTAAGGAAGCTGCCTGTTGAGGACTTATGAGGTGTCTCTTTCTCAAACTAAACACTCTAATGTACTTGTCTTCTTGCTCAGTTGTGCACCGGGGCCTCCCACTCCTCTTTCTATTCTGGTTAGAGCCAGTTTGCGCTGTTCTGTGAAGGAAGTAGTACACAGTGTTGTACGAGATCTGCAGTTTCTTGGCAATTTCTACCATGAAATAGCCTTCATTTCTCAGAACAAGAATAGACGGCCGAGTTTCAGAAGAAAGGTCTTTGTTTCTAGCCATTTTGAGCCTGTAATCGAACCCATAGATGCTGATGCTCCAGATACTCAACTAGTCTAAAGAAGGAGAGTTTTATTAGTTCTTTAATCAGAGCAACAGTTTTCAGCTGTACTAACATAATTGCAAAGGGGTTTCTAATGATCAATTAGCCTTTTAAAATTATAAACTTGGATTAGCTAACACAATGTGCCATTGGAACACAGGAGTGATGGTTGATGATAATGGGACTCTGTACGCCTATGTACAGTTGAAGTCGGAAGTTTACGTACACCTTAGCAAACTACATTTAAACTCAGTTTTTTCACAATTCCTTATATTTAATCCTAGTAAAAATTGATCTTAGGTCAGTTAGGATCACCACTTTATTTTAAGAATGTAATGTGTCAGAATAATAGTAGAGTGAATGATTTATTTCAGCTTTTATTTCTTTCATCACATTCCCAGTTGGTCAGAAGTTTACATACACTCAATTAGTATTCGATAGCATTGCCTTTAAATTGTTTAACTTGGGTCAAATGTTTCGGGTAGCCTTGCACAAGCTTCCCACAATAAGTTGGGTGAATTTCGGCCCATTCCACCTGACAGAGATGGTGTAACTGAGTCAGGTTTGTAGGCCTCCTTGCTCGCATATGCTTTTTCAGTTCTGCCCACAAATTCTTTATAGGATTGAGGTCAGGGCTTTGTGATGGCCACTCCAATACCTTGACTTTGTTGTCCTTAAGCCATTTTGCCACAACTTTGGAAGTGTGCTTGGGGTCATTGTCCATTTGGAAGACCCGTTTGCAACCAAGCTTCCTGACTGATGTCTTGAGATGTTGCTTCAATATATATCCACAAAATGTTCCTTCCTCACGATGCCATCTATTTTGTGAAGTGCACCAGTCCCTCCTGCAGCAAATGACCCCCACAACTTGATTCTACCACCCCCGTGCTTCACGGTTTGAAAGGTGTTCTTCGGCTTGCAAGCCTCCCTCTTTTTCCTCCAAACATAATTATAGACATTATGGCCAAAAAGTTATATTTTTGTTTCATCAGACCTGATGACATTTCTCCAAAAAGTTTGATCTTTGTCCCCATGTGCAGTTGCAAACCGTAGTCTGGCTTTTTTATGTCAGTTTTGGAGCAGTGGCTTCTTCCTTGCTGAGCGGTCTTTCAGGGTATGTCGATATAGGACACATTTTACTGTGGATATAGATATGTTTGTACCTGTTTCCTCCAGCATCTTCACAAGGTCCTTTGCTGTTGTTCTGGGATTGATTTGCACTTTTTGCACCAAAGTACGTTCATCTCTAGGAGACAGAACTCGTCTCCTTCCTGAGCGGTATGACGGCTGCGTGGTCCCATGGTGTTTATACTTGCGTGCTTTTGTTTGTACAGATGAAAGTGGTACCTTCAGGCATTTGGAAATTGATCCCAAGGGTCAACCAGACTTGTGGAGGTCCACAATTATTTTTCTAAGGTCTTGGCTGCTTTCTTTTGATTTTCCCATGATGTCAAGCAAAGAGGCACTGAGTTTGAAAATAGGCCTTTAAATACATCCACAGGTACACCTCCAATTGACTCAAATAATTTAAATTAGCTTCTAAAGCCATGGCATAATTTTCGGGAATTTTCCAAGCTGTTTAAAGGCACAGTCAACTTTGTGTATGTAAACTTCTGACCCACTGGAATTGTGATACAGTGAATAAGTTAAATAATCTGTCTGTAAACAATTGTTGGAAAAATGACTTGTGTCATGCACAAAGTAGATGTCCTAACCGATTTACCAAAACTATAGTTTGTTAGCAAGACATTTGTGGAGTGGTTGAAAAATGAGTATTAGTGACTCCAACATAAGTGTATGTAAACTTCCGACTTCAACTGTAGATATACCGTTAAAAATCTGACGTTTCCAGCTACAACAGTCATTTACAACATTAACAATGCCTACACTGTGCTTATGATCAATTTGATGTTATTTTAATGGAGAAAAAATGTCTAAGTGACCCCAAGCTTTTGAACAGTAGTGTATATATATATATGTTTATATTTGTTTATATTTATATATGTATATATATATAAAACTTCACAAAACCTTACTCTAAATAGCTCCTCCAAGGGATAGCATTGTTGTGGTGAGGCCGATGGACAATCTGTCCTGAACCTGCATGTATCTTCACAGCAAACATCTCAAATTTGACGTCTAGCAAGAATACACAGTACACCTCAAGGTATGTTCTGATCTTACCACAGGTTATCAGGGAAGGCGAGAAAGGTGAGAACAATTGGCAAGTGGAAAGCAGAGAGGAACAGGAGGGGAAGTACTAAACAACCAAGGGCAGAAAGTACTAAGGATCTCCCTTGAGGAAGAATGGATGTAGCTGATTTGAAATGGTGTAGATTGAGGACTCACTCTATCTTCCTGGCCCTCCTCAATTCTTACAAGGAGAGGTATCAGGATGACGTCTAGACTAGGCTCTAGTGTAAGGATACTTCAGTGCAGGGGGGTGTTTTGAACTATGACCTCATTGTGAGACAATGGTTGTGGTATGTTTCTGCGCTCTCCTAAACGGGGACTGCTTGTTGCTCCTTCTTGGTTATAGGACTAAAATCATTTGTACCTGCATCCAAGCCCCATACAATTGGAAAAGAAACCTTTGGCTTTAGAGCAATCAAACGATGTGCTGACAGCTCAATCTGGAGGTGATTGTTAATGTTTGCAAAACAATTCAATTAGCTTATGTAAGCTATTCTCCAAAGCTCTCAAGCTGAAATATAATGATTGAGATTGAAGAATGTTTGAGGTCTTATGGAGCTGGGTGAAGTCGAGATACAAAGATACATAATAAAGAGTTTATGGAGCAGAGAAACATCTACAGATAACAGAGATAGTGATAACATGGTGAGATTGGTTGACTCATCTGTTTCTGGTTGCATATCTGAAGATGTGTTGTGAAGGTATTTTTAGTGCCTATTAATTCCGGTATTGGGGTTCCATCCTTTCACTGCAGTACATGTCAGTCACCCTGGCCCAGTTTCAGTCTACTTGAACGACAGAAGTCTCATTCTATTTGAATCATAAAAAAAATTATAATAATACATGGCTTATATAGGGCTTTTCAAGGACCCAAAGTCACCTTACAATTATAGAAATGAAAAAGCAAAACAACAAAACATCAGACTAAACAAGACATGAATAATGAAAGGGGTGGGCTCAACGAAGGGAAAGAGTGTGATGAATCAGTGTGTGGGGAGGGTTGGGATTAGGATATGGGGTAGGCCTTGTCAAAGATGTGGGGCTTTAGGAGGGACTGAAAGATAGTGATGGCTGGACAGAGGGAGTTCCAGAGCCTGGAGAAGGCCCTGTCACCGAAGCTCCGGAGCTTCGAGCTGGGGATGACACGATGGACTACTGTGGTGGACCGGAGTGTGCGTGTGGGTTGGTGGGGGAGAAGAAGGTCTGAGAGGTACAGTGCCTTGCAAAAGTATTCATCCTCTTTTGAGTTTTTCCTATTTTGTTTTATTACAACCTGCAATTTAAATAGATTTTTATTTGGATTTCATGTAATGGACATACACAAAATAGTCCAAATTGGTGAAGTGAAATGGAAAAGTGGTGCGTGCATATGTATTCACCCCCTTTGCTACAAAGCCCCTAAATAAGATCTGGTGCAACCAATTACCTTGAAGTCACACAATTAGTTTAATAAAGTCCACCTGTGTGCATTCCAAGTGACACATGATCTGTCACATGATCATAGTATATATACATCTCTTCTGAAATTACCCGGAGTCTCCAACACCACTAAGCAAGGGGTACCACCAAGCAAGTGGCACCATGAAGACCAAGGAGCTCTCCAAACAGGTCAGGGACAAAGTTGTGGAGAAGTACAGATCAGGGTTGGGTTATAAAAAAATATCCAAAACTTTGAACATCCACGAAGCACCATTAAATCCATTATAAAAAAATTGAAAGAATATGGCACCACAACAAACCTGCCAAGAGAGGGCAGCCCACCAAAACTCACAGACCAGGCATGGAGGGCATTAATCAGAGAGGCAACAAAGAGACCAAAGATAGCCATGAAGGAGCTGAAAAGCTTCACAGTGGAGATTGAAGTACCTGTCCATAGGACCACTTTAAGCTGTACACTCCACGGAGCTGGGCTTTACGGAAGAGTGGCCAGAAAAAAAGCCATTGCTTAATTAAAGAAATAAGCAAACACGTTTGGTGTTCGCCAAAAGGCATGTGGGAGACTCCCAAACATATGGAAGAAGGTACTCTGGTCAGATGAGAGTAACACCTCTCATCACCCCGAGAACACCACCCCACCACAGTGAAGCATTTTATCGTCAGAGACTGGGAAACTTGTCAGAATTGAAGGAATGATGGATGGCGCTAAATACACGGAAATTCTTAAGGGAAACCTGTTTCAGCCTTCCAGAGATTTGAGACTGGGACAGAGGTTTACCTTCCAGCAGGACAATGACCCTAAGCATTATGCTAAAGCAACACTCGAGTGGTTTAAGGGAAATCATTTAAATGTCTTGGAATGGCCTAGTCAAAGCCCAGACCTCAATCCAATTGAGAATCTGTGGTATGACTTAAAGATTGCTTTACATCAACGTAACCCATCCAACTTGATGGAGCTGGAGCAGTTTTGCCTTGAAGAATGGTTAAAAATCCCAGTGGCTAGATGTGCCAAGCTTATAGAGACATACCCCAAGAGACTTGCAGCTGTAAATGCTGCAAAAGGTGGCTCTACAAAGTATTGACTTCGGGGGGTGAATAGTTATCCTCTTGAGGATACCGTAGGATAGGGGGCGCCACAGCGCATTTTGAAAAAAAATCGTTCCCATTTTCAACGGCCTACTAATCAAACTCAGAAGCTAGGGCATGCATATACTTATTATATATGGATAGAAAACACTAAAGTTTCTAAAACTGTTTGAATGGTGTCTGTGAGTATAACAGAACTCAAATGGCAGTCAAAACCCCGAGACCGATTGAAACAGGAAGTGGAATTCTGAATTGTGGACTCGACTTCTCATCTTTCCCTATAAATAACACCGTTAACCATGGTTCAGTGAGCAATTCCTATTGCTTCCACTAGATGTCGCCAGTCTTTTCACAGTGGTTTGAGCCTTATAGAGTCAAAACTCAGTGAATGAGACGAGTTGGAAATTGGTCACAGGGGATGGGCCATCACCATTATGACGCCGGCGGCCATGTCTGCCCCCACCTTTGGAAACGGTTTTAAAGGCCATGAAATCATCCCCCTCGAATCTTATTGGCTCTCTTGGTGTTACAGGCCCTGAAGATTAATGTTTTACAACGTTTGACATGTTTGAACGAACCTACATGCGGGAGAATCGCATTTTATCCGGAACTTCAGCCCTGCGCTTGGAGAGAGCCATAGGACGCGCTACCAACATCAGGCTAATGGAACGTGAAGTATGGACTTTTTGACCGAAAATACATCTGTTGTGGACCTGGGATGCTTTCTGATGAAGACAACTAAAGGTAGGCGATTATTGACAATATTATACAAGATGAGATGTGACATGCGATTGTTTCCAAGATGGCGCCGAGCTCTGTATATTAGCTCATTTTCTGAGTATCGCATCTCCTTTTATCGCAAAGTGTGATTACCCAGTAAAGTTAATTTAAAATCTGGTATGACAGGTGTTCTCAAGAGATATTCATCTATAAATGTTAGATTGACAATATAAATTTAAAAAATCGTTATAGGATAGTAATTTAGGGAAATGTAGCATTGTTTACCGGGACGCTTTTGAGGGGAAATTATTTAGTCAACCTCAGACAGAGATGTAAAATGCTGTTTTTATATATAAATATGACCTTTATTGAACAAAAGAATGCATGCATTGTATAACATGATGTCCTAGGGGTGCCATCTGATGAAGTTTGTAAAAGGTTAGTGCTGCATTTAGCTGTTTTTTGATTATATGTGATGCAAGTGGTTGGTCGGAAAATGGCTATGAAGCTGCTTTTTACGATGGACTCATCTAACATAATCTAATGATTTGCTTTTCCTGTAAAACCTTTTTGAAATCGGACGACGTGGGTCGATTCAGGAGAGGTGTATCTATAAAAAAATATATATATATTAATTAATTTTTTTTTAAATTATGATTTTTTTTTAATGCTAATTGGCGATATGATTTTTCGCTGGATTTTGATCCCGGTGACGGGATGAGACGCTGAAGAGGTTTTAAGCACGCTCAAGTTCATTTTTTTTCTTATTTCTTGTTTGTTTCACAATAAAAAATATTTTGCATCTTCAAAGAGGTAGTAGGCATGTTGTATAAATCAAATGTTACAAAACCCCATAAAATCAATTTTAATTCCTGGTTGTAAGGCAACAAAATTGGAAAAATTCCAATGGGGTGAACTTTCGCAAGCCACTGTAAGAGGGGGCAAGGTGGTGAAGGGCTTTGTAGGGCAGAAGGAGGATCTTGTCATCAATGCATTGGGAGACAGGGAGCCATGGAGGACAGGGGTGATGTGCTGCCAGGACTTAGTGTGAGTGAGGAGTCGGGCTGCAGAGTTTTGAACCATTTGGATTTTTTGGAGGGAGCTTGAGTTGATGCCGGAGAGTAGTGAGTTGCAGTAGTCAAGACGGGATGAGATGAATGCGTGTATGAGAGTTACAGCGCCAGGACGGGAGAGGGTGGACCTGAATTTGGCAATGTTGCGGAGGTGGAAAAAGTTGTTGTGGTCAAATGAGATATCGGAGCCCAGGATGAATTTAAGGTTGCGTGTATGGAGGGAGGTCATTACACCGGTGTCGTCAATTGTGAGGTTGCCAGCTTTGGTGAGGGTGGATGTGGTGCCTATGAGGAAGAGTTCGGTTTTATCACTGTTGAGCTTCAGAAAGTTTTGTTGCATCTATGTCTTTATTGTAGAGAGGCAGGATTCAATGTGGGTCAGATATGGGTTGAGGAGGGATTTGGTGCTGAGGTAGATCTGGGTGTCATTGGCATAGCAGTGGTCAAGGTTCAAGTGACGGGAGATCTGACCAAGAGGGATTATGTAGATAATGTAGCCAGCAGCATACCACCCTGCACCCCACTGCTGGCTTGCTTCTGCAGCTAAGCAGGGTTGATCCTGGTCAGTCCCTGGATGGGAGACCAGATGCTGCTGGAAGTAGTGTTGGAGGGCCAGTAGGAGGCACTCTTTCCTCTGGTCTAAAAAATATCCCAATACCCCAGGACACTGCCCTGTGTAGGGTGCTTTCTTTCGGATGGGATGTTAAACGGGTGTCCTGACTCTCTGAGGTCATTAAAGATCCCATTGCACTTATTGTAAGAGTAGGGGCGTTAACCCTGGTGTCCTGGCTAAATTCCCAATCTGGCTCTCAAACCATCACAGGCACCTAATCATCCCCAGCTTACAATTGGCTCATTCATCCCCTTCCTCTCCCCTGAAACTATTCCCCAGGTCATTGCTGTAAATGAGAATGTGGTCTCAGTCAACTTACCTGGTAAAATAAATAAATAAAATGAAGAGTAAGGGACCAAGCACAGAGGGGACACCCTGTATAACTGCAGCTGAGTCTGAGGTGGGGGAGTTGAAGTTGGTCCAGTTTTTGAGGAATGATTGTAGCCAGGATAATGCAGTTCCATCAAAACCCAAGCCCTCTAGCCTGGTGAGGAGGATCTTATTGCTCACTGTGTCAAAAGTGGCACTCATGTCTAGGGGAATCAGGATGTTTAATGCACCAGCATCAGCATTGGTGAGGTCAATGAAAACTTTGAACATTGCTGTGTCACTACTGTGGAGGGGGTAGAAACCAGACTTGAGGGGCTCAAACAGGTTGTTGATTAACTAGATGAAGGTACGGTGTATAAAACCATAGTCAAAGAAACATTTTGTAGAAGTACTTGGAATTTTGGATTGGTCTCATGTACCAAACTGTGATGATGTTGATCAAGCTTGGTATCTTTTTAAAGATCTGTTTCTGTCTGCACTTAACTCTCTGGCTCGGATGAAACAAATTCAAATCAAACAGCAATCAGGGAAATTAACCTCTCTAGGGTAGGTGGCACCAAATCGTCCCACCTACGTAACAGCCAGTGTAATCCCGTGGCGCGTTATTCAAAAACCTCAAAAATGCAAAAACGTAAATTTTTCAAACATATGACTATTTTACACCATTTTAAAGACAAGACTCTCGTTAATCTAACCACACTGTGCGATTTCAAAAAGGCTTTACAACGAAAGCAAAACATTCGATTATGTCAGCAGAGTACCCCAGCCAGAAATAATCAGACACCCATTTTTCAAGCTAGCATATAATGTCACATAAACCCAAACCACAGCTAAATGCAGCACTAACCTTTGATGATCTTCATCAGATGACAACCCTAGGACATTATGTTATACAATACATGCATGTTTTGTTCAATCAAGTTCATATTTATATCAAAAACCAGCTTTTTACATTAGCATGTGACTAGCATGTGACTAGCATTCCCACCGAACACTGCCGGTGAATTTACTAAATTACTCACGATAAACGTTCACAAAAAGCATAACAATTATTTTAAGAATTATAGATACAGAACTCCTCTATGCACTCGATATGTCCGATTTTAGAATAGCTTTTCGGTGAAAGCACATTTTGCAATATTCTCAGTAGATAGCCCGGCATCACAGGGCTAGTTATTTAGACACCCAGCAACTTTAGCACTCACCAAAGTCAGATTTACTATAAGAAAAATGTTATTACCTTTGCTGTCTTCGTCAGAATGCACTCCCAGGACTTCTACTTCAATAACAAATGTTGGTTTGGTTCAAAATAATCCATAGTTATATCCAAATAGCGGCGTTTTGTTTGTGCGTTCAAGACACTATCCGAAAGGGTAAATAAGGGTGACGAGCATGGCGCAATTCGTGACAAAACATTTCTAAATATTCCATTACCGTACTTCGAAGCATGTCAACCGCTGTTTAAAATCAATTTTTTGCCATTTTTCTCATAAAAAAGCGATAATATTCCGACCGGGAATCTGTGTTTAGGTAAACAGACGAAAGAAAATAAAGCATTCGGTCGACTCGGGCACGCGCCTAAGCCCATAGTACTCTGATCGGCCACTTGCCAAAAGCGATAATGTGTTTCAGACAGAGGCTGCCTCGATATCGTTCAGCTTTTTCCCGGGCTCTGAGAGCCTATGGGAGCCGTAGGAAGTGTCACGTTAGAGCAAAGATCCTCAGTCTTCAATAAAAAGAGCCAAGATGAAACACAACTTGTCAGACAGGCCACTTCCTGCATGGAATCTTCTCAGGTTTTGGCCTGCAATTTGAGTTCTGTTATACTCACAGACACCATTCAAACAGTTTTAGAAACTTTAGGGTGTTTTCTATCCAAAGCCAATAATTATATGCATATTCTAGTTACTGGGCAGGAGTAGTAACCAGATTAAATCGGGTATGTTTTTTATCCAGCCGTGTCAATACTGCCCCCTAGCCCTAACAGGTTAATAACTTCCGAGATCTTAGACCTCATAAGGAAAAAAGATCACTACCTGGCCAAATTCAGAAGGACAAATCTACAACAATGTTATGATGGTTATATTAACTGTAGAAAGCAGGCAAGATGCAAAATGGACAAGGCCAAATCCCAGCATTACATAGACGCTGTTAATGACAATTTACATCAGCCTCATAAACAGTGGAAAACGTTAAGACATTGGCTCAAAAACTTCCCATAAGGTTCTGTAGTATTGGCCTGGATATTGATGCTGTTTTATGCTATGAGCAGGCAAAGGTTGCAAATTATTTTAACACATGTTTTACTACTATATCCTAATCTTTGGTTAAGAAGTTATCGACCTGCTGTGGACATGATGGCTCGTCTTTCATTAACAACTTTTGCCATAGCAAAGGTATCACAAAGGATTTGCTTGAGCTGTGCATGGTAACAGAGGACAAAGTTTCCAATCTACTATGCTTAATGAGCACAAACAAAATAACTGGGCTGGATAAACTTCCTGCAAGATTCAGAAAGGATAGTGCTTGTGTCACTGCTAAAATGATAACCCATATTGTAAACCTTTCTATTACTAGTGGTACATTTCCCAATGATCTCAAAACAGCCTGGGTGGTTCCGCTCCACAAGAAGAGCAGTAAAACAAATGTAGGGAACTACAGGCCTGTGTCAATCCTCAGCACCTTATCCAAAGTTGTTGAAAGATTTGTTTTTAATCAACTTGAGGGATACCTTCTTGTGCACAAACTTCTTTATGAACACTAATCTGGCTTTAGAACATCTCATTCCACTGGTGCTTGCCTTATTCACCTTTTTTACCACATCAAGCAGGAAAGTGAGAAGGGGAACTATACAGGTATGGTCATGTTAGACTTGCAGAAAGCTTTTGACACTGTGGACCATGATATTCTCCTGATGAAACTGAAATGCATTGGTCTAAATGATGTGGCAGTGAATTGGTTTAGGTCTTATCTGACCAACAGAACACAAGTATGTAATGTTGATGATGTTCTGTCAGAGGCCAAAGAAATATCCTGTGGAGTACCGCAGGGATCCATTTTAGGGCCTCTATTATTTCTTATATAGGTTAATGATATGCCAGATACAATAAAGTGCAATCTCCTGCTTTTTGCTGATGACTCAGCCATTCTGGTATCAGGGAAGGATACAGTTTACATAGAGGAGACCCTGAGTAAAGAACTTCATTTTGTTAGAGATTGGTTGACTGACAACAAATTGTCACTACATTTGGGAAAAACGGAATTGATTTTGTTTGGAACAAAACGTAAATTGCTTAGGACTCACAAGATAAAGGTAAACTGTGCAGGCAAAGCAATTGAATCTAAAACAAGTGTAACTTATCTTGGTGTGTCAATAAATCAATCCCTTTCTGGAGACCTGATTGCTGCTAAAATAAAATGGCGAATATATGGCGAATAGATATTTTAACATCAAAGTTAAGAAACTGCTTGTCTCAACCTTGATTCAGTGTCATTTTGATTACGCCTGCTCTGATTGGTATAGTGGGCTATCAAACATGCTGAAACAGAGAATGCAGGTCATGCAAAACATTGTTATCAGGTTTATGCTGAATTTCCCCCCTGGGACGCACATACGGGTACAGGAGTTCCAGGAGGTGGGCTTGTTGCCTTTGGAGTCCAGAGTGGACCAACTTAAACTTAAGTATATGTTTGACATCTTAAATGATCGTGCCCCAGGTTATATGAAAAATCACATATGGTCTATAACCACCACAGTTACAATTCCAGAGCTAGTGTTATGTCTTGTAAAATCCCAAGAGTAAACAGTACTGCGAGGAGAACATTTTTCAATACAGGCATTTGTTTATAGAATAGCCTCCCCTTGGAGATCAAGCAAAGAAAAAGTAGAAATAGCTTTAAAAGCAGGCAAAGGTTTTCATTTGGACAAGGTTGTCTAAGTAAGAGAAACCACTCTACTGTCCCTTGTGCCCCCTACTGCTGGTCATGTGTATTTATTTGAATGATAGGTATGATGTGCAATTAATAGATTGTTTTATTGTGAAATGAATATGGTTGACTTTTAAGGTTAGGGAGACGTGCAGTGAATAGTACCACATTGTAGGATGTCAATATAGATGAATGTATTTATGGTTGTTTGTAATTTTGTCTTCCCTTTTTTTTTATCATTATATGTGTTATTGTTTTTACCATCAAGGACCACTTTGGGAAACAAGCATTTTAATGAATACTTTCTAGTGAGGGGTCCTCTGGGTCCACATTGTCCTTTTTTTCTTCTATATGTCTGTTACCCAAAATTAATTAAATTCAATAAAAAAAGAGGACAGAACACAAGGATTGTGGTCATGGAGCAAAATGTTTTGTAAGCAATGTATTCAAATGAGAAGACACTTCAGTTATTTCGATTTTGGAGTTGTACAGTGAGGCCGCCACACGGCCGGTGGAGCGGGGGTGACCCAGGTAGCCATAACCAGCGGAAGGAAGAGAAAATATATCACCAGGTTGTTTCCAAGTTTCAGTTAGGAGAAGGAAGTCTAGCTTGTTGTCAGATAATAGTTAATGGAGCAAAGGGACTTTGTTGTTCATGATCGAGTGTTGAGGAGACCAAGTGTTGTGAGACAGGTGAGTTTATGGATAGTGGAATGAGAGGGTGAATGTGATGAAATTAATAGAGGGATTCATGCACTGCTTTTGTGTATTCGGAATAAGCGGAAGAGTAAATATCCAGGTCTACAATTAAGAAAAGTTATTAAAGTTCAAATGGAAATCGGATAGAGCATATATTAAGCTATATTAATGCCATACAACTCTCCTTCCATGGCCTCCAACTGCTCTTAAATGCAAGCAAAACTAAACGCATGCTCTTCAACCGATCGCTGCCCGCACCACCCCCCGCCCGTCTAGCATCACTACTCTGGACGGTTCTGACTTAGAATATGTGGACAACTACAAATAACTAGGTGTCTGGTGTCCTTTCAGAATCACATTAAGCATCTCCAATCCAAAGTTAAATCTAGAATCGGCTTCCGATTTCGCAACAAAGCATCCTTTACTCATGCTGCCAAACATACCCTCATAAAACTGACTTCCTACCGATCCTTGACTTCGGCTATGTCATTTACAAAATAGCCTCCAACACTCTACTCAGCAAATTGGTTGTAGTCTATCACAGTGCCATCCGTTTTGTCACCAAAGCCCCATATACTACCCACCATTGCGACCTGTATGCTCTCGTTGGCTGGCCCTCGCTCTCGTCGCCAAACCCACTGGCTCCAGGTCATCTATAAGTCTTTGCTAGGTAAAGCCCCGCCTTATCTCAGCTCACTGGTCACCATAGCAGCACCCACCCGTAGCACGCGCTCCAGCAGGTATATTTCACTGGTCACCCCCAAAGCCAACTCCTCTTTGGCCGCCTTTCCTTCCAGTTCTCTGATGCCAATGACTGGAACGAATTTCAAAAATCACTGAAGTTGGAGTCTTATATCTCCCTCATTAACTTTAAGCATCAGCTGTCAGAGCAGCTTACCGATCATTGCACCTGTACATAGCCCATCTGCAAATAGCCCACCCAACTACCTCATCCACATATTGTTATTTCTTTTTTTGCTCCTTTGCACCCCAGTATCTCTACTTGCACCTTCATCTTCTACACATCTATCACTCCAGGGTTTAATTGCTAAATTGTAATTATTTCACCACTATGGCCTATTTATTGCCTTACCTCCCTAATCTTACTACATTTACACACACTGTATATAGACTTTTTTATTGTGTTATTGACTGTACGTTTGTTTATCTCATGTGTAACTCTGTGTTGTTTGTGTCACACTGCTTTGCTCTATCTTGGCCAGGTCACAGTTGCTGGCCTACCTGGTTAAATAAATGTGAAATAAAAAATAAATAAAAATGATGCAGTCACCACCATGGTTGAAAATATGAATAGTGGTACTCATTGATGTGTTTTATTGGATTTGCCCCAACCATAACACTTTGTATTCAGGATATACTTAATTTCTTTGCCACATTAGACACTATCTAATGAGATCAAAACCTGTCAGGTCACATGAAGGGACAGAGGGAGAGAGAGCAAGAGAGAATGTATAGACAGACAACTGAGAGAGAGAGAGACAGCATGACAGAGAGAGACACAGAAAGACAGATAGAGAGAGAGAGAAGGGGGTGACAGAAAAGCAGAGATGATAGAGGGGGAGATAAAGAGTGACAGTGAGCAAGAGGAGAGAGAGAAATAATAAACAGACGGGAGACAGATAACAACAGAGGAATAGAGGCAAAGAAACAATGACAGAGAAGCAAAGAGAGGGAGAGAGAGAAGCAGATGTACCCACAGACAGAGAAGTGGGGTAACTAAGAGTTAGAGTGTGGAGAGAAGGAGGGAGTGATAAAGAGGGAGTGAGAGATGGTGACAAGTTATTTTCCACCAAGGACACACTCAGGTTACAACAGCCAGTAGGCCAATGAGTAATCTGCAGCATTCACCCTTTTATATACTGAATACAGTATTTGGTATTTTATTATGATCCCCATTAGCTGTTGTAAAAGCAGCAGCTACTCTTCCTGCGGTACACACAAAACATGAAACATGATATAGAATGACATAATACAGAACATCAATAGATAAGAACAGCTCAAGGACAGAACTATATACATTTTTAAAAAGGCACACATAGCCTACATATCAATGCACACACACAAACTATCTAGGTCAAACTATCTAGGTCAAATAAGGGAGATGCGTTGTGCCACGAGGTGTTGCTTTATCTGTTTTTTGAAACCAGGTTTGCTGTTTATTTGAGCAATATGAGATGGAAGGAAGTTCCATGCAATAAGGTAATACTATAAGCTTTCTTGAATTTGTTCTGGATTTGGGGACACGGAAAAGACACCTGGTGGCATGTCTGGTGGGGTAAGTGTGTGTGTCAGAGCTGTGTGTAAATTGACAATGCATACAATTTGGTATTTTCAACACAATGTTTCTTATAAAAAGAAGTGATACAGTCAGTCTCTCCTCAACTCTTAGCCAAGAGAGACTGGCATGCATAGTATTTATATCAGCCCTCTAATTACAATTAAGAGCAAATCCTGCCGCTCTGTTCTGGGCCAGCTGCAGCTTAACTAGGTCTTTCCTTGCAGCACTGGACCACATGACCGGACAATAGTCAATATTAGACAAAACTAGAGCCTGCAGAACTTGCTTTTTGGAGTGTGGTGTCAAAAAAAGCAGAGGATCTCTTTATTACAGCTAGACCTCTCCCCAGCTTTACAACCGTTACATCTATATGTTTTGACCATGACAGTTTACAATCTAAGGTAACACCAAGTAATTTAGTCTCAACTTGTTCAACAGCCACACCATTCATTACCAGATTCAGCTGAGGTCTAGCACTTAAGGAATGATTTGTACCAAATACAATGCTCTTAGTTTTAGAGATGTTCAGGACCAGTTTATTACTGGCCACCCATTCCAAAACAGACCTTAACTCTTTGTTAAGGGTTTCAGTGACTTCATTAGCTGTGGTTGCTGATGCGTATATAGTTGAACCTAGAGAGCTGTCCTGTGGTACGCCACACTTTACATGCTTGACATTAGAGAATGTCAAGCATGCTTCAGCTTCTATTCTATGAGAGAGAGAGAGAGAGAGAGAGAGAGAGAGAGAGAGAGAGAGAGAGAGAGAGAGAGAGAGAGAGAGAGAGAGAGGAGAGAGAGAGAGAGAGAGAGAGAGAGAGAGAGAGAGAGAGAGAGAGAGAGAGAGAGAGAGAGAGAGAGAGAGAGAATTACAATAGCGAGGCTATATACAGGGGTTGCCTGTACATGCAGGTAGGGTTATTAAAGTGATGTGCGGAGGTGTTTCGCGGAGGTGCGCAATATCTCGCCTATACGCACGCACAGCCCAGTCCGCCCTGCACCAGCACCCCACTCGTGCAGGGCTACTAGTCTCATCCAGCCAGGACGGGCTGTGCAGGCGGTGCGATCACGGCCATCTGCGCGCCTCCATGGCCCAGTCTTTCCGGTTCCTGCCTCTCGTGCGGACCCAGAGGTGCGTCAGCCCAGTAAGACTCGTCCTGTTCCCGCTCCCCGCACTAGCCTGGAGGTGCGTGTTCTCAGGCTGATAACCCCAGTACCAGCACCACGCACCAGGCTGACAGGGCATCGGCCCGTCAGTCAAGAGGCGCCAGAGCTGCCCGCCAGTCAACAGTCACCAGAGCTGCCCGCCAGTCAACAGTCACCAGAGCTGCCCGCCAGTCAACAGTCACCAGAGCTGCCCGCCAGTCAACAGTCACCAGAGCTGCCCGCCAGTCAACAGTCACCAGAGCTGCCCGCCAGTCAACAGTCACCAGGGCTGCCCGCCAGTCAACAGTCACCAGAGCTGCCCGCCTGCCCGGAACTGCCAGAGCGGCCCGACTGCCCGGAACTGCCAGAGCGGCCCGACTGCCCGGAACTGCCAGAGCGGCCCGACTGCCCGGAACTGCCAGAGTGGCCCGACTGCCCTCCGTCTGCTTAAAACATGTTGGTATTACAGGCTCAGACAGTGAGAGGTTGAAAATGTCAGTGAAGACACTTGCCAGTTGGTCAGCGCATGCTCGGAGTACACATCCTGGTAATCCGTCTGGCCCTGCAGCCTTGTGAATGTTGACCTGTTTAAAGGTCTTACTCACATCGGCTGCGGAGAGTGTGATCACACAGTTGTCCGGAACAGCTGATGCTCTCATGCATGTTTCAGTGTTACTTGCCTCGAAGCGAGCACTTAAGTTATTTAGCTCGTCTGGTATGCTCGTGTCACTGGTCAGCTCTCGGCTGTGCTTCCCTTTGTAGTCTGTAATAGTTTGCAAGCCCTTCCACATCCAACGACCGTCGGAGCTGGTGTAGCACGATTCAATCTTTGTCCTGTATTGACGCGTTGCCTGTCTGATGTTTAATCGGAGGGCATAGCAGGATTTCTTGTAAGCGTCCAGTTTGAGTCTCGCTCCTTGAAGAGGCAGCTCTACCCTTTAGCTCAGTGCAAAATGTTGCCTGTAATCCATGGCTTCTGGTTGGGGTATGTATGTAGTGTCACTGTGGGGACGATGTCATCAATGGACTTATTGATGAAGCCAGTGACTGATGTGGTGTACTCCTCAATGCCATCAGAAAAATCCCGGAACATATTCCAGTCTGTGCTAGCAAAACAGTCCTGTAGCTTAGCATCTGCTTCATCTGACCACTTTTTTTATAGACCGAGTCACTGGTGCTTCCTGCTTTAATTTTTGCTTGTAAGCAGAAATCAGGAGGATATAATTATGGTCAGATTTGCCAAATGGAGGGCAAGGGAGAGCTTTGTACCAGTCTCTGTGTGGAGTAAAGGTGGTCTAGAGTTTTTTTCTCTCTGGTTGCACGTTTAACATGCTGATAGAAATTGGGTAAAACTGATTTATGTTTCCCTGCATTAAAGTCCCCGACCATTATGAGCGCCGCCTCTGGATGAGCGTTTTTCTGTTTACTTATGGCGGTATACAGCTCATTAAGTGCAGTTTTAGTGCCAGCATCGGTCTGTGGTGGTATGTAGACAGCTACAAAAAATACAGATGAAAACTCTCTAGGTAGATAGTGTGGTCTGCTGCTTATCATGAAATAATCTACCTCAGGCGAGCAAAACCTTGAGACTTCCTTAGATATCGTGAACCAGCTGTTGTTTACAAATATGCATAAGTCCCCGCCCCTTTTCTTATCAGAGGCTGCTGGTGAGATATGTTCCCAAATCAGATAATGTTTGTATTAGGGTGCACAAAACGTTCCTTTGATGTTCCAAGAATGTTGAAAGAACAGCCTTATTTAAAGGTTCCCAGAACATGTAATTAGGTTGTGGGAACAATGTGGGTACATTATAAGAGATAGGTTCCCAAAACACAAAATATGCTCAGTTGTGATGACATTCACACAATGTTTAAGTTAGGTTGCACAGTACATTGCTATAATGTTGTAAGACCAGAACACCTGGTCTAAGTTCTTTAAAGGTTCCCAGAACATTTAATTAAGTTATGGGAGTTATCTTGAAAGAATATTCTTGTGATATTCACATAGGTTACACAGAAAATTCACACAATGTTGCCCAATGTTCCAAATAAGTCAATTTTTATGATGTTCATAGCATATTTGTTTTGGTTTAACATACTATTTGATTGATGTTCACGCAACTTACATTTTACCTTGTCTTGGAGGTCCTCGGAACATTTCAAGAACATTTAGAGAATGATATATTTCAGTTTGACCTAATATTACAACAACATTCTCCGCATGCAAATCTGTAGCTCCTTAAAGCATAAGAAAGCAGATTGGAATACATACCTGCTATGTTTCTCTCCAGATTTAAAGGCAATTCACATTTGAGGGTGATATATTTCATTCATAGGACATTTGAACAGGATTTCATCTTATACACACAACCATATTTTTTAGACTGCATATGTTGACAATCTACACATGGGATTTGAACCTGCAATGTCTGGTTCCCAAGCCAGGTCTTTTATCCTCTGCGCCACCAGTGTAAATATGGGTCCAGAAGTACGCAAAATATAAAGATGATGGGTGAAGTGATAGTGAATGACCCAGTTACCAGTATATACCTGGGTTAGTTATGTCCATGAAGGCTAAAAAGGAAGCATGGAATTCCTGATTGACCGTACTGCTATGTCTATATACTTAAAAAAGAAGATGTAAGGGAGCTTCCCTGGTGTTGCAGAGGCTTAAAGGCCTTGCTTGAAAATACTGCAGGTTCAAACCTCACGTGTCGATTGTCAACATATGAAGTGTAACATAAGTGTTTGCATGATTAAATGCCATCTGAATTACATTCAAATGTTGTGTGTCTATGTAACCCTCTCGCCAGGCTCGAATTTGTCTCTCACAATATTAACTTACGTAGAGTATCTCAACAGCATGGGATGTTAGGTGAGAAGGACATTTCCAATAAGAATCCCTATTGTAAACTATCTAGGGTGATGACAACTAGGGTATTAACTTCAGATAGAATGATTACAGATGTTTGTTATTGTATAAGAATATGCTTTCCCATGCATTAAATTCAATTTCAAACAGTAAATGACTCCACCAATGCAACATACATAAGATTCAAGATGTGTATTATTACATTTTCAAAGCACCACATCAAAATAAATACAAATAATAAACCCCAATGAGTCGTGCACAACCCATGTCCAAATTATTTCAAGCTTGCTAACCCCGTTAGTGCGCATTGGAACTAAAAAAAAAATTACGACACACATAAAGTCCAGAAGCACCCCACCGTTGTGGTTTCTCACTACTCGTAGAAAGTCCCTCGGGGAAGTATGGCAGTTCCTTGCAGATTTCCTCACAAGATCCACAGCAAGCACAGCTATCAATGCAGACAGTACTCTTTAGCTGTAACCGATATCCCATGGGAACATGATATCGTTAATCTTTCCCAAGCAATTCTCTCTCGGTTTCACACGATGCTAGGCTAACCTCAAGGCTGTCCAATACCTCCACGATGAGACAGTAACTTCAGTCTTTACTAAGTCTTTTTTAACAAAATTATAACAACTCTCTTATAAAATAAAATCGGTATTTCCCTTCATGTCTTAGTAGGTATGGGTTTTGTTCTATGTTTATCGTCTTCTTTTATAATTCTTCTTCACCAACGGTCATAATGTAATGTCCATCCTTTTCTCAACGTCTCCCTCCCTCTCTTTTTTCCCAGGCCTCCCGTTAACCAGGTCCACTCTCCCATTGGCCACAGCTTAACAAGCAACCTTATTGGTCAAAACTTAAACTTAAAAGTAAACCAACCTATTCACTTATACATTAAATAAATATTTCTCCAAAAGAAATGCATTAACAACATTACAATTCGGGAGCAATTCAATCACCTTTTAAATATAATACCAATTAATTATAACAAAAAAACTCAATACTTGGTTCTAACAAGGGTATTACATCTATATCACCTTGTACTACAATGGTCTTCAAATACAAATTGCCATTGCAGTAAATCTGGAGAGAAACATAACAGGGATGTATTCCAATCTGCTTTAAGGAGCCACAAATGTGCCTGCTGAGAATGATTTGGTAATGTTAGGTAAAACTTCAAAATAAAATTTTCTAAATGTTTTGAGGACATTCAAGACAAGGTAAAATGAATATTGCGTGAACCTCAATAGAAAATTATGTTCAATCTAAAACAGATACAGTGTATGTGGAAAGTATTTAGACCCCTTGACTTTTTCCACATTTTGTTATGTTACAGCCTTATTCTAAAATTGATTAAATAAATTGTTTTCCTCATCAATCTACACACAATACCCCATAATGATAAAGTGAAAACAGGTTTTCAGAATTTTTGCAAATGTATTAAAATAAAAACAGAAATGCATTATTTACATAAGTATTCAGACCCTTTGATAGAGCCTCGAAATTGAGCTCAGGTGCATCCTATTTCCATTGAGCATCCATGAGATGTTTCTACAACTTGATTGGAGTCCACCTGTGGTAAAGTCAATTTATTGGACATGATTTGGAAAGGCACACACCTGTCTATATAAGGTCCATAGAGTTGAAAGTGCTTGTCAGAGCAAAAAGCAAGCCATGCGGTCAAAGTAATTGTCCGTAGAGCTCCGAGACAGGATTGTGTCGAGGCACAAATCTGGGGACGAGTACCAAAACATTTCTGCAGCATTGAAGGTCCCCAAGAACACAGTGGCCTCCATCATTTTTAAATGTAAGAAGTGTGGAACCACCAAGACTCTTCCTAGAGCTGGCCGCCCAGACAAACTGAGCAATTGGGGAGAAGGACCTTGGTCAGGTAGGTGACCAAGAACCCGATGGTCACTCTGACTGATCTCCAGAGTTCCTCTGTGGAGATGAGAGAACCTTCCAGAAGGACAACCATCTCTGCAGCACTCCACCAATCAGGCCTTTATGGTAGAGTGGTCAGACGGAAGCCACTCCTCAGGAAAAGGCACATGATAACCGTTTGGAGTTTGCCAAAAGGCACCTAAAGGATTCTAAACCATGAGAAACATGATTCTCTGGTCTGATGAAACCAAGATTGAACTCTTTGTATTGAATGCTAAGCGTCACATCTGGAGGAAACCTGGCCCATCCCTACAGTGAAGAAGGGTGGTGGTGGCAACATCATGCTGTGGGGATGTTTTTCAGCGGCAGGGACTGGGAGACCAGTCAGGATCGAGGGAAAGATTCACGGAGCAAAGTACAGAGAGATCCTTGATGAAAACCTGCTCCAGTACGCTCAAGACCTCAGACTGGGGCAAAGGTTCACCTTCCAACAGCACAATGACCCGAGACAAACAGCCAAGACAAAGCAGGAGTGGCTTCGGGACAAGTTTTGAAAATCTTTGGAGAGGCCAAAAAATAGCTGTGCAGCTACGCTCCCCATCCAACCTGACAGAGCTTGATAGGATCTGCAGAGAAAAATGGGAGAAACTCCCCAAATATACAGTAGGTATGCCAAGCTTGTAGTGTCATACCCAAGAAGACTCGAGCTTGTAATCGCTGCCAAAGGTGCTTCAACAAAGTACTGCGTAAAAGGTCGGAATACTTATGTAAATGTTATGTTTAATTTATTATTATTATATTTCTTTACAATGTCTAACACAAAGTGTTTTTGCTTTGTCATTATGGGGTATTGTGTGTAGATTGATGAGGGAAAAAAATCGTTATCCGTTTAGAATAAGGCTGTAACGTAACAAAATGTGGAAAAATTCAAGAGGTCTGAATACTTTCCGAATGCACTGTACGCTATTAATGTCATAATAACTGACTCATTTGGAGATTGTGGAACATTGTGAAACTTTGTGGGAATGTTATGTGCAACCGTGAATATCACAAGCATATTCTTGCAACATAAAAGGAATGTCCTCTGCAACTTAAACATTGTATGACTGTCATCACAACAGAGTATATTTTGTGTTTTGGGAACCCATCTCTTTTAATATATCCACACTGTTCCCACAACTTAATTAAATGTTCTGGGAACCTTTAAAGAACTCAGAAAGGCTGTTCTGTCAACATTCTTGGAACATCAAAGGAAAATGTTTTGCACCCTGATACAAACATTATCTGAATGTCAGAACAACTCTTCCCACAACCTAAAGAAACATTCTGTTAACCTTTATAGAACAGACAAAATGTGTTTTGAGATCGTTCTTGTAACATCAGGTGAATATTTTTTTGCACCCTAAAAGAAACATTGCATAATCATCTGCACAATCTGGACAGCATTTGTGTTTTGGGATCATATATTTTGTGATGTCTCCACAATGTTTTCAACAGACTGTTCCCACTACCTAATGAAACATTCTGAGAGCCTTTAAAGAACAGACAAAATGTGTTCTGGGAATGTTCTTGCAGCATCAGGTGAATGTTTTATATTAAAATTGTATCATCATCAGCACGAATGGACAGATTTTGTGTTATGACAACATTTGCTGCAACCTAACGAATGTTCTGGGAACTTTTACAGAAACAATTTTGGTTTGCTAGGAAAAAATTACTGGTGCATTGTGTTAATATATTATCTGCAAACCTAATGAGAACTTTTAGGGAATGTTATGTGGTGGTTGTTACAGAGGTTGTGCACACCGTTGTAGTGAATGTCCTATATCGACTTAACCTGAAAGGCCGCTCAGCAAGGAAGAAGCCACTGCTCCAAAACCACCATAAAAAAGCCAGACTACGGTTTGCAACTGCACATGGGGACAAAGATCATACTTTTTGGAGAAATGTCCTCTGGTCTGATGAAACAAAAAAAGAACTGTTCGGCCATAATTACCATTATTATGTTTGGAGGAAAAAGGGGGAGGCTTTGAAGCCGAAGAACACCATCCCAACTGTGAAGCTCGGGGGTGGCAGCATCATGTTGTGGGGGTGCTTTGCTGCAGGAGGGACTGATGCACTTCACAAAATAGATGGCATCATTAGGTAGGAAAATGTTGTAGATATATTGAAGCAACATTTCAAGATATCAGTCAGGAAATTAAAGCTTGGTCGCAAATGGGTCTTCCAAATGGACAATGACCCCAAGCATACTTCCAAAGTTGTGCCAAAATTGCTTAAGGACAACAAAGTCAAGGTATTGGAGTGGCCATCACAAAGCCGAACTGAAAAAGTGTGTGCGAGCAAGGAGGCCTACAAACCTGAATCAGTTACACCAGCTTTGTCAGGAGGAATGGGCCAAAATTCACCTAACATATTGTGGGAAGCTTGTGGAAGGATACCCGAAACGTTTGACCCAAGTTAAACAATTTAATGCAATGCTACCAAATACTAATTGAGTGTATGTAAACTTCTGACCGACTAGGAATGTGATGAAAGAAATAAAAGCTGAAATACATCATTCTCGCTACTATTATTCTGACATTTCACATTCTTAAAATAAAGTGGTGATCCTAACTGACCTAAGACAGGGAATAAAAAATAGTTTAAATGTATTTGGCTAAGGTGTATGTAAACTTCCTACTTCAACTGTAGTCTCATTATTGTTATTTTATTGTGTTCCTATTTCCTATTTTTTTGCAAATTGTTTGTACTTTTTAGCTCTGCATTGTTGGGAAAGGGCACATAAGTAAGCGTTTCACAGTAAAGTATACACGTGTTGTATTTTATTTATTTTTATTTATTTAACATTTATTTAACTTGGCAAGTCAGTTAAGACCAAATTGTTTTTTACCTGATGTATTCAGCGCATGTGACAAATACAGTACCGTTTTTTTTTTTTAGCAAAAACATTCTTTAAATGTTTTGGGGATGTTACCATCCTAAATGTTGGATAAAACTCTATCTAGAACTTAATGGGAATCTTAGCAAATGCTCTAGGAATGTTTCCGTTTAGCTGGGATTGCTATAAAACCCATTGAGTGTTCAAGTTTATTTTATAGTCTGCTATGTACGTGCTATTAACTTTACATGATTACATGTTAGTGTCATTGGGATTCATTGAAACATGCATTTCCTACCAGTTAGTACCAGGTACAGTAGTAACCACTTCGGTTGAATTACTTCAGTTCGGGGTAAGCACCAGAACATAATCCTTCTTACCACACATTTTCCTAGTAATTACCAATTAAAAACCAGTTGAAACATGCCTTAAATGAAGTGTCACCAACATAGAACAGGTAGTTATCCATTTGGTTGAATTACTTGAGGGAAAGTACCATTTCCTTTGCAAATACTAGCTGAAACAAGTCTGAAAAACAGCCAATCCTCTCTACCTTGTGAGCACTTTCTAACTTTCTAGAGCACTATATAGGTAGCATTTAGCATATGGGCACAGATGCATGTCGCATTGCAAACCAATTACAGGTCTAATGTGATTAGCCCTGCCACTATAACGCTTCCCAGATTAGCCCAACCCCGCAGACACAAGATACGGGCGGCAGAAGCACGATGACAGCCACCGCTAGCATCCTGTCAGCTCCCACTTCCTTAACATTCAGCAGCTGGCCTGGGGAGCGCCGACTCACAAGGACCCAATTTATTTATTCACTTAAGTAACCACACACACACCACCACCTACTGTGACTTCACCTGTCTTCTTGTGGGTGACACACACGCACACACACCATCCACGTGGGATGACAGTTACTGTCAGTCGTGTTTTCGTCATTCATATCGTCCCTACACTTGTCTTCTTATTTAGTCCACATTTTGATTCCTTAAACACTATTAATTTATGTCAACGTCGCTCAATTTGACACTTAGCCTGGCATATTGACAGTCAGTGCTGTTTCTATTTTTTCCTGTGTCTTTTAGGCCTAAGGTTAGGGATGGACTGTGTCTCTGTATGGGGAGGTCTAGGAAGAATTGACTCATACCCTTTTCGCAACAGTGTGCAGACCTGAACCATTCTTTTCTGGCTCAGATATACAGTATATATTTTATTATGAATTTTCGTGCTTCCTCTCTACACCCACCATAGTTGCTCTAACTTTGCTGGAAAGGACAATGCCTGTACAATACCTTTCTGGTGGATGTGTAACCAGGCCAGCACAATACTGCTGAATTTGACTGCTCAGTAGTGTGAAAAGGGTATCATATTGAAGCCATGTGGTTCCAGAAACATGAGATGGAACCCAAAGAGACAAAATGGCTTGGTCTTGAAAGGTTTTTGTCAGTTGTGACATGGGGGTCTACTTGGAGCTCAATGGAAGTTTAGCCTCTCCTCATCTTCCTAGGGCTTTCAGAGCCTACAAATCTCTCTCCGTCCTTCTCTCTGTCTCTCTTACTATCTCTCTCTTCATATTCCTCTCTCTCTCCTCGATCTTTCTCTCTTTCATTTTGAGCCAGGCTGGCTGGCTCACAAGGCATGAATCAGTTCGAGAGAGTTGAGAAAGAGGGGCGTTGACTGTGTGTTCCTGCCTGTCTCAACGCTTGCTGTGCTTCTGTTGGTGTTTCTAGGGCATGTGAAATTGCCACCCCAACACAAATCCCTCGCCGACTCACTAGTAGTGTGAGTCGCTCCTTTTTTCCTTCCTGGTTTGTTTGTTTGTTTGTTTTGCTTCCATTTCATCCTCTGTGAAAAAGGTATACAATGAGGGTTCGCTTTGACTGTTGCTCTCTCACACTAGCTAATTTGCTTAGCATAGAAAGGCGGGACAAATCGCTTTTGTGACTCAACTGTGAACAACTTTGCTAACGCTTAACCTTGAGTGAAGCTTCATAGTCCCATGTGGCTCAGTTGGTAGAGCATGGTGTTTGCAATGCCAGGGTTGTGAGGTCGATTCCCACGGGGGACCAGTATGTAGAAGAAAAAAAAAATGTATGAAATGTATGCATTCACTACTGTAAGTCGCTCTGGATAAGAGCGTCTACTAAAATGTATATGTAATATTGGTCAGTAAACTATGTTATTTTCATGAATTCTGGGAAATAAAGGTCCATAGTTCAATGAGAGATGTGATTTTAGATGCTGCTCGATGTCACGACCACAACAAACAGTCAAAACAGTTGTACTCACCTTTTACCTGAATGAAACTTTGAATGGAAGATTGAGTTATTTGCAGAACTTTGAGTTGAGCATGTCAGATTTAGCATTTTCTATTGGTTTCCCTTTGACCACACAGAGCAAACCCAACCACCGCATGGCCCTCACCTTTTCTCATCCAATCACATGCCCCAGTTAAAGGAGGGGCGCAGCAGGTTCCCAGCCCCCTCGACAGATAACATTCAAATGTGTCCCATTTAATTTTGAGGAAGTAGCATTCACACAGTCTGGCTTGTCAAAGCGGTTGATCTTATCAACGGTTTTCTCTGCATGCCGGCCCCCACTTGTTGTTCAGTATGCTATTGGACAGTCAAAATCAATGTGGCTTTAATAGATACCCTGATCCTGGAATCTCCAAACCACCTCCTCTACCTCCAGACCTCTTCCAGCCACATCGATTTCATCTCAGGGATATAAAAAGCCAATGTGATGTTAGCCATCCACAGTCCCTGCATGATCAAAGTCTGTTTGGCTGTATGTGTGTCTGAGGGAAAATCCTATTATAATATTAAGCCATGTCTCCATACTAGGCTATAATCCTCCCCTGTTGCTAAGGATACATACTGGGACTCTACTGGGTAGTTAACCTCTATGGGCTAGGTGGGACGCTAGCGTGCCACCCGTGGTGCACTCCATCAACAGCAGGTGCATTTCAAGAGCGGCAAATTTGAATCCAAATAAATGTCAAAATTCAAATTTTAAAAAAATACAACTATTTTACACCATTTGAAAGATAAACATCTCCTTAATCTAACCACGTTTTACGATTTCAAAAAGGTTTTACGGCGAAAGCATAAATTTAGAGTATGTTAGGACAGTACATTTACAAGAGTTGTGTGTAATGTTTTGTCAAGTCAAAGACAGGGTCACCAAAACCATAAAACCAGCTAAAATGATGCACTAACCTTTTACAATCTCCATCAGATGACACTCCTAGGACATTATGTTAGACAATGCATGCATTTTTAGTTCTATCAAGTTCATATTTATATCCAAAAACAGCGTTTTACTATGGCATTGATGTTGAGGAAATCGTTTCCCTCCAATAACCGGCAGTCAAGTCAGCGTCACAAATTAAATAATTAAAATTAGAAAACATTGGTAAAATATTATATTGTCATTTAAAGAATTATAGATTTACATCTCTTGAACGCAATCAACTTGCCAGATTTAAAAATAACCTTACTGGGAAATCACACTTTGCAATAATCTGAGCACTGCGCCCAGAAAAATACGCGTTGCGATACAGACTAGACGTCATGTTGGGGAGATCTAAAATCGAAAATACTATGTAAATAATCCATTACCTTTGATTCTCTTCATCAGATGTCACTTCCAGGTATCACAGGTCCATAACGAATGTAGTTTTGTTCAAAAAAGCTCATCATTTATGTCCAAAAATCTCCGTCTTGTTAGCACATGATCTAAGCCAGCCGGACTTCTCGTCATGAACGAGGGGAAAAAATATATTTACGTTCGTTCAAACATGTCAAACGTTGTATAGCATAAATCATTAGGGCCTTTTTTAACCAGAACATGAATAATATTCAAGGTGGACGAATGCATACTCTTTTATAACGTATTGGAACGAGGGTACCCAACATGAACTCGCGCGCCAGGTGTCTAATGGGACATCATCGTTCCATGGCTCTTGTTCGGTCAGATCTCCCTCCAGAAGACTCAAAACACTTTGTAAAGGCTGGTGACATCTAGTGGAAGCAATAGGAAGTGCCAAAATATTCCTCAGCCCCTGTGTTTTTCAATGGGATAGGTTTAAAGTCAATACAACACATCAGGTATCCACTTCCTGTCAGAAAATGTCTCAGGGTTTTGCCTGCCAAATGAGTTCTGTTATACTCACAGACACCATTCAAACAGTTTTAGAAACTTTAGAGTGTTTTCTATCCATATATAATAAGTATATGCATATTCTAGTTACTGGGTAGGATTAGTAACCAGATTAAATCGGGTACATTTGTTTTATCCAGACGTGCAAATGCTGCCCCCTAGCCCTAACAGGTTAACCCCTTTGAGTTACTGGGACTTGAACCTAGAATGGTTGTGCTTTAACCAATTATATTGTTGCTGTCATGGACTTTAGTGTGGATTTAGCTTGATTCTGCCAGACTATAAAGTTTGCATTATAATAATTGCTATACTGTATAATGTAAACTGCTGTACAGTTTACAGTATAATTCACATTTGATTGATTGATGCTACATTCAGTGTTGCATGACGACTGCCATTGGCAATACATTATGCTTACATGTTGAAGTAGTTTGAGTTTATTGATTCTTGCTCACAGATAAAACGGCAGAATATACATCATGATGAAATTGTGTGGAGAATAGCAAAAGAAAAAACAAACTTAAAATATAATATAATACATTTCATAAAATAGAATACAGGACACTTAAAACATTGCAGGACATTTTTCACGATGGAAACTGAAATGTTAAATAGTGATTGTTAAACATTGTTTTTTTGGGGGAAAAACATTTGAGTTATTGTACAGTCTGACAGCAGTGGGTAGAGTGGCGGTTCGTATGGGCAGTGATACAGGACAGTTCGTGGCTGTTTCTTTGGAGCCTAGTTGTGCAGTCGAACTAAACAACAACAACAAAAATTCATGATGTCACAGCTACCATATGATACAAGGTAACCTCAGTATCACAGTGTTTTTAAAATAAACGCAGGGAAATTATAGAAGGATTACCTGGGGGAAATGTTATTTTACCTGACACGGAAACATTTTGGTTCCGATTTATTTCCCTGTCAATTTATGTTGTTTGGATTGTTGTACTAGGACTGTTCATTATTTTCATAATCTACTGATAAGATGGGAATGGAGAATGATTGTTTTGCACGTCGGAGCAGTTTGCATGTAAATCATGCTGTGACAAGGCAATCAAGTCCTGAGAAGAATAAATACATTTCACACAGGGGGAAGAGTCCATTAAACTGTGACCCTGATAGTCCTGCAGTGCTGCAAAACACACAAACACTCTCTCTCTCTCTCTTGCACTCTCTCTCTCTCTCTAGCTCTCTCTTTCTCTCTCTCACACACACACACACACACACACACACACAAAAGCACACACCCACACAAACAGTGCAAAACAAGGCTGCCTGGA
This sequence comes from Salmo salar, assembly GCF_965601325.2. NCBI lineage: Eukaryota > Metazoa > Chordata > Actinopteri > Salmoniformes > Salmonidae > Salmo > Salmo salar. Next base: position 1,349,412 of record NC_138301.1, on the reverse strand, counting down.
GTGACAGGTCTATCATTATGTCCTGTTGACTTCATGATGGTCTCTGAATGAAACATGTCTCTTCAAGGTAGGAAAAGTCTGTGGGGACTTCACTGTGATGCCAGTGCTGCAGTGCTGTCAGCTGAGACAGCAGTGTGTGTGTGTGTACAGTTTCAAGACAGTGGCCAACAGCACGCCACATCTATTTAAAGCTTCCAGACATCCAAATATTTTCATATAAACATTCAATGATGTGCTGCATTCACATTGACCTGAATATTTACCTTATCTACTATAACCTACTGTACCAGCCATATACTATACTGTTATTACCATAGACAAAGGATGGTGGGCAAGAGTTCATCTTGCTAGCACATTACAGTCAATGACATTGGATGTATACACCGTAAACTAATGTGTATGGATAAAAAGCTAATGACAAACAAACATGGCCAATCCGATTACGACCTTAACAACCCACCAAATGAACACAAACAGAGCGAGACCGCATTATCCAAAATAAACCCCCTCTAAAAATAACTAAATTATGAATAGCATGATGAAATGTATTAGATTAATTGGAAACGGGCAGTAGTCTAGCTAACTGAGTCTTCCGTCTGTTTTTGTTTCCGTACAATGAGGGTAAATTGTGGTCTGTGGATGGGCTTTGAGAAACGCAGGACTACACAAAGCCGCAAAGGTCCGTTTGTTTAAGCTCAGTGACAGGTCGTTATCATTACAGTCCCTTCTGAGACTCCGTTCCAAATTGCACCCTATTCCCTATATAGTGCACTACTTTCTACCAGGGCCCATAGGGTAAAATGAAGTGTGCTATGTAGGAATAGGGTCCCATTTGGGACGCATCCACTGAGAGTCTAAATGAGATTTATAAAACGGTTGTTTGGATCCTGGATGCTGATTGGACAAGCAGCCCATACAGCTGTCCTGTATTTGCCGTCACAGACACACTTTTGCCTGGTAAAGCCTGTTGCATGCTTCCCAGTCGAAGCAGTTCACACATAGAGTACAAGTAAACATTTTGGACACACCTACTCATTCAAGGTTTTTCTTTATTTTTACTATTTTCTACATTGTAGAATAATAGTGAAGACACATCAACACTATGAAATAACACAAATGGAATCATGTAGTAACCAAAAAAGTGTTAAACAAATCAAAATATATTTTATATTCCAGACTCTTCAAAGTAGCCACCCTTTGCCTTGATGACAGCTTTGCACACTCTTGGCATTCTTTCAACCAGCTTCACCTGGAATGTTTTTCCAATAGTCTTAAAGGAGCTCCCACATATGCTGAGCACTTGTTGGCTGCTTTTTCTTTACTCTGCAGTCCAACTCATCCCAATTGTGTTGAGGTCGGGTTATTGTGGAGGCCAAGTCATCTGATGCAGCACTCCAAAAAAATAAAAATTATAATCACTCTCCTTCTTGATCAAATAGCCCTTACACAGCCTGGCGGTGTGTTTGGTCATTTTCCTGTAGAAAATCAAATGATACTCCGACTAAGTGCAAATCAGATGGAATGGTGTATCACTGCGGAATGCTGTGGTAGCCATGCTGGTTAAGTGTGCCTTGAATTCTAAGTAAATCACCAGGTAATGTCCCCATCATAGCACCCCCACACCATCATACCTCCTCCTCCATGCTTCATGGTGGGATCCACACATGCAGAGATCATTCGTTCACCTACTCTGCGTCTCACAAAGACATGGCGGTTGGAACCAAAAATGTCAAATTTGGACTCATCAGATCAAAGGACAAATGTCCACCTGTCTAATGTCCATTGCTCGTGTTTCTTGGCCCAAGCAAGTCTCTTCTTATTGGTGTACTTTAGTAGTGGTTTCTTTGCAGCAATTCAAACATGAAGGCCTGATTCACGCAGTTGAGGTTGAGATGTGTATTTTACTTTTATTTGGGCTGCAATTTCTGAGGTTGGTAACTCTAATGAACTTATCCTCTGCAGCAGAGGTAACTCATGAAGCTGGTTGAGAGAATGCCAAGAGTGTGCAAAGCTGTCATCAAGGCAAAGGGTGCCTACTTTTATGAATCTCAAATATAAAATAACACTTTTTTGGTTTCTAAATTATTCCATATGTGTTATTTCATAGTTTTGATGTCTTCACTATTATTCTACAATGTAGAAAATAGTAAAAATAAAGAAAAACCTTGAATTAATAGGTGTTTCAACCTTTGACTGGTACTGTACACTAAATTAGGAATTCATTTTGAATTAAGAATTGAAAATCATTCTGTCAAAAGACATGCAATGTTAAGACTGAGTTTTAGTTACGGTATTAAAACATTAAGATTTCAATTGATTAACTAATGATTAATCTGTATTTTAAACATTAAACAACAGTGATGTCACTAAAAGGGTAAATTATGTACAATGCATGGGAAACAAGAGTTAACCATATACATCCATTTAAGTACCTACAGTAAGTGTGTGTGTGTCTGTGTGTGTGTGTTGTGCGTGCATGTGCACGTTTGTAATTGAGTGTTTACCGAGTAGCCACGTCCACAGCTACTGTACTTCCTCATGTTGATCCAATAGAGAGGGGAGAGGCCACATGTGTCATAGGTAAATATTACAGGAAATGCACATGGTTATGGCAGATGATTGGACAGAGAGAGGGGAGGAAGGAGAGAGAGAGAGAGAGAGAAAGAGGGAGGGATAAATCATTGGTCAGTAGCCCGGAGCCAAAGTGAAATAAGCCGCAATTTGCTTAATAAAATTATGGACCACGTTGAACTACACAAAGGCAGGCGGTGGCTGGCTGGGGAGAGCATTCACTTCAGGATCTCCTCTGCCCCTAACTTGCACACAGGAGCTAGCATTGGTGTGTGAAGTGTGCACACATCCATTCTGACTCTGACACACACACACACCTGCACACTCCATTTCAGTCACCTCTCGCATTGAGGTGCAGGGTGTCATCTACGCACGCCACCTGTCAGCTTTAGAAAGAGTCTCCACCAAAAGCTTGTCCACCCATAACCCGGCGGAAAATACCCAGGGGTGGGAACTGAAAAGGGGCATGCACCACCAGGCTAAGGAAGAGGGGGACCCTCCAAAATTGCAAGGGGAGGAGGAGGGGGACTCGAACCCCACAGGCTCTTCAGGAACCCAGTCTACCCCCTCTCCCCCCTCTCCTGAGACCACTATGGAGGGGGAAACTCAGCTGGAGGAAGAGGGGACCCCTGCTCTGACCCCCTACCCCAACAGTAGGCATGGGGGGTCCTGTCGCCCGGGGTGTCTACTAGTGGCCTTGATCTTGATGCTGATCTCTCTCCTCGGCAGCTGGGCGGTGGTCCACCTCACCCTAGGATCTCGCGGAACAACGCCCTTCCGGATCCAGGCCAGTTACGACCAGCCGATCGAGCAGGACGCCACCGCCACCATCGAACCCGGCTTCACCACTACCATCGAACCGGGCTTCACCACCAACTGCACAGTGGGTAAGTGAACGTCTAAGCTAGCAATTGCTGTGTTGTGTGACTGCACGCTGTGCTGTGGAGTGGGTAGAAGTTGAGGCTAAAGACTGATCCAAGATCAAATATTTGAGTTCTACTAATAGTTCCTTATAGAGAAGGTTAGGATTTGGAGTTGTCTAATCTGATCCTGGATATGTGGTTATATGGGCAGTGTCTACCTCAAGTGGGTGCTCTACATCCACATCTATGTAGATAACATAGCTGATTCTCTGTAAAAGCACTCATCTGCTGTTCCCCCTACTTTATTTAAATCAAACAAAATGTTATGTGCCGAATACGGCAGGTGTAGACTCTACAGTGAAATGTTACTTATGAGCCCATTCCCAACAGTGCAGATTTAAAAAGTTAGACACATATTTTTAAAGAAAAAAAATGAAACATTAGCACAATCAAAACAATAAATACATGTTAATTAAAACCAAAATGCCTGTCTTTGAAGGCATGTGAAGTATACATTTAATTATTCTGTAGCCTTGAATCGAGTGTCAAAGGTTCCTTGCTCACATCTTTACACTTCCTTTTTGTTCAATTTACTTTTGTGTTCCAAGCACAATGCTCCCAGTGATGTGTTGAACATTACTAAATAAAATAACTGAATAAATAGCTTAAATGTAATATTTACGTAATATGAATGTTATATGTTATTATTTCATCTTATTATCATTATTTCATGTTATTTGTCTTTGGAATGAAACACTTAGTTAAATTAGCTACTACTGTATTTGATTCTGGGGAATACAGTGAACTTTGGAAACAGTTGTTGCTTTCATAGCTAAAGTTTTGATGACACAGCTGTGGGTGTTTGAAATGCCTTGCAAATGTTTTAAACTGAAGATTTTAACGGACGCCGTTCTGGATGCTAACCCAATTACTGTATGTTGCGGAATTACATGCACGGATGGCATGCTACAGGGGAGAGTATCGCTCTATTTGAACCTTGAGAGGTCCTTAAATTAGGTTAATCCTGCTGATTCAATTTCCTCAAAACTGGATGCAGAAAAGTAGGGACCCTTGCTTTGAGGTTTCGAGGAAGTGTACATTATTAAAGAAATGTCGTCTAAGATGTTTATTTCAAAATAGTAACAAGTTGAGTTATGGTTTTCCACTTTGGGTTATTAGAACAGGCAAATCACTGTTACAGCAGCTATTGTATGTCAGTAAAAGCAGAGAAACAGAATGTGGACAAGTACTTGATGGGATGTCCGCACTAAATTGATATGCTCAAGTGACCAAGCGTCACCATGGAGCTCGACTGTTTAGGCACAGACTTTAGACAAAAGTCAATTGAGAGAATGTCCCAAACTCTTAAGTTAACTATGTTTTTCAGAAATCTGTTTACTGAGTTACTAGATAGAAGCTGCAAACAGAGTAGTCTGCAAGTACTAAACTTTAAGAACCATTGCACTACAAAGTGCAGACAACTTATCTTCTAACAAGCAGTGACAGAAAAGTTTAGGAGGAAGTCGCAACCTTCAGTTTGATACACAGTTTCCCCTTTAAATAGTTCTACTGCAACGCTCTGAGTCTTAACACCGACAAGAAGAGATACAAGTTTACTGTGGAGAACTATATCTATCCAAGAAACAATGGTCCTAGAAACGTGTAAATCCAAAGCCCTTTCAACTCTAGGTTTTTACAAATGCTCGAACACCACAGACATTTTATCGAACTGTACTTTGTATCACCTTTTTGGAAAAAGATGAATGTCTCCCTATAAAGGCCATTATTGTCCTCCATGTCTTCTGTTTGAAGCGAAAGGAAGGTACATTTAAATCTACCAGCCTTTATTGAAAGGGAACCATATCACTCTATGGACAGGCTGAGACTGATTGTTCAAGCAGAATATTTCAGTGTTTTTAGTCCAGAAAATAAATATATTTCTTTGACTCTGAAGTCTTAAGGCTCCAATTTTCTGATTCAATTTCAGAGGTGCTTTTATATATTTTTTTGTTAAAATCAGAGCAGTTCAATATTTCTGTCAGAAAATCTACTGATTTATAATGTTTGAAGTGATTTTATTTCTGGCAGCTGTCTAATTAATCCCGAAACTCACAGATGTTATCAAATGAAATGCACCTGACTGATCCATTGAGTTATCAGAGATGCAAACATATTGAATGCTCACACACATCAATGCAAGCAAATGTATTGTTGTCTGTATTACTTCCTCATTTTTCCACATGCAGCACTTTACATTCAATGCAAAAATCTATTTGATGATCCCAACACACACACATACACACACACACACAAAAGCAGACACCCGCTCCACACATAAAACTCATCCCTACTATTTGCGTAACAGTGCCTCTCAGACCTCCAACAACAGAACAGAACAGATTGCTGTTGCTCATGCAAATCCAAAAATTAGACAAGACTCTAATTGTTCTCCTGTTGGGTAGCTCACAAAGTCCCCATTCTGGGGCCAACAACACACACACACTATGTTCTTTCCTAAATCAGCACCTGGGTACATTTCAACAGTACACCAACCCACCTCCGCATGTCTCTCCAAGCTAAACCTTAATCCATCGCACTAGCTCTCCACAACAGCTATCAGCTGATCAACAATGGAGGCGAACGGTGCGCAGTGTACTGCTCGTCCCTCGAGCACCTGCCAGTAGGCCTGGCTCGAATTACCTGCCTCTGCTTTGTGTTTAATAAGGCCCGCTCTCAAACTCAAATCCCTTGTGGGGGTTTGCTTGTTTGCCTTATTTGTTCCAGTCTCTGCTTCCGTAACGAGTTAATTGGGACAATTAGTGATCACTATTGTGAAGCTTTGGGGGGGCTAAGGCTGATAGGAGCTTGTGGTTTTTGTCGTTGTTTTAATTCTGTCCCTGTGGTTTTGTCACGTATACTCCCTCTCCGGCGCATGAGGTTGTCAGGCTGCTCATTATTATGCATACTTGTCACCATCGTTACACGCATCAATGCCTCATCAGACTCACCTGGACTCAATCCCCTGCCTGATTACCTTCCCTATATATGTCACTCCCTTTGGTTCTTTCCCAAGGCGTTATTGACTCTGTTTGTGTTTCATGTCTGTACACTACTCGTGTTTCTTGTTTTGTCCATGTTAGTTTATTTACCAGATTATTCACGCCCTGTACTTGCTTCCCAAATCCCAGCGTACGTGTTTGTAGTACGTTGGGGTTAAGAGTTGCACACCAAAACTTGTATTTGTGCCTCATTCTCGGTGTGTAGGCCACGATAAATACAATATTTGATCTAAAGAATTTATGTAAATTGAACATGTAGTTTACAGCAGTCTTTTGAATTTGTGACCGTGCCTCAGATCAAATACGTTACAATTTGAGAGAACCCGCAAATGCTAAGATCTACAGATAGTTCTTAAATCTGACATGCTCCTTCCTTTTGTGGCGTTTTCCCTGCATAGCGATTACTGAAGCCGTGGCTTGGTGAGATATTCGTCAGCTAACAGCCACACAGGCCAAATTAATCAAGCAATGTGTCCTTAAGCTTTTTTTCATCCTGCAACGCTAATTAACTCATCTGCCAAGCGGCCAAAAAGTGATTCCCATGCATTACCCAAAAAGCAACTTGAGTGCTGGCGCATCTATCGCTTAGGCTCATTGTTCCCTTTGACAAGTCGAAATGTCTCCGGCATACCCGGTGACACGTCTGCATTTCTCACCGGCTGTTGTATTGGCATACAGATGAGCTTGTTATTCAGGAGAATCGCAGCCTCCCAGTTTGTCTCACACAAAGCAAACAGGAGTGTTAGCGAAAGAAAGGACTGGCAGATAAGTTCATTAACAGATCGTGTCAATAATAAATGTGTTTCAGTTTGTGTCTGTCTGTGCCATAGTAAAGCACAGGGGCATATGACAATAACCCTGGTTGCTTATGAACACTGGATCATCACTTGTCATACCATATGTTAAGTCCTGTTTACACTCCTGTTTTTACACTTCTAGTTTTTTCACTTTGCAGATATTTCTATTACTTACACATTGTCACCAGTCATTTTCACAGATGGATAAGTACACCAGATAAGGCAACAGCAAGTCCCTTAAGGGGACTTGAAACTCTAACCTCCTCTACCCTGGCCCATTTCCCTAACCATTACAACATGCTGCTGCAGGCCTCTAACGGGGCGTTACTGCAAGTATATACTCAGTGATTTGCTTCACAGTGGTGGGAGGGTTTCACCTTACCCATCAATCACTTCTATTCTGGGGAGCCGGGGGAGTGAAATGAGTTAGGAGACGGGTGGTGGAGTGGATAGAGTGTCGGATATAGGGATGAATGGATGAAAGGGCAGGTTGTGGTAGAAGGGTAAGAGGCTGGACACATTGTTGGAGAACTGTAGACTCATATCCATTGAAGCATAGTGTAGTAACTACTTCAGAACAAAAATATTTCTCACATAAGGTATGTGCACCATGATATGTACTCTTGTACTGTTATGTGGAATTGTTATGCTGGTTGCCTGTGAGATCTAGCAAGTTCTACATTGGATAGCAACAATGAGCTCCAATAGACTGTTACTGCACATACCACTATTTTCACACATCAGACTATTCTCAATTTAATTTTGTCTTTACATCTATTAGTATAAAATTACATTTGAAAAATGGCAGAGATACAGTATTATTATTATTATTATTATTTGTTTTATATATTGTAAGGGCTGTCGTCGGAAGAAGACCAAAATGCAGCGGAGTTAGTGTTCAACATATTTAATTATTGCCGTAACACTATTCAAACAAAACAAGGAACTGACAGCCAACAGTCCTGTCAGGTGAAACACACTAAACAGAAACAATTACCCATAAAACCCCAACGGAAAAACATGCACTTATGTGTGACTCCCAATCAACAGCAACGAACTTCAGCTGTGCCTGATTTGGGAGCCACACACGACCCAAAACAAAGAAATACAAACACATAGAAACAGAACATAGAACGCCCACCCAACGTAACACCCTGGCCTAACCAAAATAAAGAACAAAAAAACCCTCTATGGCCAGGGCGTTACATATATTAATAAGGGGGTAGATCAACTTTAACATTGCAGATAGATTGTGGGTTCTATCAGTAAAATGTTCTGCATCGTTTCCAATCCCCCATATATTTGTTTGTAAATATATACAGTTCCAGTCAGAGGTTTGGACACACCTACTCATTCCAGGGTTTTTCTTCATTTAAATGTAGAAAATAGTAAACATAAATAAAAACCCTTAAATTAGTATGTGTGTCCAAACTTTCGATTGGTACTGTATATTATTTTAAATCTATATATTTTTTAGAGATACTGTAATAAAAAAAATTATTCACATGACACCAAAAAGATGACATTGGCGATTCTAGTGTTAAGCACCCTCTATCAATTATCAGTTTTTTTCACAATACTAGCATCTTGTTGAATTGCTCTGGAATCAAAGCTACCGGTCTATTGTAAACAAATGAATCACCTAAGAATGATGGACACAGAATAGGTATTTATCCTCTTGCTGAGATCGAGTACAGACATAGGATGCGTCCCAAATGGTACATTATTCCCTACATAATGCTCTGGTCAAATGTAGTGCACTATATAGGGAATAGGGTGCCATTTGGGAAAGAAGCATAGATGAGAATGAGACAAAATAAATGAGTGGTAGGGACGGAATTTAGAGACCCAATTGTAATCCAATAAGGTTGATTGACAATTGTTGGCGTAATTGAGATTTTATTGTCTCTCATGTCAATCAGCCTAGTAAATGTTAGGCCCAATGGCTAGCTAGTGAAACACTCATGAATAAATACATGCATTGGGTTTGTAGATATAGCCTCAGCCAAGTGGAAAGAATATAGTGATCAAGGGACCTGAAAGAAATCACAATGCATGACATGGGTATTGGTGAATGGAAATAGTAAGAGGGAAACACAATGTAGCACACAGAAACTATTCCAGTGTGTGTGTGTGTGTGTGTGTGTGTGTGTGTGTGTGTGTATGTGTGTGTGTGTGTGTGTGTGTGTGTGTGTGTGTGTGTGTGTGTGTGTGTGTGTGTGTGTGTGTGTGTGTGTGTGTGTACTCCTGCAATTGTAACATACGTACATTTATGTATGTTAAAGCGTTTTGTGCTTTTTTAGGATTAAGATATATCTTACCCCACTGAAAATTGTATTTTTTTAACTTACAAAACACTTTAATAGCATGAATTTGTGATGTTTTGCTTTTAATCTCACTTATCCTCAACTTGCGAAAATATCCACCCTCTGTCTATATCTTGCGGCTCTCAGCCTCATCTCCTCTTCTATCCATCTGATCTCCAGCCTTAGGCCCTTCCACAAACAACTTGTGAGAAATGTCCCTCTCTTTACCAATACAAACCATATCCGTATTACAAACCCACCCTCTCAGATGTAATCATAGCTGCGGGTCTTATTTGATAATATTGAGGAAGTCTTCAATTGCCCTGGGCTAGTTGGGTGAAATGTTAATACAAAGACGGATGCCAAATAATGGAGACTGAAATCATTGATGTTTATTGAACGACCTCAATGTTTTGTTTTGCTGTCTTTATTAGGTGGTAGAACTAGGCCTACACTTAAATGATCTGAACTTCTGAGGTGTTTTTGGGTAAATATCCTGTCTTCCATTGACTCTGCTTGATTGTAAGGTGGTGAAGGTGGCTTACTTCCTTCCTGCATGATTCAGTTACTGACAACCACACATTATGCATGGTGCTAGAATGCCTTCATAAATCTGTTATGAAAATGAAAAATAACCTTTCATATTTTCATGGTCCTCAATGGTCCCACTTGACATTAAGTGTCGTTTCAACCTATATAATAACATGGTGATAACATACATGATGTTAAGTAGTGTAATTACAGTGTTGGTACATATTGTTACATAGATTTTTTTTTAAACTCCGTTCCTGTATGTCTTCTGGCTTGACATGACCTTTGCGACAGAAAACAACTAACAATTACACGTCACATGCACTCAAAATATACACAAAGAGGTCATGCTTGTTCATAATAGTATTTCATCATAATAGTATTTCATCATAATGCAGAATTCAAGTGCAGTGTTAATTTGATAACTTTGCTTTGGTGATTGACTATAAACCCTGAAAATCAGTAGACTAGATAGTGGATCCACCCCCAAATGCCCCCATACTTTAAAATCACTCCACATGTGTGATGATTTTCATTTGAAAGGGAGCGAGGAGCATCGCTAGCTCCTCTGTGACCCAACAGAGAAAAAAACTGTACATCAGGGACAGGGGACCACCAATGTATCAAAGCTGACTCAGTGTAGCACATGGCTTTACAAAAAGACAGAGAGCCCACCCCGTCACACTCCCACCACTCTGTGGTGCTTTGATGTACCTTGCCACTCTATACACTTTGGTAACTTCAACTTTTTTTTTGCTATACCCTAACTCTCACAGAGGGCTAGGTGTGTCCACGTTAACAGTGAGTCTCACCTCGAAGGCTTCAAAGAAAGTGAGAAAAGACAGAATAAGACAGTAAATATGTCTCTTTGCACTGTATCTGCAAGACACTGAGTATGTCTCTTTCAAATGTATTTCTGGCCAAGGCATGCATCTGACATGTGACGTATGTAATGAATAGGATAGATGGAGGACAAAGTCAACAAGGTAAACCAAAAAATGGGTACAATCAAAATGTGCAGGGACATGTCAATTTAAAGATAAATATTTTATTCAGTTGATTGAAAATGCACTATTGCATATTACATAATTATTACTATTATTTTCTCTTACTTGAATGAAGTGGTTTAGTGGGCAAAGTTCTTCAGATACTTGACATTGCTAGCAGTTCATTGTTGTACTAATTAATTCCATTGTAATCTTGCTTATTTTACATTGCCATAGAACTAAGTAAACAGTCATCATTTCAATCCATGAACATCATTTCTGAGACACACTGTACACAAAAGTATGTCAAAATGAAATGAAGATGCTTCTTTCCATTTATTTTCCATTTTGTCACATTGGTCTCCACACTCGCAATGCACCCGGAATAGATCCCCCTTCTTCTCCTACTGAGTGGCTTCCTCTGACAGAGATGGATCGTGATTGGGCTGTACTCTGACCAATAGAGCGTGGCTCTGGGCAGTTAATTGAATTCTTGAGCGAATGCCTCCTGTCCTGTCCACTGTCCAGAGGGAGCGTCAGCGGCATCCATCTTAGGATTCCGCTGACTGTAAATCTCCATGAATATCTCCCCATTCTGCCACCAGAGATTTGTGTGAGTGAAGTGCTCACCCTTGTGTGACCCCTGAGAAGCCCCCAGAGTCTCCTGGGTGAGAGTGGACAGCCCAGTATGAAAACAAAGCAGTCGTGTAGTGGTAGTGCTTAATTTAACTGTCCTGATTTAGTAGGTATTTGCTAGTCTTTATAGGGAAACATTGTGGTACAAATGTGTACTTTCTGATACATTCAACACAATTGGTAACTACCGGGTATCAAATGGAGAGTCCACTATTGAAACAAGGCAGTGGTGTGTTGGTAATCAGAGCCATAATATAGACTACAGTATATGTGGCTCTGGTTGTAGTTCTCAGTTTTACTGTCCTGTTTCAGCAGGTGTTGTGGTACGAATGGGTACTTTCTGGTCATACTTTCAACAGAATTGGTCACTACATAGTACAAAGTGCTTGTTTCCATAAATCCCAAAGAAAACCTACTATTAAATAATTATTGGATTATTACTATGTGTCAGGTCCTGACCAGTAAAGGGGTTATTTGTTATTATAGTTTGGTCAGGACGTGGCAGGGGGTATTTGTTTAGAGTGTTTCGGGGTTTGTTGGGCTATGTGTTTAGGTAGAGGGGTGTTTGTTTGTTTAGAGTGTTCCGGGGTTTATGGTTCTATGTTAGTATATTTCTATGTTCTGGTCTAGTCTTTTTAGTTCTATGTTTAGGGTTATTGGATGGACCTTCAATTGGAGGCAGCTGTTCCTCGTTGCCTCTGATTGAAGGTCCTATATAGAGGGGTGTTTTTGTAATGGGTTTTGGTGGAAGTTGTTTTTGCACAGCTGTGTTTGGCCTGCAATACTGTGCACCGGTTCGTTATCTTGTTTTGTTATTTAAGAGTTCAATAAAAGTTAAAATGAGCACTCAACCCGCTGCGCCTTGGTCTACTACATACGACGATCGTTACACTATGTTACCATGAAAATATTAAGTACAATACCAGATAATAGGAGACTGTAAATTAAACCGTAACCATTGTCCATATTGGCAATAAGAGTTGTGGGATAATGGCTTAAAACAGAGAAATAGATAACTTGGATGGGATCGGAAAGAATAAGAATATAATTCAAATTGTTTAGAGATATATTAAGACAAGCAATATATTACATATGGAAATGTATATAGAATTACAACCGCACAAGAAAATAAATTGTCCAGTTCTGTTCATAATATACATGCAACTCTGGAGTACTTCGACTCATTGACTCACGCAAATGTTTTAAAGTCATTATAATGACAAACACAATTAGGGATGTCCAAAGCATTATTATTGGTGTAATGTTGTTTGTAAGGAAGATAACTAAGGTACCTTATTAGAGGCTTGTTAAAGAACAAACGTCATCCCTAGAGTACAAGCTAGACTTGATGGAGTTGTGTACAGAAAACCTTTCAATAGTTTCTCCAGATGTCGGGCCAGACAATAATTGTGATTAGAGGTGACTCACCCTCTCATGCCAAATTACAAAAACAGAAATGCATCACCCCAGAAGTTAACTTTCACATCTGCCATAGACTTGTTGTTGTACCTTAGTTTATGACGTATGCTACAATAGACAAACTTACTCAGTCAGTATTCAAATCACTGTTAAATTCTTAACCCAGCCACAGTGAAAGTTGAATTCAAATGAGGTCTCGGAACTTCTTGTTTTTATGTGATCTTGCAATGAAAATATTTCCCCCAGACGTACTTACCGGCCTGATCTCATTCTGTCTCTTTTAGTTTGTCATATTGAGCATGTCACATGTAAATCTTTTGGCAAATGTGGGTTGGTGTGCTGTTCTGTATTTTGGTGGTCCATCCATACAGACTTAGAGGCTGTCCTAATATGGACACCTTATATCCATATTGGCATCATCCGTGTATTATTCCTAGTTGTTTAGAGTAGGTTCAAAAGATCTTGATGTTACTAATATATTATATTTTTCTTAATAGGACACCAGTAAGGTCCAAGCCTGCATGCCTGACTAACATTCTTGACACAATATAATATTAATAGAGTTTAATATTGTTGTTCATTACTTAGCTGTTAGTTATTTTGGCACTTTTCAAAGAGCAAAAACTACTCCCCACTGACACTAACTTCATCAAATCTATCAAAGACAAATTCTTATCATCATTCTTCTTGACAGCTTGATGATGGCTACAGAAATCATAAGGGGGAGAAAGAAGCTCTAGGCTACTAGTATTCCATCATTCCTTGTCTCGCAGTTTATTTTCACAGTGCATCATTACTTTAACAGAGCCAGACAATCAGCATTTCATAACAAAGCCGAGCTATCACCATTCCTTATCGGCACATACATTTTCCCCTTGTGGCTTCTGTATAATATACCAGCAAGAAATAAGAAATCATATGGCAGGACCAAAACAGTGGCTTCTTGATTCTGGGCGGTGATACGGGAAATGTCATTATAAGGTGAAACTTGTTTGTGACCTGTGAAATGTCTAGACCTTGAGACGGTTTGAGAAAGAATGATTCATATCCTGTTTTCATATTGTACGGTGAACCTAGGGGGCAAACCAGCCTTAATATTGTTATAATATTTATAGTAAAGTTTTATTGTCACGTGCACAAGTACAGTGAAATGCTTTTTTTTTGCAAGCTCTTTCCCAACAATGCAGTAAGCAATACCAGTAGTAAAAATATGATACTATAAAATAAAGTACAGTAAAACAACAAGAACAGGAGAAAGTAAGTAAGTTATATAAAGGGTCAGTTCCAGGGTCAGGAACATTACCATATTTACAATGTGAAGGGAACTGAAATGGTAGGGGTAGATATGTATAGGGGTAAGGTGACTAGGCATCAGGATACACTATATATACAAAAGTATGTGGACACCCCTTCAAATTAGTGGATTCTGCTATTTCATCCACACACATTGCTGACAGATATATAAAATTGAGCACACTGCCATCCAATCTCCATAAACAAACATTGGCAGTAGAATGCCCTGCCAGATCTGCCCCAATCGACTGTTAATGTGAAGTGGAAACGTCTAGGAGCAACAAAGGCTCAGCTGCGAAGTGGTAGACCACACAAGCTCACAGAACAGGCCCGCTGAGTGCTGAAGCACGTAACGCATAAAAATTGTCTTTCCTCGGTTACAACACCCACTACCAAGTTCCAAACTGCGTCTGGATGCAACGTCAGCACAATAACTGTTTATCGGAAGCTTCATGAAATGGGTTTCCATGGCTGAGTATCCGCGCACAAGCCTAAGATCACCATGCGCAATGCCAAGTGTTGGCTGGAGTGGTGTAAAGCTCGCTGACATTGGACTCTAGAGCAGTGGAAACACGTTCTCTGGAGTGATGAGTCACGCTTCACCATCTGACAGTCCGACGGACGAATCTTGGTTTGGTGGATACCAGGAGAACGCTACCTGCCCCAATGCATAGTGCCAACTGTAAAGTTTGGCGGAGGAGGAATAATAGTCTGGGGCAGTTTTTCATGGTTTGGGCTAGACCCCTTAGTTCCAATGAATGGAAATCTTAACGCTACAACATACAATGACATTCTGGATGATTCTGTGCTTCCAACTTTGTGGCAATTGTTTGGGCAAGTCCCTTTCCTGTTTCAGCATGACAATGCCCCCGTGCACAAAGCGAGGTCAGTAAAGGAATAGTTTGTCGAGATCGATGTGGAAGAGCTTGACTGGCCTTCACAGAGCCCTGACCTCAACCCTATTGAACACATTTGGGATAATTTAGAACGCCGACTGCGAGCCAGGCCTAATCGCCTGACCGCACTAATGCTCTTGTGGCTGAATGGAAGCAAGTCCCACCAGCAATGTTTTAACATCTAGTGGAAAGCCTTCCCAGAAGAGTGGAAGCTGTTATAGCAGCAAATGGGGGACCAACTCCATATTATTGCCCGTGATTTTGGAATGAGATGTTCGATGAGCAGGTGTCCACATACTTGTGAATATTAGTACGGGCATTTTCAGCCCTTTCCTATGTAGTTTATTAGAGATATACATAATATGGAAAAGGTATGAGAGAGCCAAGCCTATGAACCCATAGGCTTGGCTCTCTCATCTATTCCAGGCTTTTGGGAGGGAAGGTGGACAATGTCCCCAAACGCTCTGGTAGCTTTCATAGCTGGGATAAGTTCTTTCCTCTTTTGGCGCATAGCTTTAGAATAGTCCTCGTTTAGGATAATGTATGTTCCTCTTAAGTTCTTGGCTCTTTCCAGAACAGCTACCTTGTCCTTGAACCTCAGCAACTTGACCACTATCGGCCAGGGCCTTTCACCGGGGCCGGTGGTAGGTTTTCCAGTCCTGTGGGCACGCTCCACCTCAATCTTCCTGTGGTCCATCTTCAGTTTCTCCGAGATCATTTCCCTCACTTTGTCCTAAGACTCCGTCCAGGTCTCATGTGGAGATTCTGCAATTCCATCTACAAGATGGAGTGGGACAACATTCCACAGGCCACAATCAACAGCCTGATCAATTCTATATGAAGGAGATGTGTGGCCCTGCATGAGGCAAATGGTGGTCACACCAGATACTGACTGGTTTTCTGATCTACCTTTTTTTAAGGTATCTGTGAGCATCTGTATTTCCAGTCATGTGAATTCCATAAATTACTGCCAAATGTATGTATTTCAATTGGGTGATTTCCTTGTATAAACTGTAACTTAGTAACATCGTTGAAATTGTTGCATGTTGAGTTTATATTTTTGTTCAGATCCCTCCCAGTTTCACAACATGGTAGCATATCATATGTACAGTGAGGGAAAAAAGTATTTGATCCCCTGCTGATTTTGTCCGTTTGCTCACTGACAAAGAAATGATCAGTCTATAATTTTAATAGTAGGTTTATTTGAACAGTGAGAGAGAATAACAACAAAAAAATCCAGGAAAACACATGTCAAAAATGTTATAAAAAAAAGTATTTGACCCCTCTGCAAAACATGACTTAGTACTTGGTGGCAAAAAACCCTTGTTGGCAATCACAGAGTTCACATGTTTCTTGTAGTTGGCCACCAGGTTTGCACACATCTCAGGAGGGATTTTGTCCCACTCCTCTTTGCAGATCTTCTCCAAGTCATTAAGGTTTTGAGGCTGATGTTTGGCAACTCGAACCTTCAGCTCCCTCCACAGATTTTCTATGGGATTAAGGTCTGGAGACTGGCTAGGCCACACCAGGCCCTTAATGTGCTTCTTCTTGAGCCACTCCTTTGTTGACTTGGCCATGTGTTTTGGGTCATTGTCATGCTGGAATACCCATCCATGACCCATTTTCAATGCCCTGGCTGAGGGAAGGAGGTTCTCACCCAAGATTTGACGGTACATGGCCCCGTCCATCGTCCCTTTGATGCGGTGAAGTTGTCCTGTCCCCTTAGCAGAAAAACACCCCCAAAGTATAATGTTTCCACCTCCATGTTTGACGGTGGGGATGGTATTCTTGGTGTCATAGGCAGCATTCCTCCTCCTCCAAACACGGCAAGTTGAGTTGATGCCAAAGAGCTCCATTTTGGTCTCATCTGACCACAACACTTTCACCCAGTTGTCCTCTGAATCATTCAGATGTTCATTGGCAAACTTCAGACGGGCATGTATATGTGTTTTCTTGAGCAGGGGGACCTTGCGGGCGCTGCAGAATTTCAGTCCTTCACGGCGTAGTGTGTTACCAATTGTTTTCTTGGTGACTATGGTCCCAGCGGAGATTATTGACAAGATCCTCCCGTGTAGTTCTGGGCTGATTCCTCACCGTTCTCATGATCATTGCAACTCCACGAGATGAGATCTTGCATGGAGCCCCAGGCCGAGGGAGATTGACAGTTCTTTTGTGTTTCTTCCATTTGTAAATAATCACACTAACTGTTGTCACCTTCTGACCAAGCTGCTTGGCGATGGTCTTGTAGCCTATTCCAGCTTTGTGTAGGTCTACAATCTTGTCCCTGACATCCTTGGAGAGCTCTTTGGTCTTGGCCATGGTGGAGAGTTTGGAATCTGATTGATTGATTGCTTCTGTGGACAGGTGTCTTTTATACAGGTAACAAGCTGAGATTAGGAGCACTCCATTTAAGAGTGTGCTCCTAATCTCAGCTCATTACCTGTATAAAAGACACCTGGGAGCCAGAAATCTTTCTGATTGAGAGGGGGTCAAATACTTATTTCCCCCATTAAAATGCAAATCACTTTATAACATTTTTGACATGCGTTTTTCTGTATTCTTTTGTTGTTATTCTGTCTCTCACTGTTCAAATAAACCTACCATTAAAATGATAGACTGATCATTTCTTTGTCAGTGGGCAAACGTACAAAATCAGGGGATCAAATACTTTTGTCCCTCACTGTATATAAAGTATATGTGTGTGTATATGTATACAATGTATACGTTTTTGTTGTAAATGGTAGGGGAGAGTGGGGTCATCCTTATTTCTAGGAAACCCAAAATCAATCATTTGAACAAATATTTAGGAAGAGGTCATCATTTCATGAGGTCTGTGAAGGAAGAAACCACACAGAAAAAGTGGTAAGCAAGTTAGGTCCAAATAATGGATTTTCACCAAGTCAAATTAATTTATTGTTTTTGAGCAGGGGTGTCAAACTCATTCCATGGAGGGCCTAGTGTCTGTGGGATTTATTTTTCCTTTCAATTAAGACCTAGACAACCAGGTGAGCGGAGTTCTTTACTAATTAGGCACCTTAATTCAGGCGTAATGCAAGTTATTTTCGCTGGGATATGAAGTAATAACAGGGCCAATGTTAAAAGTGTTTAGAAAAGTAGAAAGTGTATGTTTGGTGTTAAGACTCTGTTAAAGGATGCAACATTATATTGCAAAATTGTTATTGTGTTGAATTGTGTTTGGGAAATAAAGATAGACATGGTAATATTTCATTCAGTAGAGAAATGTGTAGGCGACTTAACTTAGCCTGTCCTGTCGCTCCACTTACCCTATATGTTTTGAAACTGTAATGTTTACATGAATTCTGATCATTTCCAGGGATACAGTATATTTCAGGATGTTGTGTAACAGTCAAAAGTTTTGACACAGCTACTCATTCAAGGGTTTTTCTTTATTTTTACTATTTTCTACATTATAAAATAATAGTGAAGACATCAAAATGATGAAATAACATATATGGAATCATGTAGTAACCAAAGAAATGTTAAACAAATCTAAATATATTTTATATTTTAGATTCTTCAAAGTAGCCACCCTTTGCCTTGATGACAGCTTTGCACAGTCTTGAGATTTTCTCAACCAGCTTCACCTGGAATGCTTTTCCAACAGTCTTGAAGGAGTTACCACATATTCTGAGTACTTGTTGGCTGCTTTTCCTTCCCTCTGCGGTCAAACTCATCCCAAACCATATCAACTGAAGTTGAGGTCGGGGTGATTGTGGAGGCCAGGTCATCTGATGCAGCACTCCATCACTCTGCTTCTTGGTAAAATAGCCCTTACACAGCCTGGAGGTGTGTTGGTTCATTGTCCTGTTGAAAAACAAATGATAGTCCCATTAAGTGCAAACCAGATGGGATGCTGTATCGCTGCAGATTGCTGTGGTAGCCTTGCTGGTTAAGTGTGCCTTGAATTCTAAATAAATCACTGACAGTGTCACCAGCAAAGCACCCCCACACCATCACACCTCCTCCTCCCTGGTTCACGGTTAGGAACTACACATGTGGAGATCATCCGTTCACCTACTCTGCGTCTCACAAAGAAAATGTCTTAACTTACCCCACTCTCCCCTACATAGTACCAGTTTGGCATACGTGTCCATTTTAAGACAACCTAAAGCTTCAATCATGTCATTCTGATGATGATTCATTGCTCTCTGTTGACAGATATGTTTCTATCTCTGTCTTTGCTTCTCTCCAGATCCCTACCCAATCCACAACATCACCCTCCAGGGCCAGTACCATTGTAACCAGGGCCCAGGGGTCCCTCTGGGACAGCTGTGTGACTTCAAGACGGACTGCCCGCTCGGCGATGACGAAGGGAACATGTGCCGTGAGTACAGCCTATCTACTGGTGTATGTGGGGGGGGGGGGGGGGTTGGGCGCATGCCTCTGCCATGCTTCGCTAGCGCTTCTCACCATTGACATTTTCTGCGGTTGTAATTTTTGATTCTATAACACATTCGTTATCTCAAAGCTCAGGAATAGTTGTTCTGCCAACGTTGGGTTAGAAAGTCCCCTAGACCTGGATAATTTTGTATATGTGTGTGGCTGGATATGTTTGTGGGCAGGGTTGTCATGCCCATTGAAATGCACAGTCCTCAGTTCTTTTCATTTGTACACTGAAAATATAGAAAATAGTGTTTCTTTAAGGCATGATTACTTGTGTGTGTGTGTGTGTGTGTGTATGTGCAGTTTACCACTTATACATATATAATTGCATGTGTGTCGATACACATATCTCTGGAAATACATTTGAAGTGAATTCCGGAAAAGCATACAGAATGTTAATTTATACTAAATTACTTACCTTCCATGTACATACATATGAAGCTGACCAGAATTAATATGCCCCCACAGTGCATGATAAGCCTCCTGTGTGCAACTTATTAGCATGATCGCTGCTCCCCTGTGCTTATAGGTTGACAAACTGGGGGGGCTAGCGAGATAAGAGGCTTTTTCCCACTGTACCCGCTGGGCACAGACGTCAGTTCAATGTTTAGTTTTGATTTACATTTGGTTGGATTGTCAACTAACGTTAAACAAAAATAAAATAATCACCACGTCATTGAATTTAGGAAAAAAATATCAATTTGCCTTAAGTTGATGACTTTTTTCAAATTCAATCGTCATCATATTCAATTTTCTGGTGGAAACTAAGTTGATTTAACCAGTTTTTGCCCAGTGCGGAATAGCTGTCAAGCTATCAATGCTAATTAGCCTAGAGTGCTAACATAGGAGGTAGTGTACATTTGAATGTGCTGTGTGTTGGAGATGCCCCAGAGAGACAACCTATTCCATGAAAGGGATTCTGAGTAGAATTTGCTGAATTAAGCACCACTTAAAACATGAAATGCATGGAAATCAGTATGTGTGACAGCCAGAGGTTGCACAGCCTCATATTCACTGGAATTGATGATGCCATGGTCTTTCTACAGTGAGTGACTTGAGAGGTGTGCATAACATGATTAGGACGCTCGTTACGCATCCAACACACATCCAATATCAAATGTTCGCTCACGCTTTGTGGCAAATGCTCTGCTGTATCTTATCTGCGAATATTGCCAGTCAACCTTGTCAAATGTGGAGTAGTTATTTGTCCATGGTTACGATAACACTAGTTACATCATTGGTCTCATTTATTGGATTGACTGTATTTGACATGAGAAGTGGGTAAAACCAAAACATGAAAGAGAAAGTACCAAATTATATTACTCTACTTTTGTAAAAGCAATGGATCACCAGCCCTTTTCCTGATGATTTCAACATGATAGTAAGGACATAAAGGCTGGATGAACTGTGTTGGGAACCTAGAGCTCTCCCCTCTCTGTCTCTTTCTCTGTCTCTCGCTCTCTCTCTCTCGCTCTCAATCAAAAAATTTTTTCTTTTCTATTAAACAGTGATTCATGTGTTTTTTGTATTTCTCTCCATTTACTCTCCTCCCATGATCTTTTCTCTCACTCTTTCTCTTCTTCTTTCCTCTCTCTTTCTCTGTCACTCACTCCCTCTCTCTTTCCCATTTCTCCCTCCTTTCTATCTTTCTCTCTCCTTCCCACCACCCTCTCTCTCCCATGTCTCTCTGTCCACTCTCTCTCATCTCTCTTTTCTCCCTCCCTCCCTCTTCTTCAGTCACTTACAGCTGTGCCCTGCACTTGCATCATTCTACCCGCCATGGGACTTTCGTGACTCTGACTACCAAAGCACACTGTCTTACCCTTCGGCATAACCCATTCAATATGATCCATCCATGATTTATCTTTTCCTTTAATCTAATTAAATACGACAACGCATGTTGCCAAAAGTCATTGACTGGAAAAGGGAGAAGAAGAAAAGTAGAATCTAGCTCAGCTCAAGTCAATCAAGACGAATATCTGACATTGACATTGAGGATTGAAGAAGGTGGTGTAGGGTGGGGGTGGATGTCCCCCCAAGATTTGCTTTTACACATCCGCCCCGGTTAGAGGATCAAAGTCTATGCTGGTCAAATTCAATTAATCCAATTGATTTATAAAGCCCTTTTTACATCAGCAGATGTCACAAAGTGACATACAGAAACCCAGCCTAAAACCCAAACATCAAGCAATGCAGATGTAGAAGCACAGTCGCTAGGAAAAACACCCTAGAAAGGTAGGAACCTAGGAAGAAACCTAGAGAGGAACCAGGCTCTGAGGGGTGGCTAGTCCTCTACTGGCCATGCTGGGTGGAGATTATAAGAGTACATGGCCATATAAGGCCAGATTGTTCTTAAATATGTTCATAGAGGACCAGCAGGGTCAATCCTTGTCATACAAAGAGAAAAAATGAAGAGAAAATATTGATGAAATATATTGGTGCTCATCAGCCATTGGACATAAACATTACACAACAAGTTGGAAATCACAAATTCAACAATGTGGTTTGAGTGGTTTGGATGGAATAAGTGGCTAACTGCAAGCCCTGCAAAGCAATCACGGCCTAATAATTTGGTCTATTTTCTCCTCTTAATTTTACGTACTGTTCTGACTTGGTGGTGTACATGTAGCCTATGAACTGTTTTGGAGAAGTGTAATCATGAAATATTATAAGAGCTTTCATTGTTTGCTTATATGCCCCCTTTATTTATCCTATAGTTCTGACTTGGTGTACAGGGAGAACACTGTAAGAATGGCCCATGTTCGCTGTACATTTAAAAAGTGCTGAACAAATAGTTATATTGACTACGTCCGTCCTAGCATGCTCATTAATGTCTTAATTGAAATTACGGATTGCCTCTTATCCGCTTGTCGTCCCCTTATGCCATAGTTTGTACATCTCAATTGTCATTTGTTTAACCTCTCTGGGGTATGTGGGACGCTAGCACCCGCGGGACACACTATTCAACAGCCAGTGAAATAGCAGGGCGGCAAACTCAAAACAACAAAAATCTCATAATTCAAATTTCTCAAACATACAGCTATTATATCTAATTTTAAAGATACACTTCTCGTTAACCTGGTGGGGATAGGGGGCAGTATTTGCACGGCCGGATAAAAAACGTACACGATTTAATCTGGTTACTACTCCTGCCCAGTAACTAGAATATGCATATAATTAGTAGATTTGGATAGAACACACTCTAAAGTTTCTAAAACTGTTTGAATGGTGTCTGTGAGTATAACAGAACTCATATGGCAGTCAAAACCCTGAGACAAATCCTAACAGGAAATGGGAATCTGATGTGTGGAATCACTTCAAACCTTTGCCATTGAAACACACAGGGACTTATTAATCATTTAGCACTTCCTAAGGCTTCCACTAGATGCCCGACAGTCTTTACAAAGTGGTTTGTGTCTTCTATAGTAGAAACTGACCCAAAGAGAGGCTTGGGAAGTTGGTCACAGGGGGAGGGCCATTTACTACTATGCCCATGGCTACCCTCCCCTTTCGAAACGTTTAGTAAGACAATGCAATCATCCGCCTTGAATATTATTGAAGCTCTGGTTGAAAAAGGCCCTAAAGATTTATGTTATCTTCTCTAGGGCCAGTGGGACGATTTCGTCCCACCTACGTAACAGCCAGTGGAATCCCGTAGCGCGTTATTCAAATACCTTAGAAATGCTATTACTTCAATTTCTCAAACATATGACTATTTTACACCATTTTAAAGACAAGACTCTCGTTAATCTAACCACACTGTCCGATTTCAAAAAGGCTTTACAACGAAAGCAAAACATTAGATTATGTCAGCAGAGTACCCAGCCAGAAATAATCAGACACCCATTTTTCAAGCTATCATATAATGTCACATAAACCCAAACCACAGCTAAATGCAGCACTAACCTTTGATGATCTTCATCAGATGACAACCCTAGGACATTATGTTATACAATACATGCATGTTTTGTTCAATCAAGTTTATATTTATATCAAAAACCAGCTTTTTACATTAGCATGTGACTAGCATGTGACTAGCATTCCCACCGAACACTGCCGGTGAATTTACTAAATTACTCACGATAAACGTTCACAAAAAGCACAAGAATTATTTTAAGAATTATAGATACAGAACTCCTATATGCACTCGCTATGTCCGATTTTAAAATAGCTTTTCGGTGAAAGCACATTTTGCAATATTCTAAGTAGATAGCCCGGCATCACAGGGCTAGCTATTTAGACACCCACCAAGTTTAGCCCTCACCAAAGTCAGATTTACTATAAGAAAAATGTTATTACCTTTGCTGTTCTTTGTCAGAATGCACTCCCAGGACTTCTACTTCAATAACAAATGTTGGTTTGGTTCAAAATAATCCATAGTTATATCCAAATAGCGGCGTTTAATTCGTGCGTTCAAGACACTATCCGAAAGGGTAAATAAGGGTGACGAGCATGGTGCAATTCGTGACAAAAAAAATCTAAATATTCCATTACCGTACTTCGAAGCATGTCAACCGCTGTTTAAAATCAATTTTTATGCAATTTTTCTCATAAAAAAGCGATAATATTCCGACCGGGAATCTACGTTTAGGTAAACAGACGAAAGAAAATAAAGCATGGGGTCGACTCGGGCACGCGCCTAAGCCCATAGTACTCTGATCGGCCACTTGCCAAACGCGATAGTGTGTTTCAGCCAGAGGCTGCCTCGATATCGTTCAGCTTTTTCCCGGGCTCTGAGAGCCTATGGGAGCCGTAGGAAGTGTCACGTTATAGCAAAGATCCTCAGTCTTCAAAAAAAAGAGCCAAGATGAAACACAACTTGTCAGACAGGCCACTTCCTGCATGGAATCTTCTCAGGTTTTGGCCTGCCAAATGAGTTCTGTTATACTCACAGACACCATTCAAACAGTTTTAGAAACTTTAGGGTGTTTTCTATCCAAAGCCAATAATTATATGCATATTCTAGTTACTGGGCAGGAGTAGTAACCAGATTAAATCAGGTACGTTTTTTATCCGGCCGTGTCAATACTGCCCCCTAGCCCTAACAGGTTAATCTATAATTCTTTGAATGACAATATTACATTTTAACAATGTTTTCGATTAGTAATTTTGTAAATTGTAGCGCTGATTCACCGGAAGCATTTGAGGGAAAATATTTTCTGAACGTCACGCACCAATGTAAAATGTTGTTTTTATATATAAATATGAACTTTATCGAACAGAAAATGCATGTATTGTGTAACATGATGTCCTAGGAGTGTCATCTGATGAAGATTGTCAAAGGTTAGTGCTGCATTTAGCTGTGTTTTGGATATTTGGGATGCATCTAGTTGCTTTGAAAATGGAAATGTGATTTTTTTTTGGCAGGGTACTCTCCTGACATAATCTAATGTTTTGCTTTTGCTGTAAAGCCTTTTTGAAATCGGACAACGTGGTTCGATTCAGGAGAGGTGTATCTATAAAATGGTGTAAAATAGTCATATGTTTGAGATATTGAAGTTATAGCCTTTATGAGGTATTTGTATTTCGCGCAACGCGATTCCACTGGCTGTTGACTAGGGTGGGACGCAAACATCCCACCTTGCCCAGACAGGATAATCCAACCACATTGTACGATTTCAAAAAGGCTTTACGGCGAAAGCATAACATTAGATTATGTTTCGACAGCGCTGAGACAAGAAAAACCACACAGCCATTTTCCAAGCAAGGCGTCACAAAAACCAGAAATACAGCTAAAATGAATCACTAACCTTTGACGATCTTCATCAGATGACACTCCCAGGACTCAATGTTACACAATACATGTATGTTTTGTTCGATAAAGTTCATATTTCTATCCAAAAACCCCATTTTACATTGGCACGTGATGTTCAGAAAATGTTTTGCCTCCAAACCCCCGGCGAATGAGCACATCAATTTACAAAACTACTCATCATAAACGTTGATAAATTTACAACAGTTATTGAAAGAATTATAGATACACTTCTCCTTAATGCAACCACTGGCGAAAGCACATTGTTCAATATTCTGAGTACAGAGCTCAGCCCTCAAAGCAAGCTATACAGTTACCTGCCAAGTTCTGGAGTCAACAAAACTCAGAAATAGTATTATAAATCTTCACTTACCTTTGCTGATCTTCGTCGGAATGCACTCCCACAAGAAATGTTAATTTTGTTCGATAAACTCCATATTTATGTCCAAATACCTCCGTTTTGTTCACGCGTTCAGAACCCTATTCAAAAGGCACAATGCGCGAGCGCAAAACCATAGATGAAAAGTCAAAAAGTTCCATTACTGCTCGTAGAAACATGTCAAACGATGTTTATAATCAATCCTTAGGGTCTTTTTATCATAAATATTCGATAATATTCCAACAGGACAATAGCGTATTCATTACAGAGGAAAAAGTAAAAACGGCGCTCCTGCGTGACAGCGCAGTAAAGACCTCATTGGTCTTAGGCAGTCCACTGGTTGAATGGGCTCTTATTCTCGCCCCAGTAACAGTAGAAGCATGAAAAGGTTCTAAAGACTGTTGACATCTAGTGGAAGCCTTAGGAATTGCAAAATGAACCCTAAGTCACTGTATACTGTATAGGCAATCACTTGAAAAACTACAAACCTCAGATTTCTACACTTTCTGGTTGGATTTTTCTCAGGATTTTGCCTGCCATATGAGTTCTGTTATACTCACAGACATCATTCAAACAGTTGTAGAAACTTCAGAGTGTTTTCTATCCGAATCTACTAATAATATACATATCCTACCTTCTGAGCCTGAGTAGTAGGCAGTTTAATTTGGGCATGCCTTTCATCCAGACGTCAAAATACTGCCCCCTACCCTAGAGAGGTTAAGCAAGTCAGCCATATCAGCTATATATTTTTTTAAAGGCAGTAAATGAGCCTGAATGAACTGTTTCACTGTCAGATAAGGCTCTGCTGATAGCCAGGTGTACCAGTGGTAAGGTGTTGGGACTGCTGTTCGGTCTTTGCTGTTAGGACAGCTTTATGTAGGCCCTAACAGTTTGTAGGCACCATTTGTCACCGTTATAGTGCAATTAATGTATTATCTAGTGTTGTGTTGTGTAGTGGCTTTGCTGGCATGCATCCCAATTCTATTTAAAAAAATTTGCCCCACCAAGATTTACCCGCTAAAATCGCCACTGGTTAATTAACAGCATGCGTCCTTGCTGAGATAACTTGGCAAATTCTATGTGAAACATGTCTAATGGTCCTACTAGAAACCTTGGACAACTACCTGACACCTATGAAGTGGCTTTTAGGCAGTTATATACTGTATACAGTACAGACACCCCCATTCACAGCAGGCTTGAATCACCTCCCCTTTTTCTCTTATTTTGATTTCTCAGATTTTCTTTCTCCTCCCTCTCTCCGACAACCCAGCCCAGAGGTCTAACTCAGAGGTCTAGCTATATTCATGTCTTTCAGACTTGTGAAAGCTAGTTGCTTGGATGGCTCCGCACTCTTTCTTGCTCTCTCTCTCACTCGCTATCTCTCTCTCCTAGGTCAATTTATCTGCAGCTACAGCTCGTTTGAGGCTACTCACTCTCTTCTCCTCTCTCTACCGCTTCTCTCAATTTCAGGTCAGTTTCTCAATGGCAGCTATTGCTCCTTCGAGGACGGTGAGTGCGGATGGCAGCCAATTGCAGCCAAGGGATCCACCTGGAGGCGTGTTCGCACCCTTCCAAAGAAGGTGTGGCCTAGCTGTCCATCATCCTCAGGTGAATCATCAGTGCTTTTTAAAGACATGTCGTCACTTAAATCTCTATATATATACAGTTGAAGTCGAAATACAAATACATTTAAACTCAGTTTTTCACAATTCCTGACATTTAATCCTAGTAAAAATTTGCTGTCTTAGGTCAGTTAGGATCATCACTTTATTTTAAGAATGTGAAATGTCAGAATAATAGTAGAGAGAATGATTTATTTCAGCTTTTATTTCTTTCATCACATTCCCAGTGGGTTAGAAGTTTACATACACTCAATTAGCATTTGGTAGCATTGACTTTATATTGTTTAACTTGGGTCAAACGTTTCGGGTAGCCTTCCACAAGCTTCCCACAATTAGTTGGCTGAATTTTGGCCCATTCCTCCTGACAGAGCTGGTGTAACTAAGTCAGTTTTGTAGGCCTCCTTGCTCACACACACTTTTTCAGTTCTGCTCACAAATGTTCTATAGGATTGAGGTCAGGGCTTTGTGATGGCCACTCCAATACCATGAATGTGTTGTCCTTAAGCCATTTTGCTACAACTTTGGAAGTATGCTTGGGGTCATTGTCCATCTGACTGATATCTTGAGATATTGCTTCAATATATCCACATAATTTTCCTACCTCATGAAGCTATCTATTTTGTGAAGTGCACCGGTCCGTCCTGCAGCAAAGCACCCCCACAACATCATGCTGCCACCCCCGTGCTTCACGGTTGGGATGTTGTTCTTCGACTTGCAAGCCTCCCCCTTTTTCTCCAAACATAACGATGGTCATTATGGCCGAACAGTTATTTTTTTGTTTCATCAGACCAGAGGACATTTTTCTAAAAAGTACAATCTTTGTCCCCATGTGCAGTTGCAAACCGTAGTCTGGCTTTTTTTATGGTGGTTTTGGAGCAGTGGCTTCTTCCTTTCTGAGCGGTCTTTCAGGGTATGTCGATATAGGACTCGTTTTACTGTGGATATAGATTATTTTGTACCTGTTTCCTCCACATCTTCACAAGGTCCTTTGCTGTTGTTCTGGGATTGATTTGTACTTTTCGCACCAAAGTGCGTTCATCTTTAGGAGACAGAACCCGTCTCCTTCCTGAGCGGTATGACAGCTGCGTAGTCCTATGGTGTTTATACTTGTGTACTATTGTTTGTACAGATGAACGTGGTACCTTCAGGCGTTTGGAAATTGCTCCCAAGGATGAACCAGACTTGTGGAGGTCTTCAATTTTTTTTCTGAGGTCTTGGCTGCTTTCTTTTGATTTTCCCATGATGTTAAGCAAAGAGGCACTGAGTTTGAAGGTAGGCCTTTAAATACATCCACAGGTACACCTCCAATTGACTCAAATTATGTAAATTAGCATATCAGAAGTGTATGGTGTATAGTGTATGTACATTTCTGACCCACTGGAATTGTAATACAGTGAATTATAAGTTAAATAATCTGTCTGTAAGCAATTGTTGGAAATATAGTAGATGTCCTAACCGACTTGCCAAAACTATAGTTTGTTCACAAGAAATTTGTGAGTGGTTGAAAAACGAGTTTTAATGACTCCAAACTATGTGTATGTAAACTTCCGATTTCAACTGTGTATATATATATATATATATATATATATATATATATATATATATATATATATATATATATATATAAGAAGACCTGCTCTTTCCATGACATAGACTGACCAGGTGAATCCATGTGAAAGCTATGATTCCTTATTGATCTCACTTGTTGAATCCACTTTAATCAGTGTAGATGAAGTGGTGGAGACAGGTTAAATCATGATTTTTAAGCCTTGAGCCAATTGAGATATGGAATGTGTACGTGTGCCATTGAAGGTGAATGGGCAAGACAAAATATTTAAGTGCTTTTGAACGGGTATGGTAGTAGGTGCCAGGTGCAACGGTTTGTGTCCAGGACAGCAGCTGTTGCTGGGTTTTTCCCGATCAACAGTTTCCCGTGTCTATCAAGAATAGTCCACAGTACAAAGGACCTCCAGCCAACTTGACACAACTGTAGGAAGCATTGGGGTCAACATGGGCCAGAATTCCTGTGGAATGCTTTCGACACTGATGAATTGAGGCTGTTTTGAGAGCAAAGGGAGGGAGTGCAACTCAATATTAGGAAGGTGTTTGTAATGTTTGGTATACTCAGTTTATTGTCACTAATAAACTCAGAAAAAAAGAAACATCCCTTTTTCAGGACCCTGTCTTTCAAAGTTAATTCATAAATATCTAAATAACTTTGCAGATTTTCATTGTAATGGGTTTAAAAACTGTTTCTCATGCTTGTTCAATGAACCATAAACAATTAATGAAATGCACCTGTGGCACAGTCGTTAAGACACTAACAGCTTACAGACGGTAGGCAATTAACCTCTTACATCTAGACGTTCCGCTAGCGGAACACCTGCTCCAATATCCAATGATAGGCGTGGCGCGAATTACAAATTCCTCAAAAATACAAAAACTTCAATTTTTCAAACATATGACTATTTCACAGCATTTTAAAGACAAGACTCTCCTTTATCTAACCACACTGTCCGATTTCAAAAAGGCTTTACAGCGAAAGCAAAACATTAGATTATGTCAGCAGAGTACCAAGCCAGAAATAATCAGACACCCATTTTTCAAGCTAGCATATAATGTCACAAAAACCCAGAAGACAGCTAAATGCAGCACTAACCTTTGATGATCTTCATCAGATGACACACCTAGGACATTATGTTATACAATACATGCATGTTTTGTTCAATCAAGTTCATATTTATATCAAAAAACAGCTTTTTACATTAGCATGTGACGTTCAGAACTAGCAGAACTAGCAAACTTCCGGAGGAATTTGCTAACAATTTACTAAATTACTCACGATAAACGTTCACAAAAAGCATAACAATTATTTTAAGAATTATAGATACAGAACTCCTCTATGCACTCGATATGTCCGATTTTAAAATAGCTTTTTGGTGAAAGCACATTTTGCAATATTCTAAGTACATAGCCCAGCCATCACGGGCTAGCTATTTAGACACCCGGCAAGTTTAGCACTCACCAATATCAGATTTACTATTATAAAAGTTTGATTACCTTTTGTTGTCTTCGTCAGAATGCACTCCCAGGACTGCCACTTCAATAACAAATGTTGGGTTGGTCCAAAATAATCCATCGTTATATCCGAATAGCGACGTTTTGTTCGTGCGTCCCAGAAACTATCCGAAATGGTAAAGAAGGGTCGCGCATGGCGCAATTCGTGACAAAAAAATTCTAAATATTCCATTACCGTACTTCGAAGCATGTCAACCGCTGTTTAAAATTAATTCTTATGCCATTTTTCTCGTAGAAAAGCGATAATATTCCGACCGGGAATCTCCTTTTCGGCAAACAGAGGAAAAAATCACAAAGACGGGGGCGGCCAGGTCACGCGCCTAAGCCCACAGTCCCTTGATCGGCCACTTGAGAAAGGCGATAAAGTGTTTCAGCCTGGGGCTGGGATGACGACATTCTGTTTTTTCCCGGGCTCTGAGCGCCTATGGACGACGTAGGAAGTGTCACGTTAGAGCAGAGATCCTTAGTAAAAGATAGAGATGGCAAAGAAGTTCCAGAAATGGTCAGACAGGCCACTTCCTGTAAAGGAATCTCTCAGGTTTTGACCTGCCATTTGAGTTCTGTTATACTCACAGACACCATTCAAACAGTTTTAGAAACTTTAGGGTGTTTTCTATCCATATATAATAAGTATATGCATATTCTAATTACTGGGTAGTATTAGTAACCAGATTAAATCGGGTACGTTTTTTATCCAGCTGTGAAAATACTGCCCCCTAGCCATAAGAGGTTAAGGTCACAGTTATGAAAACTTAGGACACTAAAGAGGCCTTTCTACTGACTCTGAAAAACACCAAAAGAAAGATCCCCAGGGTCCCTGCTCATCTGCATGAACGTGCCTTAGACATGCTGCAAGGAGGCATGAAGACTGCAGATGTGGCCAGGGCAATAAATTGCAATGTCCGTACTGTGAGCCGCCTAAGAAAGCACTACAGGGAGACAGGATGGACAGGTGATCGTCCTCGCAGTGGCATTCCACGTGTAACAACACCTGCACAGGATCGGTACATCCGAACATCACACCTGCGGGACAGGTATAGGATGGCAACAACAACTGCCCGAGTTACACCAGGAAGGCATAATCCCCCCATCAGTGCTCAGACTGTCCACAATAGGCTGAGAGAGGCTGGACTGATGGCTTGTGGGCCTGTTGTAAGGCAGGTCCTCACCAGACATCACCGGCAACAACGTCGCCTATGGGCACAAACCCACCGTCGCTGGACCAGACAGGACTGGTAAAAATGTTTTTCACTGACGAGTCGTGGTTTTGTCTCACCGGGGGTAATGGTCGGATTCGTGTTTATCGTCTAAGGAATGAGCGTTACACTCTGGAGCGGGATCGATTTGGAGGTGGAGGGTCTGTCATGGTCTGGGGCGATGTGTCACAGCATCATCGGACTGAGCTTGTTGTCATTGCAGGCAATCCCAACGCTGTGCATTACAGGGAAGACATCCTGCTCCCTCAGGTGGTACCCTTCCTGCAGGCTCATGACATGACCCTCCAGCATGACAATGCCACCAGCCATACTGCTCGTTCTGTGTGTGATTTCCTGCAAGACAGGAATGTCAGTGTTCTGCCATGGCCAGCGAAGAGCCCGGATCTTAATCCCATTGAGTACATCTGGGAGCTGTTGGATCGGAGGGTGAGGGATAGGGCCATTCCCCCCAGAAATGTCCGGGAACTTGCAGGTGCCTTGGTGGAAGAGTGGGGTAACATCTCACAGCAAGAACTGGCAAATCTGGTGCAGTCCATGAGGAGATGTACTGCAGTACTTAATGCAGCTGGTGGCCACCAGATACTGAATGTTACTTTTGATTTTGACCCCCCCCCCTTTGTTCAGGGACACATTAATCAATTTCTGTTAGTCACATGTCTGTGGAACTTGTTCAGTTTATGTCTCAGTTGTTGAATCTTGTTATGTTCATACAAATATTAACACATTTTAAGTTTGCTAAAAATAAACGCTGCTGACAGTGAGAGGACGTTTCTTTTTTTGCTGAGTTTATCAATCATATGGGCCATATCCACAAACCCTAGCTATCCCAAATCACTCTGTTACCCCTTAAGGCGTCTGCATGCTTCCCAGCTGAAACAATTTGGTTGAGTTTGGGCATATATGACAACATTCTGTGATGTTTTTGTTCGCTTTGGACTTCGGTGAGGGTTTTTTCGGCTGTTAGGGCACACATTATTTTTCTGGAGGCAAGCCGAAGTTTGGAGCCTAAGTTTACGCCCCTTTGTACTGTGATTGGTCAACAGTACGGAAATTTCAATTAAGTCTTTATTGTCGTTCAATGAAAGACGACTCATTTTCATTCATAGAAAAATCCTGCACCAAATGTCTTAGATGTAAAATTGTGCAACTAAGAACTCTTTGGCAAAAATGTAAAAATGTATGACCGACTTTGTGAGTTATCTTCGATTAATGTGTATACTGGCTATGGAGTCTCAAAATGCACAACCTGTACTATTGTTGCTTTTTTCTCATTTTCCAAGCAAAGTTCTTTTAAGTGAGTATGCGAGCACACTTGTTCGGTTCGGCTAGCCGAGTTCGGCTAAGGGCCAGCCAAAATGAAAGCATGCTGATGCCTGTACTTGTGTACAGATGCTGTATCTTAATTTGACCCAGTTTCTCACAGCAGGAAAATAATCCTGCAGCAACAGGACATTTTTATTATTATGTGGATTATAAATGAGGCGTCTCTATAGACCCGGGTTCGATCCCAGGCTGTGTCACAGCCGGCCGTGACCGGGAGACTCATGATGTGGCACACAATTGGCCCAGCGTTGTCCAGGTTAGGGGACAGTTTGGCCGGCCAGGATTTACTTGTCCCATCGCGCTCTAGCGACTCTTTCTAGCAGGCGGGGCGCCTGCAAGAATGACACATCGGTGTGGCTGGCTTTCAGATTAAGCAAGCAGTGTGTCAAGAAGCAGTGTGGCTTGGCAGGGTCGTGTTTCGGAAGATGCATGGCCCTCGATGTTCGCCTCTCCCGAGTTCGTAGGGGAGTTGCAGTGGTGGGACAAGACTGTAACTACCAATTGGGGAGAAACAGGGGTTAAAGTAAAAAATGAAAAAAATATGCCCAACATATTTCATAGAAGCTTGTAAAATCTTCTGTTGTTCAAATTACTTTTTTTTCAAAGCACAGATATTTAACAGATTTATGTGTGATTGTTTATTTATTTGTGTGGTGTGTGATGTGTGTCTTCCAGGTGCCATGTTCATTGTGGATGGAGGACAGTCCAAGGGTCAGCAGGGGTCCGCGTTGCTCAGGAGCCCTCTCTTCCCTCCTCCCCTACGGAACTCTCCATGTGAGGTGAGAGCAAAGGAGTGTTCTTTCTCCTACACACACACACACACACACACACACACACACACACACACACACTCACAGACAGGGAGACAGAAAGAAACACACACCTGTTGTGTGCAGATGTGGTCTTTTAAGCCTAAGCGAACAGACTTACACAACATCTGTGTCCCAATGGCACCTTATTTCCTTTCCAGTACACTACTTTTGACCAGAGCCCTATGTAGGGAATAGCGACAAAGCGACAAAGTGTGTATTAGCACATAGAGAACAAACAAAAACATGAATGAATGGACAGACAAATTATGTAAGAGAGGAGTGTCTGGAAACAAACAGGCACACTGTGAAGAAAAATACTGTAGTGTTTCTATTGAAACTGGTTTGAAAAACTAAGTTATTGATAATGGCAGTATTGCTGAATGACTGAACATTCATTTTTAGATATAATAAGAAGAGTTCTCCTTACTTAATACATCTAGATGTTCCGCTAGCGGAACACCGCTCCAATATCCAATGATAGGGCGTGGCGCGAATTACAAACTCCTCAAAAATCCCAAAACTTCAATTTTTCAAACATATGACTATTTTACACCATTTTAAAGACAAGACTCTCCTTTATCTAACCACATTGTCCGATTTCAAAAAGGCTTTACAACGAAAGCAAAACATTAGATTATGTCAGGAGAGTACCCAGCCAGAAATAATCACATACCCATTTTTCAAGCTAGCATATAATGTCACAAAAATCAAAACCACAGCTAAATGCAGCACTAACCTTTGATGATCTTCATCAGATGACACTCCTAGGACATTATGTTATAAAATACATGCATGTTTTGTTCAATCAAGTTCATATTTATATCAAAAACCAGCTTTTTACATTAGCATGTGACGTTCAGAACTAGCATACCCCACTTAGGGGACAGTTATGACAAGTGTGTTTCATTTGGGGATCTCATGAAGGACAGGAAACACATATAACTGTATCTAATAAAGTGTACATTTCCCAGCTGTCAGGTTTCAATTTAAATACTCTGAAACGTATGTGATTTAACATGAAACTATTTGTGAAAATTTGTAATGTGATGTTAACCTTCTAAATGAGAGTATGGATTTTCATATAAAGATTAACTAGACATTATGTCGGCGTCATGGAACTGCCCTTTTCTCTGAAGTGTATAAAACCCATTCGTGACGCAATTCACACCAGACCACGCAAACCCCGGTGTACGCTAAGTTTGCAAATGGTTGAATTTCTAAGACTAGAAAACAGGCAGCTGACACGACATATTGAAATAGTTGGCACTACAACTCTATCAAATGACAAGACCATACCACGTGGAGCATTGGCTACACGGCTGGAAATGACAGTACTCTGAAGTATCCATTCTAACTTCCTACAACCACGAAAGACATCGTGACTTCTGGGAAAGTGAACCAGAGACTCTGATGAACCCTACAGGACGATCGAGAATTCCAACAGAGAAGACAACAATGACATATGGGCGTAAATATATAAATTACAATTATTCTCAAAAGAGCAGCCATTCATGTGCAAAGGATTAGCATTTCAATGAATATAATTATAGACTGTGTGTAATGAATACATTTTGTCTGTTACTCGTTTGCTGATGCTGTTCCTGTCTCATTCTATGTCCATTATTTATTAAATGTTTTACTCCCCGTACCTGCTTCGTCTCTCCAGCGTCATGCCATGTGACAGAATGCAGTAGCCATCACACGAAGCATCGGGGAGTACTGGCGTTCCAGTTGGTATGGTGGCATCGGCTCTGGGTCGCCACCGATGGAACCGGGGGTGCCTAGCCAGCTCGTCGGGCTTCCACGTCCTAGCTGGCTCGAGAGGTTTCCTTGCCCCAGTTGGCTCGGATGGTGCCCATCCCACGTCGGGCCTCAGCCGGCTCCTCAGTTCTTGTTCGCCCAGCCGGTCCTGGATTTTTTTTTTTGGTGACGTCGGGGATGGATTCCGCCGCCGATGGAACCGGGGGTGCCTAAGCCAGCCGGTCGGGCTTTCACGCCCTGGCTGGCTCGAGAGGTTTCCTTGCCTCGGTTGGCTCTGCGGCTTCCCATCCCACGTCACACTCAGCCGGATCTTCGGGCTCCCTCTCTGCAGCGGGATCGACAGGTGTCTTGCCTCAGCCGGATCGTCGGGCTTCCATGCCTCAGACAGGCTCGCTAGTCTCTCACAGTCCTGCCAGTTCGTTGGGCTTCTACGCCCCAACCGGCTTGCCCAGCGCCCATGTCTCGGCCGGTTCATCCAGGTGGGATGCCGGCTGGCGTCCCTAGAGGGGGGGTACTGTCACGTCTGCTCCCGCTCATCCCCCCCCGGCGCTTAAGGGCGCCTGGCTGCCCTGCATCACGCACTCCTATCATCCATTAAGCACACCTGTCTTCCCTCGTCACGCGGATCAGCAACATTGGACTCACCTGGACTCACTCATCACCTGTTATTACCTCCCCTATATTTGTCAGTTCCCCAGCTCTGTTCCCCGGCTTCTGCATTGATTGTTTTTGTCTGCGTTACTCATTTGCTGACGCTGTTCCTGTCTCGTTCCATGTCAGTTATTTATTAAATGTTTTACTCCCTGTACCTGCCACGTCTCTCCAGTGTCATGCCATGTGACATTTTGTCTACCAAGCTGTCATATCGGCTTAGCCCACTAGGGACTTTTCTATCATTGTTAGTAACCAATATTTACTGTTTGTTTTGTATTTCTGTGATTATTTAGTTAGTTAGTAAATAAATAATTAAGACAATTTGTACATTGCTGATTCATTATGGAAACTAGGGTTCATACAGATAACCAAGAATTTTACAATATTCAGATGAGACTGATAGAAGGAAAATAATAATTAATGACTGATTGATGACTTAAATGTAAGAGATCTTTAGATCTCTAAGAGTAAATTCAAAACACGGAACTCCTTAAATAAACTTTTCCGTGGTGCCTCAGGTTATTAATTAGTAAATTCTTGCATGATTTAATTCAAGCAAGTAATCAATTAAATGTTAGATAATCGATTTGATAAAATAGCATGTCATCACATTAACCTGTTAGGGCTAGGGGGCAGTATTGACACGGCCGGATAAAAAACGTACCCGATTTAATCTGGTTACTACTCCTGCCCAGTAACTAGAATATGCATATAATTATTGGCTTTGGATAGAAAACACCCTAAAGTTTCTAAAACTGTTTGAATGGTGTCTGTGAGTATAACAGAACTCATATGGCAGGCAAAAACCTGAAAATTCCAAACAGGAAGCGCCCTCTCTGACAAGTTGTTGTTCATCTTGGCTCTTTTTATTGAAGACTGAGGATCTTTGCCGTAACGTGACACTTCCTACGGCTCCCATAGGCTCTCAGAACGCGGGAAAAAGCTGAATGATATCGAGGCAGCCTCTGGCTGAAACACATTATCGCGTTTGGATAGTGGCTGGTCAGAGTACTCTGAGACTCACTCTCGTGCACGAGGGCACGAGATGTATTTATTTTCTCTCTCTTTGTATGTATACAGGCTTTCCCGGTTGGAATATTAACGCTTTTTTTACGAGAAAAATGGCATAAAAATTGATTTTAAACAGCGGTTAACATGCTTCGAAGTACGGTAATGGAATATTTAGAATTTTCTTGTCACGAAATGCGCCATGCTCGTCACCCTTATTTACCCTTTCGGATAGTGTCTTGAACGCACAAACAAAATGCCGCTATTTGGATATAACGATGGATTATTTGGGACCAAACCAACATTTGTTATTGAAGTAGAAGTCCTGTGAGTGCATTCTGACGAAGAACAGCAAAGGTAATAACATTTTTCTTATAGTAAATCTGACTTTGGTGAGTGCTAAACTTGCTGGTTGTCTAAATAGCTAGCCCTGTGATGCTGGGCTATCTACTGAGAATATTGCAAAATGTGCATTCACCGAAAAGCTATTTTAAAATCGGACATATCGAGTGCATAGAGGAGTTCTGTATCTATAATTCTTAAAATAATTGTTATGTTTTTTGTGAACGTTTATCATGAGTAATTTAGTAAATTCACCGGCAGTGTTCGGTGGGAATGCTAGTCACATGCTAGTCACATGATAATGTAAAAAGCTGGTTTTTGATATAAATATGAACTTGATTGAACAAAACATGCATGTATTGTATAACATAATGTCCTAGGATTGTCATCTGATGAAGATCATCAAAGGTTAGTGCTGCATTTAGCTGTGGTTTGGGTTTATGTGACATTATATGCTAGCTTGAAAAATGGGTGTCTGATTATTTCTGGCTGGGTACTCTGCTGACATAATCTAATGTTTTGCTTTCGTTGTAAAGCCTTTTTGAAATCGGACAGTGTGGTTAGATTACCGAGAGTCTTGTCTTTAAAATGGTGTAAAATAGTCATATGTTTGATAAATTGAAGTAATAGCATTTTCAAGGTATTTGAATAACGCGCCACGGGATTACACTGGCTGTTGAGTAGGTGGGACGCAAGCGTCCCACCTAGCCCATAGAAGTTAAGGATACTAAAGACACGACAACACGGAGCAGATTAACCTTTTAGGAAAACAGCCCTAACGTTGGAAAGAAACATGTTATCATCCAGAGTCAGAGTCAAGTATTCACCCCATTGCCGTTTTTCCTATTTTGTTGCATTACAACCTGTAATTTAAATGGATTTTGGCGGGGATTTCATGTAATTTACATATACAAAATAGTCCAAATTGGTGAAGTGAAATGAAAAAAATAACTTCTTTAAAAAATAAAAAAAAAGTTAAATGGAGAAGTGGTGGGTGCATATGTATTCACCCCCTTTCATATGAAGCCCCTAAATAAGATCTGGTACAACCAATTACCTTTAGAAGTCACATGATTAGTTAAATAAAGTCCACCTGTGTGCAATCTAAGTGTCACTTGAGCTGTCACATGATCTCAGTATATATACGCCTGTTCTGAAAGGCCCCAGAGTCTGCAACACCACTAAGCAAGGGGCACAACCAAGTAAGCGGCACTATGAAGACCAAGGAGCTCTCCAAACAGGTCAGAGACAAAGTTGTGGAGAAGTACAGATCAGGGTTGAGTTATAAAAAAATATCAGAAACTTTGAACATCCCACGGAGCACCATTAAATCCATTATTACAAATATTTAAGAATATGGCACCACAAAAAACCTGCCAACAGAGGGCCGCCCACCAAATCTCACTGACCAGGCAATCAGTGAGGCAACAAAGAGAACAAAGATAACCCTGAAGGAGCAGCAAGCTCCATAGCGGAGATTGGAATATCGGTCCATAGGACCTCTTTAAGCCATACACTCCATAGAGCTGGGCTTTACGGAAGAGTGGCCAGAAAAAAGCGATTGCTTAAATAAAAAATAAGCTCACAAGTTTGGTGTTTGCCAAAAGGCATGTGGGAGACTCCTCAAACATATGGAAGAAGCTTTTTGGGCATCTAGGAAAACGCTATATCTGGCGCAAACCCAACACCTCTCATCTCTCCAAGAACAACATGTTTTTCATCGGCAGGGACTGGGAAACTGGTCAGAATTGAAGGATTGATGGATGGCGCTAAATACACGGAAATTCTTGAGGGAAACCTGTTTCAGCCTTCCGGAGACATGAGACTGGCACGGAGGTTCACCTTCCAGCAGGACAATGACCCTAAGCATTATGCTAAAGCACCACTCGAGTGGTTTAACCTGTTGGGTCTAGGGGGCAGCATTTGCACGTCTGGATAAAAAAAATGTACCCGATTTAATCTGGTTACTAATCCTACCCAGTAACTAGAATATGCATATACTTATTATATATGGATAGAAAACACTCTAAAGTTTCCAAAACTGTTTGAATGGTGTCTGTGAGTATAACAGAACTCATTTGGCAGGCAAAACCCTGAGACATTTTCTGACAGGAAGTGGATACCTGATGTGTTGTATTGACTTTAAACCTATCCCATTGAAAAACACAGGGGTTTAGGAATATTTTGGCACTTCCTATTGCTTCCACTAGATGTCACCAGCCTTTACAAAGTGTTTTGAGTCTTCTGGAGGGAGATCTGACCGAACAAGAGCCATGGAACGGTGATGTCCCATTAGACACCTGGCGCGCTACTTCATGTTGGGTACCCTCGTTCCAATACGTTATAAAAGACTATGCATTCGTCCACCTTGAATATTATTCATGTTCTGGTTAAAAAAGGCCCTAATGATTTATGCTATACAACGTTTGACATGTTTGAACGAACGGAAATATATTTTTTCCCCTCGTTCATGACGAGAAGTCCGGCTGGCTTACATCATGTGCTAACGAGACGGAGATTTTTGGACATAAATGATGAGCTTTTTTGAACAAAACTACATTCGTTATGGACCTGTGATACCTGGAAGTGACATCTGATGAAGAGAATCAAAGGTAATGGATTATTTACATAGTATTTTCGATTTTAGATCTCCCCAACATGACGTCTAGTCTGTATCGCAACGCGTATTCTTCTGGGCGCAGTGCTCAGATTATTGCAAAGTGTGATTTCCCAGTAAGGTTATTTTTAAATCTGGCAAGTTGATTGCGTTCAAGAGATGTAAATCTATAATTCTTTAAATGACAATATAATATTT
Organism: Salmo salar; assembly: GCF_965601325.2. Classification (NCBI taxonomy): domain Eukaryota; kingdom Metazoa; phylum Chordata; class Actinopteri; order Salmoniformes; family Salmonidae; genus Salmo; species Salmo salar. The sequence continues at coordinate 1,308,888 of NC_138301.1, read as the reverse complement.
TACCAATGTTTTCTAATTTTAATTATTTAATTTGTGGTGTTGACTTGACTGCCGGTTATTGGAGGGAAACGATTTCCTCAACATCAATGCCATAGTAAAACGCTGTTTTTGGATATAAATATCAACTTGATAGAACTAAAAATGCATGCATTGTCTAACATAATGTCCTAGGAGTGTCATCTGATGGAGATTGTAAAAGGTTAGTGTATCATTTTAGCTGGTTTTATGGTTTTGGTGACCCTGTCTTTGACTTGACAAAACATTACACACAACTCTTGTAAATGTACTGTCCTAACATACTCTAAATTTATGCTTTCGCCGTAAAACCTTTTTGAAATCGTAAAACGTGGTTAGATTAAGGAGATGTTTATCTTTCAAATGGTGTAACATAGTTGTATTTTTGAAAAATTTGAATTTTGACATTTATTTGGATTCAAATTTGCCGCTCTTGAAATGCACCTGCTGTTGATGGAGTGCACCACGGGTGGCACGCTAGCGTCCCACCTAGCCCCAAGAGGTTAAGGGGAAACATTTAACCTCTATGGGCTAGGTGGGACGCTAGCGTCCCCCCCGTGGTGCACTCCATCAACAGCAGGTGCATTTCAAGAGCGGCAAATTTGAATCCAAATAAATGTCAAAATTCAAATTTTTCAAACATACAACTATTTTACACCCTTTGAAAGATAAACATCTCCTTAATCTAACCACGTTTTACGATTTCAAAAAGGTTTTACGGCGAAAGCATAAATTTAGAGTATGTTAGGACAGTACATTTACAAGAGTTGTGTGTAATGTTTTGTCAATTCAAAGACAGGGTCACCAAAACCATAAAACCAGCTAAAATGATGCACTAACCTTTTACAATCTCCATCAGATGACACTCCTAGGACATTATGTTAGACAATGCATGCATTTTTAGTTCTATCAAGTTCATATTTATATCCAAAAACAGCGTTTTACTATGGCATTGATGTTGAGGAAATCGTTTCCCTCCAATAACCGGCAGTCAAGTCAACACCACAAATTAAATAATTAAAATTAGAAAACATTGGTAAAATATTATATTGTCATTTAAAGAATTATAGATTTACATCTCTTGAACGCAATCAACTTGCCAGATTTAAAAATAACCTTACTGGGAAATCACACTTTGCAATAATCTGAGCACTGCGCCCAGAAGAATACGCGTTGCGATACAGACTAGACGTCATGTTGGGGAGATCTAAAATCGAAAATACTATGTAAATAATCCATTACCTTTGATTCTCTTCATCAGATGTCACTTCCAGGTATCACAGGTCCATAACGAATGTAGTTTTGTTCAAAAAAGCTCATCATTTATGTCCAAAAATCTCCGTCTTGTTAGCACATGATCTAAGCCAGCCGGACTTCTCGTCATGAACGAGGGGAAAAAATATATTTACGTTCGTTCAAACATGTCAAACGTTGTATAGCATAAATCATTAGGGCCTTTTTTAACCAGAACATGAATAATATTCAAGGTGGACGAATGCATACTCTTTTATAACGTATTGGAACGAGGGTACCCAACATGAACTCGCGCGCCAGGTGTCTAATGGGCCATCATCGTTCCATGGCTCTTGTTCGGTCAGATCTCCCTCCAGAAGACTCAAAACACTTTGTAAAGGCTGGTGACATCTAGTGGAAGCAATAGGAAGTGCCAAAATATTCCTCAGCCCCTGTGTTTTTCAATGGGATAGGTTTAAAGGTAATACAACACATCAGGTATCCACTTCCTGTCAGAATATGTCTCAGGGTTTTGCCTGCCAAATGAGTTCTGTTATACTCACAGACACCATTCAAACAGTTTTAGAAACTTTAGAGTGTTTTCTATCCATATATAATAAGTATATGCATATTCTAGTTACTGGGTAGGATTAGTAACCAGATTAAATCGGGTACATTTTTTTTTATCCAGCCGTGCAAATACTGCCCCCTAGCCCTAACAGGTTAAATGTCTTGGAATGGCCTAGTCAAAGCCCAGACATCAATCCAATTGAGAATCTGTGGTATGACTTAAAGATTGCTGTACACCAACGGAACCCATCCAACTTGAAGGAGCTGGAGCAGTTTTGTCTTGAAGAATGGGCAAAAATCCCAGTGGCTAGATGTGCCAAGCTTATAGAGACATACCCCAAGTGTCTTGCAGCTGTAAGTTCTGCAAACGGTGGCTCTACAAAGTATTGACTTTGGGGGGGTGAATAGTTATGCACGCTCAAGTTTTCAGTTGTTTTGTCTTATTTCTTGTTTGTTTCACAATAAAAAATATTTTGCATCTTCAAAGTGGTTGGCATGTTGTGTAAATCAAATGATACAACCCCCCCCCCCCAAAATAAATTTGAATTCCAGGTAAGGAAACAAAATAGGAAAAATGCCAAGGGGGTGAATACTTTCGCAAGCCACAGTATCTTACATACAACAGGCTTTTAAAGGACAAAAGAGTTTGGCCAACACCATGTTTTCATTTTTGTCATGGAAAATATTTGGCGATACGGGTATCGTCACAGACATAGGATGCACAAGGAGAGAATCTATGGGAGACAGAAAACGGAAGGGAAAAAAGAAAGTGAAAGAGAGGAGAGAGGGGGACATAAAGTGGGCCTCTGAGCGACAGCTACTGAGATATGTCTGAAGTAAAGTTCAGTCCTATAACAGTGCCTAAAGCTACATTCTAGCTAGCCGAAGTCAGCAGTTCCTTGGCACGGGACTAAAGATTAGCCATGATTCCAGATTAGCACCTCAATCTCTCTTTACATGACCCTGAGCTGTCCAATGTATCCTAACTGTCTGCTTTGTCTGCCGCAGCACCCAATCTCAAGAATAGATTGGCTTGGGCATTAGTTGCAGATCATGTCCATCTTCAAGTAATGCCGGACATACACGGTTTGACTTCTATAATCTTGATGTCAGGGAACTTCTCACAGTTTTGCAAAGGTAAAATCTGGATCAATGACAATTAAGTGAGGGAGTACACTGTGATAGAAGACCTTGTACTACACATAGAAATTATAGTTTACATTTTGATTCGAGGGAAACCATAGTCAGCTCTGCATATTGGAGAGACAGAAATATAGCATTTAGACGGGAGTATTGATGTTCCATTAGATTGAGAAAAATATGAGCAATATGAATAGGGAAATTTGTACGACCTGGTGTACAGCTGAGACAATTTATGAATCTGTAGGTGTAACTATAACTTCCATTTAAAGAAAGATACCCTCAGACTACCTCTACAGTTTTATCAATTGCAATGTTTAGACCCAAATGTCTTCCATGAAGGTCTGGCTGGAGTAAAACCTTTCCGGTCAAAATATTACACTACATCTAAACTAGTAATTATGACAGTATAACATCACAATCTGATGATTTGAGATGTCAATGTGTGTCTCAGTCAAGTCCTATTCAAGTCCTATTCAGACTCATAATATAGCTTAATTTCCCTAACAGGTAAGGTTCTGGATGTGTTTCGGAGGTGGCCAGAGGTGGGCGCTATCTTTGTGGCTGGTGGAGAACAGCACAGGACCAGAGGAGCAGCGCAGACTGTGGCACTCTGCCAGCGAGCCCAAGACCGAGAGAGGCTGGAGACTCATTATGCTTCCTCTCTACGGACTTGTTGACTGGTACGGCGAATCAAGTTGCTCCATTGACAGACTGAAAAGTGATTTGGCCAATCACGGCCTTTGGAAAAACAGAGTGCAGTATATGAATATGTAACACGGTCAAAATGGGGCACTGCTTCATTAGATTGTGAGATCATAGAATCATACTACATTTGAAACATGCATCACGTCAAAGCATAAAAGAACCAGCAAACCACAACGATGCATGTGCTTGTGTTTTTTTGGGATGAAAGAAAATACATATCGCCTTTCAGGTCCAAAGACACAGTAATGAATAGCTTTTTTCTTCAGTTCTTCCTTCCGAATGCACATTTTCAGTATTTACATTCCATTTTAAGATGAGCCTCCCTTTCAACATGGGTCCCAATGGGTTTACTTGCCCTATACCATGGGCCTGCTCACTGTATCACCCTGTGTTTTTAAAACAGGGTAGTAAAAATCGATAGAGATCTCCATTCATCCGCCTTTTCCTATAATTAGCTATGGCACTTGATTTTTCAGTTCTTCAGTGTGAAGAGCTGAAATAAAAAATTAAAGAAAAAGACGGAAAAACGTTGGATGACTTGTTTCATCTCGGCGTGCTTGATTGAGCTCTCTTTATCGTTGGAGCCAAGCTAATCATAGTCTTCAGAGATTGATTCAATTTCTATTTACGGTTTTATGGAGTTTGTTCTGCTCACGTTCTTAATTAAAAGGCATGTCCTTGCACCTTATGAACTCAAGTGGATTTTCTCGCAAGCAAACTCTCAAATGAGTCTTAATTTTGATAGGATTTTGTTCCGTAACAAAATAAAAGGAAGTATGTGGATGTCTTCAGATTTGGCTCCCAACAGTAGTCTGCCATTTATATTCTCTCTCCTCTGTGTTCTGCAATTGGAAGAGAAAAGAGCGGTAGGTGAAAGTCACTGTAACTCAGAAAAATGATGTTTTTTACAAAATGGGTTATTCTACCAACTCTATGTGGCGCACATGCCTGGGAAAATAGGTAATTCATTGTAGTAGATTCGTACATTCAGTACAGGGTCACAGTAATGTAAATTGTGGTCTTTGTGCTCATCCATCAGTGTTCTATTATTTGCAGTTTCTAATAGCACACTATTATGACATATTCTACTGTAGTACTGGCGTAAAACTCATTATTCAGGTTGCGATCAACAATGTTATTTTTGAAGTATGTATTTGTGCTAGTAGAATACTTGAGTTATGTCCTAAAGAAGGATATCATACATCTCAAGATACTGTTTGGAAGTATATCTACACTCATTATACATACTCTATCTTTGGGTTTGATTCAATTCGTATTGCCGAAGTTCAGCGCTATAGCACGCTTGAAATTTTAACGTAATTTCCATTTGAACCAGCATATGCAGCTTTTACCGCGGAACAACTGCCATTAAATGTAAATTGTGCTACAACGCTGAACTTCAGAGTTATGGATTGAATCTAGCCTTTTTTCTTATCCTAGACTTGAATGATACACTTAATTAAGGAAGTTTATCACCACCGGAAGCAAATATACTTCATCTTCCCCTCATCTCAAGGACTTGAGTGATGCAGCTTGTGGTCATTGATGTTGTGTTCTAAATCCAGATTGTCTCTACTGTTCAAAGATCAGATTCGGTTTCTCCTCAGGTTCTGGCTCCAGTTCAGCGCTGACAATGGACTTGGTCCAGGATCAGCCATTTGTCTGGATAACATCTCCTTCAGTATGGACTGCTTCCTGGCCTGTGAGTATTTCATTGATGTTCTACAGCACACAGAATTTGTTATTTGACTTAAGCCTTTATTTTTTTATGACAGACAAAACAAGGGCTTTAGACCCAATCAACACATAACAAGTAATACATTCATATCTCCTCAACTTATCCACAATACCCGCTTACAGATGCCGTATCCTGCACAGCAGTAAATGCACCCTTCTAGGTTTAAAAAGGATTCTAGAGTTTAGAATTTCCACTATAAAATGTTAAAATCGATTTGCTCTAACGAGACGTATCAACCCCTACCAAAAAATGCCATTAATTATAATCCACATTATAATTCACATTTCCTATTGCTGTAGGATGATTTTACTGCTGTGAGAAACTGGAAACTATACTGGACAAAAACATAAATGCAACATGCAATAATTTCAACAATTTTACTGAGTTCATATAAGGACATCAGTCAGTTTAAATGAATTAGGCCCTAATCTATGGATTTCACATGACTAGGTAGGGGTGCAGCCCTGGGTGGGGATTGGAGGGCATAGGCCCACCCACTTGGGAGCCAGGCCCAGCCAATAAAATGAGTTTTCCCCATTAAAGGGCTTTATTAGACAGAAATACTCCTGTCCGGGTGACTGGTCTCAGACAATCCCACAGGTGAAGAAGCCGAATGTGGAGGTCCTGGGCTTGCATGTATACATGTGGTCTACGGTTGTGAGGCCGGTTGGACGTACTGCCAAATTCTCTAAAACAACGCTGGAGGTGGCTTATGGTAGAGAAATTAATATGAAATTCTCTGGCAACAGTTCTGGGGGAAATTCCTGCGGTCAGCATGCCAATTGCACGCTCACTTAAAACTTGAGACATCTGTGGCAAAACTGCACAATATAGAGTGTCCTTTTTTTGTCCCCAGCACAAGATGAACCTTTTTTTACCTTTATTTAACTAGGCAAGTCAGTTGAGAACAAATTCTTATTTTCAATGACAGCCTAGGAGCAGTGGGTTAACTGCCTTGTTCAGGGGCAGAACAACATATTTTTACTTCAGCAGCTCAGGGATTTGATCTTGCAACCTTTCAGTTACAAATCCAACACTCTAACCACTAACTTGTCTAACCTGTCACCCCATGTAATGATTATAATGTTTAATCAGCTTCTTGACATGCCACACCTGTCAGGTGGATGGATTATCTTGGCAAAGGAGAAATGCTCACTAACAGGCATGTAAACAAATTTGTGCACAAAATTTTAGAGAAATAAGCTTTTTGTGCATCTAACATTTCTGGGATCTTTTATTTCAGTTCATGAAACGTGGGAATAACACTTTACATGTTGCATTTATATTTTGTTCAGTATAAATAAGGCATCTGTAAACAGAGTTTACTTGTTTAAAGCAACAATTTCAGACTTTCAATAGCAGAAGACAATTAACAATTTATTTAAGTCAATTAAGAACAGATTATTATTTACATTGACAATCTGTCACAATTATAGTGAGAAATTAGAAATCATGGCTGTAAGCTTCAACTATATGTTAAAATATCTACATTTTTGGCCTGTTTTATTTTTTGGGCTGCAGTGTATAAATTCTTCATGATGTTTACCAAAAATACAATCAATCATGCACAAATAATTTGTCTGTATATGCCTTGATATCTGAGAAGGATTTTCTCCTACTATGTCCATACTTTAACGATTTTTATGTTTTGGTTATGTATTTGAACAAAATACATAATAAGCACATCATTTTATATATCTTACCCTCTAGCCAAGCTCTAGACAAAATACATATCTTGAATTATTACTAAAGTCAAACATTGACATGATTTACTTATTTCTTCACCTCTGGTATCCGTGGTGATATATACACTTATCTCTCCTACAGTATATCAGTATAGACGATCTCTCACTGTCCACGATATGGGTGAATTCCGGGAGCTTAAGTGTCCACATATTCTCATACATATTAAAGGTCAAAACTTGTCTTGCCTTTCCCGCTTTATCCATAATGATAATTGGGATGTTATATCAGTGGAGAAACAAGAGCGTCATGACACTTGCATCTCACATTTGGAATAAAGAAAAGAAAGAAAGACATGCTCTGTATCCCTCTGTCTTTCCCTAACTCTCTAAAGTAACTGCTCTAACTGCCCAGAATAGCAAGCTGGGGAGCTCTGCCACTGATGCCGCTTCGAAGACGGACAGTGAGTCAGTCATTAAGGAAAAACAGGTGTAATTTAAATGACGAAACCTATCTGCTTTGCTTTATCTTGGCCAGGTCGCAGTTGTAAATGAGAACTTGTTCTCAACTGGCCTACCTGGTTAAATAAAGGTTAAATAAAAAAAATATAAAATAACGCTCAGTCAGGTAGGCAGGAAGTAAATTATGAATCGAGCTCTGGCTCTGATGAGGATATGAATTCATATTGAAACAGGAATGGGGTGATTGTGTAGTATTAAAACAGGTGTAGAAATGGGCCACAGTACCATTGCAATCTCCCTATATCAACACTACCTCATATGTCCCACTTTATATGTATATACTTTATTCTAGTCATGGCTCATCTTTTATAACTACTGCTGTACACACCTTTTCAGTTCACATACTGTCCATACTGTCTGTCTATACACCATTCACATACATATACAGTATATTTATATTCCGGACTCTGGTCCAGAATCTACTTTTCTGCACTTCTATCCATTTTGCGATGGGGTTTAGTACCATGTATTTACATACTGTAGTTGTTACACTGTTTATACACATTGCATATTTATTTATATTCTGTGTTCTTCACATAGCTGGCTCTCTCTAATATATCTACTGCTGTACATATCATTCTTAGTACATCTTGTATAAATGAATCCTGTATATATACACGTATAGACCGCATTATGATTACTGTTGGATAATGCTATTTGGGCTGTTAATTGGATTCATGCCGACATTTCTTGATTTCTTGTTTTAAAATGTTTTATTATTTGTGCACTGGTTTGACATTTTACTGCATTGTTAGGAGCTACTGTAGTAACACAAGCATTTTGCTGCACCCACTATAACATCTGCTTGTCACGGCTGTTATAAGGAACGGACCAAGATGCAGCGTTTTCGTAGTTCCACAAATTTATTGACCGTGAAACTAAATGCCATACATAAATAAACTTGAATTACAAAAACAACAAACCGTGACGCAGAGAGGGAAAAAAACACACTACTCAAAATATAATCACCCACAAGGACAGGTGGGACAAACATCAACTTAAGTATGGCCTCCAATTAGAGACAACAACAACCAGCTGCCTCTAATCGGAGGTCATGCCAAACAACTAGCCACATAGAAATACAACAACTACAACCTGAACATAGACATACAAAAACAGATCAACACCCCCGTCACGCCCTGACCACTCTACCATAGAAAAGAACAACTTATTATGGTCAGGACGTGACACTGCTAAACTTTTGTACATGACCAAAATAAATGTTGATTATTTTTTATTTTAGGATCAGTCTATCTACAGTGCCTTCAGAAAGTATTCATACCCCTTGACTTTCCCACGTTTTGTTGTATTGCAGCCTGAATTCAAAACTGATGAAATATTTTTTTCATACAATACCAGATAATGACAAAGTGAAGACATGTTTTTAGAAATGTATTCACACCCCTTTGCTATGACTCTCCAAAGTGAGCTCAGGTAAATCCAATTCCTTTGATTAACCTTGAGATGTCGCTATAACTTGATTGGAGTCCACCTGTGACCAATTCAATTGGACATGATTTAGAAAGAAACCCACCTGTCTATATAAGGTATCTCATTTGACAGTGCATGTCAGAGCAGAAACTGTACAATGAAGTCCAAGGAACTGTCCGTAGATCTCCATGAATTGTGATGAGGCATATATCTGGGGAAAGGTATAAAACAATTTCTACAGTGTTGAAAGTTTCCAAGAGCACAGCGGTCTCCATCATTGGGAAAAGGAAAAATATGAAACTACCCAGACTCTGCCTAGAGCTGGCTCTGAACAAACTGAGCAACCGGGCAAGAAGGACCTTGGTCAGAGTTCCTTGATTGAGATGGGAGAACCTGCCGGAAGGACAACAGTCTCTACAGCACTTCACCAATACAGGCTTTATGGGAGAGTGGCCAGACGGAAGCTACTCCTGAGAAAAAGGCACGTGACAGCACGCCTGTACATTGCAAAAAGTCACATGAAAGACTGAGATCATAAGGCAAAAGATTATGTGGTCTGATGAGACAAAAATGTTACAATTTGGTCTGAATGCAAAGCGCTATGCCTGGAGAAAACCAGGCACAGCTCATCACCTGTCTACACAATCCCTACCAAGAAGAATAGTGGTGGCAGCATCATGGTGTGGGGATGCTTTTCAGTAGCAGGGACTGGGAGACTGGTAATGATAGAGGGAACAATGAATGGAGCCAAATACAGGCAGGAAAATACTTGATGAGAACCTGCTTCAGAGTGCAAACAACCTTAGACTGGGGTATATTGTGTAGATTGGTAGATTGCATTTAATCCATTTTGAATTTGGGCTGTAACACAACAACATGTGGAATAAGTCAAGGGGTATGAATACTTTCTGAAGTAAATGGGTTGACATTTTCCAGGAAATATTTGTGCACCAGTTTTGTTTTCGGAGTAATTTGCACATTAACACAGCACTGCAGCATATCTATCTCCTCCAGATGGCATCTAATCTGGCCTGGGTATCCACTACAAAAACCCACACTTGTTGTTGTCAAGTTTTTATCACCTATCAATCAACTGGGAACGATATTGGGATAAAGTGACGCTAGGCTAGTCGCAAATATTGTTTTTAAGAGTGTCAATACAGGACTAAGATCGAATCGTACTATACTGGCTCTGGCGCTCGTTGGATGTGGCAGAACACAGCCGAGAGCTGCCCTGTGACACGAGCCTACCAGATGAGCTAAACTACTTCTATGCTCGCTTCAAGGAAAATAACACTAAAACATGCATGAGAGCACCAGCTGTTCCGGAAGACTGTGTGATCCACAGCCGATGTGGGTAAGACCTTTTAAACAGGTCAACATTCACAAGGCTGCAGTGCCTGACGGATTACCAGAACATGTACTGCGAGCATGCGCTGACCAACTGGCAAGTGTCTTCTGACAAGTGTCTTAAGTTTAATCCACCTGAAAAGACAAAACAAAGAATGCAACAAATACTGTGGTTAAACTCAAATATACTAATTGATAAAAATAAAAAAAATTGATGAAATGTTTAAAAAAGGTATAATTTTAGGGAATGATATCATAAATCGGACTGGTGGAGTTATGACACACATGCAGTTAACACAGACATATGGAAAATATGGAAATGTCTGCTCTACCCAAAATTACAACCAACTAATTGCAGCATTACCACAAAAATGGAGGAGGCAAGTTGAAGGGGAAAAAAGGAACTTGTCTGTCGGCCCTGCATTAAAGAACGTAAATGGTTAACCTCTCTAGGGAAGGTGGGACGAAACCTACGTAACAGCCAGTGGAATCCTGTGGCGCGTTATTCAAATACCTTAGAAATGCTATTACTTCAATTTCTCAAACATATGACTATTTTACACCATTTTTAAGACAAGACTCTCTAACCACACTGTCCGATTTCAAAAAGGCTTTACAACGAAAGCAAAACATTAGATTATGTCAGCAGAGTACCCAGCCAGAAATAATCAGACACCCATTTTTCAAGCTAGCATATAATGTCACATAAACCCAAACCACAGCTAAATTAAGCACTAACCTTTGATGATCTTCATCAGATGACACGCCTAGGACATTATGTTATACAATACATGCATGTTTTGTTCAATCAAGTTCATATTTATATCAAAAAACAGCTTTTTACATTAGCATGTGATGTTCAGAACTAGCAAACTTCCGGTGAATTTACTAAATTACTCACGATAAACGTTCACAAAAAACATAACAATTATTTTAAGAATTATAGATACAGAACTCCTCTATGCACTCGCTATGTCCGATTTTAAAATAGCTTTTCGGTGAAAGCACATTTTGCAATATTCTAAGTAGATAGCCCGGCATCACAGGGCTAGCTATTTAGACACCCACCAAGTTTAGCCCTCACCAAAGTCAGATTTACTATAAGAAAAATGTTATTACCTTTGCTGTTCTTCGTCAGAATGCACTCCCAGGACTTCTACTTCAATAACAAATGTTGGTTTGGTTCAAAATAATCCATAGTTATGTTCAAATATCCTCTGTTTTGTTCGTGCGTTCAAGACACTATCCGAAGTGTAAAGAAGGGTGACGCGCCCGACGCGTTTCGTGACAAAAAAATTCTAAATATTCCATTACCGTACTTCAAAGCATGTCAACCGCTGTTTAAAATCAATTTTTATGCCATTTTTCTCGTAAAAAAGCGATAATATTCCGACCGGGAATCTGTGTTTTAGTACAAAGAGAGAAAATAAAAACATGGGGTCGCCTCGTGCACGCGCCTCAGTCTCATTGTCCTCTGATAGACCACTTACCAAAGGCGCTAATGTTTTTCAGCCAGGGGCTGGAATTACATCATTCAGCTTTTTCCCGGGTTCTGAGAGCCTATGGGAGCCGTAGGAAGTGTCACGTTACAGCAAAGATCCTAAGTTTTCAATAAAAAGAGTCAAGAAGCCCAAGCAATGGTCAGAGAGGGCACTTCCTGTACAGAATCTTCTCAGGTTTTGGCCTGCCATATGAGTTCTCTTATACTCACAGACACCATTCAAACAGTTTTAGAAACTTTAGGGTGTTTTCTATCCAAAGCCAATAATTATATGCATATTCTAGTTTCTGGGCAGTAGTAATAACCAGATTAAATCGGGTACGTTTTTTTCCGGCCGTGTAAATACTGCCCCCTAGCCCTAACAGGTTAAAGAAAAGTGTGATAAATAAAAACATATACCAATTTAATTTAAGGACCAAAAAATGTACAGATGTGCCAAAAAATTGCAAAATAGTTGGGAAGAGATTTTCCATGGCACATGGTTTATGAACTGACACGCAAAACGTCGGATTCAAAACGTTGAATTGTTCTATTTAAATTACATACAACATTTTTGCAACCAATAGAATGTTATATATATGGGGGATACAATCTTCCCAGCTCTGCAGATTTTGCTGTGAGGAGGCAGAGTCATTAGATCATTTATTTTGGTATTGTCCATATGTAGCTCGTTTTTGGTCACAGGTCCAGGAATGGCTGAAGTATTGCAACGTTTGCCTAGACCTAACACTGCAGATAGCAGTACTGGGTGAATTTTAAAAAGCTATAGTCATTCAATCAATAATATAATAATTATTTTAACAAAAATGTTTATCTTTAATTTACAATCTGTCGAAACTATGAGAATAGAAAGGTTCAGTACTTTTGTGAAACATCACAGCACAGTTGAAAAATATATGACAAATAGAAATCCAAAATGGATGGTGTTAAGAGATAAATGGGAGGGGTTGAATGGAGCTGAAGGGTGGGACTAAAAACAAGATAAACAATGTAAAACATATGGGGTCTGTAAAATGTATATAGGTTCAGAAATGTTGTGAAATAGCACCGTTACAAATAGAAATCAAACTGGATGGACATCAGAAATAGAGGAAGGACAAACAAACAAAATATAACTATTGTAAAATACATTGTGTCTGTAAAATATGTATAATATGTATAAACTGAAGGTAGAAGCCTAAGTGTTATTGTTTATTAGTTTACTCCAATTGGGGGAAGGGTGGTAAGGTTTGCGGGAATAATAAAGGTATAGTCTAAAAAAAATTATGTATATCTATACAGGTATGTGTATGTATGAATGTTTATGTATGCATAAGTATGGGTATGTAAGTGTATGTATATGGACATGTATATTTACCCGAAAAAGATATGGGGGATTGGAAATGATGCAGACAATTACATTGATGGAAGCAGCAATCTTTCCGCAATATTACGTTGATCCACCCCTATATATATTAAGTCTTCACTGACATTTTCATTCTCTCCCTGTTCGAGTTTGTAATACCAACATGTTTTAAGCAGGCCACCATAGTCCCTGTGCCCAAGAACAATAAGGTAACCTGCCTAAATGACTACCAACCTGTAGCACTCACGTCTGTAGCCATGAAGTGCTTTGAAAGGCTGGTCATGGCTCACATCAAAACCATTATCCCAGAAACCCTAAACCCACTCCAATTTGCATACCACCACAACAGATCCAAAGATGATGCAATCTCTATTGCACTCCACACTGCCCTTTCCCACCTGGACAAAAGGAACACCTATGTGAGAATGCTATTCAATGACTACAGCTCAGCATTCAACACCATAGTGCCATCAAAGCTCATCAATAAGCTAAGGACCCTGGGACTAAACATCTCCCTCTGCAATTGGATCCTGGACTTCCTGACGGGCCACCCCCAGGTGGTAAGGGTAGGTAACAACACATCTGCCACGCTGATCCTAAACACAGGGGCCCCTCAGGGGTGCGTGCTCAGTCCCTTCCTGTACTCCCTGTTCACTCATGACTGCATGGCCAGGCACGACTCCAACACCATCAATAAGTTTGTTGATGACACAACAGTGATCACCGACAACGACGAGACAGCCTATAGGAAGGAGGTTAGAGAATAACAACCTCTCCCTCAACGTGACCAAGACCAAGGAGATGATTGTGAACTACAGGAAAAAGGGCACGCCCCCATTCTCATCGACGGTGCTGTAGTGAGCAGGTTGAGAGCTTCAAGTTCCTTGGTGTTCATATCACCAACAAACTAACATGGACCAAGCACACCAAGACAGTTGTGAAGAGGGCACAACCAAACCTATTCCTCCTCAGGAGACTAAAAAGATTTGGCATGGGTCCTCAGATCCTCAAAAGGTTCTACAGCTACACCATCGAGAGCATCCTGACTGGTTGCATCACTGCCTGGTATGGCAACTGCTCTGCCTCCGACAGCAAGGCACTACAGTACAGAGGGTAGTGCGAACGGCCCAGTAAATCACTGGGGCCAAGCTTCCTGCCATCCAGGACCTCTATACCAGGTGGTGTCAGAGGAAGGCCCTAAAAATTGCCAGACTCCAGCCACCCTAGTCATAGACTGTTCTCTCTGCTACCACACGGCAAGCGATACCGGAGCACCAAGTCTAGGTCCAGGAGGCTTCTAAACAGCTCCAACCCCCAAGCCATAAGACTCCTGAACATCTAATCAAATGGCTAGCCAGACAATTTGCATTGCCCCCCCCCCCCTTTTTACACCGCTGCTACTCTGTTGTTGTCATCTATGCATAGTCACTTTAATAACTCTACCTACATGTACATATTACCTCAACTGACCGGTGCCTTAGCACATTGACTCTGTATCAGTACATTGACTCTGTACCGGACTCTTTAGCCCCCTGTATATAGTCTCGCTATTGTTATTTTACTGCTGTTCTTTAATTACTTGTTACTTTTATTTCTTATTCTTATCCGTATTTTTTAACTGCATTGTTGGTTAGGGGCTCGTACGTAAATATTTCACTGTAAGGTCTACACCTGTTGTATTCTGCGTGTCACGGTTGTCGTAGGAATGAGTGGACCAAAGTGCAGCGTGTGTGTCATTCCACATTTTATTTATACTGTGAAACTATGCAATACATAAATCAACTTGAATGACAAAAAAAAAAAAAACATGACGCAGAGGTGAAACAGACACTACTCAAAACTAATCTCCCACAAACCCAGGTGGAAATATCCCTACTTAAGTATGATCTCCAATTAGAGACAACGAGGACCAGCTGCCTCTAATTGGAGATCATCCCAAACAAAACCAACATAGAAATACAAAACATAGAAAAACACCCCTGTCACGCCCTGACCTACTCTACCATAGAAAATAACATCTTACTATGGTCAGGACATGACACTGCGCATGTGACTAATAAAATTTGACTTGATCTGATCAAATTTGATTTGATTTGATCAGTCTGCACGATCAGCATTAGATTAGCATTAGCTTGATGGATCTTTCTCACATTGTGATGCAACCCAAAATATGTTGGAGTGGGAAAACATAGGCTACCGCATGCACATTATGCAGAGTATCCATTGTAGGTCACTGTAGCGACTCCCAAACGAGTGTTACTGGGAATGTGGCTCTCACTGTTTTTCTTGGGCTGGCACACATGACTGGATCATCAGCGCAATGTCCCTCCCTAGGATTGGAGAGTGCCAAGGACTGCATTTGGTTGGGAACAATTGGCTGCTCCTGGCCAAAGGCAATAAAAAAAAGCAGATTTCTGCAAATGGCCAATCTGTCATTTTAAGAGGTGCATTAGTCATGGTGCAGACCACCCACTTGAGACAATCCCACATAAACTGAGATATAATCATTGTATATTTAAAACATTACTCAACACAGACAGGTATAATGCTTTATCAAGGGTGTGCAAGGAATTCTAAGGAAATATAATTTGACGTCCCCTCCCCACATTGCATTCCCTTACACACACCCTATCCGTAGGCGTTGTTGTGCATTATAATGCATCTATTTAACCCATGTATGATCAGCCATTTTGATTCAATTGAAAACTTTCTACATAGACTTATAATCCTTATACTAGTGCATTATAAAGGCATGCTTATAAAAATTGGTAAAACTGAATGGCTCTTGGCATTGAGGAAAGCGTTAAGAACACATTCTTTTTTACAATGAAGGCTTAGGAACAGTGGGGTAACTGCCTTGTTCAGGGGCAGAACAACAGATTTTTACCTTGTCAGCTCAGGGATTCAATCTAGTAACCTTTCGGTTACTGGCCCAATGTTCTAACTACTAGGCTACCTGCCTAACATAGCATAAATCATGGCACAAAGTGTATATTTTCAGGAAATCTGCTGTAAAACTGCACACAAAAAAGTTATCTAAAGCAAAAGTATTTGTTTACCTCTTGTTAATAAAATACTTTTTCTGCTAAAGACCCCTCTGTGCATATTAAATTATAGTTTTTAATCCCGGTGCTGTTCTATTCAGGATAAGTGTATCTGTAAAATGGTGTAAAATAGTCCTATGTTTGAGAACTTTGAATTATGAATTATGTGGTTTTAAATCTGGCGCTCTGGTTTTTCACTGGCTGTTGAATAGTGTGGGACAATTTCCTCCCACCTCCCCTAGAGAGGTTAACAGGTGTGCCTTGTTAAAAGTTATTTTGTGGAAATTCTATCCTTCTTAATGCATTTGAGCCAATCAGTTGTGTTTTTACAAGGTAGGGGTGGTAACAGAAGATAGCCCTATTTGGTATTCAGACCCTTTGCTATGAGACTTGAAATTGAGCTCAGGTGCATCCTGTTTTCATTGATCATCCCTGAGATGGATCTACAACTTGATTGGAGTCCACCTGTGGTACATTCAATTGATTGGATATTATTTGGAAAGGCACACACCTGTCTATATAAAGGTCCCCAAGCCATAAGGTCAAAGGAATTGTCCGTGGAGCTCCCAGAAAAGGGTTTGTATCTAGGCACAGATCTGAGAAAGGGTACCCAAACAATTTCTGCATCATTGAAGATCCCCAAGAACACAGTGGACTCCATCATTCTTAAATGGAAGAAGTTTGGAACCACCAAGACTCTCCCTAGAGCTGGCCTCCCGGCCAAACTGAGCAATAGGGGGAGAGGGCCTTGGTCAGGGAGGTGACCAAGAACCTGATGGTCACTCTGAAAGAGCTCCAGAGTTCCTCTGTGGAGATGGGAAAACCTTCCAGAAGGACTACCATCTCTGCAGCACTCCAACAATCAGGCTTTTATGCTAGTGGCCAGATGCTTAAAGGACTCACAGACCAGGAGAAACAAGATTCTCTGGTCTGACGAAACCAAGATTCAACTCTTTGGCCTGAATGCCAAGCTTCACGTCTGGAGGAAACCTGGCACCATTGCTATGGTGAAGCATGGTGGTGACAGAGAGAGATCCTTGATGAAAACCTGCTCCAGAGCGCTCAGGACCTCAGACTGGAGCGAAGGTTCCAACAGGACAACGACCCTAAGCACACACCCAAGAGAATGCAGGAGTGGCTTCGGGATAAGTCTTTAAATGTCCTTGAGTGGCCCGGCCAGGGCCGGGACTTGAGCCTGATCGAACATCTCTGGAGAGACCTGAAAAATAGCTGTGCAGCGATGCTCCCCATCCAACCTGACAGAGAAACTCCCCAAATGAAGGTGTACCAAGCTTGTAGCCCTAGCACCATGCCTCAGGACTACCTGGCTTGATGACTCCTTGCTGTCCCCAGGTCACCTGGCCGTGCTGCTGCTCCAGTTCCAACTGTTCTGCCTGCAGCTATGGAACCCTGACCTGTTCACCGGACGTGCTACCTGTCCCAGACCTGTTGTCCCAGACCTGCTGGAACCCTGACCTATTCACCGGACGTGCTACCTGTCCCAGACCTGCTGTTTTCAACTCTCTAGAGACAGCAGGAGCGGTAGAGATACTCTCAAAGATCGGCTATGAAAAAGCCAACTGACACTTACTCTTGTGTTGCTGACTTTTTGCACCCTCGACAACTACTATGATTATTATTATTTGACAATGCTGGTCATTTATGAACATTTGAACATCTAGGCCATGTGCTGTTATAATCTCCACCCGGCACAGCCAGAAGAGGACTGGCCACCCCTCATAGCCTGGTTCCTCTCTAGGTTTCTTCCTAGATTTTGGCCTTTCTAGGGAGTTTTTCCTAGCAACCGTGCTTCTACGCCTGCATTGCTTGCTGTTTGGGTTTTAGGCTGGGTTTCTGTACAGCACTTTGAGATATCAGCTGATTTAAGAAGGGCTATATAAATACCTTTGATTTGATTTGATTTTGATTTGTAGCGTCATACCCAAGAAGACTTGAGGTTGTAATTGCTGCTAAAGGTGCTTCAACAAAGTAATGCGTAAAGGGTCTGAATATGGTAACACGATTTTCCCCAGCAATCTCTGGTGGGTTTAGGCCAGGTTGACAGGCCTGCTAATAACTAACTCTAACAGCCTGACTGGCCATGGTCCTGACCTGCAGCTCTGCAGTGCTCCAGAGTAAGCACACTGAGTCCCAGCCAGGCTGCAGTGGAATACCAATGTCCCAAGCCTCTATTGTCTACAACACCACATCTCGACATCATGCTTCATATGCTAAGAGTTTTGATTCTGCGGGTCTTGTTAATGAGTTTCTTAGACTTGATGAAAAATAGATTTATCTCATCTCTATGGCATTGTAGTTGTTTGGGTGTTGTGAAGTACTACTATGCCGTCCGTATGGACCGTCAATGCCTATGTTTGTTAGAATTAAGAGTTATAGTTGGAGCATCTTGGTTTGCATTCCCAGCAAACATAATACACAGCCCATTATGTACTAACTATTTACAAATAAACACTTCATATTTATTTGCATTTTGGCTACGAAGTAGTCAAATGTTTGGAGATCATATTTATTTGAGGGTCGGGGGAATGAGCTATTAGTGAGATTTCTCCACCCTGGAGCTGGGATTGCATGGTTCTGCCTCTCAGTCAAATTTGCAGTTGGTTTTGAATATGCAGATGACCACCAGCTAGAGCGATAAACATATTGGCCCATGTCAAAGCATCAGGATATTACATTTACAGAAACCTAATCTGTCAAATGATGTAATAACAAATTGACTTTTTAAGAGAATCATGCTATTAATATCAGCAACACATTACATTTACAAGTACTTATCAGGAGTGACCAAAACCACATCTCACATTGCAAGTAAAACTTTCCTTAAAGCGACGTTAGCTGTTGAAACAATTAAGGTTTCCTCCCCACCACTGTTTTGTTAAAAAGTTGTGGATGTGGTTGGAGAAATGTAACTTACAAATTCAAAGACAGAGCTTTGGAGACAGGGAGTGACCATCCATGATATCCATGACATCAAAATTATAGTTTTAACCTTGTTTTTAGACTATACAGTGTTTATCTTTACTGTTAACACTTTATTTTAAGTGGCACTCCAGTCTCCTTTTTACCTCATTTAACTCCTGAATTACTTAAGAAAAGGCACATCTCAATAGGTGGTTCAGGGAAGTCATGACATAGCACAAGTGGAGGGTGGTTCTTTCCTCGTTTGTTCTCTATTGCTCCTCTATTGTTCCTCAAGCAAGAGGGGAGACCAATGAGTTCAAAACGTCCCATCAAACCAACTCATTGAATGCCCTATTCCTTTAAGTTTGCAGTTGTATCTAAAAAGCACTATTTTGCTCAAAACATATCGGTTTTTTGCTTTTAGCATGTGTACTTTGCTGTATTTATACTTGGGATAACAGGAAAAGTTAAAATGGAGTATGTCCAATTTATAAGGCATTTAAAAACCATTTGTAAGGCATTTACAAACAGTTTGCTCACAATTGATGAATCATTACTCACACATTTGTAAATGTTAGCAAGTTAGTTATTCACAAATGTATACATATTTCCTTAAATATCCTGTGTTGTGCGATTATTATTTTACAAGGTACTGCTGGAATGTCTACTAATGAATGGCATGTCCATGTTTTTTTGAGAAATGACACCTGTCATTCAAAACATTTAAAATATTTATAAAGTATAAATAGCACTCACTAGATTCGGGGCTGCAAAAACATTTTACTAATGACTAGTAAATGATTTATAAATGTGGGAGTAATGATTAATAAATGATGGACACTTAAATAATTACTCTAATAAATGGTGAACACAATCTGGTTCCATCATTGCCATGGCGCCGGATTAGCAGCCTAGGCTCCTGTAAAGTATTTTTGATTAAATTATAATTTTTTGCTAATTTGTTAGTTTTTCGTATGGCATGATGGGCAAGTCAGTTGGTTTAGCCTAACTAATGGTTCACTGTCATAAAGAAGCTTAGCTAGCTTTCTAGCAAACTAGTTAGCTATGTTTTGATTCAAAGTAAGGGGATAGTGTTTGAAGTTGGCATGCTTGTTGCTGCTTCCTGTTGTCATTAATATTTTTATTCATAGCCCAGTGTCAAAAGACCGGTTTTAATGTCCAAAATCATAATCAATATAATAAGGTGTGACATGTTGAAGACAAGACATACAAATTACTCCCTACACACACGTCACACTTGTGTTCAGGTAACTTGTATTTTGATAAATCAGTATCTTTTAAACTGTTCACTCACCAATATTTACCAGGCGGTCACTCTAGACCGGAAATGATTAGCTTGTAGCTTGTTCACTCACATCGATATATATAATGAAACTGGGACAATAACTGCAGCGACATGTACCGTTTGCGCTTTTCTAACAGACACACCTCAATGTACTTGGGTATACTGCATACCAGTTGATAAATGAGGGCCTGTAGTAGCCATTTATTAACTCAGCCAATGCGAAGAAGGTAACAACACTTTTTTGACTGGATAATTTCAACAAATCATCATATCACATTGGTTTCTAAATAACAACAGGGGTTGGCTTTCATTGGAATAATAGCTTAACCCTCAAATCCACTAATTCATGTGATGCCAGAGACATTAATAGGAGGAGCGCCCACAATTTTTCTTACCACCGTTGTCTGAAAATCACAGCTACCCACTATGGACAGGCTCATATGACAAAGTCACTGGTACTAAACCAAAGATATTGACCTGTTTCATGCTATTGAATTTGTAAGATGGTGATGAATAGAAACTTTTATACTAACACCACCAATCTGATGTAAAAAAAATGTGTATTTCCTGTAATTCTTGTGTGGTGAAAAGGTTAGTTTGTTTAACGTACTGAGACGTTCAGTCTACCATAGGGAATTTAGCTTTTTTTTTTTTTACATATATATATATATATATATATATATATTATATTTTTATATATATATTTTTATTCATAACAAAGTACACATTTATTTATCGCCCTAAAGTTTTTAAAATGTATTTTATTAACCGATCCTTCGGGGACAAATATATATATATATATTTGTTTTACAGGTTTTCTACTACATATACATACATTGTATATATACATTTTGTATATACATTTTACACATACATTTCACATACACATTTTGCATCCATGGCACTTTTATATAAAGCAGTAACATAACAATAATACATTACCAAACACAAGCTCTTTAATTCCAACCCGAAGCCCATCCCACCGAGCAGTATAGACCACTCTCATTTGGTTTCCATGTGCCATATATTTTTCAATTGGGCTGTGATGTTTTACATATTTTTTTTACTTTTCTAATCGTATAGTATAAACAGATTGTGAGGTAAAGATGAAAACCTTTCTTATGAGTATTACTGCATTATTTATTGACTGACTGAGATCATGTGACAGATTATGTGACACTTAAATTGCACACAGGTGGACTTTATTTAACAAATTGTGTGACTACTGAAGGTTATTGGTTGCACCAGATCTTTTTTAGGGGCTTCATAGCAAAGGAGGTGAATACATATGCACGCACCACTTTTTAAAACATTTTTTTAAACAAGTCATTTTTTTCATTTCACTTCACCAATTTGGACTACTTTGTCCATTGCATGAAATCCAAATAAAAATCAATTTAAATTACAGTTTGTAATGCAGCAAAATAGGAAAAATGTCAAGGGGGTGAATGCTTTCACAAGCCACTGTATGTCTACTTCACCATCCACCCATTTTATTAGTAAACTATAAGGTAGTTTAAGCACTGTGTTTTTAACGATCCAATACGTAATATGGTACACTTGTCATAATTCAGGTTAAGTCCAAAGAGGCTAGCCAAGTGATCAAGCTCTTCAATGAGACTGTGCAGTGTTCCAGATTGCGGACTTAAGAAAAAACTTGAGTCATCGGCCTACCTTGACACTTTTGTTTTTTTCCCTGGATTTCTAACCTTTTGATATTATTGTTGGATCTCATTTTAATAGCTAGCATTTCAATGACCATAATATATAGATATGGAGACAACGGACAGCCTTGTTTTACTCCTTTTAAAAACTCAATACTTTCTGAGAAGTAACCATTATTTATTATTTTACATCTGGGTTGCTATACATAACTTTAACCCATTGTATAAGAGATTCACCTAAATTAAAGTAACCCAGGCATTTATATATTAATTCTAGTCATACTTTATCAAGCAAAGGGTGTGAATACATATGCACACACCACTTTTCTGTTTTTTAATTAACATTTTTTAAACAAGTTTTTTTTTTCATTTCACTTCAACAATTTTGACTATTTTGTGTATGTCCATTACATGAAATCCAATTAAAATTCAATATAATAGAAAAACACCAAGGGGGATGAATACTTTTGCAAGGAACTGTACTTGTCCTCTTGCTCATTTGTGCACCAGGGCCTCCCACTCCTCTTTCTATTCTGGTTAGCTCCAGTTTGCACTGTTCTGTGAAGGGAATAGTATACAGCATTGTACAAGATCTTCAGTTTCTTGGAAATTTCTCGCATGGAATAGCCTTGATTTCTCAGAACAAGAATAGACTGACGAGTTTCAGAAGAAAGGTCATTGTTTCTGGCCATTTTGAACCTGTAATCGAACCCAAACATGCTAATGCTCCAGATACTCAACTAGTCTAAAGAAGGCCAGTTGTATTGCTTCTTTAATCAACACAACAGTTTTCAGCTGTGCTAACATAATTGCAAAAGGGTTTTCTAATGATCAGTTAGCCTTTTAAAATGATAAACTTGGATTAGCTAACACAACATGCCATTGGATCACAGGAGTGATGGTTGCTGATATTGGGCCTCTGTACACCTATGTAGATATTCCATAAAAAATTTACAATTTCCAGCCATAATAGTCATTTACAACATTAACCTGTTAGGGCTAGGGGGCAGTATTGACACGTCTGGAAAAAAAAACGTACCCGATTTAATCTGGTTACTACTCCTGCCCAGTAACTAGAATATGCATATAATTATTGGCTTTGGATAGAAAACACCCTAAAGTTTCTAAAACTGTTTGAATGGTGTCTGTGAGTATAACAGAACTCATATGGCAGGCTACAACCTGAGAAGATTCCATGCAGGAAGTGGCTTGTCTGACAATTTCTTCCCCTTCTTGATTATCTCTATCCATTACAAAGGATCTCTGCTGTTACGTGACACTTCCTACGGCTCCCATGGGCTCTCAGAAGGCGGCAAAAAGCTGAATCGTGGCTTTGCAGGCTCTGGCTGAAAAAAAGTAGCGCGTTTGGGTAGTGGCTGGTTACAGTACTGTGAGACTCAGGCGCGTGCCCGAGTCGACCGAATGCTTTGTTTTCTTTCCTCTGTTTACCTAAACGCAGATTCCCGGTCGGAATATTATCGCTTTTTTATGAGAAAAATTGCATAAAAATGGATTTTAACCTGTTAGGGCTAGGGGGCAGCATTGACACGGCTGGATAAAAAACATACCCGATTTAATCTGGTTACCACTCCTACTCAGTAACTAGAATATGCATATACTTATTACATATGGATAGAAAACACCCTAAATTTTCTAAAACTGTTTGAATGGTGTCTGTGAGTATAACAGAACTCAAATGGCAGGTCAAAACCTGAGAGATTCCTTTACAGGAAGTGGCCTGTCTGACCATTTCTGGAACTTCTTTGCCATCTCTATCATTTACTAAGGATCTCTGCTCTAACGTGACACTTCCCACGTCGTCCATAGGCTCTCAGAGCCCGGGGAAAAAGAGAATGTCGTCATTCCAGCCCCAGGCTGAAACACATTATCGCCTTTCTCAAGTGGCCCATCAAGAGACACTAGCTTATGCGTGTGACCCCGACCGCCCCCGCCTTTGGGATTTTTTCTCTGTTTGCCGAAAAGGAGATTCCCTGTCGGAATTTTATCGCTTTTCTACGAGAAAAATGACGTAAAAATTGATTTTAAACAGCGGTTGACATGCTTCGACGTACGGCAATTGAATACTTTGAATTTTATTGTCAGGAATTGCGCCAAGCGCGCGACACTTCTTTACTATTTCGGATAGTGTCTGGAACGCACGAACAAAACGCCGCTATTCGGATATAACGATGGATTATTTTGGACCAAACCAACATTTGTTATTGAAGTAGACGTCCTGGGTGTGCATTCTGACGAAGACAACAAAAGGTAATGACATTTTTATAATAGTAAATATGATTATGGTGAGTGCTAAACTTGCCGGGTGTCTAAATAGCGAGCCCGTGATGCCTGGGCTATATACTTAGAATATTGCAAAATGTGCTTTCACCAAAAAGCTATTTTAAAATCGGACATATCGAGTGCATAGAGGAGGTCTGTATCTATAATTCTTAAAATAATTGTTATGCTTTTTGTGAACGTTTATCGTGAGTAATTTAGTAAAATGTTAGCGAATTCCCCGTAAGTTTGCGGGGGGTATGCTAGTTCTGAACGTCACATGCTAATGTAAAAAGCTGGTTTTTGATATAAATATGAACTTGATTGAACAAAACATGCATGTATTGTATAACATAATGTCCTAGGGTTGTCATCTGATGAAGATCATCAAAGGTGAGTGCTGCATTTAGCTGTCTTCTGGGTTTTGGTGACATTATATGCTGGCTTGAAAAATGGGTGTCTGATTATTTCTGGCTTGGTACTCTGCTGACATAATCTAATGTTTTGCTTTCGTTGTAAAGCCTTTTTGAAATCGGACAGTGTGGTTAGATTAACGAGAGTCTTATCTTTAAATGGCTGTAAAATAGTCATATGTTTGAGAAATTGAAGTAATAGGATTTTGAAGATTTTGAAAATCGCGCCACAGGCTGGCAGTGGATGTTACGTAGGTGGGACGAATTCGTCCCGCCGGTCCCATAGAGGTTAAACAGCGGTTGACATGCTTCGAAGTACGGTAATGGAATATTTAGAATTTTTTTGTCACGAATTGCGCCATGCTCGTGACCCTTATTTACACTTCGGATAGTGTCTTGAACGCACGAATAAAACGCCGCTATTTGGATATAACAATGGATTATTTTGGACCAAACCAACATTTGTTATTGAAGTAGCAGTCCTGGGAGTGCATTCTGACGAAGAACATCAAAGGTAATCAAACTTTTGTAATAGTAAATCGGAGTTTGGTCAGGGCTATTGAGGGTAGTGGGCAGTATTGACACGGCTGGATAAAAAACGTACCCGATTTAATATGGTTACTACTCCTGCCCAGTAACTAGAATATGCATATAATTATTGGCTTTGGATAGAAAACACTCAAAGTTTCTAAAACTGTTTGAATGGTGTCTGTGAGTATAAATGGCAGGTCAAAACCTGAGAGATTCCTTTACAGGAAGTGGCCTGTCTGACCATTTATTGTCTTTCTTTGACATCTCATTCCAAAACTTAGGATCTCTGCGGTAACGTGACACTTCCCACGGCTCCAATAGGCTCTCAGAGCCCGGGAAAAACCTGAATGTCGTCATTCCAGCCCCAGGCTGAAACACATTATCGCCTTTCTCAAGTGGCCGATCAAGGGACAGTGGGCTTAGGCGCGTGCACTGGCCGCCCCCGTCTTTGTGTTTTTTCCTCTGTTTCCCGAAAAGGAGATTTCCTTTTTGGCACGAATTGCGCCATGCTCGTAACCCTGATTTACCCTTTAGGATAGTGTCTTGAACTCACGAACAAAACACCGCTATTTGGATATAACAATGGATTATTTTGAACCAAACCAACATTTGTTATTGAAGTAGAAGTCCTGGGAGTGCATTCTGACGAAGACAGCAAAGGTAATAACATTTTTCTTATAGTAAATCTGACTTTGGTGAGTGCTAAACTTGCTGGGTGTCTAAATAGCTAGCCCTGTGATGCCGGGCTATCTACTGAGAATATTGCAAAATGTGCTTTCACCGAAAAGCTATTTTAACCTCTATGGGACCGGCGGGACGAATTCGTCCCACCTACGTAACAGCCACTGCCATCCTGTGGCGCGATTTTCAAAATCTTCAAAATCATATTACTTCAATTTCTCAAACATATGACTATTTTACAGCCATTTAAAGATAAGACTCTCGTTAATCTAACCACACTGTCCGATTTCAAAAAGGCTTTACAACGAAAGCAAAACATTAGATTATGTCAGCAGAGTACCAAGCCAGAAATAATCAGACACCCATTTTTCAAGCCAGCATATAATGTCACCAAAACCCAGAAGACAGCTAAATGCAGCACTCACCTTTGATGATCTTCATCAGATGACAACCCTAGGACATTATGTTATACAATACATGCATGTTTTGTTCAATCAAGTTCATATTTATATCAAAAACCAGCTTTTTACATTAGCATGTGACGTTCAGAACTAGCATACCCCCCGCAAACTTACGGGGAATTCGCTAACATTTTACTAAATTACTCACGATAAACGTTCACAAAAAGCATAACAATTATTTTAAGAATTATAGATACAGACCTCCTCTATGCACTCGATATGTCCGATTTTAAAATAGCTTTTTGGTGAAAGCACATTTTGCAATATTCTCAGTAGATAGCCCAGGCATCACGGGCTCGCTATTTAGACACCCGGCAAGTTTAGCACTCACCATAATCATATTTACTATTATAAAAATGTCATTACCTTTTGTTGTCTTCGTCAGAATGCACACCCAGGACGTCTACTTCAATAACAAATGTTGGTTTGGTCCAAAATAATCCATCGTTATATCCGAATAGCGGCGTTTTGTTCGTGCGTTCCAGACACTATCCGAAATAGTAAAGAAGTGTCGCGCGCTTGGCGCAATTCCTGACAATAAAATTCAAAGTATTCAATTGCCGTACGTGGAAGCATGTCAACCGCTGTTTAAAATCAATTTTTACGTCATTTTTCTCGTAGAAAAGCGGTAAAATTCCGACAGGGAATCTCCTTTTCGGCAAACAGAGGAAAAAATCCCAAAGGCGGGGGCGGTCGGGGTCACGCGCATAAGCTAGTGTCTCTTGATGGGCCACTTGAGAAAGGCGATAATGTGTTTCAGCCTGGGGCTGGAATGACGACATTCTGTTTTTTCCCGGGCTATGAGAGCCTATGGACGACGTGGGAAGTGTCACGTTAGAGCAGAGATCCTTAGTAAATGATAGAGATGGCAAAGAAGTTCCAGAAATGGTCAGACAGGCCACTTCCTGTAAAGGAATCTCTCAGGTTTTGACCTGCCATTTGAGTTCTGTTATACTCACAGACACCATTCAAACAGTTTTAGAAAATTTAGGGTGTTTTCTATCCATATGTAATAAGTATATGCATATTCTAGTTACTGAGTAGGAGTGGTAACCAGATTAAATCGGGTATGTTTTTTATCCAGCCGTGTCAATGCTGCCCCCTAGCCCTAACAGGTTAAAATCGGACATATCGAGTGCATAAAGGAGTTCTGTATCTATAATTCTTAAAATAATTGTTGTGCTTTTTGTGAACGTTTATCGTGAGTAATTTAGTAAATTCACCGGCAGTGTTCGGTGGGAATGCTAGTCACATGCTAGTCACATGCTAATGTAAAAAGCTTTTTTTTTATATAAATATGAACTTGATTGAACAAAACATGCATGTATTGTATATCATAATGTCCTAGGGTTGTCATCTGATGAAGATCATCAAAGGTTAGTGCTACATTTAGCTGTGGTTTGGATTTATGTGACATTATATGCTAGCTTGAAAAATGGGTGTCTGATTATTTATGGCTGGGTACTCTGCTGACATAATCTAATGTTTTGCTTTCGTTGTAAAGCCTTTTTGAAATCGGACAGTGTGGTTAGATTAACGAGAGTCTTGTCTTTAAAATGGTGTAAAATAGTCATATGTTAGAAAAATTGAAGTTTTTGCATTTTTGAGGAATTTGAATAACGCGCCACGGGATTACACTGGCTGTTGAGTAGGTGGGACGCAAGCGTCCCACCTAGCCCATAGAGGTTAAGAAACATGCAGTCGGCTCTCGACTTGATATTCAGACAAGCTAGTCGCAAACAGAGTCCTCTGTACTCTTCCCAGAGATGGATAGATTATGTATCTGGAGCTAAATGATGCGGTCCTTTAGCTCTGTGTTAAAACTTCTCATGGATGGTGGCAGTATTGAGTAGCTTGGATGACTGACATGCCCAGAGTAAACTGCCTGCTACTCACTCCCAGAAAGTAAGATATGCATATTATTAGTAGATTTGGATAGAAAACACTCTGAAGTTTCTAAAACTGTTTGAATGATGTCTGTGAGTATAACAGAACTCATATGGCAGGCAGAACTCATATGAGAAAAAATCCAACCAGGAAGTGACTGTAGTTTTTCTATCTAATCCCTATTCAAACTACAGTGTCTGTGGGGTCATTTTGCACTTCCTAAGGCTTCCACTAGATGTCAACAGTCTTTAGAACCTAGTTTTATGCTTCTACTGTTGCTGGGCAGAGAATAGGAGCTGTCTAAACCGGTGGACCAGTGAGTTGTTTACTGCGCACTCACGAAGGCTCCTTCTTTTTCCTCTGTAATGAATACGCTATTGTTCGGTTGGAATATTATCGAAGCTTTATGTTAAAAAGATCCTAAGGATTGATTGTAAACATGGTTTGACATGTTTCTACGAACGGTAGAGGAACTATTACTTTCTGTCTCTGGTTTTACGTTCACGCGTTATGCCTTTGGATTAGTGATCTGAACGCACAAACAAAACGGAGGTATTTGGACATAAATATGGAGTTTTTTGAACAAAAATAACATTTCTTATGGAAGTGAGAGTCCTGGGAGTGCATTCCGACGAAGATCAGCAAAGGTAAGTGAAGATTTATAATACTAATTCTGAGTTTAGTTGACTCCAGAACTTGGCGGGTAACTGTATAGCTTGCTTTGATGGCTGAGCTCTGTACTCAGAATATTGAAAAATGTGCTTTCGCCGTAAAGCTATTTTAAAATCTGACACAGCGGTTGCATTAACCTCTCTAGGCTAGGCGGGACGAATTCGTCCCACCTACGTAACAGCCACTGCTATCCTGTGGCGCGATTTTCAAAACCTTAAAAATCCTATTACTTCAATTTCTCAAACATATGACTATTTTACAGCCATTTAAAGACAAGACTCTCGTTAATCTAACCACACTGTCCGATTTCAAAAAGGCTTTACAACGAAAGCAAAACATTAGATTATGTCAGCAGAGTACCAAGCCAGAAATAATCAGACACCCATTTTTCAAGCCAGCATATAATGTCACCAAAACCCAGAAGACAGCTAAATGCAGCACTCACCTTTGATGATCTTCATCAGATGACAACCCTAGGACATTATGTTATACAATACATGCATGTTTTGTTCAATCAAGTTCATATTTATATCAAAAACCAGCTTTTTACATTAGCATGTGACGTTCAGAACTAGCATACCCCCCGCAAACTTCCGGGGAATTCGCTAACATTTTACTAAATTACTCACGATAAACGTTCACAAAAAGCATAACAATTATTTTAAGAATTATAGATACAGACCTCCTCTATGCACTCGATATGTCCGATTTTAAAATAGCTTTTTGGTGAAAGCACATTTTGCAATATTCTAAGTACATAGCCCAGGCATCACGGGCTCGCTATTTAGACACCCGGCAAGTTTAGCACTCACCATAATCATATTTACTATTATAAAAGTTTGATTACCTTTTGTTGTCTTCGTCAGAATACACACCCAGGACTGCTACTTCAATAACAAATGTTGGTTTGGTCCAAAATAATCCATCGTTATATCCGAATAGCGGCGTTTTGTTCGTGCGTTCCAGACACTATCCGAAATAGTAAAGAAGTGTCGCGCGCATGGCGCAATTCGTGACAATAAAATTCTAAGTATTCCATTACCGTACTTCGAAGCATGTCAACCGCTGTTTAAAATCAATTTTTACGACATTTTTCTCGTAGAAAAGCGATAATATTCCGACAGGGAATCTCCTTTTCGGCAAACAGAGGAAAAAATCCCAAAGGCGGGGGCGGTCGGGGTCACACGCATAAGCCAGTGTCCCTTGATCGGCCACTTGAGAAAGGCGATAATGTGTTTCAGCCTGGGGCTGGAATGACGACATTCTGTTTTTTCCCGGGCTCTGAGCGCCTATGGACGACGTGGGAAGTGTCACGTTAGAGCAGAGATCCTTAGTAAATGATAGAGATGGAAAACAAGTTCAACAAATGGTCAGACAGGCCACTTCCTGTAAAGGAATCTCTCAGGTTTTGACCTGCCATTTGAGTTCTGTTATACTCACAGACACCATTCAAACAGTTTTAGAAAATTTAGGGTGTTTTCTATCCATATGTAATAAGTATATGCATATTCTAGTTACTGGGTAGGAGTGGTAACCAGATTAAATCGGGTATGTTTTTTATCCAGCCGTGTCAATACTGCCCCCTATCCTAAACAGGTTAAGGAGAAGTGTACCTATAATTCTTTCAATAACTGTTGTACATATTATCAACGTTTATGATGAGTATTTTTGTAAATTGATGTTCTCATTCACCGGATATTTGGAGGGAAAACATTTTCTGAACATCACGCGCCAATGTAAAATGGGCTTTATGGATATAAATATGAACTTTATTGAACAAAACATATATGTATTTTGTAACATTGAGTCCTGGGAGTGTCATCTGATGAAGATCATCAAAGGTTAGTCATTCATTTTAGCTGTATTTCTGTTTTTTGTGACGCCTCTCCTTGCTTGGAAAATGGCTGTGTGGTTTTGCTTGTTTAGGCGCTGTCCTAACATAATCTAATTTTATGCTTTCGCCATAAAGCCTTTTTGAAATCGGACACTGTGGTTGGATTAAGGAGAACCTTATCTTTAAAATGGTGTATAATACTTGTATGTTTGAGAAATTTTAATTATGAGATTTTTTGTTGCTTTGAATTTGCCGCCCTGCACTTTCACTGGCAGTCATCATATCGATCCCGCTAACGGGATCAAGCCATAACAGGTTTTAAGTAAGTAATATAAAAGGACCAAGTTTGTTTTGTCTAAATTAGTGGCATTATGTTGGAGGAAAGGTAAGTGGTTTGTTTGTGCGACCACACCGTTCTCGAGTCGCTACCTCCATCTGGGCTAGCCTTATTTCCTTCTTCATTCTCAAAGAAAACTAATTGACGACCTGGTGCCAAAACAGAAAATGCTTTGTATTGGTGATTTATTTTTGTCATATCATAAATTTGTTTTAGTTGTTCACTCTGCAAGACATTTAATATAGAACAAAATTCCCGCTGTGCAGTTGCTCCACTGCTACAAGAAAAGGCTTTATATAGAACCAAAAAGGGTTGAAAAGCACCT
Source organism: Salmo salar (assembly GCF_965601325.2). NCBI lineage: Eukaryota > Metazoa > Chordata > Actinopteri > Salmoniformes > Salmonidae > Salmo > Salmo salar. The sequence goes on along the minus strand of NC_138301.1, from coordinate 1,277,299 downwards.
TTTAGCAATATACTGTAACCAACTGGTTAATTGATGACTGTGGAGGCTGGTCTCTTGAAGGACAGGGGCCTGGTGACCACACATAGAGTGGTTACAGAGGTTTGTGATTGCAGCAGAAGGTGGCGAAATAAGGCTGCGGGATGTGGGAGATGGAGATCAATAAGATATCATAGACTCTCTACTCTCCAGTGGTGTGGTGACCACAGCATTGACCTCTGAGTCCTGCCACCTGGTTGAACACCATTGGTAGGACTTTGTTTGTTATTTTTTACAGTACTGTTACATATTTACTAGTGTACTTATCCTCTATGGGCTAGGCGGGACGAATTCGTCCCACCTACGTAACAGCCAGTTGAAGCCTGTGGCGCGATTTTCAAATACCTTAAAAATCCTATTACTTCAATTTCTCAAACATATGACTATTTTACAGCTATTTAAAGACAAGACTCTCGTTAATCTAACCACACTGTCCGATTTCAAAAAGGCTTTACAACGAAAGCAAAACATTAGATTATGTCAGCAGAGTACCAAGCCAGAAATAATCAGACACCCATTTTTCAAGCTAGCATATAATGTCACAAAAACCCAGAAGACAGCTAAATGCAGCACTAACCTTTGATGATCTTCATCAGATGACACAGCTAGGACATTATGTTATACAATACATGCATGTTTTGTTCAATCAAGTTCATATTTATATCAAAAAACAGCTTTTTACATTAGCATGTGACGTTCAGAACTAGCATACCCCCCGCAAACTTCCGGCGAATTTACTAAATTACTCACGATAAACGTTCACAAAAAGCAGAACAATTATTTTAAGAATTATAGATACATCACTCCTCTATGCACTCGATATGTCCGATTTTAAAATAGCTTTTCGGTGAAAGCACATTTTGCAATATTCTAAGTACATAGCCCGGCATCACAGGGCTAGCTATTTAGACACCCAGCAGGTTTAGCACTCACCAATATCAGATTTACTATAAGAAAATGGTCTTACCTTTCCTGTTCTTCGTCAGAATGCACTCCCAGGACTTCTACGTCAATAACAAATGTAGGTTTGGTCCAAAATAATCCATAGTTATGTTCCAACAGCAACGTTTTGTTCGTGCGTCCCAGACACTATTCCAATGGTAAATAACGGTCGTGCGCACGGCGCATTTCGTGACAAAAGATTTCTAAATATTTCATTACCGTACTTCGAAGCATGTCAACCGCTGTTTAAAATCAATTTTTATGCAATTTTTCTCGTAAAAAAGCGATAATATTCCCACCGGGAATCTGCAATTAGATAAACAGCCGAAGGAAAATATATCACTGGGTCGAATCGGGCACGCGCCTAATTCCATTGTCCTCTGATGGGCCACTTGGAAAAGGCGATAATGTGTTTCAGCCTGAGGCTGCCTCGTCTTCGTTCAGGTTTTTCCCGGGCTCTGGGAGCCTATTGGAGCCGTGGGAAATGTCACGTTACAGCTAAGATCCTGACGCTTCAATAAACAGAAGCAAGAACAACAACACCTTGTCAGACAGGCGACTTCCTGCATGAAACCTTCTCAGATTTTTGCCTGCCAAATGAGTTCTGTTATACTCACAGACACCATTCAAACAGTTTTAGAAACTTTAGGGTGTTTTCTATCCATATGTAATAAGTATATGCATATTCTAGTTACTGGGTAGGAGTGGTAACCAGATTAAATCGGGTACGTTTTTTATCCGGACGTGAAAATACTGCCCCCTATCCCAAACAGGTTATCTTTACCTATTCGACAGAATTAAAAAAAAACGATTGGTAACCAATTGGCGCCTAATGCTGCTTGATTTAATTAAGTAATTTTTGTGCTGCCATTTTACTATGCAATTTGTTAGTAAATTGCGAGTTATTTCTGTTCAGGAGTTCTGCCGATATGTGCATCAGTTGTCTTTTACAACTTATAATGGTCTTCTAACTTAAACAGTTTCTGATCAGGGTCAAAACAAAGTTTTATATAAAAAAATGTGTCTTCAGTGGAAATTAAAGGTGAAGAAAGACATTTGGAGTGCTCATGAAATTCTAATACAGACATCCAACAGATAGATCCAAGTCCCTTTCATAGACAAAATGTCAGAGTTGCTCAAAGAGTATGTTCACAAGTGAGTGGCAGAGGCAGGTATGATATAACCTGGCTATTAACAATTGAATGGATCTCACATGGATCTGACAAGGACTCTGGTGTGATGCTGTTTTTCGCACACTGACACTGACAATGGCTAGTTCATCAGAACTACTCTTCCAACTTTTAAATGGAACATTTCGACTTTAGAAGGGTTTTAGACACTATTAACCACATTGGTTTCCATTGCTAATAACCATACCATGAAATTGTAAATTACTATTTCAGCAGTTTAATTCAACAATCATGCCTTTTTTGTTACCTTTTTATGAACGGTTGGTTTGTTGTATAATTTATTGAGGAACGTAAAATCCCTTACGATCAGAGGTGGTAATTGGTCTCAGCAGAAGAAATAGCCAATCAGAGACTGGAATTTACCCCTGGTCCTGGCAGCTGATTAATGGAAAGAGCATTATCCTCTTCCCCACTGCACCATAGTCATTGTGTCCAGTATGCAGTCCAGTATGCAGTCCCATATTGGCATAGCCCTCCTGACAGGCCCAATTTACAGCCTCTGAAAAGTCTAGTACCTAATATCTAAAGGAGCAATACCTAATAAACTCTCCGTTTACCTGGGAAATGTATTTCTGAAGTTGATGGAGAAAAGGGGTAGGTTGAGGTGGTTGGTCTCTCCAGAGGCTTGATTGGGTTGAGCTAGTGATATGAAAGCCTCGGATCCAATTAGCTTAGTGACCTAGGGATGGAGGAAGATGGGGAGGATTTGGATTTAAGCACCCCCTACCCACCACCACTATATCAATCTCTATCGGTCTTGAGGAAAGAGTGCCCCCTACTGGACAAACCGACAGCGTATAACTTCAGATATCCCAGGGGAGAACAACTGCCCTGTGTCATTGAAGCCACGGAAGTTCACGGCCGACCGCGGTACTGCAGGCATTGTTTGCAGAAAACAGTACCACCATTATAGTGAATGGAAAAATGACAATCTTCGTGGTCAATCTTTGTATAAAAACATTTTACGAGGACAATCATGGTACCAATAATTGCTTCTAATACACCAGATGTATGTCTCCAACCGATTATTTTAAAATCGTACACAGAAGAAGTTATAAGGATCATTTAGTTGCTAATGGCAGTCTGCAGTACCCAGGTCGGCCTTCAACTTGAGTTTCTCAATGAGAGCACTGAGCTAGCCTGCGAAGTCACTTCCTGGAGTAGCTCAAACTGCGCATGTTATGTCTCCATGAGACACCATCTTAACCGACTTAATTTGGCTTCAATGCGCTATTGAGTCTTCACATAGGAATGAATGGTGTCACATAACCATTGGCTTTGTCCATTCATATATACAGTCATTGGGTTATGCAGCCAAATATTCACCTAGCTTAACCCTGGGCCATGTTTATTAGGGCAAAAACTTAAAGTGTTTAAAATGTTTTGCAACGGAAAATGAAAATGAGGTAGTCTAGGTAGTCCCCATCTGTCTCAATTAGTTTTTATTTTGTTTGGTCCCTAATGAACACAACCCTGCTTATCTTCAACTGTTTAGCATTTAGAGAGCTGTGGAAAGATATGGCTTGCAAAGAATGTCACTAAATTGCTATTTGTCTGTTTCTCTCCTCAGCCAATGGCGAATTTCCTCCTACAGTAACCGGCAACACTAAACTGCCAATGAAACCAACCAATCAGAACATCAAAACAACCACCCCGTCCAATGGAAACTCAAGAACCTTGTCAGAACATCCAACTCTGACTGCCTGTAAGTGTCCACCTGTTGTAGTATAGTTGTGAGTATCTCAGGCATAGGCGCTGTATTTGTAGTATACAAAAAAGGCAGTCTGAGAGGAAAGATGATACATTTTTGTCTCTGATCTCAAGCTAGAACAATGGTCTCTGATCCCACACACAGACACTCTCTCTTATCCTCTCCCTGCTTGCTCACTGACAAGCGCGCACACACACACACACACACACACACACACACACACACACACACACACACACACACACACACACACACACACACACAACCACTTACCCAGGAAGACTTCTACTCACACTCACTCCACACGTGCTATGAAAAGGCACAGTGCTTTTTTCTCAAACAAAGTAAGTGTGCCACCTACTGGATTCATCCCCACGTCTGTAACTGTACATCTCACTTTGGATTAAATGGAGCAGGACGGACAGTTTTGATCTGCAAAACGCTCCAATTTGCTTCCATGGAATGTCAATGTAGCTCCTTTCACCGAGTTGACATTTTCTACCTTAGATTCTTCCAAGCACCGAGCTACTGCATAAATTAACACTGTGGATAGTGCAGAGCTGGAATTGGCTCCTTTTAGATACATTTTACACGGCACGCAACACTGACTTTCCAGGAGTATAATCATTGAAGTAATCATGTATTTTGTCTTGTCGCTTTGTCTTCGAGCCAATAGCACCACTGCAGACAAAATAAATACCTATCTGGCTGCTGATGCCAGTGCCCTTATACTCTGGGAATCTCAGAGTAATTGCATTTATCAACATCTTGTTTACTCCTCCAAGCAACAAGATGATGTTCATGACATTCCCTTCAGTATCATTGCAAAGAGTGAAATGCACAGTTCAATCAAGACTTGTTAGCCACGATCTCATGCTAACACACTAGGGAGTGTGTTAGCATGAGGCTGTGGCTAACATTCTTTTGCCAATAAAATGTGAATGCAGCTACTTCGTTGTTATTCTGGCTATTTGACAAGACAGTAAATTAGCCGTAGTTGGCTAGCTAGCAAGCACTGGACAAGAACGTTTCCAGCCAGTATGGCAATGGAACATTTAGAAGGAACAACTGGGTCGCGTCCATAGATACAGAACAAAAAGACTGAACGACTGGTCGGCTTGGGTAGCAACCCTAGATTTGTGTCTGGACTATATCTTGTGGAAAGATGAAATAGTATGAATAAATTCATCAAAATAACGTTTTTATTGAAAATGTGTCAATCATTATTTTAATATGTTGGTAACCCGTTGTATAAAAGTGATAATGCCCTCGAAGCTGGTGTTTGGAGGATATATTGTCACGGTTTGCCAATATATCCTCCAAACACAGGCTACTCAGGCATTATCACTTAATTGACATGCCTGATCTGATATGCATCAACCTGGTAACAGACTTTTTGTAACCAACTGTGAAGTGTTTTTTATTGGTGGTTAAGATATGAGGGACCAGAATGCGTCTATTAAATAAGAGCTGTGTCAGTTAAATAATGCAATATCGAGTGACTTCAAACACAGCTCGCCTAGCCACAACATCACACAATCATTGAATCTCAAATATCATCTACGTTTTTTGATGATGTGTTATTCAATGATAAGTGTTGATCATTTGTTGATAATGGTGATTTTTCTCCTGGGAATATTGGTATAGGTTTCCAAAACTGACTGGATCTTAACCAAGACCGTATACTAGTCCTCCACATATGGTGTTTAAATTACAATGGCTATCTAATATCTTGGGTGTTCAAAAAAGCAGGACTCTCTCTGATTTTGGGGTCAGCCTTCTTTTCGTCCCTTGGCCTTGGATTATCATAGGTATTCTCCCAGGAGATTAATAAGTGGACTTGCATTTATGGCTTGGTCTTCTGATAGGCAACTTTTATTGGGGCTTTAATATTCGTTCTGCATCTCCCTTTGGCCGGAACCCTCCAGTGCTGATGGGCTTGATGCCTGTAGGGGAAACGATTGAAAGCCTGATGAGTGTGTGTGAGTGCCTGATGAGGGTTTTAGGTCACTGAAGCAGCTCTCCTCCTTCCTCAACATGCTCAATGATTAACCCTGGGAAACATCAATGTCTTTTCCATCTCTCCTCATTGCTCTCTGCTCTTCTTCGCACCTCTCTCTCTGCTCTTCTTCTTATCTCTCTCTGCTCTTCTTCATACCTCTCTCTGCTCTTCTTCGCACCTCTCTCTGCCTTTCTTCGCACCTCTCTCTCTGTGCTCTTCTTCGCACCTCTCTCTCTGCTCTTCTTCGCACCTCTCTCTCTGCCATTCTTCGCACCTCTCTCTGCCCTTCTTCGCACCTCTCTGCCCTTCTTCGCACCTCTCTCTGCTCTTCTTCGCACCTCTCTCTGCTCATCTCTCGCTCTCTCACCTTTTTTACTGTCCCATCTTGTTCTCTCTCTTTTTCAGACTCTCTTTCTAACCTTTCTTGCTTTCAGCCCCTTCTTACTCATTTCCACTGTTTTGTCTCTCACTCTGCTTTCTTTTGGTTCTTTCCTTTTCCCACTCTTTCTCTCGTTTCCCCTGCTCCTTCCCTCTTTCTCAACCGGCTTTTTCTCACCTCTCTCTTTCTCTTTATCCCCTTCTTTTTCTCTCCTCATTGTTTCTCACGCCCATCTATATGTATTGATCTGTTGCCTGAAGTCTCTCTGCACCTTTATTTTTCTGAAACCCGACCCTACAATGAGGTGTGTACTCAGACAGTGTCTGTGTCTGAAATGGCACCCTATTCACTATATAATGTACATATGGTTCTGGTCAAAAGATGTGCACTATATAGGGAATAGGGTGCCATTTCGGACGCAACCACTCTCTCACTGCTGACTCATCGTTTTCTATGGGGGAAACAACAGAGTTCTCTCACAGACTCTCAGTTGATAAGCTCACTTCACTTTCTCACCGTGATTACTTGGCCGCCAGATGGGAAAGGGACGCGTCACTAACTTCAAAATGAGTGTGTATGTGAGTGGGTGCAGTAGTTTTGTATGTGGTCGTGTTTGAGAGAAAGTGTGTAGGCCTATTATTTTACAACACCAAGGACAGAGGAAGAGGAGACCGACTGAAGCGATCTGATTGGCTCCTGTCAGAAGAACAGCAAGTGATTGACAGCTGCACTAAACAAAATCGGTCCATAATGACTATGCAGATCCTCGGGGGGGAAGATTTTTTTTGTCTCTTACAGTTGTTATTAGTCGCTAATTAGCCACATTCCGCACGCAGAATACATAATTGTTTACTAGTCGTTAAATCAAATGGTGGTGTTGAGTCGTTTGTTTGTGAGCTGTTGTTATTCCATGGCTGTGGCCCAAATGGAACTCTATTCCATACAGTGCACTACTTAAAGACCAGGACCCATAGGGCTCCATATAGAGAATATGGTGCCATTTGGGACACATCCCGTGTGTTTGGAAGAGGTATTAATCACCTGGACAGACATGTGACTGATAATGAGCACCACAATACAACATACTGTGTGTGTGTGTGTGAGTATGTTGAAATAAAATACTGTAATTAAATAGACTGGGGACTTCTTAGAGACTCCATTTCAACTCATACTCATCTTCCTTCATGCATCAATATGGGCCAATCAAAGTGGAACAACCTTTTAGGGTTATATTCCAATGCAATGACCATAATAGCAGTGTGCATATTGAGTCAGAGACATTAAATAGCCATCTGTCTCTGGTGAAAGACAGATCAAACTATTTCATGCTCATTAAATTTTATAAGAGTCCTATCGTGAACATACTGCTGTATAAGACAAGTATTGGGAACCGTGTACCATAAAGTTTGACCCCTTCACATTTCTGTAGTATAGAAACAGTATGAATATGCACAAACACAACAAAAAGCAAAACACCATTAGAACATCAGATTAAAGTTTTGATTAGTCATGAAATAGCAGCAGTAGATCAGCAGCATAAATCATAAATCAACTCAAAATTGTATGCAGTAAGGCTTTCTGTATTGGTTATACCCAGCAATCAAAGCAAATCAAAAGTCAACAGTCAATTCAATGAATAATCCAGAGTTCAAAGGTCACAAAACAAAAATTTGATTCAGTTGTTAAAAACTTCTTACGACAACCCGATCCCGTTAGTGGGATTGAGTTTGACAATAGCCAGTGAAAAATCAGTGCCAGATTCAAAACCACAAATCTAATCATTTCAATTTTCTCAAACATAGGACTATTTTACACCATTTCATAGATACACTTCTCCTGAATCGAACCACGTTGTCCGATTTCAAAAAGGCTTTACAGCGAAAGCAAAACAATAGATTATGTTAGGAGAGTACATAGACAGAAATAACCACACAGCCATTTTCCAATCAAGCATATATGTCACAGAAAGCCAAAACTCAGCTAAATGCAGCGCTAACCTTTGATGATCTTCATCAGATGACACTCCTAGGACATCATGTTACTGTCACGATTCCCACCGACGGTGGCGCCTCCTCCTGCTCGGGTGGCGCTCGGCGGTCGTCGTCACCGGCCTATTAGCTACCACTGATTCCCTTTTTGGTTTTCGCTTTTTGGTTTTGTGCACCTGTGTTTAGTTTGGTTAATTAGCGGGGCTATTTATGTTAGCTGGTCCGCTTCCGTGTTGTGCGGGATTATTTCAATTGTGACGGTTCATGTTCGTGTCGGCACTATTTTACGCCGTGTGTACTTTCTCCCCTGTGTTTGGGAATATTTTGTTTGATGAGTGAGTGTACATTAAATACGCCACTACCCTGTACTCGCTGCTTCCTGTGTCTCATTCCTTCACCACGACTGCCAATCCGTTACAGAATCCCGCACCACGAAAAGGCATGGAATCAGCAGGAGCAGCGGCCACCCCTGTCCCCTCGATGGAGGAACGCGTCCTCCACCACACTACGGTCCTCCACCGCATAGGAAGCGCGATGGACCAGATGATGGAGAGGATGGACAGATGGGAGAGAAGTGGTCTCCTCTCTCCACCTCCGGCTCCTCCGATACAGCCACCTCCTCCTCCCACTACGTCTGGCTCAGGCGCGCTTCGTTTGGCGCTCCCGAGGGAGTATGATGGGGCGGCGGCTGGGTGCCAGGGATTTCTGCTCCAGCTCGAGCTGTACCTGGCCACCGTCAGACCTGCTCCCTCAAGAGAGGAGAGCGTGAGTGCCCTCGTTTCCTGCCTGACGAGCCGAGCTCTGGAGTGGGCTAATGCGGTCTGGAATGGCCAAGACTCGGCGAGGGACCATTATCCAGAGTTCACCCGCCGCTTTCGGGCCGTGTTCGACCACCCTCCGGAAGGAAGAGCGGCGGGTGAACGGCTGTTCCACCTCAGGCAGGAGACGAGGAGCGCTCAGGACTTTGCGTTGGAGTTCAGGACCTTGGCTGCTGGGGCGGGGTGGAACGACAGGGCCCTCACAGACCACTATAGATGCAGTCTCCGGGCGGACGTCCGCAGGGAGCTGGCCTGTCGGGACACAACTCTATCCCTGGACGAGCTCATCGACATGTCCATTCGTTTGGACAATCTGCTGGCTGCCCGCGGGCGTTCGGAGAGGGTCCTGCCCATTCCACCTCCGTGCACCCCCGCCCCTACCCCTATGGAGGTGGGGGGGGCTGTGCCAAGGGGCACCGGAGGAGCTGGCTCCTCCTGCACCAGCTGTGGTTGGAGAGGACACACGGCCGACCGGTGCCGGAGGATCCAGTCTGGGAGTCGAGAGGGCAGGCAGAACACTTCTCGGTCACCCCAGGTGAGTCAGCACCAGATTCACCCAGAACCCCCTGTTGGTCACGTGTTCTTACCTGTTTTGTTTTCTAAATTTTTCCCCTCTTCCCAGCATAGGGCGCTAGTCGATTCAGGCGCAGCTGGGAACTTTATGGATCGTGGACTTGCCATTAAGCTGGGCATTCCGCGGGTGCCGTTAGATTCCCCCTTCCCCGTGCACTCCCTAGATAGCCGACCATTAGGGTCAGGGCTAGTCAGGGAGTCTACGGTGCCACTGGACATGGTAACGCAGGGGAATCATAAGGAACGCATTCGTTTTTTCGATTCGCCTGCGTTTCCGGTGGTGCTGGGGGTCCCCTGGCTGGCTGGTCACAATCCCCGTATTTCGTGGAAACAGGGGGTTCTCCAGGGGTGGTCAGAGGAGTGTTCAGGGAGGTGTCTAGGAGTTTCCATAGGTGCCACGTCGGTGGAGAGTCCAGACCAGGTGTCCCCCGTGCGCATTCCCCCTGAGTACGCCGATTTGGCGATCGCCTTCTGTAAAAAGAGGGCGACTAAATTACCACCCCATCGACAGGGGGATTGTGCGATAGACCTCCAGGTTAACGCTGCGCTTCCCAAGAGTCACGTGTACCCCTTGTCACAGGAGGAGACAGCGGCTATGGAGACATATGTCACTGAATCCCTGGGACAGGGGTACATTCGGCCCTCCATCTCACCCGCCTCCTCGAGTTTCTTTTTTGTGAAGAAAAAGGAGGGAGGTCTGCGTCCGTGCATTGATTACAGAGGTCTAAACGCTATCACGGTGGGGTTTAGTTACCCACTACCTCTCATCGCTACGGCGGTGGAATCATTTCACGGAGCAAAGTTCTTCACGAAACTGGATCTCAGGAGCGCGTATAACCTGGTGCGTATCAAGAAGGGAGACGAGTGGAAAACCGCCTTTAGTACCACATCGGGCCATTATGAGTACCTCGTCATGCCGTATGGGTTGAAAAATGCTCCAGCCGTCTTTCAATCCTTTGTTGACGAGATTCTCAGGGACCTGCACGGGCAGGGCGTGATTGTCTATATCGATGACATTCTGATATATTCCGCCACCCGCTCCGCGCATGTGTCCCTGGTGCGCAAGGTGCTTGGTAGACTGCTGGAGCATGACCTATACGTTAAGAATTATAGATACAGAACTCCTCTATGCACTCGATATGTCCGATTTTAAAATAGCTTTTTGGTGAAAGCACATTTTGCAATATTCTAAGTACATAGCCCAGCCATCACGGGCTAGCTATTTAGACACCCGGCAAGTTTAGCCTTCACCAAAATCAGATTTACTATTATAAAAGTTTGATTACCTTTTGTTGTCTTCGTCAGAATGCACTCCCAGGACTGCTACTTCAATAACAAATGTTGGTTTGGTCCAAAATAATCCATCGTTATATCCGAATAGCGGCGTTTTGTTCGTGCGTCGCAGACACTATCCGAAATGGTAAATCAGGGTCGCGCGCATGGCGCAATTCGTGACAAAAAATGTCTAAATATTCCATTACCGTACTTCGAAGCATGTCAACCGCTGTTTAAAATCAATTTTTATGCAATTTATCTCGTAAAAAAGGCCCTAATGATTTATGCTATACAACGTTTGACATGTTTGAACGAACGTAAATATATTTTTTCCCCTCGTTCATGACGAGAAGTCCGGCTGGCTTAGATCATGTGCTAACAAGACGGAGATTTTTGGACATAAATGATGAGCTTTTTTTATCAAAACTACATTCGTTATGGACCTGTGATACCTGGAAGTGACATCTGATGAAGAGAATCAAAGGTAATGGATTATTTACATAGTATTTTCGATTTTAGATTAAGGAGATGTTTATCTTTCAAAGGGTGTAAAATAGTTGTATGTTTGAAAAATTTGAATTTTGACATTTATTTGGATTCAAATTTGCCGCTCTTGAAATGCACCTGCTGTTGATGGAGTGCACCACGGGTGGGACGCTAGCGTCCCACCTAGCCCATAGAGGTTAAGGCAATGGTATTGCTGTTGTGATTAGTTGTGTAGTTTTGGGTATTGGTAGTTAGGAGTACGGCAAACACCTTATTTCTTTGGTTCCTCAATATACATTTACCATATTACAATGTAGGCTATGTGTTACAGCACTATTTTTGGTGTCCCCCTCAGGAATTGCTCTTGAGAAAATGTCATGTAATTGTCCCCTCCAAAGTTGATATCAGATTTTCGCCAATGCATGTAACTACATAAGTCATTACCACCAAAATAAGCTAGGCTAGGACTCCATCTGCTGTTGTAACAATGCATCCTATTATGTAACCTTGTTACATGTAACTACATAAGTCACTACCACCAAAATAAGCTAGGCTAGGACTGTCAGCTGTTGTAACAATGCATCCTATTATGTAACCTTGTTACATGTAACTACATAAGTCACTACCACCTAAATAAGCTAGGCTAGGACTCTGTCAGCTGTTGCAACATTGCTCCATGATTGGCTCAGTGTTCTATCACTCATGGGGACACTACGTCACCGCCAAGTCTAAGGGTAGAGCTCGAAAACTCTACCCCCTTGGGTGCTGCCATAGCGTTACATTAGGAATGCCCATCCAAGAAGGCTCAAAGTCATCGGCTACAGATAAAATGACATCAAATCACATTATATCTAAAGTAGCTTTGATTGGACTGTCAACATCATACTGCTTAGTCTTAGCTAGCAGTCATCTACGACCTGAAGATCACTGACGTCATCATGATTCAAGTTGTCTTGAAAGCACCGTAAATCCAGAGAATGCCCGACTTTGATTACAAAGTTTGATGACAATATTTGCCCACGAAGGACCGCTGCCATCCTGTCCAAGTGAGCACAGCACAACAAGATGAGCCCACAAATGTCTTGTATGCTGCTGCATAAATGATGGAATACGCCATGGAGATGCTGTATGTATATTGTAGCTAAGAAAGTAATACTAAGTGTATGTTGTGTAGTAAGCTTGTTAGTAGCCCATTTAACCTCTATGGGCTAGGTGGGACGCAGGCGTCCCCCCCGTGGTGCACTCCATCAACAGCAGGTGCATTTCAAGAGCGGCAAATTTGAATCCAAATAAATGTCAAAATTCACATTTTTCAAACATACAACTATTTTACACCCTTTGAAAGATAAACATCTCCTTAATCTAACCACGTTTTACGATTTCAAAAAGGTTTTACGGCGAAAGCATAAATTTAGAGTATGTTAGGACAGTACATTTACAAGAGTTGTGTGTAATGTTTTGTCAATTCAAAGACAGGGTCACCAAAACCATAAAACCAGCTAAAATGATGCACTAACCTTTTACAATCTCCATCAGATGACACTCCTAGGACATTATGTTAGACAATGCATGCATTTTTAGTTCTATCAAGTTCATATTTATATCCAAAAACAGCGTTTTACTATGGCATTGATGTTGAGGAAATCGTTTCCCTCCAATAACCGGGAGTCAAGTCAGCATCACAAATTAAATAATTAAAATTAGAAAACATTGGTAAAATATTATATTGTCATTTAAAGAATTATAGATTTACATCTCTTGAACGCAATCAACTTGCCAGATTTAAAAATAACCTTACTGGGAAATCACACTTTGCAATAATCTGAGCACTGCGCCCAGAAAAATACGCGTTGCGATACAGACTAGTCGTCATGTTGGGGAGATCTAAAATCGAAAATACTATGTAAATAATCCATTACCATTGATTCTCTTCATCAGATGTCACTTCCAGGTATCACAGGTCCATAACGAATGTAGTTTTGTTCAAAAAAGCTCATCATTTATGTCCAAAAATCTCCGTCTTGTTAGCACATGATCTAAGCCCGCCGGACTTCACTTCATGAACGAGGGGAAAAAATATATTTACGTTCGTTCAAACATGTCAAACGTTGTATAGCATAAATCATTAGGGCCTTTTTTAACCAGAACATGAATAATATTCAAGGTGGACGAATGCATACTCTTTTATAACGTATTGGAACGAGGGTACCCAACATGAACTCGCGCGCCAGGTGTCTAATGGGCCATCATCGTTCCATGGCTCTTGTTCGGTCAGATCTCCCTCCAGAAGACTCAAAACACTTTGTAAAGGCTGGTGACATCTAGTGGAAGCAATAGGAAGTGCCAAAATATTCCTCAGCCCCTGTGTTTTTCAATGGCATAGGTTTAAAGGTAATACAACACATCAGGTATCCACTTCCTGTCAGAAAATGTCTCAGGGTTTTGCCTGCCAAATGAGTTCTGTTATACTCACAGACACCATTCAAACAGTTTTAGAAACTTTAGAGTGTTTTCTATCCATATATAATAAGTATATGCATATTCTAGTTACTGGGTAGGATTAGTAACCAGATTAAATCGGGTACATTGTTTTTATCCAGCCGTGCAAATACTGCCCCCTAGCCCTAACAGGTTATTAAGGCTGAGAAATGTGTGTTTTCCAAAAGAGCCGTTTCCTTTCTGGGTTATCGCATTTCCACCACGGGGGTGGTGATGGAGTGTGACCGCGTTAAGGCCGTGCGTAATTGGCCGACTCCAACCACGGTGAAGTAGGTGCAGCGGTTCTTAGGCTTTGCCAATTACTACCGGAGGTTTATCCGGGGTTTTGGCCAGGTAGCGGCTCCCATCACCTCACTGCTGAAGGGGGGGCCGGTGCGTTTGCGATGGTCGACGGAGGCGGAGGGAGCCTTCAAGAAGTTGAAGACCCTGTTCACCGACGCACCCGTGTTGGCGCACCCGGACCCGTCTCTAGCATTCATAGTGGAGGTGGACGCATCCGAGGCTGGGGTGGGTGCCGTGCTATCACAGCCCTCGGGTACGCCATCGAAACTCCGCCCCTGCGCTTTCTTTTCGAAGAAGCTCAGTTCGGCGGAGCGTAACTATGATGTGGGGGACAGGGAGTTGCTAGCGGTGGTAAAAGCTTTGAGGGTGTGGCGGCACTGGCTTGAAGGGGCTAAACACCCCTTTCTCATCTGGACCGACCACCGAAACCTGGAGTACATCCAGGCAGCGAGGAGACTGAATCCGCGTCAGGCAAGGTGGGCCATGTTCTTCGCCCGGTTTAGGTTCACTATCTCCTATAGACCGGGTTCCCTTAACACTAGAGCCGACGCGCTGTCCCGTCTCTATGACACGGAGGACCGGCTCATCGATCCAACTCCCATCATTCCAGCGTTTAGGCTGGTGGCACCGGTGGTATGGGAGGTGGACGCGGACATCGAGCGGGCATTAGTGTTGGAACCTGCGCCTGCGCAGGTTCCCGTGGGTCGCATGTATGTGCCGCTCGGTGTTCGTGATCGTTTGATTCGATGGGCGCACACGCTACCTACGGCGGGTCATCCTGGTGTGGCGAGGACAGTGCGGAGTCTCAGGGGGAAGTACTGGTGGCCCACCTTGGCTAAGGACGTGAGGTCCTATGTCTCTTCCTGTTCGCTGTGCGCTCAGAGTAAGGCTCCTAGGCATCTACCGAGAGGGAAGTTACAGCCCCTCCCCGTTCCACAACGGCCATGGTCGCACCTGTCTATAGATTTATTGACAGATCTTCCCCCCTCTCAGGGGAACACTGCGATTCTGGTGGTTGTGGATCGGTTCTCTAAGTCCTGCCGTCTCCTCCCATTGCCCGGTCTCCCTACGGCCCTGCAGACTGCGGAGGCCCTATTTACCCACGTCTTCCGGCACTACGGGGTGCCGGAGGACATTGTCTCTGATCAAGGTTCCCAGTTCACATCCAGGGTCTGGAGGGCGTTTATGGAGCGGCTGGGGGTCTCGGTCAGTTTGACCTCCGGTTTTCACCCCGAGAGCAATGGGCAGGCGGAGAGGGTGAACCAGGAGGTGGGCAGGTTTCTGAGGTCGTATTGCCAGGACCGGCCAGGGGAGTGGGCGAGGTACATTCCCTGGGCTGAGTTAGCCCAGAACTCACTTCGCCACTCCTCTACTAACATGTCACCCTTTCAGTGTGTTTTGGGTTACCAGCCGGTCCTGGCACCATGGCACCGGAGTCAGACCTAGGCTCCTGCGGTGGAAGACTGGGTACAGCACTCCAAGGAGACCTGGAGAGCCGTCCAGGACTCCCTAAAGGAGGCCAGTGCGCGGCAGAAGAGGAGTGCTGACCGCCACCGCAGTGAGGCGCCCGTGTTCGCACCAGGAGACAGGGTCTGGCTCTCGACCCGGAACCTGCCCCTCCGCGTGCCCTGCCGGAAGCTGGGGCCGCAGTGTGTGGGGCCCTTTAAAGTCCTGAGGAGGATAAACGAGGTGTGTTATCGGTTACAACTCCCTTCCTATTACCGTATTAACCCCTCGTTTCATGTGTCTCTCCTCAGGCCGGTGGTAGCTGGTCCCCTGCAGGAAGGTGAGGTGCTGGAGGTCCCTCCACCCCCTCTGGACATCGGGGGGTCCCCGGCGTACAGCGTACGGGCCATTCTGGACTCGAGACGCCGGGCGAGGGGCCTGCAGTACCTCGTGGACTGGGAGGGGTACGGCCCGGAGGAGAGGTGCTGGGTGCCGGCGGAGGACGTCTTGGACCCATCCATGTTGAAGGATTTCCATCGCCTCCGTCCGGATCGCCCTGCGCCTCGCCCTCCGGGTCGTCCTCGAGGCCGGTGTCGGCGCGCTGCGGGAGCCGCGCGTCAGGAGGGGGGTACTGTCACGATTCCCACCGACGGTGGCGCCTCCTCCTGCTCGGGTGGCGCTCGGCGGTCGTCGTCACCGGCCTATTAGCTACCACTGATTCCCTTTTTGGTTTTCCCTTTTTGGTTTTGTGCACCTGTGTTTAGTTTGGTTAACCTCTTGGGGCTAGGTGGGACGCTAGCGTGCCACCCGTGGTGCACTCCATCAACAGCAGGTGCATTTCAAGAGCGGCAAATTTGAATCCAAATAAATGTCAAAATTCAAATTTTTCAAAAATACAACTATGTTACACCATTTGAAAGATAAACATCTCCTTAATCTAACCACGTTTTACGATTTCAAAAAGGTTTTACGGCGAAAGCATAAATTTAGAGTATGTTAGGACAGTACATTTACAAGAGTTGTGTGTAATGTTTTGTCAAGTCAAAGACAGGGTCACCAAAACCATAAAACCAGCTAAAATGATGCACTAACCTTTTACAATCTCCATCAGATGACACTCCTAGGACATTATGTTAGACAATGCATGCATTTTTAGTTCTATCAAGTTCATATTTATATCCAAAAACAGCGTTTTACTATGGCATTGATGTTGAGGAAATCGTTTCCCTCCAATAACCGGCAGTCAAGTCAGCGTCAGAAATTAAATAATTAAAATTAGAAAACATTGTTAAAATATTATATTGTCATTTAAAGAATTATAGATTTACATCTCTTGAACGCAATCAACTTGCCAGATTTAAAAATAACCTTACTGGGAAATCACACTTTGCAATAATCTGAGCACTGCGCCCAGAAAAATACGCGTTGCGATACAGACTAGACGTCATGTTGGGGAGATCTAAAATCGAAAATACTATGTAAATAATCCATTACCTTTGATTCTCTTCATCAGATGTCACTTCCAGGTATCACAGGTCCATAACGAATGTAGTTTTGTTCAAAAAAGCTCATCATTTATGTCCAAAAATCTCCGTCTCGTTAGCACATGATGTAAGCCAGCCGGACTTCTCGTCATGAACGAGGGGAAAAAATATATTTCCGTTCGTTCAAACATGTCAAACGTTGTATAGCATAAATCATTAGGGCCTTTTTTAACCAGAACATGAATAATATTCAAGGTGGACGAATGCATACTCTTTTATAACGTATTGGAACGAGGGTACCCAACATGAAGTAGCGCGCCAGGTGTCTAATGGGACATCACCGTTCCATGGCTCTTGTTCGGTCAGATCTCCCTCCAGAAGACTCAAAACACTTTGTAAAGGCTGGTGACATCTAGTGGAAGCAATAGGAAGTGCCAAAATATTCCTAAACCCCTGTGTTTTTCAATGGGATAGGTTTAAAGTCAATACAACACATCAGGTATCCACTTCCTGTCAGAAAATGTCTCAGGGTTTTGCCTGCCAAATGAGTTCTGTTATACTCACAGACACCATTCAAACAGTTTTGGAAACTTTAGAGTGTTTTCTATCCATATATAATAAGTATATGCATATTCTAGTTACTGGGTAGGATTAGTAACCAGATTAAATCGGGTACATTTTTTTTATCCAGACGTGCAAATGCTGCCCCCTAGACCCAACAGGTTAATTAGCGGGGCTATTTATGTTAGCTGGTCCGCTTCCGTGTTGTGCGGGATTATTTCAATTGTGACGGTTCATGTTCGTGTCGGTGCTATTTTACGCCGTGTGTACTTTCTCCCCTGTGTTTGGGAATATTTTGTTTGATGAGTGAGTGTACATTAAATACGCCACTACCCTGTACTCGCTGCTTCCTGTGCCTCATTCCTTCACCACGACTGCCAATCCGTTACAGTTACACAATACATGCATCTTTTGTTCGATAAAGTTTATATTTATATGTAAAAACAGCATTTTACATTGGCGCGTGACGTTCAGAAAATATTTTCCCTCGGTGAATCAGCACAACAATTTACAAAAATACTCGTCATAAACATTGATAAAATATTAAACTGTCATTCAAAGAATTATAGCTGAACATCTCCTTTATGCTAACGCTGTGAAAGATTTCAAAATAACTTTATTGGGAAGGCACACTTTGCAATAATCTGAGTACTGTGCTCAGAAAAATACACTATGCAATACAGATAGCCGCCATTTTGGAGTCATCTAAAATCATAAATAGCATTAGAAATATTCACTTACCTTTGATGATCTTCATCAGAAGGCACTTCCAGGAATCCCAGGTCCACAACAAATGTTGTTTTGTTCGATAGACTCCATCATTTATGTCCAAATAACTCCATGATGTTCGCGCGTTCAGTTCAGCTACTCCAAATGTAGGAAACGCGCCAAAAATTTCACGAAGAAAAGTTAAAAAAAAATCTATTTACGTTCCTTCAAACATGTCAAACGTTGTAAAACATCAATCTTTAGGGCCTTCAGAACGTGAAAATTCAGTAATATTCCAACCGGACGAAACCAGTGTCTTGAAAAACCTTTTGGAACAGAGCTACCTCTCGCGTGAAGGCATGCCAATGAACTGATGGGTCATCAACTTCCCAGCCTTCTTGTTCGGTCTCTGTTCATCGTAGACGCCTCAAACCACTTTCTAAAGACTGTTGACATCTAGTGGAAGCCTTAGGAAGTGCAAAATGATTACTGAGTCACTGTGTGTTTGATAGGCAATGACTTGAATTGAGGCCACCCATCAGATTTCCACTTCCTGGTAGGATTTTTTGTCAGGTTTTTGCTTGCCATATGAGTTCTGTTATACTCACAGACATCATTCAAACAGTTTTAGAAACGTCAGAGTGTTTTCTATCCAAATCTACTAATAATATGCATATCCTAGCTTCTGAGTTTGAGTAGGAGGCAGTTTAATATGGGCACGTATTTCATCCAAAAGTGAAAATACTGCCCCCTACCAATAAGAGGTTTTAAGTTAGTTCAATTCAGTTAAATGCAGATCATTTAGTTCTTTCTATAAAAAAGTAAATCCACAAAAAATAAATTATAATCCAATAGGAATTGGAGGAGAGACAATCAGCAATGCAGAACTTAATCTGATATGCTAACTACTCATTGGTGTCAAAAAGAAATCCTTATGTGGGAGTCTAAAGGGGATTTTCAGGTGAATAAAAGAGAAGAGCAGTCGCAGATGAAGTCAATCAAAATTAATCTGGTTTAATACAAGTTGCAACACGGGGACACCTCCCGCACAGAAGCAGAGAAAATGTCTAACATGCACTTATATATTAATCAGAGAGTAACATATGTTCTGTTAACACCAGCCCAAGCAGGTGGGAGGAAGTCACAACATCATTGGTTACAGAATCACAGGTAAATTATCAGTGTACTTCCAGTCTGATGTCAATCACTATCAACCGATATGAGATTAATACATAACAAACAGCATTGAGTGTAGTGACCATCAACCCGTGACACAAATGATCCAAAGGAACAGGTTTATACAGCACATTTACTGAGCAATTTTACTTTCAAAGTTTTCAAACAAACATTTCCCCATTGTTACTCACACCATGGCCTTTTGCGCTCCCATTCCTGTGTGTGACCATGTGGGAGCACATCTTGAGAGAGAGAGAGAGAGAGGGGGTCTGTTCACCAACCAAGAATACACAAAACACCATATTGATCTGCAAAAATATACTCAGTGTACAACGTAAAACACCAGATAATGCATGCAGAGCAGAAATAGGCCGATACCCGCTAATTAAATTCTACAGCCACCTAAAAGGAAGCGATTCCCAAACCTTCCATAACAAAGCCATCACCTACAAGTTGGTCTGCAAGCTGGTCTTGGGGCTCTGTTCACTAACACAAACAGACCCCACAGAGCACCAGGACAGCAACCCAATTAGACCCAACCAAATCATGTGACAACAAAAATATAATTATTTCCAATGTGACAAGTAATTAACAAAAAAACTGAGCAAACTAGAATGCTATTTGGCCCTAAACAGAGAGTACACAGTGGCAGAGTACCTAACCACTGTGACTGAGCCTAATTTAAGGAAAGCTTTGACTATGTACAGACTCAGTGAGCATAACCTTGCTATTGTGAAAGGCCGCCGTAGGCAGACCTTGCTCTCAAGAGAAGACAGGCTATGTGCATACTGCCCACAAAATGAGGTGGAAACTGAGCTGCACTTCCTAACCCCCTGCCAAATTTATGACTGTATTAGAGACACATATTTCCCTCAGATTACACAGATCCACAAAGAATTTGAAAACAAACCCAATTTTGATCAACTCCCATATCTACTGGGTGAAATACCACAGAGTGCAATCAGAGCAGCAAGATTTGTGACCTGTTGCCACAAGAAAAGGGCAACCAGTGAAGAACAAACACCATTGTAAATACAACCCGTATTTATTTGTATTTATTTTCCATTTTGTACTTTAACTATTTGCACATAATATGACATTGGAAATGTCTATTATTTTGGAACTTTTGTGAGTGCTGTTAGGTTCTAAATAAAGAGTAAAAACTCACAGACGATTAGTAAAGCTCAAACCAAGTTTATTCACCCAAAGGGTCAGATAGCTGAACAGACAAAGATATGTTCCCACTAGCACAAGTATATATACCCCAATTTGGGTGAAATCTCCTCCTTCCCTCTAAACATTACATCTTTATTGCAAGGCAGGAAGTTAAGTGATGTGGGTAATTAACGGGTTCCTTCTCCCTTAATGTGACCTGACATGACCTCGGCCCCCATTCCTCACTGATCCAGATCTCTCCATTCTTATCATTGACCTCAAACATGTGATTACCTTTCCTTTACTCAGTACATTCCAAGCCCCTGGCTCATATCCAACCTTAATTGACCCCAACATATACATTCCTCCTACAGATAACCATTCCTTTCTGGTCCATAGGATACCTGATGATTAACAATATTTCAAGTTTAGAAGTCAGAACCAATCAGGGTAATGTTTAATGTACATTTTTATTGTTTATTTCACTTTTGTTAATTATCTACTTCACTTGCATTTTCAATGTTAACATATGTTTCCCATGCCAATAAAGCCCTTGAATTGAGTTGAAATGAATTGAAATTGAATTGAGAGAGACAGTGACTTACATGTAACCTTGTAGTCTTCAACCATAGATGTTGACCATGAACACATACACAATTTAGTGGTCATGGACAGTGGTGTAAAGTACTTAAGTAAAAATACTCGAAAGTACTACTTAAGTAGTTTTTTGGGGTATCTGTACTTTACTTTACTATTTATATTTTTGACAACTTTTACCTCAGTACATTCCTAAAGAAAATGATGTACTTTCTACTCCAAACATTTTGGTGCCGTCTGGTTTGCTTAATATAAAAATAATTGAAATTATTTATACTTTTACTTTTGATACTTAAGTATATTTTAGCAATTACATTTACTTTTGATATATTTCAAACCAAATACTTTTAGACGTTTACTGAAATAGTATTTTACTGGGTGAATTTCACTTAACTTGAGTCATTTTCTACTAAGGTATATTTACTTTTACTCAAGTATGACAATTAGGTACTTTTTCCACCACTGGTCATGGTCAATGATTTGCCCCAATTGCATAATAAGAGGCCATATCTAGCATTGACAACATACCCTGTTCCTTTCCTTTCTCACTGTTCAGCCATGTATGTTGACCATGAACACAACCACAAGGTGGCGGTTGTGGTCAACAATTTACTAGTGTATCTGATCATACCCCAGTTACATAATCAGAAACCACATCTAACATTGACCATACACCTTGTTCCTCTCCTTCCCTTTCTTCTTGTTCAGCAAAGCGTGACCTGTGTGTGTGTTTGTGTGTACCTGTGTGTGCATGCACGTCTGTGTGTGTGCCTGAGTCCACGCCTACGTGTGTGTATGAGCATGATCTCCATAGGTTATCAATCGGCCCCAGCCCTGGAATAATAGAATAAGTAGGGCTGAATTTACTTTGGACAACGACCAACAAGTCTGTTTCCCCTTAAACCACTCGAGTGGTTTAAGGGGAAACATTCAAATGTCTTGGAATGGCCTAGTCAAAGCCCAGACTTCAATCCAATTGAGAATCTGTGGTATGACTTAAAGATTGCTGTACACCAGCAGAACCTATCCAACTTGAAGGAGCTGGAGCAGTTTTGGCTTGAAGAATGGGCAAAAATCCCAGTGGCTAGATGTGCCAAGCGTATAGCGACATACCCCAAGAGACTTGCAGCTGTAATTTCTGCAAAAGGTGGCTCTACAAAGTATTGACTTTGGGGGGGTGAATAGTTATGCACGCTCAAGTTTTAATTTTTTTGTCTTATTTCCCTGTTTGTTTCACAATAAAAAATATTTTGCATCTTCAAAGTGGTAGGCATGTTGTGTAAATCAAATGATGCAAATCCCCCCAAAAATCTATTTTAATTCCAGGTTGAAAGGCAACAAAATAGGAAAAATGCCAAGGGGGTGAAGTCTTTCGCAAGCCACTGTATCATTCTTTACTCCCTAGTCATTTCTAAACTGGTTAAACCATACTGAACACTGCACTTACCATTTTTTCAATTCACTACAGTGAAACATGGCAAAATCAGTTTGAATGCCCAGCTAACTCAAACTTTTCTCCTCATTTGCAGTGTAATCCCAGGCTGTAGTGATTGGGGGGTTATTTTTTTGCCTAGATTTGCATGAGATTAGTCTTGTCAGATAAACGTGGCTGGACCACAACACTGATCGAGTCACTAAATCCTGATTTGGGGGAACGATGGAAATGGTGCCATTCCCATGGTCCAGTGTGGATGTCAGAAGAAAAACTTAACCCCCAAACATTCTTGAACTGAACATTTTCAGGAACTGCAAAAAAACCTCCATATTTGACCATTCATAAACATACTAATCTCGGTTAACCCAGAACTAAAGTCTTCGGTAATAGGTCAGATGCTCAATTAAGTTCTGGGTCCATACATGATCAGAGAAGAGATAGGATCAGAACCAGAATGAAGAGCTCCACCCTCTCTCTTTGTAAATTACCTGAAAGTCTGTGCGCCAAATGTCCCTTTCCCTGGGAAATCATGATTTGTCCAAAACACTGTAAGTAATGCTGCTCCTAATGCTGCTTGTTATCTCACTCATCCCGTTGTATCATGAGAGATCTACAGATACCATTTATGTTTACGTAGTCTGTCCATGAGAGATTACAAACATACAAACACGCAACTTCAGAAACTATTTGGAATACATGTTCTTGATCCTAGAGTCATGAAATGTTCAGAGTACATATAGGGGATTCATTGCCATCAAATCATTTGAAAAATGTAAATGGGCAAAATGGAGTTTGGAGATTTTCTTCAGACAGTGATGATAGTATTGGCATTTTTTACTACAGTGAAACATGATGAAGATGCTTATTTTATTTATTCCGTTATATCTCACTAGCAATCAGGAGTTAGACGAGTAGGATGGAAATGTTTTTCTGCCATTTCAGTATGTTGGGGTTTATTGATGTGAGACTATAGAGTGTTGGGGGGTTTGTTGAAGTGGAATGAAAGATGAGGCGCAATTTGTGTGATGAGTTTGAACAGTGTTCTGAATGATGAGTGTCTTCATTTGCCTGTGTAATCAATGTGTTTTACAGACACCAAATGGGCCTTTCACACTTGTGGGGCAGTGGGTTCAGAGGGGCCCACCCCAACCCAGTGTAGCAGCTCATATCGGAACAGCAACATCAACGTTACCGTGGCAACCAGAAGCCCATTCAAAGGCATCCAAATCTGGAGGGTGCCGGAGACCGGCAGCTACAGGTAAATCAAAACAATGGCTACATCTCAATAGTGTTAAGTGGCTTCCTTTCATGGTAGTTGTAACATATAGGCTGAATCTCAATAGTCTAAATTGGCTTAATTGCATGATAGCCTTCCCTGTAGCTCAGTTGGTAGAGCATGGTGTTTGCAACACCAGGGTTGTGGGTTCGATTCCCACGGGGGGCCAGCACAGAAAAAAAATGTATGAAATGTATGCATTCACTACTGTAAGTCGCTCTGGATAGGAGCGTCTGCTAAATGACTAAAATGTAAAATGTAAATGTAATAGGTGTAACATACAGTATAGACTGAATCGTGATAGTCTGAATTGGCTTTAACGGTAGGTGTAGCACAGTCTCAATAATCTAAATTGACCTCCTTTCATAGTAGGTGTAACAAAGGGGCTGCATCTCAATAGTCTAATTTGACATCCTTAGGAGAATGTCCAATACAGATTTGCTTTAGACACTCAAGCTGAACCTCGGCAAGACGGAGCTGCTCTTCCTCCCGGGGAAGGACTGCCCGTTCCATGATCTCGCCATCACGGTTGACAACTCCCTTGTGTCCTCCTCCCAGAGTGCTAAGAACCTTGGTGTGACCCTGGACAACACCCTGTTGTTCTCCACTAACATCAAGGCGGTGACCCGATCCTGTAGGTTCATGCTCTACAACATTCGCAGAGTACGACCCTGCCTCACACAGGAAGCGGCGCAGGTCCTAATCCAGGCACTTGTCATCTCCCGTCTGGATTACTGCAACTCGCTGTTGGCTGGGCTCCCTACCTGTGCCATTAAACCCCTACAACTCATCCAGAACGCCGCAGCCCGTCTGGTGTTCAACCTTCCCAAGTTCTCTCACGTCACCCCGCTCCTCCGCTCTCTCCACTGGCTTCCAGTTGAAGCTCGCATCCGCTACAAGACCATGGTGCTTGCCTACGGAGCTGTGAGGGGAACGGCACCTCCGTACCTTCAGGCTCTGATCAGGCCCTACACCCAAACAAGGGCACTGCGTTCATCCACCTCTGGCCTGCTGGCCCCCCTACCTCTGAGGAAGCACAGTTCCCGCTCAGCCCAGTCAAAACTGTTCGCTGCTCTGGCACCCCAATGGTGGAACAAGCTCCCTCACGACGCCAGGACAGCGGACTCAATCACCACCTTCCGGAGACACCTGAAACCCCACCTCTTTAAGGAATACCTAGGATAGGATAAAGTAATCCTTCTAACCCCCCCCCCCTTAAAAGATTTAGATGCACTATTGTAAAGTGGTTGTTCCACTGGATATCATAAGGTGAATGCACCAATTTGTAAGTCGCTCTGGATAAGAGCGTCTGCTAAATGACTTAATTGTAAATGTAAAATGCACAGACACACTATCTCTCTCTCTCTCACTCTCCCTCCCAACCCTCAAGCGGCCTTCAAAGAATCCATAGCCTCGCTCTCTCGTCCACGGACAGCAATCGTCTATCGTTTCCACCTCCTTAAACAAGCGGGGCATTACTGGCTAACCAGAGTCTTTGGGTTAGAGAGTGTGGCTCTAATGGTTAAATAGCATGACTCACACACTTATTACACCCGGCTCCAGTAACCCACAATCACAAGGTGATTAAGAGGCTTCATGTATATATATATATATATATATATATATATATATATATATATATATATCCCTCTCTCTCCCTCTCTCTCTCTCTCTCTCGGCCATCTGTTAATTGCTGCAGATACACTGATATATGCATGTGTATGCCCTCTATATCTGTCTGCACCTCAGGTTGTTCCCTGTGTCAGCATTGATGTCGTTATTTTTTTTCCCCCTGTCCAGACGCTGTTCCTGTTATATTTCATTTTCATGGCCATTGTTTATGAAATGTTCTCCCTGTACCTGCTTCTCGTCTCCAGTGTCGATCCTCACAGAATGCTGACACCACTAAAGGAAGCATCAGGGAGTTTTTGTTTTGGTTGGTGATGTCGGGTCCAGGTGCCGTCGCTGATGGAATCGGGGGTTCCGCTGATGGAACTCGTCAGGCTTCCACGCCTTAGCTGGCTCGAGAGGTCTTCTTGCCTCAGTTGGCGTGGCAGGCGCCCACCCCACATCATACTTCAGCCAGCCCATCAGGCTCCCATGCCTTAGCAAGTTCGTCAGGCTCCCATGCCTCAGCCCGCTCCCGCTCCCCCTCTCTGGCGCTGAATATTGGACTCACCTGGACTCCATTCTTTTGGAGATTACCCCCTCTATATCTGTTTTTTCCCCTGTCCAAACGCTCTTAATATTAACAACATTAAAGATCAGCGCCACTGTTCGCCCACAGCGCCGATGTTATTGATATTGTTTTGTTCATGAAACAGAGAGAAGTATCCAGCAGTGCATATTCTGCTATGCAAGGATGTCAGAGGAATAAAACAGTGTTCATTGTTTGCAGTACCTTATTTGTTGTTGATATATTCTAAACGGCCTTTGCAATTTCACCAATTAAGTATTTTAGCTTTAAAGGTGCAAAATGTAGAAATCGATCTGCCATTACCTGGTTGCAAAAATGTTGTTTATGTGACAAAACAAGTAGAGAGAATCACTCTGAAATATATATACAGTACCAGTCAAAAGTTTGGACACATCTACTCATTCAAGGGTTTTTAAAACTTCTTTGGGATTGGATCCCCTTCCACGGGACAGTTGAGCTAACGTAGGCTAATGTGATTAGCATGAGGTTGTAAGCAACAAGAACATTTCCCAGGATATAGATTTTGGCAGAAAGCTTAAATTCTTGTTAATCTAATTGCACTGTCCAATTTACAGTAGCTATTACAGTGAAAGAATACCATGCTATTGTTTGAGGAGAATGCACATTTTGAACAGAAATGCAATGGTTCATTGGATCAGTCTAAAACATTGCACATACACTGATGCCATCTGGTGGCCAAAATCTAAATTGCACCTGGGCTGGAATAATACATTATGGCCTTTCTCTTCTCAATTAGATTTGGGTATGTCATTTTCGGGCAAAGATATGGTTTCCGGATACTCCCCTAAAGCCCAGCTCATTGGCTATTTAGCTAGCTTTGTTTGACAACAGCCAGTGGAAAATCAGAGCACCAAATTTAAAACAGCTAAAATCTCATAATTCTG
Source organism: Salmo salar (assembly GCF_965601325.2). Classification (NCBI taxonomy): domain Eukaryota; kingdom Metazoa; phylum Chordata; class Actinopteri; order Salmoniformes; family Salmonidae; genus Salmo; species Salmo salar. The sequence goes on along the minus strand of NC_138301.1, from coordinate 1,250,178 downwards.
TTTTCTCAAACAATCAACTATTTCAAACCATTTTAAAGTTAACTTCTCATTAATCTAACCGCATTGTCTGATTTCAAAAAGGCATAAATTTGATTATGTTAGGACATAAACTTCACAAGAAACACCACACAGCCATTTTCCAAGCAACTAGATGCATCACAAAAACCCAAAACACAGCTAAATGAAGCACTAACCTTTGACGATCTTCATCAGATGACACTCCTAGGACATTATGTTACACAATACATGTATGTTTTGCTCGATAATGTTCATATTTATATCCAAAAACAGCATTTTACATTGGCGTGTAATGTTGAGAAATGTTTTCCCTCCAAACCTTTTGGTGAATCAGCACAATGAGCACACATAGTACGTAAATTCTCATCGTAAACATTGATCAATATAGAAGTGTTATGCACAGAATTATAGATACACTTCTCCTAAATGTAATCGCTTTGTCCGATTTCAAAAAAGGTTTACGGTGAAAGCACAATTTGCAATAATCTGAGTACAGCCCAGATGACACCAACAACAAGCAAACAGAAACCCGCCATTTTGGAGTCAATAACACAAAGAAATTACATTATAAATATTCACTTACCTTTGATTGTCTTCATCAGAAGGCACTCCCAGGAATCCCAGCTCCACAAAATGTTCAATAAAGTTCATATTTAATTCCAAATAATCAATTTTGTTCGCGCGTTAGGTTCACTATCCAAATCCACTACGCGCGTGCTTACTTAGTCCAGACGAAAAGTCAAAAAAGTTATTCTACAGTTTGTAGAAACATGTCAAACGATGCATAGAATCAATCTTTAGGTTGTTTTTATCATATACCTTGAATAAAATTCCAACCGGACCTATCCGTTCTCTTTTGGAGTGAATATGAACTCAGCTCGCTCCCAAGTCATTGTGCGTGACTTGAGCCCATGCCTTATAATGGGACACCAGTTTACCACAGCTGGTATTCCCTTCAAATTCACCATAGAATCTTCAAACACCGTTCTAAAGACTGCTGACATCTAGTGGAAGCTTTAGGAAGTGAAAAATGAACCCTAAGTCACTGTATACAGTCAAGGCAATCACTTGAAAGGACTACAAGCACCAGACTTCCCACTTCCTGCTTGGATTTTTCTCAGGTTTTTGCCTGCCATATGAGTTCTGTTATACTCACAGACACCATTCAAACAGTTTTAGAAACTTCAGAGTGTTTTCTATCCAAATCCACTAATAACATGCATATTCTAATTTCTGGGACAGAGTAGTAACCTGTTTAAATTGGGTACGTTTTTCATCCGGCCATGAAAATACTGCCCCCTAGCCCTAAGAGGTTTTAAGCTTTCAGCCGATATGAGACACTTCTATGTACCGCCATTTGTTTTTACTCTAAAACTGCAATCTTGATATAACGCGCTGAATGATTTACAACTGTCCCGTTGACGGAAAGCCGATCCTTAGGAAAACAATAATAAGAAGAGACTTGTTTGGGCCAAGAAACACTAGCAATGGACATTAGACCAGTGGAAATCTGTCCTTTTGGTCTGATGAGTCCAATTTTTTGATTTTTGGTTCCAACCGCCGTGTCTTTGTGAGATGCAGAGTAGGTGAATGGATGATCTCCACATGTGTGGTTCCCACCATGAAGCATGGTGGAGGAGGTATGATGGTGTGGGGGTGCTTTGCTGGTATCACTGTCTGTGATTTATTTAGAATGTAACCAGTATGGCTACCACAGCATTCTGCAGCGATACGCCATCCCATCTGGTTTGCTCTTAGTGGGGGCTATCATTTGTTTTTCAAGAGGACAATGACCCAACACACCTTCAGGCTGTGTAAAGGCTATTTGACGAAGAAATAGAATGATGGAGTGCTGCATCAGATGACCTGGCCTCCACAATAACCCAACCTCACCCAATTGTGATGGTTTGGGATGAGTTGGACCGCAGAGTAAAGGAAAAGCAGCCAAGAAGTGCTCAGCATATGTGGGAACTCCTTTATGACTGTTGGAAAATCATTCCAGGTGAAGCTGGTTGAGAGAATGCCAAGACTGCAAAAATGTCACCAAGGCAAAGGGTGGCTACTTAGAAGAATCTAAAATCTAAACTGTATTTTGATTTGTTTAACACTTTGGTTACTACATGATTGCATATGTGTTATTTCATAGTTTTGATGTCTTCACTTGTATTTTACAATGTAGAAAATAATACAAATAAAGAAAAACCCTTGAATGAGTAGGTGTGTCCAAACTTTTGACTGGTACTGTATATATAAAGATCGTATTTTCAGTTGTTTGAAGCTGGAGTACATAACCAAAATTAAAAAGACTCAAAAGCTAACCTTAGGGACGGGAAGCATAGAAATAGCGCACATAGAACGGATCTACAGCTTATCAGACTTGGTTTTCTATGGGATGACAGATCTATAACTCACATTTCTATGTACATTTGGTGGGGTAGCACACAACGCTACATGCTAGACCTTTAAGTTAAATTATTTATAATGCCTTATGCACTGGAGGTTCATGCCTTTCCGTTTGTGTGTATGTCCAAAACAGGATCACAGCTTGTGGGGCAGCTGGAGGTCGCAGTGTATTGACCATGGCCAAGTCGCATGGTGTCCAACTCACAGCAGACTTCCTGCTTCAGGAGGGTGAGTTGCTTCACATCCTGGTGGGCCAAAAAGGAGAGGACGCCTGCCCCAATGTGAGTACCATCTTCCCCAAAACTATTCTGAATAAATGTCAAGGCTCAACACTTTCACACTTATGCCCCATCCCAAATCAGTCACTATCTCCTACCTCCTAGGAAGGCACTTAGATCTAAAAGGACTGAGTAGATCCAAAAAACATTTCTCACCCCAGGACACTTCAACTGTTTACTTTTCATGGAAAATTAAGGAAAAAGAGCACTCTGTTTCTGCATCGATCAGAAAGATTTATTGACAGGACAAACCATCACCAGTTAAATGGTTCTGGGTTTATTCATATTTTAGGGGGGGGATGAACTGCGTTTGGGTATACCTTTTTCCAGGACTCTGTAGATCTAAGAGGACTATATCTATAAGAAGGGCCTGATAACTTAGGGGAAAAAACAAATACAATGAAGACAGACCAAGGTAAAACCAGGGTTCTTAGTCCAGTGTATTTGGGGCTATAGTAATGCTTAATTTTGCCTTCTTATAAGCCAGGAGGAATCGTTGCTTTATCACTTATACACCTATACACAATTCTGTCAGATCTTCAGAAGTCCATAAGTATTCTATTATAGACTACAGCATGGCTTGACTCGATCCAAACTGGAAGGTTGAAGTCTCAGGGATACGGCAAAAGGAGAACATCCTCAAAACCCCTCTCACACCATAAGGGAGCACGTTTGAATTGATATCCCATCAATGTCCTTGCCATTTCACCTGTAAACTTTGTTGGAATGAATTTACTCTCATTCCATCATGTTGTTTTTGGCCTCATCCCGGATTTGTCTTGTACTTTGGAGTTCTCAGCCAGGAATCATTTGGAAAATGGTTCAAATATATTGGAGAAAAATGTCAGACAAGGAAAAGCAGAGAGTCATTTGAGGTCTCAGACTCTCAGTTCATTTCTATCAGGTCAATAGTCCCGAAGGGAGTAGATACTCTCAAAGGTGGTTGGTGCGTTTAAAACTGATTAGTTCAGGGTGTTGGTGTGTTCAGTGTTTCTCAAACAGCCTCCCCTTTGTAGGAGTATTAATATCCTTTTAGGCTTTTACACACCACGCACACACGCACACACGCACACACGCACACACACGCACACACGCACACACACACACACACACACACACACACACACACACACACACACACACACACACACACACACACACACACACACACACACACACACACACACACACACACACACACACACACACACACACACACACACACCGGGGTGGCAGGTAGCCTAGGGTTAAGACCATTGGGCCAGTATCCAAAAGTTCACTGGTTCGAATCCCAGAGTCAGCAAGGTGGCAAAATCTGCCGTTCTGCCCTTGAGCAATGCAGTTAACCCCCAACAACTACTCCCCGGGTGCCGATGATGTGGATGTCATTTAAGGCAGCCCCCTGCCTTAAAGTTGGGTTAAATGTGAAGGACACGTTTCAGTTGTATCCCCTTACACACACATACAAACTATATGCCTCAACCCTTGCAGGATGGCAAGAGAAACAGGTGGGGGTTAGGGATAATTCTGTGTGTAATTGAGCTCTCGCTGCTCCCATACTGGCCAAGGTGGATGAAAAGTTTTGGGTTGGAAGGAAGGGGCTGACTTGGCTGTTTGGTTATTAGTACCTGTCCTCAACACCGCTAGTCGTTTGGCTCTCGATACGTCTCTCATTTGTTACAATAGCCCAAGTTGCCGATGGGCAGATTGGGTAGAATAACACACTAGATGCAGTAAAAAGCCTGGTCCCAGATCACTCTGTGCTGTCTTGCCAACTCATATGGTCTTGGTCACATCTGGTTTGGCTGGACAATGACTGTTGAAGTCGGCAAGACGCCACAAACAGACCTGGGAATAGGCTACTAGGATAGTAAAGGCCCAATTCTAACTAAAGATCTGAGCATGGAACTTGACTTTAGCGGATATCTTCCATTGACATCAATGCATGATTTATGAGGAAGTCTGGATTGCACAGACATAGAGTGTCTCAAATTAGTTATTTTGCCCTGAATAAAGAAACCGAGGGATTCACTATTTTTCTATTCTCATTGGTAGACCAACAAGATCCTAAACAAGATCTGTGTGGAGCAGATGCCATTGGAAAACAAGACGCAGGTCAAATGGGGTGGGGGCGGAGGAGGCGGAGGCGGAGCCACCTATGTGTTCAAGGTAAGGAGAGAAGGCCGCGTCCCAATAGTCTTATAAAGCTTTCCCAGTTTTCTTGCCCTCCTTGATCACTGATATGGCTAAAGATGAATTTCATATTGCTTTCAACTGTCAGATATTATATATTTTTTTCACCTTTATTTAACCTGTTAGGGCTAGGGGGCAGTATTGACACGGCTGGATAAAAAACGTACACGATTTAGTCTGGTTACTACTCCTGCCCAGTAACTAGAATATGCATATAATTATTGGCTTTGGATAGAAAACACTCCAAAGTTTCTAAAACTGTTTGAATGGTGTCTGTGAGTATAACAGAACTCATTTGGCAGGTCAAAACCTGAGAAGATTCTGTACAGGAAGTACCCTGTCTGACCATTTCTTGGCCTTCTTTGCCATCTCTATCCATTACAAAGGATCTCTGCTGTTACGTGACACTTCCTACGGCTGCCATAGGCTCTCAGAAGGCGGCAAAAAGCTGAATCGTGGCTTTGCAGGCTCTGGCTGAAAAAAAGTAGCGCGTTTGGGTAGTGGCTGGTTACAGTACTGTGAGACTCAGGCTCGTGCCCGCGTCGACCGAAAGCTTTGTTTTCTTTCCTCTGTTTACCTAAACGGAGATTCCCGGTCGGAATATTATCGCTTTTTTACGAGAAAAATGGCATAAAAATGGATTTTAAACAGCGGTTGACATGCTTCGAAGTACGGTAATGGAATATTTAGAATTTTTTTGTCACGAATTGCGCCATGCTCGTAACCCTGATTTACCATTTCGGATAGTGTCTGGAACGCACGAACAAAACGCCGCTATTTGGATATAACGATGGATTATTTTGGACCAAACCAACATTTGTTATTGAAGTAGCAGTCCTGGGAGTGCATTCTGACGAAGACAACAAAGGTAATCAAACTTTTGTAATAGTAAATCTGACTTTGGTCAGGGCTAAACTTGGTCGCTGTCTAAATGGCTAGCCGTGATGGCTGGGCTATCTACTGAGAATATTGCAAAATGTGCTTTCACCGAAAAGCTATTTTAAAATCGGACACCTCGATTGCACAAAGGAGTTCTGTATCTATAATTCTTAAAATAATTGCTATGTTTTTTGTGAACGTTTATCGTGAGTAATTTAGTAAATTGTTAGTAGATTCCCCGGAAGTTTGCGGGGGGTATGCTAGTTCTGAACGTCACATGCTAATGTAAAAATCTGGTTTTTGATATAAATATGAACTTGATTGAACAAAACATGCATGTATTGTATAACATAATGTCCTAGGATTGTCATCTGATGAAGATCATCAAAGGTTAGTGCTGCATTTAGCTGTCTTCTGGGTTTATGTGACATTATATGCGAGCTTGAAAAATGGGTGTCTGATTATTTCTGGCTGGGTACTCTGCTGACATAATCTAATGTTTTGCTTTCGTTGTAAAGCCTTTTTGAAATCGGACAGTGTGGTTAGATTAACGAGAGTCTTGTCTTTAAAATGCTGTAAAATAGTCATATGTTTGAGAAATTGAAGTAATAGTATTTCTAAGGTATTTGAAAATCGCGCCACGGGATTCAACTGGCTGTTGCGTAGGTGGGACGAATTCATCCCGCCTCGCCCAGAGAGGTTAACCAGGTAGGCTAGTTGTGAACAAGTTCTCATTTGCAACTGCGACATGGCCAAGAAAAAGCATAGCAATTCGACACATACAACAACACAGAGTTACACATGGAATAAACAAAACATAAGTCAATAATACAGTAGAAAAAAGAAAACAAAAAGTCTATATACAGTGAGTGCAAATGAGGTAAGATAAGGGAGTTAAGGCAATAAATATGCCATAGTGGCGAAGTAATTACAATATAGCAATTAAACACTGGAATGGTAGATGTGCAGAAGATGAATGTGCAAGTAGAGATACTGGGGTGCAAAGGAGCAAGATAAATAAATAAATACAGTATGGGGATGAGGTAGATAGATGGGCTGTTTACAGATGGGCTATGTACAGGTGCAGTGATCTATGAGCTGCTCTGACAGCTGGCGCTGTCAGAAGCTAGTGAGGGAGATATGAGTATCCAGCTTCAGTGATTTTTGCAGTTCATTCCAGTCATTGGCAGCAGAGAACTGGAAGGAAAGGCGACCAAAGGAGGAATTGGCTTTGGGGGTGACCAGTGACATATACCTGCTGCAGCGCGTGCTATGAGTGGGTGCTGCTATGGTGACCAGTGAGCTGAGATTGCTCTGCTAGGCTTTACCTAGCAGAGACTTGTAGATAACCTGTAGCCAGTGGGTTTGGTGATGAGTATGAAGCGAGGGCCAACCAACGAGATCGTACAGGTCGCAGTGGTGGGTAGTGTATGGGGCTTTGGTGACAAAATGGATGGCACAGTGATAGACTGCATCCAATTTGTTGAGTAGAGTGTTGGAGGCTATTTTATAGATGACATCGCCGAAGTTGAGGATCGGTAGGATGGTCAGTTTTACGAGGGTATGTTTGGCAGCATGAGTGAAGGATGCTTTGTTGCGATATAGGAAGCCGATTCTAGATTACTTTTTGTATTGGAGATACTTAATGTGAGTCTGGAAGGAGAGTTTACAGTCTAACCAGACACCTAGGTATTTTTTGTTGTCCACGTATAGAAAGTCAGAGCCGTCCAGAGTAGTGATGCTGGACGGGCAGGGAGGTGCAGGCAGTGATCGATTGAATAGCATGCATTTAGTTTTACTTGCATTTAAGAGCAGTTGGAGGCCACGGAAGGAGACTTGAATGGCATTGAAGCTCGTCTGGAGGTTTGTTAACACAGTGTCCAAAGAGGTGCCAGAAGTATACAGAATGGTGTCGTCTGCTTAGAAAAGGATCAGAGAATCACCAGCAGCAAGAGCGACATCATTGATGTATACAGAGAAGAGAGTCGGCCCGAGATTGAACCCTGTGGCACCCCCATAGAGACTGCCAGAGGTCCGGACAACAAGCCCTCCGAATTGACACACTGAACTCTATCAGAGAAGTAGTTGGTAAACCAGGTGAGGCAATCATTTGAAAAACCAAGGCTGTCGAGTCTGCCAATAAGAATGGGGTGATTGACAGAGTCGAAAGCCTTGGCCAGGTCGATGAATACGGTGCAACAGTAATGTCTCTTATCGATGGTGGTTATGTCGTTTAGGACCTTGAGCTTGGCTGAGGTGCACCCATGACCAGCTCTGAAACCAGATTGCATAGCGGAGAAGGTACGGTGGGATTCAAAATGGTCGGTAATCTGTTTGTTAACTTGGCTTTCGAAGACCTTAGAAAGACAGGGTAGGATAGATATAGGTCTGTAGCAGTTTGGGTCTAGAGTGTCACCCACTTTGAAGAAGGGGATGACCGCGGCAGCTTTCCAATCTTTGGGAATCTCAGTTGATACGAAAGAGAGGTTGAACAGGCTAGTAGTAGGGGTTGCAACAATTTCGGCAGATAATTTAGGAAAGAGAGGGTCCAGATTGTCTACCCCGGCTAATTTGAAGGGGTGGAAGGAAGGAAGGAATCTGATGAGGAACATTAGTTAGGAAAATATATTAAAGGAAGGGGGATAATAGATGATTTAGATTTATGAATATGTTTTTTGTTTTTTTTACTCCTAAGTCCTTCAGCTGTTCCTTTTTAATTGAAGCTGGGCTGAAGCGGGTCAAAACACACATACATTAAATGTATAATATATGCTAGAGCAGGTGTATTGAAGTATTATTTGTTACGGTCACACAAATTTCCTGGTTGGCAAAGTTCCAGATGAATATTGTCATTTATCGGCGTAGTAACAAACCCCCACCTCGCAACCCATGCGGATCAAAACTGTTCACACCCAGGGCCTCCCGGGTGGCGTAGCGGTCTAAGGCACTGCGTCGCAGTGCTGAGGCATCGCTACAGTGTCGGTTCGATCCTAGGCTGTGTCACAGCTGGCCTTGACACAGCCTGACCGTGCGCCACATAGGGTGGCTCACAACTGGCCCAGCGTCATCCTGGTTAGGGGATGGTTTTTCTGGGGGGGATCTCATTATGCTCTAGAGACTCCTTGTGGCAGGCCGAAGCCTGCAAGCTGACTTTGTATGGTGTTTCCTCCAACACATTGGTTCGGCTTGCTTCCGGGTTAACCTCTTACATCTAGACGTTCCGCTAGCGGAACACCTGCTCCAATATCCAATGATGGGCGTGGCGCGAAATACAAACTCCTCTAAAATCCGAAAACTTCCATTTTTCAAACATATGACTATTTTACAGCATTTTAAAGACAAGACTCTCGTTAATCTAACCACACTGTCCGATTTCAAAAAGCCTTTACAACGAAAGCAAAACATTAGATTATGTCAGCAGAGTACCCAGCCAGAAATAATCAGACACCCATTTTTCAAGCTAGCATATAATGTCACAAAAAACAAAACCACAGCTAAATGCAGCACTAACCTTTGATGATCTTCATCAGATGACAACCCTAGGACATTATGTTATACAATGCATGCATGTTTTGTTTAATCAAGTTCATATTTATATCAAAAACCAGCTTTTTTACATTAGCATGTGTCGTTCAGAACTAGCATACCCCCCGCAAACATCCGGTGAATTTACTAAATTACTCACGATAAACGTTCACAAAAAACATAACAATTATTTTAAGAATTATAGATACAGAACTCCTCTATGCACTCGATATGTCCGATTTTAAAATAGCTTTTCGGTGAAAGCACATTTTGCAATATTCTCAGTAGATAGCCCAGCCATCACGGCTAGCCATTTAGACACCGACCAAGTTTAGCCCTGACCAAACTCCGATTTACTATTACAAAAGTTTGATTACCTTTGGTGGTCTTCGTCAGAATGCACTCCCAGGACAGCTACTTCAATAACAAATGTTGGTTTGGTTCAAAATAATCCATCGTTATATCCAAATAGCGGCGTTTTGTTCGTGCGTTCAAGACACTATCCGAAGTGTAAATAAGGGTCACGAGCATGGCGCAATTCGTGACAAAAGATTTCTAAATATTCCATCACCATACTTCGAAGCATGTCAACCGCTGTTTAAAATCAATTTTTATGCCATTTTTCTCGTAAAAAAGCGAGCTGTGAAAATACTGCCCCCTAGCCATAACAGGTTAAGAGAGCAGTGTGTTAAGGAGCACTGCGCCTAGGCAGTTCATGTTTCGGAGGATGCATAAGGCTCGACCTTTGCCTCTCCTTTGCCTTGATGACAAAACAAATGATAGTCCCACTAAGTGCAAACCAGATGGGGTGGTGTAACGCTGCAGAATGCTGTGGTAGCCATGCTGTTTAAGTGTGCCTTGAATTCTAAATGAAATCACTGACACTATCACCAGCAAATTACTCCCACAACATCACACCTGCTCCAAGCTTCACTTTCAAAGTTAATCCATTCACTTACTCTGCGTCTCACAAAGACACGGCGGCTGGAACCAAAAATCTCAAATTATTACTCATCAGACCAAAAGAAAGATTTCCGGCAGTCGAATGTTCATTACTCGTGTTTCTTGGCCCAAGCAAGTCTCTTCTTCTTATTGGTGTTCTTTAGTAGTGGTTTCTTTGCAGCAATTCGACCATGAAGGCCTGATTCACACAGTCTCCTCTTAACAGTTGATGTTGAGATGTGTCTGTTAATTGAACTCTGTAAAAGCATTTATTTGGGCTGCAATTTCTGAGGCTGGTAACTCTAATGAACTTATCCTCTGCAGCAGAGGTAACTCTGGGTCTTACTTTCCTGTGGCGGTACTCATGAGGGACAGTTTCATCATAGCGCTTGATGGTTTTTGCGACTGCACTTGAAGAAACGTTCAAAGTTTTAGAAATTTTCCGGATTGACTAACCTTTATGTCTTAAAGTAATGACGGACTGTCGCTTCTCTTTGCTTATTTGAGCTGTTCTTGCCATAATATGGGCTTGGTCTTCTGTAAACCACCCCTATCTTGTCACAACACAACTGATTGGCTCAAATGTATTAAGTAGAAAAGTAGAAAGGTAATTCCAGAAATTAACTTTTAACAAGGAACACCTGTTAATTGAAGTGCATTCCAGGTGAATACCTCACGAAGCTGGCTGAGTGTCACGGTTGTCGTAGGAAGGAGCGGACCAAAGTGCAGCGTGATTATCGTTCCACATTTTATTTTCACTGTGAAACTATGCAATACATATAAATAAACTGAATAACAAAACAACAAACCGTGACGCAGAGGTGAAACATGCACTAACTCAAAGACAATCTCCCACAAACCCAGGTGGGAAAAACACCTACTTAAGTATGATCTCCAATTAGAGACAACGAGGACCAGCTGCCTCTAATTGGAGATAATCCCAAGCAAAACCCAACATAGAAATACAAAACTAGAACATAACAACATAGAAAAACGAAACTAGAAAAAACCCCTGTCACACCCTGACCTACTCTACCATAGAAAATACCAGCTTTCTATGGTCAGGACGTGGCACTGAGGGAATGCCAAGAGTGTGCAAAGCTGTCATCAAGGTAAAGGGTGGCTACTTTGAAAAATCTCAAATATATTTGTTTAACACTTTTTTGGTTACTACATGATTCCAATATTTCATAGTTTTGATGTCTTCACTATTATTCGACAATGTAGAAAATAGTAAAAAAATACATTTTAAAAAACTTGAATGAGTAGGTGTGTCCAAACTTTTGACTGGTACTATATATATATATATATATATATATATATATATATATATATATATATATATATATATATATATATATATATATATATATATATATATATATATATGTGTATATGTATAAAGATTAAGTAGAATAACACACTAGATGCAGTAAAATGCCTAACCTGGTCCCAGATTTCCTGTTCACACCCCTCTTATTGGCAGATAGAACAATTTACAGTTTCCAAGCTAATTTCCTGCAATTCTGCACGTTTTGCCAGTTTCAAAGCTCTTTTCCTGCAATTTACACATTTTGCCATGGGCCGGAGAGAAAATATTGCAGTTTTAAAGTTAATTTCCTGCAATTCTACACATTTTGCCATACCTTATGTGTGATCTTATGATACCAGGGATCAAATGGGTTCCTATTATTTATTTCTTTATTTTTGTCAGTCCGTCTGTTGAGTATGGCTCTGCTAGTGGTGGATAACGTCACACTGACAAATTTGCCATGGTAACAGGTGCAGAGGGGTGTCCACATCCCCCTGATCATCGCAGGTGGGGGTGGGGGACGTGGGTACAGCAGCCAATCGGACAGCCAGGATGAGTTGATGGACGACCCCAAAGTACCAGGGCGCAACGGGAAGTCTGGAGCAGCAGGTAAAACACTGTGTGTATTGTGAAGAACTGCTTGACTATATGTGTGTTTCCATGTGCGTGCGCCAGACCTGGGATGTCTATAGTTGTAACTATGGTTTGTGGAAAGTAACAACATTTCGGGGGGATCGAAGTTACTTTGGAGATGACTACAACAAACAATTACAACTTAAAACTATTTGAATACATATCTGAGAAAGCAACTACTCTTTCAAACTATTTGAATACAGATCTCAAGAAGTGACAACTTTTCTGAAAGTATTGGATTGGCTGCCATCTACTAATGCAGGGCTGTATCTAGAACGGCTTGTTGAAGATATACATATAATGAGTAGAGCACACAATGACCTATACTATTCCAATCTATCTGACAGTCATACAGTATTTGATCTACACAATACATTTGTATCTGAACATTCTGTAAATGTCCATTCTTCTGAATGTCCACTGACCCAGGTGTACATAATCAAGTCAAACCAACTAACCAATGATATGTTGTACAGATAAATAAGTTTTGTTGCTCAACTACTGTATGATTCAACATGCCACTGAAAAGGTAAAAAGCTGAAATTTATTTTATGATACCTGAAAATACTGCAGAGTAATTCAAAGCCCATTGCAAACAGCAAGTTGGATGATTACATAGCAAATTTTCCAGTGGTAAAACAAATAATAACACAGGTGGACTTATATAGACACCGGAACAGTAACTTAATGCACTGCTTAATTTAAAGCCTCATCATATACAGTATTTCCCAGAGTGCTTTGCCATTCAAGTAAATTGTAGAGTTACCACCCATGACTGTAGTTGTTAGTGACAAATACAAATGGTTGTTGCATTCATACATTTTCAGTCCTATGGACTTCACCAAGTGAGATCCTAAGTGATTATGTTATCATAAAATAATATATAATTTAACACAATAGCATATGTATTTCATAAGGCCTTATTTTGAGGGCCTATTTTTTGCCTAATACAGGGGCCTGAAACTCATACACATCACTTTGAAACAAAACCATGCCCATCATTATAATATTTCCGAAGTATGCTCTATTCCAGGTGAATTTTTTAAATGTATTATTTTTTTGTTTCAATATCTATGTTTGATTGATTACTCTTATGCTACACAAAGATAAATAACATAAATTTTTCTAAACTAATCCAATCAGTTAGATTTTTTGCGCTTGTTACAGTTTATGTAATAGATTATGCTATTATAAAGCAACTTCCAGAGTTCTATGTAACAACAATGTTGTTATTGTAATAATCACAAAGTTATTATAACTATATATTGTCACGACTTCCACCGAAGTCGGCTCCTCTCCTTGTTCGGGCGGCGTTTGGCGGTCACCGTCACCGGCTTTCTAGCCATCGCCGCTCCATTTCTCATGTATCCATTTGTTTTGCCTTGTTCCCTGCACACCTGGTTTTCATTCCCTAATTACACTGAATGTATTTAGTCCTCTGTTCCCCTCCATGTCTTTGTGTGTAATTGTTTCTTGTTATGAGGGTATTGTCAGGCGCTATACTTTTGTTAAGTTCCGTGTTTTTTGGCACACTAATATTGTTATGTGTTGTCATTTTTTGACCGGAATTAAAGTGCGTCTATTTACTACATTCTGATCTCCTGCACCTGACTTTGCCTCCGTACACACCCTTGACATATATTAACTTGTTATCAAGTGTTACTGTATTATGTCTCACTTATGAAAATACACTGAGTATACCAAACATTAGGAACATCTTCCTAATATTGATTTGCACCCCGTATTGCTCTCAGAACAGACTCAATTTGTGAAGGTCTCAATAGCGTTCCACAGGCATGCTGGCCCATATTGACTCCAATGCTTCCCACAGTTGTGTCAAGTTGCCGGATGTCCTTTGGGTGGTGGACCATTCTTGATACACACAGTAAACTGTTGATCGTGAAAAACCCAGCAGTGTTGCAGTTCTTGAATACAAACCTGTACGCCTGGCACCTACTACCATACCCTGTTCAAAGGAATTTAAATCTTGTGTCTTGCCCATTCACCCTAGGAATAGCACAAATACACAATCCATGTCTCAACTGTCTCAAATCTTAAAAATAATTATTTAATCTGTCTCCTCCCCTTCACCATATTGCCACTCCTATTTGCCATATCTTCAATTCAAGCCTACTAGAAAGTGTGTGCCCTCAGGCCTGGAGGAATGCAAAATAATAGTAAAGCCCCCTTTACTGGCTCAAATATCTGACCAATTTGCCTGTTACCAACCCTTAGTAAACTTTTGACCAGATACAATGCTATTTTACAGTAAACAAATTGACAACAGACTTTCAGCACGCTTATAGGGAAGAACATCAAATCAAATTGTATTTGTCACATGCGCCGAATACAACAGGTGTAGACCTTACAGTGAAATGCTTCCTTACAAGCCCTTAACCAACAATACCTAAAATACCTTACAAGCCCTTAACTAAAAAATAAGAAATAAAAGTAACAAATAATTAAAGATCAGCAGTAAAATAACAATGGCAAGGCTATATACAGGGTTACCAGTACAGAGTCAATGTGCGGGGGCACCGGTTAGTCGAGGGAATTGAGGTAATATATACATGTGGGTAGAGTTATTAAAGTGACTTATGCGTAGATAATAACAGAGAGTAGCAGCAGCGTCAAAGGGGGAGGGGGGGTGGGGCAATGGAAATAGTCTGGGTAGCCATTTGATTAGATGTTCAGTAGTCTTATGGCTTGAGGGTAGAAGCTGTTTAGAAGCCTTTTGGACCTAGACTTGGTGCTCCGGTACCGCTTGCCGCACGGTAGCAGAGAGAACCGTCCATGACTAGGGTGGCTGGAGTCTTTGGCAATTTTTAGGAACTTCCTCTGACACCGCCTGGTATAGAGGTCCAGGATGGCAGGAAGCTTGGCCCCAGTAATGTACTGGGCCGTACGCATTACCTTCTGTAGTGTATTGCGGTCGGAGGCCGACCCATGCCAAATCTTTTCAGTCTCCTGTGGGGAATAGGTTTTGTCGTGCCCTCTTCACAACTGTCTTGGTGTGCTTGGACCAATTTAGTTTGTTAGTGATGTGGACATCAAGGAACTTGAAGCTCTCAACCTGCTCCACTACAGCCCCGTAGATGAGAATGGGGGCATGCTTTTCCTGTAGTCCACAATCATCTCCTTTGTCTTGATCACGTTGAGGGAGAGGTTGTTGTCCTGGCACCACATGGCCAGGTCTCTGACCTCCTGCCTATAGGCTGTCTCGTCTTTGTCTGTGATCAGGCCTACCACTGTTGTGTCATCGGCAAACGTAATGATGGTGTTGGATTTGTGCCTGGCCGTGCAGTCATGAATGAACAGGGAGTACAGGATCGGACTGAGCATGCACCCCTGAGGGGCACCTGTGTTGAGGATCAGCGTGGTGGATGTGTCGTTACCTACCCATACCACCTGGGGGTGGCCCATCATGAAGTCCAGGATCCAATTGCAGAGGGAGGTGTTTAGTCCCAGGGTCCTTAGCTTAGTGATGAGCTTTGAGGGCACTATGGTGTTGAATGCTGAGCTGTAGTCAATGAATAGCATTCTCACATAGGTGTTCCTTTTGTCCAGGTGTGAAAGGGCCGTGTGGAGTGCAATAGAGATTTAATCTTTTGTGGATCTGTTGGGGCAGTATGCAAATTGGAGTGGGTCTAGGCTTTCTGCGATAATGGTGTTGATGTGAGCCATGACCAGCCTTTCAAAGCACTTCATGGCTACAGATGTGAGTGCTATGGTTTGGTAGTCATTTAGGCAGGTTAGCTTAGTGTTCTTGGGCACAGGGACTATGGTGGTCTGCTTGAAACATGTTGATATTACAGACTCGGACAGGGAGAGGTTGAAAATGTCAATGAAGACACTTGCCAGTTGGTCAGCGCATGCTCGGAGTACACTTACTGGTAATCCGTCTGGCCCTGCAGCCTTGTGAATGTTGACCTGTTTAAAGGTCTTACTCATATCGGCTGCGGAGTCGCGGAACAGCTGATTCGCTCATGCATGTTTCAGTGTTACTTGCCTCAAAGTGGGCATAGAAGTTATTTAGTTCGTCTGGTAGACTCGTGTCACTGGGCAGCTCTCGGCTGTGCTTCCCTTTGTAGGGGAAGGCGAGGGAGAGCTTTGTACGCATCTCTGTGTGTGGAGTAAAGATGGTCTAGAGTTTATTTCCCTCTGTTTGTACATTTAACATGCTGGTAGAAATTAGATAAAACAGATTTAAGTTTCCCTGCATTAAAGTGCCAGGCCACTAGGAGCGTCGCCACTGGATGATCATTTTCCTGTTTAGTTATGGCGGTATACAGCTCATTGAGTGCGGTCTTAGTGCAGCATCGGTCTGTGGTGGTATGGAGACAGCTACGAAAAATACAGATCAAAACTCTCTAGGTAGATGGTGTTGTCTACAGCTTATCATGAGATACTCTACCTCAAGCGATCAAAACCTTGAGACTTCCATGCACCAGCTGTTGTTTACAAATATGCATAGACAGCCACCCCTTGTCTTACCAGAGGCTGCTGTTCTATCCTGCCGTTATAGTGTACAACCCGCCAGCTGTATGTTATTCATGTCGTTGTTCAGCCACGACTCTGTGAAACATAAGATGTTATAGTTTTTAATGTCCTATTAGTAAGATATACGTGCTTTTAGTTTGTCTAATTTATTATCCAGCGATTGTACGTTGGCCAATAGTACGGATGGCAAAGGCAGGTTATCCACTTGTTGTCGGATCCTCACAAGGTACCCCGATCTCTTTTCTCGATACCTCTTCCATCTTTTTCTTCTGCAAATGATGGGGATGAAGGCCTGTTCGGGTGTCTGGAGTAAATCCCTCTCGTCTGACTCATTAAAAAGATAAATTCTTTGTCCAGCTCAAGGTGTGTAATCGCTGTTCTGATTCCCAGAAGCTCTTTTCAGTCATAAGAGACGTTAGCAGCAACATTATGTACAAAAAAATTGAAAAAACTAACAAAATAGCACAGTTGGTTAAGCATCCCTAAAACAGCAGCCATCCCCTCCAGCAGCCATCCCCTCCGGCGCCATCTTCGACATTCAACAAGCACAGCACTTACACAAATGACTGATGATTGGCTGAGAGAAATTGATGATCAAAAGGTTGTGGGGGCTTGTTTGTTAGACTTCAGTGCGGCTTTTGACATTATTGATCATAGTCTGCCGCTAGATAAATGTATGTGTTAATGCTTTACACTCCCTGCTATATTGTAGATAAAGATACCTGTCTAACAACACAGATAGTGTTCTTTAATGGATGCCTCTCCAACATAATCCAGGTAGAATTAGAAATTCCCCACGGCAGCTTTCTAGGCCCCTTTCTTTTTTCTTTCTTTACTAACGACATGCCACTGGCTTTGTGATGACTCAACACTATAGATGTCAGCTACTACAGCGACTGAAATGACTGAAACACTTAACAAAGAGCACCAGGTAGTTTCAGAACGGGTGGAAAGGAATAAGTTAGTCCTAAATATTCCAAAACTATAAGCATTGTATTTGGAACAAATCATTCACTAAACCCTAAACCTCAACTAAATATTGTAATAAATTATGTGGAAGCTTTGAGTAACACTGGATTTTAAACTGTCATGGTCAAAACATTTTGATACACCAGCAGCTAAGATGGGGAGAAGTATGCCCATAATAAAGAGCTGCTCTACCTTCCTAACAGCACTATCAACAAGGCAGGTCCTACGGTCCCTAGTTTTGTCACACCTGGACTACTGTTCAGTGGTGTGGTCAGGTGCCACAAAGAGGGACTTAGGAAAATTGTAATTGGCTCAATTGGATGTACACAGACAGCTACCATTAATAATACATCTCCTGGCTCAAAGTGGAGGAGAGACTGACTTCATCACTACCTGTACTTGTGAGACGTATTGACGTGTTGAATATACCAAGCCGTCTGTTTGAGCTACTAGCACACAGCTCAGACACCCATGCATACGCCACAAGACATGCCACCAGAGGTCTCTTCACAGTCCCCAAGTCCAGAACAGTCTATGGGAGGCGCACAGTAGTACATAATGCCATGAATACATACTCTATTCCACATTAAGTAACTCATGCAAGCAGTACAATTTTATTTAAAAACAGATAAAAAAGACCTTATGGAACAGCGGGACTGTGAAGCAACACAAACATAGGCACATACACATTCAGTTGAAGTCGGAAGTTTACATACACTTTAGCCGAATACATTTAAACTCAGTCTTTCACAATTCCAGACATTTAATCCTAGTAAAAAATCCCTGTTTTAGGTCAGTTAGGATCACCACTTTATTTTAAGAATGTGAAATGTCAAAATAATAGTAACGAGAATAATTTTTTTCAGCTTTTATTTCTTTCATCAGATTCCCAGTGGGGCAGAAGTTACATACACTCAATTAGTATTTGGTAGCATTGCCTTTAAATTGTTTAACTTTGGTCAAACGTTTCGGGTAGCCTTCCACAAGCTTCCCAAAATAAGTTGGGTGAATTTTGGCCCATTCCTCCTGACAGAGCTGGTGTAACTGAGTCAGATTTGTAGGCCTCCTTGCTCCTTGCATACTCTTTTTCAGTTCTGCCAAAAAATGTTCTATGGGATTGAGGTCAGGGCTTTGTGATGGCCACTCCAATACCTTGACTTTGTTGTCCTTAAAACTTCTTTGGGATAGGGGGCAGTATTTTCACGTACAGATGAAAAGCGTGCCCAAAGTAAACTGCCTGTTACTCAGGCCCAGAAGCTAGGATATGCATATGCATGGTAGTATTGGCATAGAAAACACTCTAAAGTTTCTAAAACTAATAAAATAATGTCTGTGAGTATAATAGAACTGATTTGGCAGGCAAAAACCCGATCACAATCCATCTTGGGAAATTCGTTTGGGGGGTCATTGTGTTTTCCAATGCTTTTCTATGGGAAACCTGATTTATTAGGGCCCAGATCCTATGGCTTCCACTAGATGTCAACAGTCTTTAGAAATTGTTCGATGTTTTTCTTTTGAGAAATGAAGAAGTAGTGCTATTCTTTCTACGTGTCACTCATCAGGTCTCTAGTATTTTGGTGCGCGTGTACAAGAGCGCCCTCCGTGTTGTTTTCATTCAGTATTGGAAACTGTTTATCCCATCTTAAATTTTATTGATTATTTACATTTTAGCGTACCTGAGGTTGGATTAATAACATTGTTTGAAATGTTTGGACCAAGTTTACAGGTAAGTTATTAGATACTTTGTAGTCATGTTGGGCGAGTTGGAACCGGTGTATTTCTGAATCAAACGCGTCAAATAAATGGACATTTTGGGGATATAAAGAAGGAATTTATCGAACAAAATGACCATTCATTGTGTCACTGAGACATTTGGGATTGCAAAAAGAAGAAGATCTTCAAAGGTAAGGCATTTATTATTTTGTTATTTCTGACTTTTGTGTCGCACCTGTCAGACGGTTGCTAGGAGTGGTGGTAGGAGTCAGGCGCAGAGAGCAGAGGTACGGAACTTTGTGTTTATTTAAATAAAAAAAACACAACACGATCGACGCCAACACAAACGGCGTGGAAAAAATGCCAAGTGCCCAAAACAGGTGCACAGCCAGCATACAATATTACAGTCGTAAATCGGCAGCACATCCAACTACAAAAACACAACCTGACGCTAAAATAATCCCGCACAACACTGGGCGGGCTAACCAGGCTTAAATAACCAAAATCAAAAGACAAATGAGGAACAGGTGCAAACAATAAGACATACCAAACGAAAAGGAAAAAGGGATCAGCGGTGGCTAGTAGGTCGGTGACGACGACCGGCCGAGCGCCGCCCGAGCAGGCACGGGAGCCACCTTCGGTGGGATTCGTGACAGCACCTGTCTGGTTGAAAAATTATTTTCATGTGTTTGTATGCGGGGTGCTGTCCTCAGATAATCGCATGGTGTGCTTTCGCCAAAAAACCTTTTTGAAATCTGACACAGCGGCTGGATTAACAAGAGGTTAAGCTTTATTTTGATGTATTACACTTATATTTTCGTGAATGTTGAATATTTATATTTCTGGTGTTTGAATTTGGCGCTCTGCAATTTCACTGGATGTTGTCAAATCTATCCCACTAATGGGATGGGCGCTTTAAGGGATCCCTAAGAGGGTTTAAGCCATTTTGCCGCAACTTTGAAAGTATGCTTGGGGTCATTTTCCATTTGAAAGACGCATTTGCGACCAAGCTTTAACCCCCTGACTGATGTCTTGAGATGTCGCTTCAATATATCCACATAATTTTCCTACCTCATGATGCCATCTATTTTCTGAAGTGCACCGGTCCGTCCTGCAGAAAAGCACCCCACAACATGATGCTGCCACCTCCATGCTTGAAGGTTGGGATGGTGTTCTTCAGCCTGCAAGCCTCCCCCTTTTTCCTCCAAACATAACGATGGTCATTATGGCCAAACAGTTCTATTTTTGTTTCATCAGACCAGAGGACATATCTCCAAAAAGTACGATCTTTGTCCCCATGTGCAGTTGCAAACAGTAGTCTGGCTTTTTATGGCGGTTTTGGAGCAGTGGCTTCCTCCTTGCTGAGCGGCCTTTCAGGTTATGTCGATATAGGACTCGTTTTACTGTGGATA
The DNA here is from genome assembly GCF_965601325.2 of Salmo salar. Taxonomy (NCBI): domain Eukaryota; kingdom Metazoa; phylum Chordata; class Actinopteri; order Salmoniformes; family Salmonidae; genus Salmo; species Salmo salar. The sequence continues at coordinate 1,229,401 of NC_138301.1, read as the reverse complement.
TAGATACTTTTGTACCTGTTTCCTCCAGCATCTTCACAAGGTCCTTTGCTGTTGTTCTGGGATTGATTTGCACTTTTCGCACCAAAGTGCGTTCATCTCTAGGAGACAGAACGCATCTCTTTCCTGAGCGGCATGATGGCTATGTGGTCCCATGGTGTTTATACTTGCGTACTATTGTTTGTACAGATGAACGTGGTACCTTCAGGTGTTTGGAAATTGCTCCCAAGGATGAACCAGACTTGTGGAGGTCTACAATTATTTTTCTGAGGTCTTGGCTGATTTCTTTTGATTTCCCATGATGTCAAGCAAAGAGGCACTGAGTTTGAAGGTAGGCCTTGAAATACATCCACAGGTACACCTCTAATTGACTCAAATTATTTAAATTAGCCTATCAGACGCTTCTAATGTCATTACATAATTTTGGGGATTTTTCCAAGCTGTTTAAAGGCACAGTCAACTTAGTGTATGTAAACGTCTGACCCACTGGAATTGCGATACAGTGAATTATAAGTGAAATAATCTGTCTGTAAACAATTGTTGGAAAAATGACTTGTGGCATGCACAAAGTAGATGTCCTAACCGACTTGCCAAAACTATAGTTTGTTAACAAGAAATGTGTGGAGTGGTTGAAAAACGAGTTTTAATGACTCCAACCTATGTGTATGTAAACTTCCGACTTCAACTGTACGTAGGCATAGGTATACACACACATATAAAATATGCACTAAACACACACTTACACATGGATTTTGTGTTGTAGATATGTGGTGGTGGAGTAGGGGTCTCAGGGCACACACTTAGTGTGCTGTAAAATCTGTTGTGAATGTATTGTAATGTTTTTAAATTGTATAATTGCCTTGATTTTGCTGGACTCCAGGAAGAGTAGCTTCTGGGGATCCATAATAAATACACATCTACACTGATTGAAGTGTATTTAACAAGTGACACCAATACGGAATCATAGTTTTCACCTGGATTCACCTGGTCAGTCTATGGCATGAAAAGAGCAGTTATTCTCAATGTTTTGTATCCTCAGTGTATGTGTTACGACATTTTGAAGCTGCAAAATTGGTCTTTTCTAATGTTGAGGTGATTCCATGTCCCTCATGCATTTATTCTAGCTATAGGATATTTTAAGATGAACGTCTAGGAGCCCTCCAAACCATGTATTTCATACACCGAACAAAAAATGAAACACAAATTGCAACAATTTCAACGATTCTACTGAATTACAGTTCGTATAAGGAAATCAGTCATTTGAAATATATTAATTAGGCCCTAATGTATGGATTTCACACTACTGGGCAGAGGCACAGCCATGAATGTGCCTGGGAGGGCTTAGGCCCACCCACTTGGGAGCCAGGCCCAGCCAATCAGAATATGTTTTTCCCCACAAAAGGGCTTGATTACAGATGACATAAATACTCCTCAGTTTCATCAGCTGTCCGGGTGGCTGGTCTCATACGATCCCACCGGTGAATAAGCTAGATGTGGCCTTGTGTCACCAGCACAACGTGCACCTGTGTAATGATCATTCTGTTTAATCAGCTTCTTGATATGCCACACCTGTCAGGTGGATGGATTGTCTTGGAAATGGAGAAATGCTCACTAACAGGGATGTAAACAAATTTGTGCACAAAATTAGAGAGAAATACGTTTTTTGTCTGTATGGAACATTTCTGGGATCTTTTATTTCAACTCATGAAACATGGGACCAACACTTTACATGTTGCGTTTATATTTGTGTTCAGTGTATATTTAGACGAATTCAACTAACTGTTGTAGTTTTTGGGGGGTTTAAAATATATTGCATATATTCAAATGCCTTGGTTTTCTGAGAGGTATTCAAAATACTTTCAAATTGAATTAGTTTTTCTGAAACCCATGTCTGAATATCAAAGAAAATAGTTGATTTAGAAAACGTATTTTCAAATAAATTACAGAACACAACTACTTTTTGCCCAGGTCTGGTGTGTGCACTGCATGCACACTAGACTAATTTGGTGTGCCTGTGTGTGTGTGTGTGTGTGTGTGTGTGTGTGTGTGCGTGTCCATGTGCGTGTGCGTGGGCGCGTGCCGTGAATCCATTCTGGCCTCCTGTATTCCGCTCCCTCTGTTCAGTTTGAGTTCACTAAAACTACAACTTTTTAAAGGCGGGCTCCCCTACTGAGTTCTATTAACAAATCAATATAATTATTTACCACTCTCATATCAAATCTAATTTTATTTACATTTACATTTACATTTAAGTCATTTAGCAGACGCTCTTATCCAGAGCGACTTACAAAATGGTGCATTCACCTTATGATATCCAGTGGAACAACCACTTTACAATAGTGCATCTAAATATTTTAAGGGGGGGGGGGGGGGGTTAGAAGGATTACTTTATCCTATCCTAGGTATTCCTTAAAGAGGTGGGGTTTCAGGTGTCTCCGGAAGGTGGTGATTGACTCCGCTGTCCTGGCGTCGTGAGGGAGCTTGTTCCACCATTGGGGTGCCAGAGCAGCGAACAGTTTTGACTGGGCTGAGCGGGAACTGTGCTTCCTCAGAGGTAGGGGGGCCAGCAGGCCAGTGGTGGATGAACGCAGTGCCCTTGTTTGGGTGTAGGGCCTGATCAGAGCCTGAAGGTATGGAGGTGCCGTTCCCTTCACAGCTCCGTAGGCAATCACCATGGTCTTGTAGCGGATGCGAGCTTCAACTGGAAGCCAGTGGAGAGAGCGGAGGAGCGGGGTGACGTGAGAGAACTTGGGAAGGTTGAACACCAGACGGGCTGCGGCGTTCTGGATGAGTTGTAGGGGTTTAATGGCACAGGCAGGGAGCCCAGCCAACAGCGAGTTGCAGTAATCCAGACGGGAGATGACAAGTGCCTGGATTAGGACCTGCGCCGCTTCCTGTGTGAGGCAGGGTCGTACTCTGCGAATGTTGTAGAGCATGAACCTACAGGATCGGGTCACCGCCTTGATGTTAGTGGAGAACGACAGGGTGTTGTCCAGGATCACGCCAAGGTTCTTAGCACTCTGGGAGGAGGACACAAGGGAGTTGTCAACCGTGATGGCGTGATCACGGAACGGGCAGTCCTTCCCCGGGAGGAAGAGCAGCTCCGTCTTGCCGAGGTTCAGCTTGAGCTGGTGATCCGTCATCCACACTGATATGTCTGACAGACATGCAGAGATGCGATTCGCCGCCTGGTTATCAGAAGGGGGAAAGGAGAAGATTAATTGTGTGTCGTCTGCATAGCAATGATAGGAGAGACCATGTGAGGATATGACAGAGCCAAGTGACTTGGTGTATAGCGAGAATAGGAGAGGGCCTAGAACAGAGCCCTGGGGGACACCAGTGGTGAGAGCGCATGGTGCGGAGACAGATTCTCGCCACGCCACCTGGTAGGAGCGACCTGTCAGGTAGGACGCAATCCAAGCGTGGGCCGCGCCGGAGATGCCCAACTCGGAGAGGGTGGAGAGGAGGATCTGATGGTTCACAGTATCAAAGGCAGCAGATAGGTCTAGAAGTATGAGAGCAGAGGAGAGAGAGTTAGCTTTAGCAGTGCAGAGAGCCTCCGTGACACAGAGAAGAGCAGTCTCAGTTGAATGCCCAGTCTTGAAACCTGACTGATTAGGATCAAGAAGGTCATTCTGAGAGAGATAGCAGGAGAGCTGGCCAAGGACGGCACGTTCAAGAGTTTTGGAGAGAAAAGAAAGAAGGGATACTGGTCTGTAGTTGTTGACATCGGAGGGATCGAGTGTAGGTTTTTTCAGAAGGGGTGCAACTCTCGCTCTCTTGAAGACAGAAGGGACGTAGCCAGCGGTCAAGGATGAGTTGATGAGGAAGGGGAGAAGGTCTCCGGAAATGGTCTGGAGAAGAGAGGAGGGGATAGGGTCAAGTGGGCAGGTTGTTGGGCGGCCGGCCGTCACAAGACGCGAGATTTCATCTGGAGAGAGAGGGGAGAAAGAGGTCAAAGCATAGGGTAGGGCAATGTGAGCGGTGTCGTTTGACTTAACAAACGAGGATCGGATGTCGTCGACCTTCTTTTCAAAATGGTTGACGAAGTCATCCGCAGAGAGGGGGGGGGAGGGGGAGGAGGATTCAGGAGGGAGGAGAAGGTAGCAAAGAGCTTCCTAGGGTTAGAGGCAGATGCTTGGAATTTAGAGTGGTAGAAAGTGGCTTTAGCAGCAGAGACAGAAGAGGAGAATGTAGAGAGGAGTGAGTGAAAGGATGCCAGGTCCGCAGGGAGGCGAGTTTTCCTCCATTTCCGCTCGGCTGCCCGGAGCCCTGTTCTGTGAGCTCGTAGTGAGTCGTCGAGCCACGGAGCAGGAGGGGAGGACCGAGCCGGCCTGGAGGATAGGGGACAGAGAAAATCAAAGGATGCAGAAAGGGAGGAGAGGAGGGTTGAGGAGGCAGAATCAGGAGATAGGTTGGAGAAGGTTTGAGCAGAGGGAAGAGATGATAGGATGGAAGAGGAGAGAGTAGCGGGAGAGAGAGAGAGCGAAGGTTGGGACGGCGCAATACCATCCGAGTAGGGGCAGAGTGAGAAGTGTTGGATGAGAGCAAGAGGGAAAAGGATACAAGGTAGTGGTCGGAGATTTGGAGGGGAGTTGCAATGAGATTAGTGGAAGAACAGCATCTAGTAAAGATGAGGTCAAGCGTATTGCCTGCCTTGTGAGTAGGGGGGGAAGGTGAGAGGGTGAGGTCAAAAGAGGAGAGGAGTGGAAAGAAGGAGGCAGAGAGGAATGAGTCAAAGGTAGACGTGGGGAGGTTAAAGTCACCCAGAACTGTGAGAGGTGAGCCATCCTCAGGAAAGGAACTTATCAAGGCGTCAAGCTCATTGATGAACTCTCCAAGGGAACCTGGAGGGCGATAAATGATAAGGATGTTAAGCTTGAAAGGGCTGGTAACTGTGACAGCATGGAATTCAAATGAGGAGATAGACAGATGGGTCAGGGGAGAAAGAGAGAATGTCCACTTGGGAGAGATGAGGATTCCAGTGCCACCACCCCGCTGGCTCGATGCTCTAGGGGTATGCGAGAACACGTGGGCAGACGAAGAGAGAGCAGTAGGAGTAGCAGTGTTATCTGTGGTAATCCATGTTTCCGTCAGCGCCAGGAAGTCTAGGGACTGGAGGGTAGCATAGGCTGAGATGAACTCAGCCTTGTTGGCTGCAGACCGGCAGTTCCAGAGGCTGCCGGAGACCTGGAACTCCACGTGGGTCGTGCGCGCTGGGACCACCAGGTTGGAGTGGCAGCGGCCACGCGGTGTGAAGCGTTTGTATGGCCTGTGCAGAGAGGAGAGAACAGGGATAGACAGACACATAGTTGACAAGCTACAGAAGTGTTGTTTCTTGTATTATTGTCTCCTGTGTCTTTAGACAACTGTTTCACTTTGATATCCTTTTTCTTCTGTCCTGATTTTCTCTTTCTTTTCTTCTGTTAACTAGATATTCTTTGTTGTTCTTCGTTAGCTAGCTAGCTTCTTCCAAAAGAGTCCCTAGCAACTGCTTAGCAACTGGTAAACAATTCAGCTAGCTAAGATAACTACAATTTTATGAAAAATAGTTATTTTTCAAAAGCCTATCTTCTTTGTTTGTTGCTTGTTTTTTCTCCTATTCAGTCTTGCAGTTTTCTTTAGCTTTTTTCCGATGTACTTCACTCTAAAAACCATGTAAATTTCAATATTTGTAGGAGCTCATTTTTCAGCTGCTGCTGCTCAAATTGGAGTTCCGGAACTTTTTTGTCACATGAGCCGAATAAAACAGGTGCAGACATTACCGTGAATGCTTACTTACAAGCCCTTAACCAACAATGCAGAGTAAGAAAATAATTGCTAAATATACTATAGTAAAAAAAGTTACACAATAAATAACAATAACAAGGCTATATACAGGGGGTACCAGTACCAAGTCAATGTGTGGGGGGACAGGTTAGTCGAGGTAATTAAGGTCAACTTTTAACAAGGCATACCTGACAATTGAGGAGTGGCCACAATTGGCTTACTGCAAATGTAAAAGTGGTGACTAAACTCAACAAAAGAAGAATAAATTGTATTATAAAGCCAAGCTCAATGATGTAAAGAATGACGGGAAAAAACTTTGGAGTACTTTAAATTAAATGGCTTTTTCATCACAAAACAATTTGATGTTGCCAATTATTTTTATGATTACTTCATTGGAAAAGTGGGCAAATACCAACAATGAAGAGTGAGCCATCGTACACATGTATAAAAAAACTAATAATGAAAGAAAAGCATTGCAAGTTTGAATTTTGTAAAGTTAGTGTGGGTGAGGTGGAAAGATTATTGTTAATGATCAATAATGACAAACTTCCTGGCATTGACAACTTAGAAGGAAAGCTACTGAGGATGGTAGCTGACTCTATAGCCACTCCTATCTGTCATATCTTTAATCTGAGCCTTAAGGAAAGTCTTTGTCCTCAGGCCTGGAGGGAAGACAAAGTAATTCCGCTACCCAAGAGTGGTAAAGTGGCCTTTACTGGTTCTAACAGCAGACCTATAAGCTTGCTGCTAGCTCTTAGCAAACTGTTGGAAAAAATATTGTTTGACCAAATACAATGCCACTTTTCTGTAAATACATTAACAACAGTCTTTCAGCATGCTTATAGAGAAGGGCACTCAACATTTACTGCACTGACACAAATTACTGATGATTGATTGAAATAAATTGATAATAAGAAGATTGTGGGAAATGTATCGTTAGATTTCAGTGCAGATTCAGAGCTTTCTATCTAACAGAACTCAAAGGGCTTTCTTTAATGTACGCTTCTCTAATGTCAAACGTAAACTGTGGTGTACGGCAGGGCAACTCTCTAGGCCCTCTACTCTGTTCTATGTTTACCAATGAACTGCCACTGACATTAAACAGAGCATGTGTGTCCATGTATGCTGATGACTCAACCATATATGCATCAGCAACCACAGCTAATGAAGTCACTGAAACAAAGAGTTGCAGTCTGTTTTGGAATGGGTGGCCAGTAATAGTCCCTAAGTTCTAGACCTTACCTGGTAATGAATGGTGTGGCTGTTGAACAAGTTGAGGAGACTAAATGACTTGATGTTACCTTAGATTGTAAACTGTCATGGTCAAAACATAGACTCAATGGTTGTAAAGATGGGGAGAGGTCTGTCCGTAATAAAGAGATGCTCTACTTTTTTGACACCACACTCCACAAAGCAAGTCCTGTAGGCTCTAGTTTTATCTTACCTTAATTATTGTCCAGTCATATGGTCATATGTATTGTGCTGCAAATAAATACCTAGTTAAGTGATAATATTATGCATGCCAGTCTCTCTTGGCTAAGAGCTGAGAAAAGACTGACTGCGTCACCTCTTGCTTTATAAAACACATTAATGTGTTAGAAATTCCACATTGTTTGCAAAGTCAATTTACACACAGCACTGACACACACACTTACCCCACCAGACATGCCAATAGGGGTCTTTTCACAGTCACTAGCTCCAGAACAAATTCAAGGCAGTGTACAGTATAATACAGAGCCATGAGTGCATGGAACTCCCTTTCATCTTATGTAGCACAAGTGAACAGCACACCTGGTTTAAAAAAACATATAAAGCAAAACCTCACGACATAACGCCTCTCCACCATGTGACCTACTTGTTGTATATGTACTGACATATATGTGTAACTGATAGATGCACACACACTACATGCTAATGTTTTTTAATGGATGTAAATTGTGAAGTATTTTGTCTGTAATTTATTTTTCGTTATATGACGGACCCCAGTAAGACTAGCTGTCATTTTTGTCGCCGGGTAATGGGGATCCTAATAAATAAAATAAAAGCAAGTTTTCAGTGGCTTGTGCCCAGGAGTATCCTTTGGAGTGGATAGTCAATGTTAGTTTACAGTATTGCTAAATCGGCTTGTATACAGTTATTATTTGTTTCCTGTTTTTGGTCGCAGCAAGGACAATTGAAAGTTTGATGTTTAGGGTTGAAGTTTGAGTTGAAAAATGCAAGGGATTTACTGTAGAATGTTGCATTGGCTAAGATACACCAATGTTGGCTGTATTCCAGTTTTGCTTGTGTAGTTCTGTTTATGGCAATAGAAAATATTATTGAGTGTATTGTCCAACAGTAACAGTTTCAGTTTGTATTCAATTCATTCCTTTAATTGGATTGGTAGTTATGTTTTAGTGTCTATATGAGGGTATGTCTGCCTGGGTGTACTCCAGGTAGACATCTGTTAAGTAAATAGTTTGACAGTCCTAAGAAAATGTGTTTGCTCCCAGATAGAAACATACATTAACATGCACACATCTATTTAAAAAAACATTTATTCTCAGTGCACTTCTTGTACTTCTATTCCATCCCTGATGCATGTGTTTCATAGCCCCGCTACCTCTGTGCATAGTCATATTTATCTTTCTTACTAGTAAAACAAGACAGGACAAGACGACAACCTTGCATGTCTATTCCTTCACAATTTTTCTCTCTCCTGTTCTACCCTGGGTGCAAACACAACGCCTCTCCATTACCGTTATTTTTTACACATCTCGGTATGCATTATTCACTCGTTTTGAGTCGACTGCACCTCGCAGAACATAATATATTGATTAGGCTGTTCAGTAGGCCTTAGGTTTACTGCGAGTGAGCCTGGTGAGCGCGGAATGAAATATTCACTCTGCCTGTGCTGTTTGTTGCTGGCATACATAGGGTGTTCTTTTTTACAGGTTTAGGATTTACTTTGTTTGTTTCATTCTCTCTGTAACCAAGAGGAGAAAGAGGAGGAGAAATTAGGGCAAGACGTAAGACGGGAGAGTGTGTGTAGGTGTAATTGAGGGTTTTTAGTGCAGCTCGAGCCTGCTTGTGACAGGAGAGGGGAGGCCCCTACTACAAATTACTGCCAAGTCTCTGTCAGATACAGAGGTATCTACTGTCTTTTTGGCTCGGTGCCAGATGAATTCCTTGTGATGTTATTTCAGACAATGGACCTGAGTGTGAATGGGTGGATGTTAAGGAGTTTGAAGCAAATAATAATAATATTATCATCGCCCATCCCATGAAAACGTCCTATATCTACATTATATGGTGCCCCGTTAAAGATTTACTTGCAACTTTCAAATACAATGATAAATTGATTGATTGGATATCCAAGAATTGTCTGTAAATGTGTGTATATTATTTATTTCAGTGTATAACTGTCTTGGGGTTTTTCCTTTGTGTCTTTGTGTGTGTCAGGTGGAGGCGGAGGTTGGAATGACAGTAACCCTGGGTCTCAGGGCGGGAGACCCCTCATACTTGGAGGCCAGGGGGGGCAGCCATGCATTAATTTCAGCTGGGAGACCCGAGGGGGTTTCGGGGGAGGGGGAGGTGCCTGTACAACCGGTGGTGGAGGAGGGGGCTATAGAGGTAGGTGAAAACATATTTACAGTAAATATACAGTATATAGCATTTTAACATGAATATATAACAATATCAATATGACATTACATCTCCAGTGTTGTCTTAACATGTTAAGGTAGGTTGTCCCTTTACCATTTGTTGGTCCAACAAATTATCATTATCTGTCATTACATATTTCATCAGGTAGCACTTTAGATTAAATTAAAAAAAAATTACCATTAAGGTACTCTGTAATAAGTTCACTGACTAATTGTGTTATTTTATTACCACCACCATCCCCTCCCTTTCTCTAGGTGGCAGCACCTCTGAAGCTAATGACCCAAAGCAGGATGGAGACGATGGCTCCTCTTTCATCAGCCCAGAGGGAGAGACCTTCCTGGACCCTCTGAAAGGTAACAGATTATGAAATGAGAGACAATCACACTAACACTTTCTATGAACTATAGGGCTGCAACCGGCAAGGTAAAGGTTAGTGAGGTGGACCAGTAGCCGGAAGTTGCTGGTTCAAGCCCTGGGCAGGGCGATAAAAGTGAGAACTGAACCATGATGGAGCATGTATCCTGTTGACCATGTCCGGTGTCTGTGCCTGTAGGTATGGAAAGTGATGGAGAGGTGATCATCGGCCCCGTGCTAAACTGTAGCCACTGTGAGACGGGCGACTGTCACAAGAACGAGGAGGGGACCTTGTGTTACTGTGACGTGGACTTTGTACTGGCCCGTGACGGAGTGTCTTGTATCAACTCATCAACAGGTCAGAGACACACACACTCTCTCTCACTCCAATGCACGCACGCACACACACACACACAAACTGCAATTGAACACATTGTTTGGATCCACAGTTGTGGACAGTACGTACATATGAAACAGATATTTGAAAAGTCATACAAATAGTTAGTTGACACACACACACGAATGAGCACTGACGTGTCTTGACTATCATTAATAGTGTTTGACTGTTATTTTATAAAATGATTACATACCACGTTCAATTATTACGTGATTAAATTAATTATATAACAATTAATTAAGTAGTAATCTGGGGCACCATGGAAAAAGTTATTTAACGAGTTACTATCTCTCCCGACTAAACTCAAAAAAGATACAAATCTGTTACATCAGTCACAGTCAATTCATTAATTCTTATTTACCTTCAGTCTCATTCTGATGTCGCAAAACTCTTGTATATCTACACGAACCTTAGCATAAATGATGAATCAGCGATATACAAATTGGCTTAATTATTTATTTACTAACTAACTAAATAATCACACAGAATTACATAAACATACAAACAGGAGAGCTTACACATTGATTGCTACACAATGCAATGAAAAATCCCTAGAGGACTAAACTGATATGACAGCTTGTTACACAAAATGGCAGATTCAAAAGAGAAGGAAAGGGAGAGACAAAGGAATTCCACTAATGTACATAGAGCTGATAACTATGCTCAAGGAAATGCAAATACTTTGCACATGAACGGCCGCTCATTTGAAAGAATTGCAATGTACATATTTACGTGTGTATGTCTTTGCTGTCTGTCTGTTGAAAACACTCGATCCATCTACAGGGAGTAATTTGACAGGAAGTCTCAAGTTGTAAGTCTCTGGTTGTCCACCAGAGATCATCATGTCTTTTGTAGGCCTAGCTTCTTGGTTTCAGGTGTTTGTGAGAAAGGATCTTGCCGAGGAAGTGTTCGCTAGAATGGATCTTTCAGAGTACCACCAGGTAGTTCTCAGTCAAGTTTACTAGACTAAAGTACTTAAACCGCTGCAAACTGAATGTTCCTGTGTAGTCTTCTTCGACAGAGAGAGTTTCAGAGTTTGTAACCATTTCGTACCTTTCAGCTCATGCTGTCGGTCACGCTGGTCTAATGTAGAGCTAGAACCATTTTACGTAGCAACCCGACAATGTACTGATCTCTAGAGCTTTACATTTCTTAACCATTTCAGCATGTGGACTGCATCCTCACGTTCTCTGGTCTAATGAACATTTCGTTAGCAGTCGTTTATGAGCACTTACCTTTGGAGGGCAGTTCCATCACGTTGCCACAATGTCTGTGCTCACATGGCCGTGGTTACTGACTTGGTAAAACTTTTATTTGAAAAACAAATCTCATTTAGAAGGATATCACATTTCTTCTTCTCACAAATAGTTTCATACTTAATTATATACAGTTGAAGTCGGAAATTTACATACACCTTAGCCAAATACATTCAAACTCCGTTTTTCACAATTCCTGACATTAAATCCTAGTAAAAATGCCCTGTCTTAGGTCAGTTAGGATCACCACTTCATTTTAAGAATGTGAAATGTCAGAATACTAGTAAAGAGAATTATTTCTTTCAACTTTTATTTCTTTCATCACATTCCCAGTGGGTCATAAGTGAATTTGGCGCATATGATCCTCACCCAAAAGAGAAAGTCTAGACAGCAGACACACAGTGTTTGATATGGGTAAGTTTAGGCTCTCAGATGGGCAATCAACAAACAATTGTCTGGACTTGAACAGAAAAGTGAACATTCACACATTTGCAATGTTTTTTATTAAACCAATATATAGCAATATCGTATTGATAAAATGCAACAGCATTTAGTGCCCATCACTAAAATTCAGTTAATGTTGTGGTGCTCTTCAAATAAGATGTATTTGACCCAGATCTGATCTCTTCTCTCCCCTGACAGAGGTGTCTCCCCTGCCTCCCCAGCCCTCCCTGTCCCAGTTGGCCCTGGTTCTGTCTGTGGGGACTTCAGCCCTCATTGCTGCCCTGCTGTTGGCTGTGTCTGGAGTCATGATCAGTAAGTGGTGAAATGCATAGGATACAAACGCAGACTTATGCGGGGACACAAATGCACGCACACTTTTAGAATGAGGAATATTGCAAACATAGGTATTTGGGGTTATCCATACATACATACTGTGCGCACACAACTAACACCATTGCATCTGTAACGCTCGTCGTAAGGAGTAGACCAAGGTGCAGCATGTTGACTACTCATGACAAACATGTATTTTAACTCAAAACACTATACAAAACAATAAACAATGAAAAACAAACATCATGTTCTGCAGGCTTTACAGAGCTGTGCAAAAACAAGATCCCACAAACCCAGCTGAAAAAAATAAACACTACTTAAGTATGATCTCCAATTAGAGACAACGAGGACCAGCTGCCTCTAATTGGAGATCATCCCAAACAAACCAACATAGAAATACCAAAACTAGAACCTAACAACATAGACAGAAAACATAGAATAAACCCCCCTGTCACGCCCTGACCTACTCTACCATAGAAAATAACAGCTTACCATGGTCAGGACGTGACAGCATCTTAAAACATGTTATGTGCACACAAGCACATGTACAGTTCAAGTCAAAAGTTTCGACACACCTACTCATTCCAGGGTTTTTCTTTATTTGTACTATTTTCTACATTGTAGAATGATAGTGAAGACATCACAAATATGAAATAACACATATGGAATAATGTATTAACCTCCCTGAGCTAGTCAACAGCCAGTGGAATCGCGTGGCGCGAAATACAAATACCTCAAAAATGCTATAACTTAAATTTCTCTAACATATGACTATTTTACACCATTTTAAAGACAAGACCCTCGTTAATCTAACCACATTGTCCGATTTCAAAAAGGCTTCACAGCGAAAGCAAAACATTAGATTATGTCAGGAGAGTACCCTGCCAAAAATAATCAGACAGCCATTTTCAAAGCAAGCATATATGTCACAAAAACCACAGCTAAATGAAGCACTAACCTTTGATGATCTTCATCAGATGACACTACTAGGACATTATGTTATACAATACATGCATGTTTTGTTCAATCAAGTTCATATTTATATCAAAAACCAGCTTTTCACATTAGCATGTGATGTTCAGAACTAGCATACCCACCGCAAACTTCCGGTGAATTTACTAAATTACTCACGATTAACGTTCACAAATACATAACAATTATTTTAAGAATTATAGATACAGAACTCCTTTATGCAATCGCGGTGTCAGATTAAAATAATTTTGCAATATTCTGAATACATAGCCCGGCCATCACAGGCTAGCTAATTTGACACCCACCAAGTTTGGCCCTCACCAAACTCAGATTTGGATTACCTTTGCTGTTCTTCGTCAGAATGCACTCCCAGGACTTTTACTTCAACAACAAATGTTGTTTTGGTTTCAAATAATCCATAGTTATATCCAAATACTACCGTTTTGTTCATGCGTTCAGGTAACTATCCAAACGGTGACGCGCGAGCGCAGTTCGTGACAAAAAAATGTCAAAATATTCTATTACCGTACTTCGAAGCATGTCAAACGCTGTTTAAAATCAATTTTTATGCGATTTTTCTCGTAAAATAGCGATAATATTCCAACCGGGCGACGTTGTATTCATTAAAAGGCTGAAAGAAAAAAAATGATAATTCTCATGAACGCGCATCTCCAGTGTCACTGTCCCCAGCCTGACCACTCACAAATTATCCTGCTGTTCATCGCCCAGAGACAGGAGACACGTCATTCCACTTTCTGGCGCCTTCTGAGAGCCAATGGAAGCCTTAGAAAATGTCACGTTACAGCAGAGATGCTGGTTTTTTGATAGAGATGCAACAGAAGGATAACAAATTGTCAGACAGGGCACTTCCTGTATGGAATCTTCTCAGATTTTGGCCTGCCATATGAGTTCTGTTATACTCACAGACACCATTCAAACAGTTTTTGAAACTTTAGAGTGTTTTCTATCCAAATCTACTAATTATACGCATATTCTAGTTTCTGGGCAAGAGTAGTAACCAGTTTAAATCGGGTACGTTTTTTTTATCCGGCCATGCAAATACTGCCCCCTAGCCCAACAGGTTTAACCAAAAAAACTTTGCACACTCTTGGCATTCTCTAAACCAGTTTCACCTGGAATATGCGGAGCACTTGACTGCTTTTCCTTCACTCTGCGGTCCAACTCATCCCAAACCATCTCAATTGGGTTTAGGTCTGGTGATTGTGGAGGCAAGGTCCTCTGATGCAGAACTCCATCACTCTCCTTCTTTGTCAAATAGCCCTTACACAGCCTGGAGGTGTGTTGTCATTGTCCTCTTGAAAAACAAATGATAGTCCTACCAGTGTAAACCATATGGGATGGCGTACCACTTCAGAATACTGTGGTAGCCATGCTAGTTAAGTGTGCCTTGAAATCTAAATAAATCACTGATGACAGTGTCACCAGCAAAGCACCCCCACACCATCACACCTCCTCATCCATGCTTCACGGTGGGAACCACACATGTGTAGTTCATCCGTTCACCTACTCTGCATCTCACAAAGACATGGACTCATACCGAAGGACAGATTTCCACCAGTCTAAATTAAATCAAATGTTATTTGTCACATGCGCCGAATACAACAGGTGACCTTAAAAATACCTAAAAAGAATAAGAAAGACATCAAAGTAACAAATATTTAAAGAGCAGCAGTAAAATATGTGCAGGAGCACTGGTTAGTCGAGGTAATTGAAGCATTATGTACAGTACATGTACGTAGGTGTCACGATTGTCGTGTGTGGAGGACCAAGACGCAACAGGGAAGTGTATACTCATCTCTTTTTAATATATAAGAAGGAGAAACAAAATAAACACGTATACAATTAACAGAAACGACACTAACAGTTCTGTCAGGTGACAAAACAGAATACAACTTCCCACAATCCACAATACAAACACACCCCTAATTATAGGACCTTCAATCAGAGGCAACAATAGACAGGTGCCTCCAACTGAAGGCCCCAACACCAATTAACTAAACAAAGAAATACAAATGACTAGACAGAACATAGAAATAAACTAACATAGAACAATAACCAAAACCCTGGACTAATAAATCAAATACCCCTCTCTACATGGACACATACGCACAACCACCCTGAACCACATAAAACAAATACCCCCTGCCACGTCCTGACCAAACTAAACACTAACAAATAACACCTTTACAGGTCAGAACGTGACAGTAGGTACAGTTATGAAAGTGACTATGCATAGATGCTAAATCTTATGCTAAATCTTATGCTAAATCTTTTCAGTCTCCTGAGGGAGAATAGGTTTTGTCATGCACTCTTCACAACTGTGTTGGTGTGCTTGGACCAAGTTAGGTTGTTGGTGATGTCTAATGTCCATTGCTCGTGTTTCTTGGCCCAAGCAAGTCTCTTATTATTATTGGTGTCCTTTACGAGTGGTTTCTTTGCAGCAATTCATCAATAAAGGTCTGATTCATGCATTCTCCGCTGAACAGTTGATGTTGAGATGTGTCTGTTATTTGTGCTCTGTGAAGCATTTATTTGGGCTGCAATTTCTGAGGCTGATAACTGTAATAAACTCATCCTCTGCAGCAGAGGTAACTCTGGGTCTTCCATTCCTGTGGCGGAACCATTTGGGAGCCAGTTTCATCATAGCGCGTAATGTTTTTTTGCAACTGCACTTGAAGAAACTTTCAAAGTTCTTTAAATTTTCCGTATTGACTGACCTTCATGTTTTAAAGTAACGATCTACTGTCATTTCGCTTTGCTTTTTTGAGCTGTTCTTGCCGTACACCATCCCTGCCTTATCGCAATACAACTGATTGGCTCAAATGCATTAAGAAGGAAAGAAATTCCACAAATTAACTTTTAATAAGGCACACCCGTTAATTGAAAGTCATTCCAGGTGACTACCTCATGAAGTTGGTTGAGAGAATGCAAAAATGTGTGCAAAGCTGTCATCAAGGCAAAGGGTGGCTGCTTTTTTGAAGAATCTCAAATATAAAATGTATTTTGATTTGTTTAATCTCTCTGGGCTAGGCGGGACGAATTCGTCCCACCTACGCAACAGCCAGTCTAATCCAGTGGCGCGATTTTCAAATACCTTAAAAATCCTATTACTTCAATTTCTCAAACATATGACTATTTTACAGCTATTTAAAGACAAGACTCTTGTTAATCTAACCACACTGTCCGATTTCAAAAAGGATTTACAATGAAAGCAAAACATTAGATTATGTCAGCAGAGTACCAAGCCAGAAATAATCAGACACCCATTTTTCAAGCTAGCATATAATGTCACAAAAACCCAGAACACAGCTAAATGCAGCACTAACCTTTGATGATCTTCATCAGATGACAACCCTATGACATTATGTTATACAATACATGCATGTTTTGTTCAATCAAGTTCATATTTATATCAAAAACCAGCTTTTTACATTAGCATGTGACGTTCAGAACTAGCATACCCCCCGCAAACTTCCGGCGAATTCACTAACAATTTACTAAATTACTCACGATAAACGTTCACAAAAAGCATAACAATTATTTTAAGAATTATAGATACAGAACTCCTCTATGCACTCGATATGTCCGATTTTAAAATAGCTTTTTGGTGAAAGCACATTTTGCAATATTCTAAGTACATAGCCCAGCCATCACGGGCTAGCTATTTAGACACCCGGCAAGTTTAGCACTCACCAATATCAGATTTACTATTATAAAAGTTTGATTACCTTTTGTTGTCTTCGTCAGAATGCACTCCCAGGACTGCTACTTCAATAATAAATGTTGGTTTGGTCCAAAATAATCCATCGTTATATCCGAATAGCGGCGTTTTGTTCGTGCGTTCCAGAAACTATCCGAAATGGTAAATCAGGGTCGTGCGCATGGAGCAATTCGTGACAAAAAAAATCTAAATATTCCATTACCGTACTTCGAAGCATGTCAACCGCTGTTTAAAATCCATTTTTATGCCATTTTTCTCGTAAAAAAGCGATAATATTCCGACCGGGAATGTCCATTTCGCTAAACAGAGGAAAGAAAACAAAGCTTTCGGTCGACGCGGGCACGAGCCTGAGTCTCACAGTACTGTAACCAGCCACTACCCAAACGCGCTACTTTTTTTCAGCCAGAGCCTGCAAAGCCATGATTCAGCATTTTGCCGCCTTCTTAGAGCCTATGGCAGCCGTAGGAAGTGTCACGGGACAGCTAAGATCCTCACTCTTCAATAAACAGAGACAAGAAGAACGACACCTTGTCAGACAGGCCACTTCCTGCATGAAATCTTCTCAGGTTTTTGCCTGCCATATGAGTTCTGTTATACTCACAGACACCATTCAAACAGTTTTAGAAACTTTAGGGTGTTTTCTATCCAAAGCCAATAATGATATGCATATTCTAGTTACTGGGCAGGAGTAGTAACCAGATTAAATCCGGTACGTTTTTTATCCAGCCGTGTCAATACTGCCCCCTAGCCCTAACAGGTTAACACTTTTTTGGTTACTACATGATTCCATATCTGTTATTTCATAGTTAATGTCTTTACTATTATCCTACACCCTTGAATGAGTAAATGTGTCCAAACTTTTGACTGGTGCTGTATGTGCATACACACACACACAGGAATATTGATGCACACACACACAAACACATCATTGCATTTACTTTCTTTACAAACACCCACTCGTCCACACTGTCACTTACAAAGGCTGTAGATTTCCTGTAGACTTCTACAAAGAATCCGAAAGCACTTACTTTCTGGAATAAATACCCTTGAAGGGGGGGGGCATCATGCCGTCAAGCCACACATCACATCAGCAGCAGCATGATGTACAGGTGGGGGACGAAGACGTGTGGCGGCATTGCAACGATGAATGACACATTCACATGCGAGCGCACACACACCCACCCACACACACTGATGAATGAAAGACACTAACAATGGACAACCAGTTAACTGGCAGTTGACAGAGCTCGTGCATTACCACTTTATAAATAAATAAGTTCACATACTGTAAATTCAGCGACTTATGTGTTTGCAGCCCTGGTCGGAGCCATTTGTTTGTCTGCTGCAGCGCTCTAGGGTGTTAATGTGTGTATGTGTACATGTGTATAAGAGGGGGGAGGGGAGTGTGTGTCGCATACTGTATGTGGCTGTCCTACTGGTTGACTTTTGTAAATGTCATGTGGTGTGTTTGTTTTCATGTGTACATATTACATAGTTTATTTATATTCTGCATATACATATGTTCTTGACATACTATGATAATATTTGGTCACACTTTAAACAGAGATACTTCAGTATTATTTCATAAGCACATTTCATACCATATACATTAAAGGGTGGCATAAGGGTCATGACACATTTGGCAAAGCACCAGAAGAAAGCACCTGTTATTATCACCCGTCATATGTTTTACGTTTGCATATGACACGTCAGTTGATGATGTACCGACATGGGTCCTTTTTTACATCCCTTCACATATCTGTCCATATTTCCTCATAGTATATGTATATTCTTGTCTATGCAGTGTACAGACGTAAGCATACAGAGCTACAGTCCATTCAGCTGGAGCTACAGAGCCCGGACTGTAAACTGAGCAAGCTGAGGGCTTCAACTATCATGACCGACTACAACCCCAACTACTGCTTCGCTGGGAAGTCCGCCTCTGTCAACGACCTGAAGGAGGTGCCCCGACGCAACATCTCCCTCACCAGGTACACTAGCCTTCAAAAAGTCATAAACAACAACAACAACAACAACAATTAGAATAAGTTTACTTCAGCTGTCTTAAAACTTGCCTCACCCACTACCACCTGGGTGATGCCACAGCAGTCATTTTGAGCTAGAACTCTCACCACACATCAGGCTGGTGTTCACCAGGGGGCCGACTCAGACTTAGCAAATGTGCACATTTCTTACGCACACCTTTCCTACCCATTTCTCAGTTGTTGATATTCAGACTTACCTATGCAGGTGCATAATGCGCTCTACAGGTGTGGCTACCTTGCGGGCACTGAATAAATGTAATCCAACCACTGAAAAGCCTCCCACTTGCTGGTCAACACATTTTCTCCTGGAGTTTTCATTCAATAGGGTTTTCAGCGCATTTATCTTAAGCCATCCCGTTAAATATTGTCACGTCCTGACCAGTATAAGAGGTTATTGTAGTTTGGTCAGGACGTGGCAGGGGGTATTTGTTTTATGTGGTTCGGGGTTTAATGGGATATGTATTTATGTAAGAGCGGTGTTTGATTTATGTGTTCCGGGGTTTTGGGGTAATGTTCTTGTTTTGTATTTCTATGGTTTTCTATGTTGTGTATTTCTTTGTGTTGGCCTGGTATGGCTCTCAATCAGGAACAGCTGTACATCGTTGTTGCTGATTGAGAGTCATACTTAGGTAGCCCTGTTCACCTGTCCCTTTGTGGGAAGTTGTTTGTGCATTACTGTGCGTGCTCTTGTTTAGTGGTTTAAATTAAAAGTTAAAATGAGCACTCAACCCGCTACGCCTTGGTCCCTTTCATACGACGACCGTTACAAATACGATGTAACTTTAACCTCTTGGGGCTAGGTGGGACGCTAGCGTGCCACCCGTGGTGCACTCCATCAACAGCAGGTGCATTTCAAGAGCGGCAAATTTGAATCCAAATAAATGTCAAAATTCAAATTTTTCAAAAATACAACTATGTTACACCATTTGAAAGATAAACATCTCCTTAATCTAACCACGTTTTACGATTTCAAAAAGGTTTTACGGCGAAAGCATAAATTTAGAGTATGTTAGGACAGTACATTTACAAGAGTTGTGTGTAATGTTTTGTCAAGTCAAAGACAGGGTCACCAAAACCATAAAACCAGCTAAAATGATACACTAACCTTTTACAATCTCCATCAGATGACACTCCTAGGACATTATGTTAGACAATGCATGCATTTTTAGTTCTATCAAGTTGATATTTATATCCAAAAACAGCGTTTTACTATGGCATTGATGTTGAGGAAATCGTTTCCCTCCAATAACCGGCAGTCAAGTCAGCGTCACAAATTAAATAATTAAAATTAGAAAACATTGGTAAAATATTATATTGTCATTTAAAGAATTATAGATTTACATCTTTTGAACGCAATCAACTTGCCAGATTTAAAAATAACCTTACTGGGAAATCACACTTTGCAATAATCTGAGCACTGTGCCCAGAAAAATACGCGTTGCGATACAGACTAGACGTCATGTTGGGGAGATCTAAAATCGAAAATACTATGTAAATAATCCATTACCTTTGATTCTCTTCATCAGATGTCACTTCCAGGTATCACAGGTCCATAACGAATGTAGTTTTGTTCAAAAAAGCTCATCATTTATGTCCAAAAATCTCCGTCTCGTTAGCACATGATGTAAGCCAGCCGGACTTCTCGTCATGAACGAGGGGAAAAAATATATTTCCGTTCGTTCAAACATGTCAAACGTTGTATAGCATAAATCATTAGGGCCTTTTTTAACCAGAACATGAATAATATTCAAGGTGGACGAATGCATAGTCTTTTATAACGTATTGGAACGAGGGTACCCAACATGAAGTAGCGCGCCAGGTGTCTAATGGGACATCACCGTTCCATGGCTCTTGTTCGGTCAGATCTCCCTCCAGAAGACTCAAAACACTTTGTAAAGGCTGGTGACATCTAGTGGAAGCAATAGGAAGTGCCAAAATATTCCTAAACCCCTGTGTTTTTCAATGGGATAGGTTTAAAGTCAATACAACACATCAGGTATCCACTTCCTGTCAGAAAATGTCTCAGGGTTTTGCCTGCCAAATGAGTTCTGTTATACTCACAGACACCATTCAAACAGTTTTGGAAACTTTAGAGTGTTTTCTATCCATATATAATAAGTATATGCATATTCTAGTTACTGGGTAGGATTAGTAACCAGATTAAATCGGGTACATTTTTTTTATCCAGACGTGCAAATGCTGCCCCCTAGACCCAACAGGTTAATAAAAATTTTGTGGACAGACTCACTACAATACATCGAGAGAACAGGTTCAGAATATAGGGATCAATGAAAGAAAGCCATTTAGATATATGCTTAATTGTTTCCATTTCAGCTTCAACTGGTCCACTTGAAAATACACTGATCTTGTCGATTATTTAGTCAAATTCTTGGGTTAGGAAAGTATGTATCAATAAAAATAAACATGTTTGGAGATCCTTTACGCACTAAATATACTGCTCAAAAAAATAAAGGGAACACTTAAACATCACAATGTAACTCCAAGTCAATCACACTTCTGTGAAATCAAACTGTCCACTTAGGAAGCAACACTGATTGACAATAAATTTCACATGCTGTTGTGCAAATCGAATAGACAACAGGTGGAAATTATAGGCAATAAGCAAGACACCCCCAATAAAGGAGTGGTTCTGCAGGTGGAGACCACAGACCACTTCTCAGTTCCTATGCTTCCTGGCTGATGTTTTGGTCACTTTTGAATGCTGGCGGTGCTTTCACTCTAGTGGTAGCATGAGACGGAGTCTACAACCCACACAAGTGGCTCAGGTAGTGCAGCTCATCCAGGATGGCACATCAATGCAAGCTGTGGCAAGAAGGTTTGCTGTGTCTGTCAGCATAGTGTCCAGAGCATGGAGGCGCTACCAGGAGACAGGCCAGTACATCAGGAGACGTGGAGGAGGCCGTAGGAGGGCAACAACCCAGCAGCAGGACCGCTACCTCCGCCTTTGTGCAAGGAGGAGCAGGAGGAACACTGCCAGAGCCCTGCAAAATGACCTCCAGTAGGCCACAAATGTGCATGTGTCTGCTCAAACGGTCAGACACAGACTCCATGAGGGTGGTATGAGGGCCCGACGTCCACAGGTGGGGGTTGTGCTTACAGCCCAACACCGTGCAGGACGTTTGGCATTTGCCAGAGAACACCAAGATTGGCAAATTCGCCACTGGCGCCCTGTGCTCTTCACAGATGAAAGCAAGTTCACACTGAGCACGTGACAGACGTGACAGAGTCTGGAGACGCCGTGGAGAACGTTCTGCTGCCTGCAACATCCTCCAGCATGACCGGTTTGGCGGTGGGTTAGTCATGGTGTGGGGTGGCATTTCTTTGGGGGGCCGCACAGCCCTCCATGTGCTCGCCAGAGGTAACCTGACTGCCATTAGGTACCGAGATGAGATCCTCAGACCCCTTGTGAGACCATATGCTGGTGCGGTTGGCCCTGGGTTCCTCCTAATGCAAGACAATGCTAGACCCCATGTGGCTGGAGTGTGTCAGCAGTTCCTGCAAGAGGAAGGCATTGATGCTATGGACTGGCCCACCCGTTCCCCAGACCTGAATCCAATTGAGCACATCATGTCTCGCTCCATCCACCAATGCCACGTTGCACCACAGACTGTCCAGGAGTTGGCGGATGCTTTAGTCCAGGTCTGGGAGGAGATCCCTCAGGAGACCATCCGCCACCTCATCAGGAGCATGCCCAGGCGTTGTAGGGAGGTCATACAGGCACGTGGTGGCCACACACACTACTGAGCCTCATTTTGACTTGTTTTAAGGACATTACATCAAAGTTGGATCAGCCTGTAGTGTGGTTTTCCACTTTAATTTTGAATGTGACTCCAAATCCAGACCTCCATGGGTTGATAAATTGGATTTCCATTGATTATCTCTGTGTGATTTTGTTGTCAGCACATTCAACTATGTAAAGAAAAAAGTATTTAATAAGATTATTTCTTTCATTCAGATCTAGGATGTGTTGTTTAAGTGTTCCCTTTATTTTTATGAGCAGTGTATATTGATGAATCAAAACCACCAATATGGAAACCACCAAGTTTCCATATTCAAGTTCAATCCATGAAATATTGGAATTGTACAATAGGGGTTGAACAATAGTCCTATAAACCTACCCTAATCCTCACTAATCATGGAACTGTATGACAACAGTCCAGTCATCGTGAACCGTGCACCAGGCTCCATGTTTAAACTGCTACATGTGGTCTGAATTCCATAATGATTCAAATGGGCTACATGTCCCAAATTGTCACGGATCCCTCTGGAACTTTCATTGCGCATACCTGGCCCCCATTCCTACTGATTGTATTTGTATATATGTGCCCTTTGTTCACCACGGTACTGTCGATTATTGTTACAATGTCCGTTGGTGCGTGTGAGTACCTGTCCTGTGTGTTTTGGCTTTCGAGCCTTTGTGGATTGCGCAGATGATTACGGGTCTCGTCCCGTGTGTTAATCATTGTGCGCGTGTGCTATTTATTCAAGGTACTCCTCGCTCTATTGTTTTGGGTTTCTACCCTTTGTTTTTGTTATGTGTTTGTTTGGTCTTCTTCCCAGTGCCTTTACACTGCATGCCGTAATTTAGGGTATAATAAAAAAATATATTACGCATTCCTGCGCCTGTCTCCCGAATCATTGTTACCAACATGACACAAATTATTACACAATGTGAGCCTTATATGATCCACTATTGCTAGCGACTCTCAGGAACAACTACGAAGAAAACTAACACTAAGGTGTCAGTTATAAATGTATGTGGGCATTACTGACAGTGGCTGCCGATAGTGGCTAATATTTAACATGATACAAATTGTAAAATAGCCTAAAACTGAGAAAAACCCTTGCATATAATTAAAACATTCTAAAGCGCATTCAATCAACTATGCAGGTTTGGTGCTGCAGAGGCCTATAGCTTGGGTCTCCAAATTTCATCCCCGCAAATTATGTGGGCATACAATAAAAACTCTGAATAACGGCACAGCTATTTTTAGTCTACTTCACTGTTGAAAAGGGGCCACAAATACATGTCATGTTGATATGATTTTCAGTTTGTTTCTGTATGGTTTCTCACTTGAGTCTAGAGATTATAAGGAAAACTCATCAAAAACAATTTCTTTGTGTATTTACAATCCCCTTCTCCAAATGGATCACTTTTTATCTCTCTCTTGCTAAGTACTATAATAGCACTTAGCAATTTTTAAATTACAGTGCATGGAGAATGCTTGTATTTCCATCAGAACATTTTTTTTAATGCTTTTTCCACTTGGAACTGGTAGGTTCGCTCGACCTTATTCATGGTTTCCTCACGCTTAAAGGTGGTACAATTATGAGGGAATTGAGTCACTGTCAAAATACGGCATATCTGTAGACACACCTCCGCCACACCTTCATGTCTTTGATATCCACGCCAAACGAATAGTTGGTGAATAGCATAATATTCTCATGCTTAAGTTCAAGGTCAGGATAGAGAGAATATTGCATAAAAAGGGATTTGTTCCATTTACGCGCACAATAACTCTTGACAGAATTCCCCACTAGGCACATAGCGCCTATTGAAAGTGTACACACACACCTCGCAGTTTTGTCACATTTTGCTGCCTGAAACTTCTATCTAAAAAATGATTAAACTAGATATTTTTCCGACAGATCTACACAATCTACTACACATTTTCAAAGTGAAAGAAAAAGTATATACTTTTTTAAAATGAATAACTTAATAACAAACTTAAAACAAAGATGTCTTGATTGCGAATGTCTTCACAACCCAGAATTGATACTTGGTGGAAGCCCCTTAGGCAGCAATTTCAGCTGTAAATCATTTTGAATAAGATTCTACCAACTCTACACAACTCTTAGGGTAACATACAGTGCATTCGACAAGTATTCAGACCCCTTGACTTTTTGCCCCAAAATGTTTAAATACAGCCATATTCTTAAATGGATTAAATACATGTTTATCCTCATCAATCTACACACAATACCCCATAATGACAAAGTGAAAACAGGTTTTTAGAAATGTTTGCACATTTATAAAAAAAAAAAAAAACAGAAATACCTTATTTACATAAGTATTCAGACCCTTTGCTATGAGACTCAAAATTGAGCTCAGGTGCATCTTGTTTCCATTGATCGTCCATGAGATGTTTCTACAACTTGATTGGAGTCCACCTGTGGTAAATTCAGTTGATTGGACATGATTTGGAAAGGCACACACCTGTCTATATAAGGTCCCACAGTTGACAGTGAACTTCAGAGTAAAAACCAAACCTTGAGTTTGAAGGAATTGTCCATAGAGCGCCGAGACAGGATTGTGTCGTGACACAGATCTGGGGAAGGGTATCAAAAAAAATTGTTGGTGATGTCTAATGTCCATTGCTCGTGTTTCTTGGGCCAAGCAAGTCTCTTCTTATTATTGGTGTCCTTTAGTAGTGGTTTCTTTGCAGCAATTCAACCGTGAAGACCTGATTCACACAGTCTCCTCTGAACAGTTGATATTGAGATTTGTCTGTTACTTGAACTCTGTGAAGCAGTACTTAAGATGTCCGAGAAGGTTAGATCACTGTGAAAGGCTAAGTTAGCCACCTGGTACACATAGTGTCCATAGGCCCACTTTCCTTCCACCCAATAATCAATGACATCAACTGTGAATGCTTACTGCTGTAGTACAGTGCCTTGCAAAAGTATTCACCCCCCTTGGCGTTTTTCCTATTTTGTTGCATTACAACCTGTTTTTTAAATTGATTTTTATTTGCAATTCATGTAATGGACATACTTAAAATAGTCCAAATTGGTGAAGTGAAATGAAAAAAATCACTTGTTTAATTTTTTTTTTTAAAACAGAAAAGTGGTGCGTGCATATGTATTCACCCCCTTTGCTATGAATCCCCTAAATAAGATCTGGTGCAGCCAATTACCTTCAGAAGTCATAGTTAGATTGCACACAGGTGGACTTTATTTAACTAAGTGTCACATGATCTGTCACATGATCTACATATATATACGCCCGTTCTGAATGGCCACAGAGTCTGCAACACCACTAAGCAAGGGGCACAACCAAGCAAGCGGCACTATGAAGACCAAGGAACTCTCCAAACAGTTCAGGGACAAAGAAGTGGAGAAGTACAGATCATTATTAAAAGATGGAAAGAATATAGCACCACAACAAACCTGTCAAGAGAGGGCTGCCCACCAAAATGCACGGACCAGGCAAGGAGGGCATTAATCAGAGAGGCAACAAAGAGACCAAAGATAACCCTGAAGGAGCTGTAAAGCTCCACAGCGGAGATTGGAGTATCTGTCCATAGGACCACTTTAATCCGTACACTCCACAGAGCTGGGCTTTATGGAAGAGTGGCCAGAAAAAAGCCATTGCTTAAAGAAAAAAATAAGCAAACACGTTTGGTGTTCACCAAAAGGCATGTGGTAGACTCCCCAAACATATGGATGAAGGTACTCTGGTCAGATAAGACTAAAATTGAGCTTTTTGGCCATCAAGGAAAATGCTATGTCTGGCGCAAACCCAACACCTCTCACCACCCCGAGAACATCATCCCTGTGGTGGTGGCAGCATCATGCTGTGGGGATGTTTTTCATCGGCAGGGACTGGGAAACTGGTCAGAATTGAAGGATTGATGGATGGCGCTAAATGCAGGGTAATTCTTGAGGGAAACCTGTTTCAGTCTTCCAGATATTTGAGACTGTGACAGAGGTTCACCTTCCAGCAGGACAATTTACATTTTATTTTACCTTTATTTAACTAGGCAAGTCAGTTAACCTCTCTAGGGTATGTGGGACGAAATCGTCCCACCTACTCAACAGCCAGTGGAATCCCGTGGCGCGATATTCAAATACCTTAGAAATGCTATTACTTCAATTTCTCAAACATATGACTATTTTACACCATTTTAAAGACAAGACTCTTGTTAACCTCTATGGGCTAGGTGGGACGCTAGCGTGCCACCCGTGGTGCACTCCATCAACAGCAGGTGCATTTCAAGAGCGGCAAATTTGAATCCAAATAAATGTCAAAATTCAAATTTTTCAAACATACAACTATTTTACACCCTTTGAAAGATAAACATCTCCTTAATCTAACCACGTTTTACGATTTCAAAAAGGTTTTACGGCGAAAGCATAAATTTAGAGTATGTTAGGACAGTACATTTACAAGAGTTGTGTGTAATGTTTTGTCAATTCAAAGACAGGGTCACCAAAACCATAAAACCAGCTAAAATGATGCACTAACCTTTTACAATCTCCATCAGATGACACTCCTAGGACATTATGTTAGACAATGCATGCATTTTTAGTTCTATCAAGTTCATATTTATATCCAAAAACAGCGTTTTACTATGGCATTGATGTTGAGGAAATCGTTTCCCTCCAATAACCGGCAGTCAAGTCAGCGTCACAAATTAAATAATTAAAATTAGAAAACATTGGTAAAATATTATATTGTCATTTAAAGAATTATAGATTTACATCTCTTGAACGCAATCAACTTGCCAGATTTAAAAATAACCTTACTGGGAAATCACACTTTGCAATAATCTGAGCACTGCGCCCAGAAAAATATGCGTTGCGATACAGACTAGACGTCATGTTGGGGAGATCTAAAATCGAAAATACTATGTAAATAATCCATTACCTTTGATTCTCTTCATCAGATGTCACTTCCAGGTATCACAGGTCCATAACGAATGTAGTTTTGTTCAAAAAAGCTCATCATTTATGTCCAAAAATCTCCGTCTTGTTAGCACATGATCTAAGCCAGCCGGACTTCTCGTCATGAACGAGGGGAAAAAATATATTTACGTTCGTTCAAACATGTCAAACGTTGTATAGCATAAATCATTAGGGCCTTTTTTAACCAGAACATGAATAATATTCAAGGTGGACGAATGCATACTCTTTTATAACGTATTGGAACGAGGGTACCCAACATGAACTCGCGCGCCAGGTGTCTAATGGGACATCATCGTTCCATGGCTCTTGTTCGGTCAGATCTCCCTCCAGAAGACTCAAAACACTTTGTAAAGGCTGGTGACATCTAGTGGAAGCAATAGGAAGTGCCAAAATATTCCTCAGCCCCTGTGTTTTTCAATGGGATAGGTTTAAAGGTAATACAACACATCAGGTATCCACTTCCTGTCAGAAAATGTCTCAGGGTTTTGCCTGCCAAATGAGTTCTGTTATACTCACAGACACCATTCAAACAGTTTTAGAAACTTTAGAGTGTTTTCTATCCATATATAATAAGTATATGCATATTCTAGTTACTGGGTAGGATTAGTAACCAGATTAAATCGGGTACATTTTTTTTATCCAGACGTGCAAATGCTGCCCCCTAGCCCTAACAGGTTAATCTAACCACACTGTCCGATTTCAAAAAGGCTTTACAACGAAAGCAAAACATTAGATTATGTCAGCAGAGTACCCAGCCAGAAATAATCAGACACCCATTTTTCAAGCTAGCATATAATGTCACATAAACCCAAACCACAGCTAAATGCAGCACTAACCTTCGATGATCTTCATCAGATGACACTCCTAGGACATTATGTAATACAATACATGCATGTTTTGTTCAATCAAGTTCATATTTATATCAAAAACCAGCTTTTTACATTAGCATGTGACGTTCAGAACTAGCATACCCACCGCAAACTTCCGGTGAATTTACTAAATTACTCACGATAAACGTTCACAAAAAACATAACAATTATTTTAAGAATTATAGATACAGAACTCCTTTATGCAATCGCTATGTCCGATTTTAAAATAGTTTTCGGCAAAAGCACATTTTGCAATATTCTGAGTAGATAGCTCACCATCACGGGCTAGCTATTTTGACACCCACCAAGTTTGGCACTCACCAAACTCAGATTTACTATAAGAAAAATTGGATTACCTTAGCTGTTCTTCGTCAGAATGCACTCCCAGGACTTCTACTTCAATAACAAATGTTGGTTTGGTTCCAAATAATCCATAGTTATGTTCAAATATCCTCTGTTTTGTTCGTGCGTTCAAGACACTATCCGAAGGGTGACGAAGGGTGACGCGCCTGGCGCGTTTCGTGACAAAAAAATTCTAAATATTCCATTACCATACTTCGAAGCATGTCAACCGCTGTTTAAAATCAATTTTTATGCAATTTTTCTCGTAAAAAAGCCATAATATTCCGACCGGGAAAACCTGTTTTCGTTCAAAGACTAAAAATCTAAAATGGACTCTTCTCGTGCACGCGCGCCCCAGTCTCATTGTTCTCTGATCGACCACTATCCAAATGCGCTACTGTTTTTCAGCCATGGCCTGCAAAGTCATCATTCAACGTTCTGCCGCCTTCTGAGAGCCTATGGGAGCCGTAGGAAGTGTCGCGTTACAGCAGAGATCCTCAGTTTTCAATAAAGAGAGTGTAGAACCAATTCTTATTTCAATGACGGCCTAGGAACAGTGGGTTAACTGCCTTTTTCAGATTTTCACCTTGTCAGCTTGGGGATTCGATCTTGCAACCTTTCGGTTACTAGTTCAACGCTCTAACCACCAGGCTACCTACCACCCCAATGTCCCTAAGCATACCGCTAAAGCAACATTCGAGTGATTTAATTGAGAATCTGTGGTATGACTTAAAGATTGCTGTACACCAGCAGAACCTATCCAACTTGAAGGAGCTGGAGCAGTTTTGCCTTGAAGAATGGGCAAAAATCCCAGTGGCTAGATGTGCCAAGCTTTTTGAGACATACCCCAAGAGACTTGCAGCTGTAATTGCTGCAAAAGGTGGCTATACAAAGTATTGACTTTTTTTGTCTTATTTCTTGTTTGTTTCACAATAAACAATATTTTGCATCTTCAACGTGGTTGGCATGTTGTGTAAATCAAATGATACAAACCCCCCAAAAATCCATTTTAATTCCAGGTTGTAAGGCAATAAAACAGGAAAAATGCCAAGGGGAGGGAATACTTTCGCAAGCCACTGTATGTTGTAGTGTGTACTGTGTGTGCATTATGAAGGCATTATGGAGGGATGCTTTCGCTTTACTTTTGGTTTATAAGACATGATTTTACATATATGTATCTCAAAGTTTGTGAGTCCTTTTGTTTGTCTGGGTGCGTGTGTGTGTGTGTGTACTTCCTTGTATGTGTATAGGGGTCTGGGACATGGTGCCTTCGGTGAAGTGTATGAAGGGATGGCAGCAGGGATACCTGGAGAGCCCAGTCCCATGCAAGTAGCAGTCAAGGTGAGCCCTGACACAAACAAAAAACAAGAAATAAACAAACAAACTTACACACAGGATATACTGGGCCTCATTCATCTGTAATATCAGCAAGAATGTGTGTGTATTGGGTACGTATGAGCATTTTATTCACAAACATTTCAGTGTTTGAGCTTATGTTGATTTTTTTATTTAACCTTTATTTAGGCAGGGGAGTCTTATTGAGACCCAGGTCACTTTTTTGATGGAGCCCTGCAATGAGCCCCACTGTGCAGATTTATCCTTAGTTCTGCACATCTGTCTACACAGCATTGTCTATGTTCTCTCTGAATGTCCTCATTGTGTGTTCTGTGTGCGTCCCCTGTAGACACTCCCTGAGGTGTGCTCTGAGCAGGATGAGCTTGACTTTCTTATGGAGGCTCTCATTATCAGGTAACACAAACCACGTTTCCATCCACAGTTTTTATGCAAGTAAAGTTATACCATAAGCAAATAAATCACAACAGGTGTGATGCAAACACACATACACAATGTTGACAGACAATTTGTTCGTTCGACATGGTGGGATCTTCTTGTGTCGGTAAAATTAATTATGCGGTAGAATCTATTTTATGTGCAATTATTTATATAATAAACCATCATATCGAAGTAAACTTGGAGCCACCCGATGATATGCTCCATTGTGCTACCACTACAACGTGGAAAAGCATTAGAGTTTATAGGAAGATTAAATAGTTTTGATTAACTTTCCTGGTGGTTAAGTGATGGATGGTGATGAGCTTCATGCACATTTCCAATAAATATCTAGTTTTTTTTTTGAATGCTCGTGACACGATGATAAACACTTGGCTGCCAATTATCAAATACAAATTACGTTGGTCTCATTCCATTTCATTATATAACCTACCCCTATTTTGTCAGCTAACTGTTGTCTAGAGAGCATGCTCCAAAACCAGATGGGGTGCATACGATATGCTATAAAACGCAACAGCTTTTGTGACAAAACTGTCAGTGAAGTTGAAAATGTGATGGAAATCTAACTTATGTTTTTTTATTTGGTACATGGGACTTTAACCACAAAAGTTATTTTTATGTGAACTACCTCCTCACGCACAGCCTTTTATCCATAACAAATCAATTTGATGGAAACACATCACTTATGGAAAAATGTTCATATTGTTTTTATGCAGATTTTTGAATATTAACATGAAAATCTGTCGCCAATTGGATGGAAACCTAGTTACAGTACACAAACCTAAGCACACGCATGTACTCACACACTCTCTCACACACACACACACACACACACACACACACACACACACACACACACACACACACACACACACACACACACACACACACACACACACACACACACACACACACACACACTCACAGCTTTTGGTTGAAGACATATTGCAAACGTGCTCCATGGCAGACCATTCTTCAGCAACCATGTACTGTAATCTCGCTTCCTTTCCAAACCTCTCCTTCTC
Organism: Salmo salar; assembly: GCF_965601325.2. Taxonomy (NCBI): domain Eukaryota; kingdom Metazoa; phylum Chordata; class Actinopteri; order Salmoniformes; family Salmonidae; genus Salmo; species Salmo salar. The sequence continues at coordinate 1,197,714 of NC_138301.1, read as the reverse complement.
CCTTTCCTTTCCCCTTTCCTCCCTCTATCTCCACCCTCCTTCCCCCTCATCCCCCACTCTCTCCCTTCTCCCCCCTTTCCTCTCTCTCCTCCCTCCTCTCACTCTTTCCCCCTCTCCCTCTCCTCCCTCCATTCCTTCCCCCCTCTCTTTTCTCCCTCTCCCCCTGCAGTAAATTCAGCCACCAGAACATAGTGCGGTGTATCGGGGTGAGTCTACAGGCCCTACCACGCTTCATCCTATTGGAATTGATGGCTGGAGGAGACCTCAAGAGTTTCCTGAGAGAGATGCGGCCCAGACTGGTCAGTTCAGTTGCCAGTTTGTCCCGTATATTTCAAAATGTACAGTGCGTTAGTTCAGAGCAGGTAGTGCTTTAGTGCACAGCTCAAGTATTTTTGTTGTAGGAATATGTTGTCTTGCTCTAAGTCACAACAGCCAGAGATGGTACCTTGGAGCAGAGATTTCTGAAACCTTGGAAAGTAAGTTTGACTACATTTGCCAAATTGTTAAAAGGTTTGAAAAACAATTGAAATAAATGCAACAGTTGGACAGTGGATACGTTTTAGTTTTTTTTAATCACATATTGACTGGATAATAGCACTTAAAATATTTTACTGGCAATGGACAAATAAAGAATGAAGTACAGGGATTTTGGTGGAATTCAGCTATTCAATTTATTGTAAAATTGTACATTTTGTTTCTTAGAATGCACTCATATATACAGTATATGGTATCAGGTATTCTTTTAATATTTTGTGTTTGAATAAAATTATATGTGCCTCATTTGCATAAATACACTAGCTATATTGGCATAAACACTACATGACCAAAAGTATGTGGACACCTGCTCTTCTGGGAAGGCTTTCTAAAGTGGCTTGCGAAAGTATTCACCCCCTTGGCATTTTTACTATTTTGTTGCCTTACAACCTGGAATTAAAATGTATTTCTGGGGGGTTTGAATCATTTAATTTACACAACACGCCTACCACATTTCTATTGTGAAACAAACAAGAAATAAGACAACAACAAAAAAACTGAAAACTTGAGCATTCATAACTATTCACCCCCCCCAAGTCAATACTTTGTAGAGACACCTATTGCAGCAATTACAGCTGCAATTCTCTTGGGGTATGTCTCTATAAGCTTGGCACATCTAGCCACTGGGAATTTTGCCCATTCTTCAAGGCAAAACTGCTCCAGCTCCTCCAAGTTGGATGGGTTCCGCTTGTGTACAGCAATGTTTAAGTCATACCACAGATTCTCAATTGGATTGAGGTCTGGGTTTTGACTAGGCCATTCCAAGACATTTAAATGTTTCCCCTTAAACCACTCAAGTGTTGCTTTAGCAGTATTCTTAGGGTCATTGTCCTGCTGGAAGGTGAACCTCCATCACAGTCTCAAATCTCTGGAAGACTGAAACTGGTTTCCCTCAAGAATTTCCCTGTATTTAGCGCCATCCACCATTCCTTCAATTCTGACCAGTTTCCCAGTCCCTGCCGATGAAAAACACCCCCACAGCATGAAGCTGCCACCACCATGCTTCACTGTGGAGATGGGGTTCTCGGGGTGATGAGAGTTGTTGGGTTTGCCCCAGACATAGCATTTTCCTTTCCTTGGAGTTTTGGTGGGCAGCCCACTCTTGGCAGGTTAGTTGTGGTGCCGAATTCTTAAAAAAGAAAATGGATTTAATGATGCTCCGTGGGATTATCAAAGTATCTGATATTTTTTTGCAACCGAACCCTGATCTGTACTTTTCCACAACTTTGTCCCTGACCTGTTTGGAGAGCTCCTTTGTCTTCATGGTGCCACTTGCTTAGTGGTGTTGTAGACTCTGGGGACTTTCAGAACAGAGATCATGTGACAGATCATGTGACAGATTGCACACAGGTGGACTTTATTTAACAAATTATGTGACTTCGGAAGGTAATTGGTTGCACCAGATCTTATTTAGGGACTTCATAGCAAAGGGGTGAATACATATGCACGGACCACTTTTCAGTTTTTTATATTTTTGCATTTTTTGAAACAAATACTTTTTTTTCATTTCACTTCACCAATTCAGACTATTTGTGTATGTCCATTACATGAAATCCAAATAAATATCAATTTTATTACAGGTTGTAATGCAACAAAATAGGAAAACGCCAAGGAGGATGAATACTTTTGCAAAGCACTGTGCTCGATGTTGGAGCATTGTTGTGGGGACCATTTCTGTATGGACCTGTCAATCTGAAACAGGAAAGGGCCTTCCCCAAACTGTTATCACAAAGTTGTAAGCACAGAATTGTCTAGAATTTCATAGTATGCTGTAGCGTTAAGATATCCCTTCACTGGAAATAAGGGGCCTAGCCCGAACCATGAAAAATAGCCCCAGACCATTATGCCTTCTCCACCAAACGTTACAGTTGGCACTATGCATTGGGGCAGGTAATGATCTCCTGGCATCCGCCAAACTCAGGTTCGTACTGCCAGATTGTGAAGCGTGATTCATCACTGCAGAGAACGCGTCCAATGGCGGCGAGTTTCACACCTCTCCAGCTCACGCTTGGCTTTGCGTATGGGGATCTTAGGCTTGTGTGCGGCTGCTCGGCCATGGAAACCCATTTCATGAAGCTTCCGATGAGCAGTTCTTGTGCTGACGTTCTTCCAGAGGCAGTTTGGAACTCGGTAGTGAGTGTCGCTACACGCTTCAGCACTCGGCGTCCCCGTTCTGTGGTTTACCACTTCGCGGCTGAGCAGTGGTTGCGCCTAGACGTTTCCACTTACAGTTGACCACGGCAGCTCTAGCAGACCAGAGATTTGACGAACTGACTTGTTGGAATGGTGGCATCCTATGACGGTGCTACATTGAAAGTCATTGAGCTCTTCAGTAAGACTATTCTACTGCTAATGTTTGTCTATGGAGATTGCATGACTGTGTGCTTGATTTAATGCACCTGTCAGCAAAAGGTGGGGCTGAAATAGCCAAGTCCACTCATTTAAAGGGGCGTCCACATATTTTTGTGTTTATATAGTGTATGAATAAATTAACATAAAGGGCTGGAACAGGGCGGCAACCACCAAAAATTGTAGCGGGGTGCGTAATGGGCAGCAGAGTAGTCAGGCGCTGGAGAGCAGAACTGGGTATAAACCGGAGATTTATTAAGCAAAACCAACGGCAGAAGAGGACTGGCCACCCCGAAATAGCCTGGTTCCTCTCTAGGTTTCTTCCTAGGTTTTGGCCTTTCTAAGGTGCTTCTACACCTGCATTACTTGCTGTTTGGGGTTTTAGGCTGGTTTCTGTACAGCACTTTGAGATATCAGCTGATGTAAGAAGGGTTATATAAATACATTTGATTTGATTTTGATATAGAGCGAACGGAGTACGCCGGGGTCCCCTCGATGTCCAGAGGAGGAACCTCCCGCCCCTCAGACTCCTGGAGCGGGCCAACCACCACCGGCCTGAGGAGAGACACATGGAACGAGGGGTTAATACGGTAATCAGGGGGAAGCTGTAACCTATAACAAACCGCGTTCACTCTCCTCAGGGCTTTAAATGGCCCCACAAACCACGGGCCCAGCTTCCGGCAGGGCAGGCGGAGGGGCAGGTTTGGGTCGAGAGCCAGACCTGGTCCCCCGGTGCAAACAGTTGACTCCTCCGCGCGCCTTAACCAGTCGTCCACCGCAGGAGCCTCAGTCTGACTCTGATGCCAAATCGACAGAACCGGCTGGTACCCCAGTACGCACTGGAAGGGGGAGAGGTTAGTGGAGGAGTGGCGGAGCGAGTTCTGAGCCATCTCGGCCCAGGGCACGAACACTGCCCACTCCCCCGGCCGATCCTGGCAATACGACAGCAGAAACCTGCCCACATCCTGGTTCACTCTCTCCACCTGCCCATTACTCTCGGGATGAAACCCCAAGGTAAGGCTGAACGAGATCCCCAGACGTTCCATGAATGCCTTCCAGACCCTCGAAGTGAACTGGGGACCTCGATCAGACACTATATCCTCAGTCACCCTGTAGTGCCGGAAGACGTGCGTAAATAAGGCCTCCGCAGTCTGTAGGGCCGTAGGGAGACCGGGCAGAGGGAGGAGACAGCACGACTTAGAGAACCGATCCACAACAACCAGGATCGTGGTGTTTCCCTGTGAGGGGGGGAGATCGGTAAGAAAGTCCACCGACAGTTGCGACCAAGGCCGCTGTGGAACGGGTAAGGGATGTAGCTTCCCTCTGGGCAGGTACCTAGGAGCCTTACACTGAGCGCACACCAAGCAGGAGGAAACATAAACCCTCACGTCCTTGGCCAAGGTAGGCCACCAGTACTTCCCAACCAAATAGCGCACCGTCCGACCGATCCCAGGATGACCAGAGGAGGGTGACGTGTGGGCCCAATATATCAACCGGTCACGGACAGCAGACGGAACGTACAGACGCCCAGCAGGACACTGGAGGGGAGCGGGCTCTGCACTTAATGCCTGCTCAATGTCTGCGTCCAGCTCCCACACTACCGGCGCCACCAGGCAGGAGGCCGGGAATTTGGGAGTGGGATCCATGGGCCGCTCCTCTGTGTCATACAGTCTTGACAGTGCGTCTGCCTTCACGTTCTGGGAACCTGGTCTGTAGGATAGGGAAATAACAAAACGGATGAAAAACATGGTCCACCTAGCCTGGCGAGGGTTCAGTCTCCTCGCTGCCCGGATGTACTCTAGATTGCGGTGGTCAGTCGAGATGAGAAAGGGTGTTTAGCCCCCTCAAGCCAATGTTTCCACGCCTTCAGAGCCTTGACGACAGCCAACAGCACCCGGTCCCCCAAGTCATCGTTTCGCTCCGCCGGGCTGAGCTTCTTCGAGAAGAAGGCACAGGGGTGGAGCTTCGGTGGCGTACCCGAGCGCTGAGAGAGCACGGCTCCTATCCCAGCCTCGGACGCGTCCACGTCCACTATGAACGCCAAAGAGGGATCCGGATGGGCCAGCACGGGAGCCGAGGTAAACAGAGCCCTCAGGTGACCAAAGGCCCTGTCCGCCTCAGCCGACCACTGCAAACGTACCAGGCCCCCCTTCAGCAGTGAGGTAATGGGAGCCGCTACCTGACCAAAACCCCGGATAAACCTCCGGTAGTAATTGACAAACCCTAGGAACCACTGCACTTCCTTTACCGTGGGAGTCGGCCAATTACACACGGCTGAAATGCGGTCACTCTCCATCTCCACCCCCGAGGTGGAAATGCGGTACCCTAGGAAGGAAACGGACTGCTGGAAGAACAGGCATTTCTCAGCCTTGACATACAGGTCATGCTCCAACAGTCGACCAAGCACCCTGCGCACCAGGGACACATGCACGGCGTGTGCAGTGGAGAATATCAGAATGTCATCAATGTACACCCTGCCCATGCAGGTCCCTGAAAATCTCGTCTTCAAAGGCTTGGAAGACTGATGGAGCATTCATCAACCCGTACAGCATGACGAGGTACTCATAATGCCCTGAGGTCGTACTGAACGCCGTCTTCACTCGTGTCCCTCCCGGATACGCACCGGGTTGTAAGCGCTCCTGAGATCTAATTTGGTGAAGAAGTGCGCCCCGTGCATTGACTCAATCGCTATGGCGATGCGCGGTAGCGGGTAACTGTACCTCACCGTGATCTGGTTTAGCCCTCGATAGTCAATGCACGGGCGCAGACCTCCCTCCTTTTTCTTCACAAAAAAGAAACTCGTGGAGGCAGGTGAAGCGGAGGACCGAATGTACCCCTGACGCAGGGATTCGGAGACATATGTTTCCATAGCCGCTGTCTTCGCCTGTGACGGGATACATGTGACTCCTGGGAAGTGCAGCATCTACCAGCAGATTTATCGCACAATTGCCCCGTCGATGGGGTGGTAATTGAGTCACCTGCTTCTTGGAGGGCTCTCGACCACCCCGTGAGAGCCCTCCGTTGCCAAGAAACAGTGGGGTCATGACAAGCTAACCAGGGTAGGCCTAGCACCACGGGAAACGCAGGAGAGTCAATGAGGAAGAGACTGATTCTCTCCATGTGACCCCCCTGCGTCACCATACCCAGAGGAGCGGTGGCCATCTCTAATCAACCCTGACCCTAATGGTCAACTGTCTAAGGCATGAACGGGGAAGTTTCACAGTCATGGGAACAATGGGGATCCCTAAACTAAGGGCGAACGATCTGTCTATAAAATTCCCAGCCGCTCCTGAAACAACTAGCGCCTTATGCTGGGAATGCGGGGGAAAAAAATCAGGAAAAGTAACATACACAAACATGTGTGCAACAGGGGCTCTGGGTGAGAATGGTGCCGGCTCACCTGGGTGACGCCAGAGTGCCCTGCCTGCTGCCTCGATCCCCAGAGGAACCAACCCGGCACCGACCGGCAGTGTGACCTCTGCGGCCACAGATGGTGCACGAGACGAAACCTCCTCCAGTCTCCCTACGCACAGCACCTCCCAGCTCCATGGGCACTGGAGCGGTGGTGCTGGGGGATGGAACCGACAGAACCCGATCTGGATGTCCGCGGGTAGCCAGCAGGTTATCCAGCCGAATGCACAGGTCCACCAGCTGGTCGAAAGTGAGGGTGGTGTCCCTGCAGGCCAATTCCCGACGGACGACCTCACGCAAACTGCAGCGATAGTGGTCGATCAGGGCCCTATTGTTCCATCCCGTGCTGGCGGCCAGGGTCCAAAAATCCATGGCGAACTCCTGGACGCTCCTCGTCCCCTGCCTCAGATGGAAGAGACGTTCACCTACTGCTCTACCCTCGGGTGGGTGGTCGAAGACTGCTCGGAAGCGGCGGGTGAAATCCTCAATGGTCCAGCGCCGCATCTCCATCTCCCCACATGGCATTGGCCCACTCTAAAGCTTTCCCAGAGAGGCACGAGACAAGGGCGGACACCTTCTCACGGACTGAAGGAGCCGGGTGGTCGGTTGCCAGGTAGAGGTTGAGCTGCAACAGAAACCCTGGCAGCGTGCAGCCGTCCCGTCATACTCCCGGGGAAGGGCGAGACGAATCCCACTGGGACCGCATGAAGGGGGGGACGAGTAGTGGATACCCCAGTTGTGCTGGTGGAGGCGCTGAAGGAACTCCCTGTCTCTCCCAGCGGTCCATAGTTTGGACAACGAGGTCCATGGCGGCGCATCGCTGTGTGCTCCCAGACGCGCTCCTCCACCCCTATTCCAGGGGCACTTGCTCCTGCTGACTCCATATGTGTGGTTTGGGATTCTGTAGCCGGGTGCGTAATGGGCGGCAGAGAAGTCAGGCGCAGGAGAGCAGAACTGGGTATAAACCGGATATTTATTAAGCAAAACCAACGGCATCCAGAACGGCATCCAGAAGATGCCTACTTTTTTTCAGCCAGAGCCTGCAAAGCCACGATTCAGCTTTTTGCCGCCTTCTGAGAGCCTATGGCAGCCGTAGGAAGTGTCACGTAACAGCAGAGATCCTTTGTAATGGATAGAGATGGCAAAGAAGGCCAAGAAATGGTCAGACAGGCCACTTCCTGTAAAGGAATCTCTCAGGTTTTGACCTGCCATTTGAGTTCTGTTATACTCACAGACACCATTCAAACAGTTTTAGAAACTTTAGGGTGTTTTCTATCCATATGTAATAAGTATATGCATATTCTAGTTACTGGGTAGGAGTGGTAACCAGATTAAATCGGGTATGTTTTTTATCCAGCCGTGTCAATACTGCCCCCTAGCCCTAACAGGTTAATTAACCAATTACGCATATTTGGGCAGTCTTGATACAACATTTTGAACAGAAATAAATGGTTCATTGGATCAGTCTATCTGCACGTACACTACTGCCATCTAGTGGCCAAACACAAAATTGCACCCAAGCTGGAATAATACATTGTGGCCTTCCTCTTGCATTTTAAAGATTATATAAAATAAAATAAAAATGCATGTTTTTTTCTTTGTATCATCTTTTACCAGATCCAATGTGTAAAATTATCGTACATTAATTTCACATTTCCACAAACTTCAAAGTGTTTCCTTTCAAATGGTATCAAGAATATGCATATCCTTGCTTCAGGTCCTGAGCTACAGGTAGTTAGATTTGGGTATGTCATTTTAGGCAAAACATTTTTTTTAAAGGGTCCGATCCTTAATTAAGATAGACGTACTTCACAGAGTAAACTAACTCTTTCAATCTGAAAGCTAACAGAGGAACAACAAAGGATGCAACAGCTGTTTGGCTGCTGTGCTCTGCAGTAAATCTGTCACTGTTTTGTTTAGGAATCTGTTTGCCAATTGGTCCACCTATCTGCATGTCTGTCATGTCTTCTTTTATCAGTCTAATTCTTTGACTTTTTGTATGTTTATCTTTTTTTGTGTGTAGAAGCTTGAATGTCTGTCCGTGTGTCTGTCTGACTGATTTGATTTACTGTCTGTCTGTCTGTCTGTCTGTTTGTCTGATACACAAATGTATAGTCAATAACACAATAGAAAAATCTGTATACAGTGTGTGCAAATGTAGTAAGGAGGTAAGGCAATAAATAGGATAATAGTGGTGAAGTAATTACAATTTAGCCATTTACACTGGAGTGATATATGTGCAGATGAGGATGTGCAAGTAGAAATACTGGTGTGCAAAAGAGCAGAAAAACAAAAACAAATATTGGGATGAGGTAGGTAGTTGATTGGATGGGCTATTAACAGATGGGCTGTGTACAGCTGCAGTGACACGTCTGACCTCTGTGATTGCCAACAAGGCTTTTGCCACCAAGTACTAAGTTATGTTTTGCAGAGGGGAAAAAATACTTATTTCCCTCATTAAAATGGAAATCATTTTATAACATTCTTGACATGCGTTTTTATGGATTGTTTTGTTGTTATTCTGTCTCTCACTGTTCATATAAACCTACCATTAAAATTATAGACTGATCATTTCTTTGTCAGTGGGCAAACGTACAAAATCAGCAGGGGATCAAATACTTTTTCCCTCACTGTATGCAGCGTTTACCATGAATACAGTCTCTGAGAACACGGGAACATTGTCTTTAAATTTCAATTCCGCTGTAGAGCGGGTCTTCAGCTCTACGGATTGAATCAAGCCCTATGTATATATGAGCCTGATCTCTTCCTCTCTATCTGGTATCTCTCTATAGGAGCACCCTTCTAGTCTATCCATGGAGGACCTGCTCAACGTGGCCAGAGACATTGCACAGGGATGCCAATACCTGGAGGAGAACCAGTTTATACACCGGTAGGCCTACTGTGGTAGAGAAACATACTGTACATGGATTTATGTGTGTGCACAGTGTGCACATAATGTATAGTCAAACCCACACAATATGCAATGACAGACAAATACACTCTCACACAGAAACACTAATTTCACCCACTTACTGTATACATACGCACACACAAACACAGAAATAGCAGTGCACCCACACACCACAAAGACACAGTCCCCCACCCAAAGAAAAACAGATGGGAACAGAACGGTTTGCCTGCTTCCCCCGGCAACCCCAGAAATCGCCTTGCTCAGTCTCCACGGCGTCCGTACCTGTGACAGAATTTTCCCTTTAACCCGCAACTTCCTGCAAGTCATCCAATGACAAACGAGCCCAATTAAAGCTAATTTACCCCAAAATGTGCAGTTAACCTCTATGGGCTAGGTGGGACGCTTGCGTCCCACCTACTCAACAGCCAGTGTAATCCCGTGGCGCGATATTCAAATACCTCAAAAATGCTAAAACTTCAATTTTTCAAACATATGACTATTTTACACCATTTTAAAGACAAGACTCTCATTAATCTAACCACACTGTCCGATTTCAAAAAGGCTTTACAACGAAAGCAAAACATTAGATTATGTCAGCAGAGTACCCAGCCAGAAATAATCAGACACCCATTTTTCAAGCTAGCATATAATGTCACAAAAACCCAGAAGACAGCTAAATGCAGCACTAACATTTGATGATCTTCATCAGATGACACACCTAGGACATTATGTTATACAATACATGCATGTTTTGTTCAATCAAGTTCATATTTATATCAAAAACCAGCTTTTTACATTAGCATGTGACGTTCAGAACTAGCATACCCACCGCAAACTTCCGGTGAATTTACTAAATTACTCACGATAAACGTTCACAAAAAACATAACAATTATTTTAAGAATTATAGATACAGAACTCCTTTGTGCAATCGAGGTGTCCGATTTTAAAATAGCTTTTCGGTGAAAGCACATTTTGCAATATTCTGAGTACATAGCCCAGCCATCACGGCTAGCTATTTAGACACCCACCAAGTTTAGCCCTGACCAAACTCCGATTTACTATTACAAAAGTTTGATTACCTTTGGTTTTCTTCGTCAGAATGCACTCCCAGGACTGCTACTTCAATAACAAATGTTGGTTTGGTCCAAAATAATCCATCGTTATATCCAAATAGCGGTGTTTTGTTCGTGCGTTCAAGACACTATCCGAAGTGTAAATAAGGGTCATGAGCATGGCGCATTTCGTGACAAAAAAATTCTAAATATTCCATTATCGTACTTCGAAGCATGTCAACCGCTATTTAAAATCCATTTTTATGCCATTTTTCTCGTAAAAAAGCGATAATATTCCGACCGGGAATCAGCGTTTAGGTAAAAAGACGAAAGAAAACAAAGCATGAGGTCGACTCGGGCACGCACCTGAGTCTCACAGTACTGTAACCAGCCACTACCCAAACGCACTACTTTTTTTCAGCCAGAGCCTGCAAAGCCACGATTCAGCTTTTTGCCGCCTTCTGAGAGCCCATGGGAGCCGTAGGAAGTGTCACGTAACAGCAGAGATCCTCTGTAATGGATAGAGATAATCAAGAAGGGCAAGAAATTGTCAGACAGGGCACTTCCTGCATGGAATCTTCTCAGGTTTTGGCCTGCCAAATGAGTTCTGTTATACTCACAGACACCATTCAAACAGTTTTAGAAACTTTGGAGTGTTTTCTATCCAAAGCTAATAATTATATGCATATTCTAGTTTCTGGGCAGGAGTAGTAATCAGATTAAATCGGGTACATTTTTTATCCGGCCGTGTAAATACTGCCCCCTAGCCCTAACAGGTTAAACAATACATGCATGTTTTGTTCAATCAAGTTCATATTTATATCAAAAACCAGCTTTTTACATTAGCATGTGACTAGCATGTGACTAGCATTCCGACCGAACACTGCCGGTGAATTTACTAAATTACTCACGATAAACGTTCACAAAAAACATAACAATTATTTTAAGAATTATAGATGCAGAACTCCTCTATGCACTCGATATGTCCGATTTTAAAATAGCTTTTCGGTGAAAGCACATTTTGCAATATTCTATGTAGATAGCCCGGCATCACAGGGCTAGCTATTTAGACACCCAGCAAGTTTAGCACTCACCAAAGTCAGATTTACTATAAGAAAAATGTTATTACCTTTGCTGTTCTTCATCAGAATGCACTCCCAGGACTTCTACTTCAATAACAAATGTTGGTTTGGTGCCAAATAATCCATTGTTATATCCAAATAGCGGCGTTTTGTTCGTGCGTTCAAGGCACTATCCGAAAGGGTAAATAAGGGTGACGAGCATGGCGCAATTCGTGACAAAAAAATTCTAAATATTCCATTACCGTACTTCGAAGCATGTCAACCGCTGTTTAAAATCAATTTTTATGCCATTTTTCTCGTAAAAAAGGGATAATATTCCGACCGGGAAATCGTTTTTTATTACAAAGAGAGTGAAAGTAAAAGCATGCTATCCCCTCATGCACGAGCCTCAGTCTAATGGCCCTCTGATAGAGCACTTGCCAAACGCGCTAATGTGTTTCAGCCTGGGGATGGAATTACATCGTTCAGCTTTTTCCCGCCTTCTGACAGCCCATGGGAGCCGTAGGAAGTGTCCCGTCATTCCAGAGATCCCCTGTATTTGTTAGAGATGATCAAGGAGGGCAAGAAATGGTCAGACAGGCCACTTCCTGTAAGGAATCTTCTCAGGTTTTGGCCTGCCAAATGAGTTCTGTTATACTCACAGACACCATTCAAAAAGTTTTAGAAACTTTAGGGTGTTTTCTATCCAAAGCCAATAATTATATGCATATTCTAGTTACTGGGCAGGAGTAGTAACCAGATTAAATCGGGTACGTTTTTTATCCGGCCGTGTCAATACTGCCCCCTAGCCCTAACAGATTAACTATTATACCGCCTAATGGCGTCACAGGAGTGTAGCTACAGACACACACACACACACACACACACACACACACACACACACACACACACACACACACACACACACACACACACACACACACACACACACAAACACAACACACAGAAGCACTAGGCTACACACACTACACACACACCAGCTCGACTCCTTATTACAATTCACAGCAAACATCATCATCCTTGAGGCCACTACGTGTGAGTATGTGTCACTAGACTACATTTTCTTGAGGAAAACCTGCATTGACGACATGCTCTCTTGGAGCGCATTAAGTATCAACTGCCATATCTCGAAGAGTGTGTTTGCTGCTTTGTCATACCACGGAAATTCTGCAGCCTCTTAAGTCATATTACAATCCCATTCAACATAAATGTATGCATATGCTAAATCTGCCTGTGAATAACATTGTTTTGTTTAATCCGAATTCAAACAGTTCAGATTAACCAATTTAATGTTCAGTTAACGCTTAATGCATTAATACATTATGTTATTCTGATAATCACACTGAATTGTTTTAAGGGTGGGAGTGGAAACCAACATCCACACAACACAATGGGCTACATACACTACACGATTCTCACAGATATGTGTTTTGAGTTCTCTGTTTGCCCTTATTCTACCATGGGGATAAGATACACACTTTTTAAATGTAACCTTTATTTAACTAGTCAAGTCAGTTAAGAACAAATTCTTATTTACAAATGATGGCCTACTGGGGAACAGTGGGTTAACTGCCTTGTACCATGTCAGCTCAGGGACTTGATCCAGCAACCTTTCGGTTACTGGCCCAACTCTCTAAGCACTAGGTTACCTGCCGCCACACACATACAGACGCTCAAGCGCGCTCGCACACACTAACACAGACGGACAGACAAGCGCACACACTAACACAGACGGACAGACAAGCGCGCACACACTAACACAGACAAGCGCGCACACACTAACACAGACAAGCGCGCACACACTAACACAGACAGACAAAGCGCACACACTAACACAGACAGACAGACAGACGGACAAGCGCGCACACACTAACACAGACAGACAGACAGACAGACAGACGGACAAGCGCGCACACACTAACACAGACAGACAGACAGACAGACAGACAGACAGACAGACAGACAGACAGACAGACAGACAGACAGACAGACAGACAGACAGACAGACAAGCACACACACACTAACACAGACGAACAGACAAGCGCGCACACACTAACACAGACGAACAGACAAGCGCGCACACACTAACACGGAAGGACAGACAAGCGCGCACATACTAACGCACATACAGACGAGCACACACATGCACAGATAGACAGACACACACACACGAACACACCCCTGTAAGGTTCTTCTTGACTTGTCACTTTGCAGGGACATTGCGGCCCGGAACTGCCTGCTGACCACCAAAGGACCGGGGAGAGTGGCCAAGATCGGGGACTTTGGAATGGCCAGGGACATTTATAGGTACTGCCATCATAAAAAATCTTTAAACCCAGCTACTATAAATGTATATGTGGACTGGGGTGGTCTGGCGGTCTGGGCCGTTGCCTCTGGAGCACATGTACAATATATTGCTGCCAGCATGAGTTGGAGTCTGGCCTGTTGCTACTTCAGCTCCATCTCTCCTAAGTTTCAACTCTATCTCTTTTCAAACATGACAAAATACCAAAGGAGTGGGACTGCCCCACTCCTTAAAAAAAAAAAATAATTGTCACGCCTGCTCCCGCTCGCCCTCTCTGGCGCTCGAGGGCTCCAGACTGCCCTTCATTACGCACACCTGTCACCATCATTACGCTCACCAGCGCTCAATGGACTCACCTGGACTCCTTCACCTTGTTGATTGCCCCATCTATATCTGTCTGTTCCTCAGTTGGTTCCCCATGGTTACCAACATAAATAGAGCAGTACAACTCAATATTTTGTTATACCCGTGGTATACAGTCTGATATACCATGGCTTTCAGCCAGTCTGGATTCAGGGCTCAAACCACCCCTTGGTAACCAGTTTAAGGGTCCTCAGGGGTTTGTGATATATGGCCAATATACCACGGCTAAGGGCTGTGTCCAGGATAAGTGTTGTACAAAAAATGCTACAATTTAATATATAATTCTATAGTAAACTGTGGTATACTGTAGAAAACTATACTACACACTGTAGTATCCCTCGCTCATCAGGAGTAGTACTTACTATGGAATGTTATAGTATACTTGGGCTTCTGAGTGGCGCAGCAGTCTAAGGCACTGCATCTCAGTGCTTGAGGTATCACTACAGACACCCTGGTTCGAATCCAGGCTGTATCACAACTGGCCATGATTGGGAGTCCCATAGGGCAGTGCACATTTGGCCCAGCGTCATCAGGGTTTGGCCGGTGTAGGCCGTCATTGTAACTAAGAATTTGTTCTTAACTGACTTGCCTAGTTAAATAAAGGTTAAACAAATACTGTGGAATACTATACTAAATAGTATTATGTGCAAAAAAACTCTGTAATAAATATTACAGTAAAGTCCACAAAAACATTACAGTCTGCAAAAACACTACACTTTAACTATAGTAAATACTACAGTATTTAGTTTGCACATTCCTCTCCCCCATATCGCAATTTGTGCCACCCATAAGTGAGAAACCATATATTGTGTTCCCTACAGGTTATAGAAAAGAGCCGACGTCCTAAACTATCCATTCAGACCCCAGTCCTACCTACCTACGAGTTATGGAAAATTTGCTCTTTCAGTATTTCTTTAGTAGGTTTCCTGAAGGAGAAAGCCTTCACTTCTATGTCAAGGATAATAAAACAAAAACGCTACAGTAAATAGTACAGTATAGTACAGTCTGCAAAAACACTACAGTAAATACTACAATATACTACAATCCGCAAAAACACTACATTAATTGCTATAGTATATATACATTTTATTTTACTACAGTATTTATACAATAATTAAATGTAAATACTACAGTATATTACAGTGAATACTACAGCATAGTCAGAAAAACACTACGTGAAAACTATGTCTGTTTGCCTATGTTTGTGTGAGTGTGTCTGCGTTTGTGCGCACATGCATTTGTGTGTGTGCGCACACCTTTGTATGTGTGTGTGTGTCTCTGTGTGTTAGATAACAATCCTAGGGGACTATACATTAGACTAGCTGGCTCTAATCACTGAAGTCGATTTTCAGTGTGTGGCACTAAGACTTCGCCCAGCCTGGAACCATGGTGCTGGGAAATTAGTGGTGGGGGTACCCTGTTATCTGACGCTCATGTATTTTCTTCTTCTCTCTCTGTGCTTCCTGATGTGAGACCCCCTGCTAAGAGCAATGTGCATCGCAAATGGTACCCTATTCCCTATAAAGTGCACTATTTTTGACTAGGGTGCTCAGAGCGCTAGTCAGAAGTAGTGCAATATGTAAGGAAAAGTGCCACTTGGGACGCATCTTCTGGTATCGGAGGTTGGGGTTAAGATTGAGAGGCTCACAGGGGAGTTGTGTGGTGGAGAGGGGAAGTGACGAGGCTTAATGTCAATGTTTTCTCTGGGAGCAGGGACACACACACACTGCCTTTCTCTATTTCTTGCTCTGCCTTAAAGACATCTGTACTGCATGGTCGAATAAAGGAGTCTGACAACGTTACTGTCGTTATAAATGTCCAATGTTTACATCCAGATTAGCATTTCATACATGGTACAAACTTGTGTCACATGTAATGATATCCCCATACACCCCACTTACAGTGGGGGAAAAAAGTATTTGATCCCCTGCTGATTTTGTACGTTTGCCCACTTACAAAGAAATGATCAGTCTATAATGTTAATGGTAGGTTTATTTGAACAGTGAGAGACTGAAAAACTACAAAAAAATCCAGAAAAATGCATGTCAAAAATTTTATAAAATGTTTTGCATTATAATGAGGGAAATAAGTATTTGACCCCTCTGCAAAACATGACTTAGTACTTGGTGGCAAAACCCTTGTTGGCAATCACAGAGGTCAGACGTTTCTTGTAGTTGGCCACCAGGTTTGCACACATCTCAGGAGGGATTTTGTCCCACTCCTCTTTGCAGATCTTCTCCAAGTCATTAAGGTTGAGGCTGACGTTTGGCAACTCGAACCTTCAGCTCCCTCCATAGATTTTCTATGGGATTAAGGTCAGGAGACTGGCTAGGCCACTCCAGGACCTTAATGTGCTTCTTCTTGAGCCACTCCTTTGTTGCCTTGGCCGTGTGTTTTGGGTCATTGTCATGCTGGAATACCCATCCACGACCCATTTTCAATGCCCTGGCTGAGGGAAGGAGGCTCTCATCCAAGATTTGACGGTACATGGCCCCGTCCATCGTCCCTTTGATGCGGTGAAGTTGTCCTGTCCCCTTAGCAGAAAAACACCCCCAAAGCATAATGTTTCCACCTCCATGTTTGACGGTGGAGATGGTGTTTTTGGGGTCATAGGCAGCAATCCTCCTCCTCCAAACACGGCGAGTTGAGTTGATGTCAAAGAGCTCCATTTTGGTCTCATCTGAACACAACACTTTCACCAGTTGTCCTCTGAGTCATTCAGATGTTCATTGGCAGACTTCAGATGGGCCTGTATATGTGCTTTCTTGAGCAGGGGGACCTTGCGGGCGCTGCAGGATTTCAGTCCTTCACGGCGTAGTGTGTTACCAATTGTTTTCTTGGTGACTATGGTCACAGCTGCCTTGAGATCATTGACAAGATCCTCCCGTGTAGTTCTGGGCTGATTCCTCACCGTTCTCATGATCATTCCAACTCCATGAGGTGAGATCTTGCATGGAGCCCCAGGCCGAGGGAGATTGACAGTTCTTTTGTGTTTCTTCCATTTGTGAATAATCGCACCAAATGTTGTCACCTTCTCACCAAGCTGCTTGGCGATGGTCTTGTAGCCCATTCCAGCCTTGTGTAGGTCTACAATCTTGTCCCTGACATCCTTGGAGAGCTCTTTGGTCTTGGCCATGGTGGAGAGTTTGGAATCTGATTGGTTGATGGCTTCTGTGGACAGGTGTCTTTTTTACAGGTAACATGCTGCGGTTAGGAGAACTCCCTTTAAGAGTGTGCTCCTAATCTCAGCTCGTTACCTGTATAAAAGACACCTGGGAGCCCGAAATCTTTCTGATTGAGAGGGGGTCAAATACTTATTTCCCTCATTAAAATGCAAATCAATTGATAACATTTTTGACATACGTTTTTCTGGATATTTTTGTTGTTATTCTGTCTCTCACTGTTCAAATAAACCTAACATTAAAATTATAGACTGATCCTTTCTTTGTCAGTGGGCAAACATACAAAATCAGCAGGGGATCAAATACTTTCCCCCCCCCACTGTATAGTGTACTAGTGCTGGTGTAACATTACCCATCTAAATCCCCCTTCCTTTAATTTGAAACAACAACGATGTTCAATGTTTCTCACAGCCCATTGTGACCCCCACCCGTTGTCTTATTGTTTAAGGCCCAAGAATTAACAAAGGACCATACTTGGGATTGGGCTTACCTGTCACTCTTAGGGCTGGATCTCCAGCTAAGAGAGCTGGCTCAGGTGAAACTGTTTCAGACACAGCTCAAGTATCAGGAGCAATGGGAACAAGTTCACTGTTTTCCCTTTCCCCTGCACTCTCCCCTTTTCCCCCACAGTTTTGTTATCAGGGTCCAGTTCTTGCCCCAATGGTGCCACACATAGTTTTTGCCTTCTGAGGTGAAAACATAACTGTTTTTGAGGGACTGCCACTCATGACAGCTAACCTGTCATGGCCACAGGTTGTCTGCATCCTGATAGTTTGTCCAGTTTCCAGTGAACTGAGCTGCCATGCAGTCATAGTACACATCTCCCTTCATTCTCTGTTGTGTCAGAGCCTCCTTCACCTGTGTCACCATCACTGGGCAAAGCATATTTTACATTTTTTGTCATTTAGCAGACATTCTTATCCAGAGCGACTTAAAGTAGTGAATGCATACATTTCATACATTTTTTTCTCCGTACTGGTCCCCCGTGGGAATCAAACCCACAACCCTGGCATTGCAAACACCATGCTCTACCAACTGAGCCACACAGGACCATATCTGTGGTCATGGGAAGCATTGTCCTACTCCTCCTAGAGAACAATCTCCGCGCAAGAGACTGCAAGCCTTCCCAGAAAAGGTTGAGCACACACAGCAGCATGGATATTTGATTGTCTGTGACACTCTGCCAATAACTGATTGGCTGAAGGCACAGCACGCTCCACCAACTCGTTAGAATGAGAATGCTCGTCCTGACTTTAAAATTCCATGTTGATGCAAAATCCTTGAAGGTCATACACACAAACGGGGTCACATTGTCTGTCATCAGACACTGGGGAACCCCATGGACAGTGAAGTGCCTCTTCAGTTTTCCAATCAGAGTGATGCTCATCATATCTGACAGGTATTCCAGTTCAAACTAGCCTGAAAAGTCCAGGACCAAATGGGGTTTAAGAGCACACCTCCCCCTCTATGTCAGCATTCATTGAGGGCCAGTACATAGTCTCCCTTGCTCTACATTTTGTTGCCTCGGCCCCTGGGTTCAGTTGGCCTGTGTAGAATTGTTGTAAAGATAGGGGGATCAACAGCCTTTGAAACCGCAATACGAGCCCATTCTGTACTGTAAACTCTTCTTTCATGGCATAGTAGGGGTGCTCGTTCTGGGGACATTCTAACGATTTTGGCCAGCAATTTAGAATGACTTCTCTGAGGCGCTGGCATGTGACAGTGTTGCAACTGCAGCCCTTAACTGCGGTTGCAACGAATAGAGTACAGAACCTGCACAGCAATGAAATCACAGAACTCCTCCATCTCCACCATAGGGAGGTGATGCCGTGACAGGGCGTCAGGCTACATACAGCTCCTTGCCTCTAAAAATCTAAATTATAGCGTTGAAGCTTCATAATTCCCTGCAGACGTGAGGATGCAGTGTGCAGAGCCTTCTGCAGGATCGTGATCAGAGGTTGGTGGTCCGTCTCCACCACTAGTGCTTTCCCCTATGTGAAATCATGAAACTTTTTACAGGTGAAAACAAAGGCTAACATCTCCTTCTCTATCTGAGCCTAACGTGTCTCCGTGGGCATCAGTGCTCTTGATGCAAACGCCACTGGCCTATATTTGTTGTAGACATACTACTCCGAGACCATGCTGGGACACAGATATCACCACTGGTTTGCCCACATCATAGTACTGGAGAACCGGCTGGCATGATAGCAGCTCTTTCAGTTTGGTGAAGGCAGCGTCAGGTTGCTCCTGCCAGCACAATTCAGTATCAATCAATTAATCAAATGTATTTATTAAGCCCTTCTTTCATCAGCTGATGTCACAAAGTGCTGTATAGAAACCCAGCCTAAAACCCCAAACAGCAAGCAATGCAGGTGAAAGAAGCACGGTGGCTAGGAAAAACTCCCTAGAAAGGCCAGAACCTAGGAAGAAACCTAGAAAGGAACCAGGCTATGAGGGGTGGCCAGTCCTCTTCTGGCTGTGCCAGGTGGAGATTATAACAGAACATGGCCAAGATGTTCAAATGTTCATAGATGACCAGCATGGTGAAATAATACTAATCACAGTGGTTGTCGAAGGTGCAACAGGTCAGCACCTCAGGAGTAAATGTCAGTTGGCTTTTCATAGCCGATCATTCAGAGTATCTCTACTGCTCCTGATGTCTCTAGAAAAGTACAAACTTCCGGCGCCGACAGAGATTGCCGCCTCGCTTCTCGTTCATAGGAAACTATGCAGTATTTTGTTTTTTTCTGTGTTATTTCTGACATTGTTACCCCAGGAAATCTTAGGTTTTATTACATACAGTCGGGAGGAACTATTGGATATAAGAGCAACGTCAACTCACCAACATTACGACCAGGAATACGACTTTCCTGAAGCGGAACCTTTGTTTGGTCCACCACCCAGGACAATGGATCGGATCCCAGCCGGCGACCCAAAACAACGGTGCCACAGAAGGGGCAGACGGAGTGGTCTTCTGGTCATGCTCCGAAAACGGGCACATCGCACACTGCGCTCGGACATACTACTCGCCAATGTCCAGTCTCTTGACAACAAGGTAGACGAAGTCCGAGTAAGGGTTGCCTTCCAGAGAGACATCAGAGATTGTAACGTTCTTTGTTTCACGGAAACATGGCTCACTCAGGATACGTCATCGGAGTCGGTACAGCCACCTGGTTTCTTCACGCATCGTGCCGACAGAAACAAACATCTCTCTGGTAAGAAGAGGGGCGGGGGTGTATGCCTTATGACGTGTGGCTCAGTTGGTAGAGCATGGTGTTTGCAACACCAGGGTTGTGGGTTCGATTCCCATGGGGGACCAGCATGGGAAAAAAAGTGATGAAATGTATGCATTCACTACTGTAAGTCGCTCTGGATAAGAGCATCTGCTAAATGACTAAAATGTAAAATATATGATTAACGAGACGTGGCATGATCATAACAACATACAGGAACTCTTGTCCTTTTGTTCACCTGACCTAGAATGCCTTACAATCAAATGCCGACCACATTATCTACCAAGAGAATTCTATTTGATCATAATCACAGTCGTATATATCCCCCCCCAAGCAGACACATCGACGGCCCGGAAAGAACTTAATTTGACTCTATGTAAACTGGAAACCACATATCCTGAGGCTGCATTTGTTGTAGCTGGGGATTTTAAGAAGGCTAATCTGAAAACAAGGCTCCCTAAATTTTATCAGGATATTGAATGCGCGACCAGGGATGGCAAAACCCTGGATCATTGTTATTCTAACTTCCACGACACATATAAAGCCATCCCTCGTCCTCCTTTCGGAAAATCTGACCACGACTCCATTTTGTTGCTCCCAGCCTATAGAGAGAAACTAAAACAGGAAGCACATGGGTTACAGTATTATTTCCAGCAACATCTCAAACCAATTTAGTGACTGACAGACAGGGTCTGATAGTGCTCCAGTTCTCCCTGACAGAATAATCAACAGAGGACTTGGATACCATATCAACTCCTATAGAAATGACACTACGGTTATTGTGGGTAACCTAATTGATGTTCCTTTAACTCTGCCTGAGTTTATACAAATTGTCATCTCCTACCATTCTGATAGATTGGAGACTGTCAGAAAATGTGGTTGTAATGTTAATAATTTGGTTCTTATTCTATTGGTTACCTTTAGGCAGATGCCCCACAGGCAGAGTGGCCCACACACATTTAATATGGGACTTTTAAATGTTAGAGCAATCACTAGTTAAACCTTTCTCATGAATGACCTCATTACTGAGCTCAAAGTTGATTGCATATTTCTCACTGAAACATGGCTGTCTTCAGGATGTAGTGCCACTCTTATTGAAGCCTCCTCCTGGACTACAACTTTTCATATTCTATCAAAAAAGGGTGGGAGGACAGCCTCTATATTTACTAATGCTGTCAGCTATAAGGACATTTCATTTGGCGACTTTGGGTCATGCTACACTATTTAAATGTCAGCCACCAGTGCTAGCTATAACCCTGTATAGGCCAACACTTTCTTTACTGATTTTTCTGAACTACTGTCTATTGTGCTTGAGAACTATGATAAAAACATTGTGTTGGGAGATTTTAATATTCATGTTGAATGTATTAATCTTTTGAGCTCTATGGACTATATCCAACATCTTTCTCGGCCCACCCATAACCGTTGCCATACTCTGGACCTGGTTATTACCAAGGGGCTTTCTATTGACATATCCTCTATTGTTGATGTTGCTTTATCTGATCACCACTGGGGATTTATTACTACCTTGTTACCCATAGCACAGGGTAATACTGAATACAGTATTAAGAAACACTGTCTTACATCTGAAGTTGCTACAGATTTTACTGAGTGTACGAACAATATGCCATCACCTACTCTGCCTTCCTCTTGTGATGATTTAGTTGATAACTTTAAAAGCAAATTAAGGGCAACCATTGATGCCATAGCTCCAGTAAAGTTGAAAAAGACCACATCCAAACGGAGACACCCTTGGATGAGTGAAGAAACAAATCAATTGAAGAGAAATTGGAGAAAGTGGAGAAAGTCAATGTTGCAGGTCCATTATGATATTCTGAGAGAGCAACTTGGCAAATATAACAAGACAATTAGAAATGCCAGACAGGCTCATTTTTCTAACTTGATCACTAATAATCAGAATAATTAGAGA
Organism: Salmo salar; assembly: GCF_965601325.2. Taxonomy (NCBI): domain Eukaryota; kingdom Metazoa; phylum Chordata; class Actinopteri; order Salmoniformes; family Salmonidae; genus Salmo; species Salmo salar. The sequence goes on along the minus strand of NC_138301.1, from coordinate 1,175,360 downwards.
GCTCTTCTCAACCATTAATGGCCTGATAAATCCATCAGCCCATCCCCCGGCTAGCCGAAGAAATCCATCAGATAATCCCTGGGCTTCAATACCTTTTATGTCAATTGGCCTGGACACTTTGCTGCCGACCAGAGCCCCGCCGATCCATCACGACTGGTCTGCCGACTTAACTTTCTGAAGGGGGTTTCAACAGGCTCCCCCGTTGCGACGTCCCCCTGAGGCCCATCTGCTAGCCTGCTCCTAGCCCCGGCCTGCTAGCTGTCTGAATCTCCGTGCCACCAGCTCGCCTAGCTACTCACTGGACCCTATGATTACTCGGCTACACATGCCTCTCCCTAATGTCTATATGCCTTGTCTATTGCTGTTTTGGTTAGTTATTATTGTCTTATTTCACTGTAGAGCCTCCAGCCTTGCTCAATATTCCTTAGCTTGCATTGTTGTTCCACCCCCCACACATGCGGTGACTGCACCTGGCTTAAATGGTACTTCGAGAGACAAAACCTCTCTCATCGTCACTCAATGCCTAGGCTTACCTCCACTGTACTCAATTCTTACCATACCCTGGTCTGTACATTATGCTTTGAATCTATCCTTCCGTGCTCAGAAACCTGCCCCCTTTACTCTCTGTTCCGAACGCACTAGACGACCAGTTCTTATAGCCTTTAGCCGTACTCATATCCTACTCCTCCTCTGATCCTCTGGTGATGTAGAGGTTAACCCAGGACCTGCAGCCCCCAGCATCACTCCTATTCCCCAGGCGCTTTCATTTGTTGACTTCTGTAACCGTAAAAGCATTTGTTTCATGCATGTTAACATTAGAAGTCTCATCCCTAAGTTTGTTTTATTCACTGCTTTAGCACACTCCGCCAACCCGGATGTCCTAGCCATGTCTGAATCCTGGCTTAGGAAGGCCACCAAAAACCCTGAAATTTCCGACAAGATAGAACTGCCAAAGGGGGCAGAGTTACAATCTACTGCAGAGATAGGCTGCAGAATTCTGTCCTACTATCCAGGTCTGTTCCCAAACAATTTGAATGTCTACTTTTAAAAATCCATCTCTCTAAAAACAAGTCTCACCGTTGCCGCTTGTTATAGACCCCCTTCAGCCCCCAGCTGTGCCCTGGACACCATATGTGAATTGATCGCCCCTGTCTATCTTCAGAGTTTGTACTGTTAGGTGACCTAAACTGGGACATGCTTAACAACCCAGCCATCCTACAATCTAAGCTAGATGCCCTCCATCTCACTCAAATTATCATGGAACCTACCAGGTACAACCCTAAATCCGTAACCATGGGCACCCTCAAAGATATCATCCTGACCAACTTGCCCTCTGAATACACTGTCTTCAACCAGGATCTCAGCGGTCACTGCCTCACTGCCTGCGTGCATAACGGGTCCACGGTCAAACGACCACCCCTCATCACTGTCAAACGCTCCCTAAAACACTTCAGTGAGCAGGCCTTTCTAACCGACCTGGCAAGGGTATCCTGGAAGGATATTGACCTCATCCCGTCAGTAAAGGATGCCTGGTTGCTATTCAAAGTGCTTTCTTCTCGATCTTAAATAAGCATGCCCATTCAAAAAATGTAGAACTAAGAACAGACATAGCCCATGTTTCACCCCAGACTTGACTGCCCTTGACCAGCACAAAAACATCCTGTGGCATTCTGCATTAGCATCGAACAGCCCCCGCGATATGCAACTCTTCAGGGAAGTCAGGGACCAATATACTCAGTCAGTTAGGAAAGCTAAGGCTAGCTTTTTCAAACAGAAATTTGCATCCTGTAGCATTAATTCCAAAAAGTTTTGGGACACTGTAAAGTCCATGGAGAATAAGAGCACCTCCTCCCAGATAAAATCTACGATAATCGATCATTTCAATAAGCATTTTTCCACGACTGGCCATGCTTTCCACCTGGCTACCCCTACCCCAGCCAACACCTCAGCTCCCCCTGCAGCAACTTGCCCAAACCCGCCCCGCTTCTCCTTCACCCAAATCCAAACAGCTGATGTTCTGAAAGAGCAGCAAAACCTGGAACCGTACAAATCAGCTTTGCTAGAGAATCTGGACCCTCTCTTTCTATAATTATCCGCCGAAATTGTTGCAAGCCCTATTACTAGCCTGTTCAACCTCTTTTTCGTATCGGCTGAGATCCCCAAAGATTGGAAAGCTGCCACGGTCATCCCCTCTTGAAAGAGGGAGACACCTTAGACCCAAACTGTTATAGACCTATATCCATCCTCACCTGCCTTTCTAAAATCTTCAAATGCCAAGTTAATAAATAGATCACCGACCATTTCGAATCCCACCGTACCTTCTCCACTATGCAATCTGGTTTCCGAGCTGGTCATGGGTGCACCTCAGCCACGCTCAAGGTCCTAAACAATATCATAACCGCCATCGATAAAAGACAGTACTGTGCAGCCATCTTCATTGACCTGGCCAAGGCTTTCGACTCTGTCAATCACCACATTCTTATCGGCAGACTCAATAGCCTTGGTTTCTCAAATGACTGCCTCGCCTGGTTCACCAACTACTTCTCAGACACACTTCTTTTCAGTGTGTCAAATCGGAGGGCCTGTTGTCAGGACCTCTGGCAGTCTCTATGGGGGTGCCACAGGGTTCAATTCTCAGTCCGACTCTTATCCCTGTATATATCAATGATGTCGCTTTTGCTGCTGGTGAATCTCTGATTCATCTCTATGCAGACGACACCATTCTGTATACATCTGGCCCTTCTTTGGACACTGTGCTAAAAAACCTCCAAACGAGCTTCAACGCCATACAACACTCCTTCTGTGGCCTCCAACTGCTTTTAAATGCTAGTAAAACTAAATGCATGCACTTCAACCGATTGCTGCCCACACCCTCCCTCCTGACTAGCATCACTACCCTGGACGGTTCTGACCTAGAATATGTGGACAACTAAAAATACCTAGGTGTCTGGTTAGACTGTAAACTCTCCTTCCAGACTCACATCAATCATCTCCAATCGGCTAGAATCGGCTTCCTATTTTGCAACAAAGCCTCCTTCACCCATGCCGCCAAACGTACCCTCGTTAAACTGATTATCCTACCGATCCTTGACTTTGGCGATGTAATTTACAAAATAGCCTCCAACACTCTACTCAGCAAATTGGATGTAGACCATCACAGTGCCCTCTGTTTTATCACCAAAGCACCATATATTACCCACCACTAAGACCTCTATGGTATTAATGCTAAATTGTAATTATATTTGCCTCTATGGCTTATTTATTGCCGTCCCTTCCTACATTTGCACACACTGTACAGAGATCTTTCTATTTTTATTTTCTTTTGTGTTATTGATTGTACGTTTGTTTATGTGTTACTCTGTGTTTTTGTTGCACTGCTATGCTTTATCTTGGCCAGGTCGCAGTTGTAAATGAGAACTTGTTCTCAACTGGCCTACCTGGTTAAATAAAGGTGAAATCTTTATTTTTTATTTTTTTTATCCTATCCCCAGGAACCTATGTGAACTTTCCTCCACATCTAAATGTGATGAGTTTCAAGCATTAGGCTGGGTATCAGTCAAGCAATACCTGTTGAGAAGTTTGATGATACTTAAAGGCACTATGGAGTTATTTTCCCTGGTTGACACAGGCATGCTCAGGAAAGTGATATCACAACTTATACCTGTATTCTCGATCCTATCCCCACCACCTTCTTCAAAGCTGTCACGCCCTGACCATAGAGAGCCTTTTTATTCTCTATTTTGGTTAGGTCAGGGTGTGACTAGGGGGGGTGTTCTAGTCTAGGTTATTTATTTCTATGTTGGCCTGGTATGGTTCCCAATCAGAGGCAGCTGTTTATCATTGTCTCTGATGGGGGATCATATTTAGGCAGCCATTTCCCCACTGTGTTTTGTAGGATCTTGTTTTGAGTTAGTGCATGTAGCACCGCTGATGTTCTGGTTAGTTGGTTGTTTCCTTTTGTTTTGTAAGTTTCACTAAATAAAATATGTGGAATTCAGAGCACGCTGCGCCTTGGTCCATCTCTCCACACAACCGGTACAAAAGCAGTTTTTAATTGCATATCTGAAGAAGTGTAAGCTCTGGTTTATCACTCCCTGATCACAGGCACTTTCCCCACTGCACTAAAAACTGCTGTGGTGATATCCCTTCTGAAGAATCCCTTCAATGTTTGGCCAATCTCCAACCATCCATTCTTAATCAAAATTCTGGAGAAATTGGTTTTCAAACAGATTTTTTAAGTGCCAACTATATTTTTTGGGCCCACCACAGCACAGAGAAATACTTAGTTAAAGTGGGAAATAACCATAGAACCAACACAGATGCCAAAACCGCTCTCTGTCCTTGTACTCTTGGATTTAAGTGCTGCTTTCGACACCGTTGACCGTGACATTGTTCTGGATAGACTGGAGTGGTGGGTTGGCCTCTCGGGTCCTGTTCTAAATTGGTTTAGGACCTATTTAACCGCGTGGAGAGTTTTTTTTGTCACTCCTGGTGTACATAACTCAGAGAAAATACATATCACATGTGGCATTCCACAAGATTTGATTTTCGGTCTGAAACTGTTCAGTTTATATATGTTACCCATTGGCAGCATTATCAGAAAGTACAGCATTGATTTTTAATGCTACGCAGACGAAACACAACTTTACATTTTTGTGTCACCAGAGGATTGTAGCTCCACAGATAAATTATTAGACTGTATTAGTGATTTTGTATGGCTCACAACTTCCTTCAGCTAAATCAAGACAAGACCAAAGCACTTATTGAGCCAAAGCACAGAGAGAATCTGCCATGAACATTTCAATTCACGGGCTATAAAGATAAAACACCAAGTCAAAAACCTAGGTGTTATTTTAGATTCTGAAATCTATTTCGAATCACAGATTAGGAATGTGACCAAAAGTCGATTTTTACCACCTGAGAAACATTGCCAAGGTGCAGCATCCATGCTTTTATTACATGCAGGCTTGACTACTGTAATGCTCTCCTGTCTGGTCTAACTAAGAAAGCCATTGGTCAACACAGAATGCTGCAGCAAGGGTACTGACCAAGACCCGACGGACAGCACACATTACACTGATTTTAAGGTCTCTGCACTGGCTGCCTGTGTGTTTAAGATTACATTTTAAGATTCTTCTATTGGTTTTTAAATCCATACACGATTGTGCACTCTAATACATGTGAGACATGCTTTTAAGTTATGTAACCAGTAGGTCCCTCAGGTCCTCTGGCACTGTCCTTTTAACTACCCCAATGCCTAGGACCAAGAGGCATGTCGAGGCAGCCATTAGTTACTATGCCCCCAGCCTCTGGAATAGCCTGTCGGCCGAAACTGTGGACATTTTTAAGACATCTTAAAACACACCATTTTAGCTTCATTCAGTTTTTCTTTGTTATTTTCATTGTTTTTATTAGTTTTTTCTTGTGAAGCACATTGTGTTGCATTCCATGTATGAAATGTGCTGTATAAATAAAGCTTGATTTGATTCAACACAATCATGAAGTTTGCTGACGGCAGTGGTGGGCCTGATCACCGGCAATGATGAGACAGCCTTCAGGGAGGAGGTCAGTGACCTGGCAGTGTGGTGCTGGGACAACAACCTCTCCCTCAACGTCAAGATGACCAAGGAGCTGATCGTGGACTACAGGGCTGCAGTGCAGCGGGTTGAGAGCTTTAAGTTCCTTGGTGTCCAACTCACCTTAAAGGCCTTACAATAGCCCACTCACACGTGCACAGTTGTGAAGAAGGTGTGACAGAGCCTCTTCCCCCTCAGGAGAATGAAAAGGTTTGTCATGGGCCGTCAATCCCTCAAAACATTCTACAAGAACACACCCAAGAAATACCCACATCAAACCACACCCACACAGCAACTCACGTTTAGCATCTGTCATGGCCACCAGAATTTCTAGAGAAGCAAGCCAAAAAACAATGCCATACCAGTGGGCGCAGTTCCAAGTTAACTTTTATCTTCTCCAGTGTGTGTTTGGGACCGGTGAAGATGAAACAGGCTGAGGCTGTTATCAGCGGGCAATCTGATAACTCTGCTGCGTATCAGATAACAAGCTCACAGCATGTGTGTGAGACAGTTTAAAACAACTCGGTCTGTGAAAAAATGAAAATAATCCCCCCCTTTCTCTTGAAGATAAGGAGGACTGAGGACTTTTGTGGGCGTCCACTCATTCTGTTACAGTTATTGTAAAATTCCACTGATTGGATCAGCACGGCACAATATCGCTGTGTAAAAGGAGGATCCAATTATTAGATCTGATGGTGTGTTGTTTCTATGGAAACACTGGTGTGACTGAACTTTGGCCCTGCCCTCTCTCTCTTCATCCCTTTCTCTACCTGTTGTGCAGTAAATGGAGTCTTGCAAAAGCACTAACAAAATCAACCGTGTGTGTGTCTGTGTCTCCCCACAGGGCCAGCTACTACAGAAAGGGTGGGCGCGCCATGCTGCCTGTGAAGTGGATGCCTCCAGAAGCCTTCATGGAAGGGATCTTCACATCCAAAACGGATACGTGGTACGTTCCATTGTAACGCACTCCCAATAACATTTTAGTTATCTTGAATGTCACCCCCTTTCATTTCACCCCTCCAGTTTACCTCACCCTCTCTCTGTCCTCACCTCCCTCTCTCTGTCCTAATGGAGAATATACTTTTTCACCTTTTGAAAGCCTCACTTCTTCCTCCCTCTCTTGTTCACCCCTGTCACCTTTGATTCTTTCCCTCCCCCCGTCTCCTTCTTCCTCCTACCTCTCTCCCCCTCTCTCTCAGGTCCTTTGGGGTGCTGCTATGGGAGATCTTCTCTTTGGGCTATATGCCCTATCCCAGTCGCAGTAACCAGGAAGTTTTGGAGTTTGTCAACAGCGGGGGAAGGATGGACCCTCCCAAAAACTGCCCAGGGCCTGTGTAAGTCCAATATACCACTAAAACAATCACACTTCACCCAAACACATGTAGCAGATGTGAGCTAGCAGGCTAGTGAAGATTGAAAAGTGAACTGTCGCTCAGTCAACTTCCACCCCTTTCTGAACTGACACTCAGACAGCGATGGAACTTATTCTGTTACACACATAACACACCCTCACACACAGTATACAGTTTTCACTCATGCACACACAGTATGCAGACTTACACAGGGATACAAGCATACAAACACACACACTCGCACACAAACACACCCATAACTTCTCAGACTATCACGTGCTCGCCACCCTTTTCTTCTTTGATCATTTTTTCACACAAAAACAGACACGGTCCCCATGTAGTAAACTTCATCGTGACTAGCTCACATTACCACAGCATATTACACAAGAGTCAAATCAGCCCTGCTAATAAAAAAAAAGCTTGATTTGATGTCTCGGTGGGGTACCCCAGGGTTCAGTTTAACCCCCACTGACTTTCCAACAGTAATCACTCAAACTAGCGGGATGTTACACTTCATTGACTTCATTGTGTGTGAGTTTGTCAAGTGTATTAGTGAATGGGGCAACATGTTTTTTAATTGTGTTTGTCAACGTGTGGTCTCGGATATCCCAGACATTGGAGCATCGTAAGCTAGGCAGCAAAGGCACAAGGTCTGGGGAGGATGTCAGCTTCTCTTGGACATTTCCAAAGGACTCTTCAGACAGCCAACTCTCCAGACAAATGACAAGTTCGGGTAGGCGAGGCTTAAAATGCAGGCAGGAATTGTGCTCATGTTTAGCTAAGGTTGCAAGTGGATATGGCATTGACGTTATCGGTGACACTTCCCACTTCTGACTTGTCCTCTCTTTCCCAACTGACACCGCAACAGACGTTTTGTACAGACGTTTTAGCTGGAGCATTGATACAGTGCCAGAAGTAAACCATCTGTCTAGAGACTAGTCAACTTGTGCGAAGATCAAATAGAAAAAATAATATTTTTTGTGTCTCTCTCTCAGGTACCGGATAATGACACAGAGTTGGCAGCATCAACCGGAAGACAGGCCCAACTTCTCCACCATTTTGGAAAGGATTGACTACTGCTTACAGGTAGGGAGTGTGAACATTGAGAGTCAACACCTCTGCACTTGAAATGTGCTCAAGTATTATTATGACTAACTGCCAAGAGATTATTTTAATATGTTTGACTATTTTAAGAAGTGATATAGCTCATAACCTGTCTGTCCGTATAAAATCTGTATTCTTTTTGGGAATTTCTACAAATTCAGACATTGTTAATGTCGTAGTTTGTTGTTCACCATTGTTAGTGTCTAATGCTAGTACCATTGCTCCTCTATCCTCTCCAGGACCCCGATGTGGTGACTGTTCCCTTGCCTGTGGAATATGGCCCCCTCCCTGAAGAGGAGGAGCGGGTACTCATGCGCCCTGAGGACCCCACGGCCTGCCCCCTGCTGGTGTCCACTCTGACGCCTGACGGTGCGGGCTCCGCACCGCCACCGTCAGCCCCCAAGCCCACCGAGGAGAACCGAAGAGTTGAACAACCCCTCCTCCTTTCCAACCAGCCCCCCGAAACCTGCAAGCCGCAGGCGATGGCTCAACAACCCCAGCCCCACCCCCAGACATTCACCAAGACCACACCCACCTCCAAGGCGCCTCCCCCCATCTCCACCCAGCAACCTAACCCAGACGGTGGCCACGTCAATCTGGCCTTCACCCAGGGCCACGCTGGGGATAAGGAGGGTCGCAACGGGAAACCCACCAACCTGTGGAACCCCACTTACGGCTCCTGGTTCCTCCAGCTGCAGCAGCAGAAGAAGCAGCAGCAGCAGCAACCGCAGCAACAACAACAGCTGCAGCAAAAGCAGGAAAGAGTGGGCAGTGGAGGTGGGGGAGTTGGAGGTGGGAGGGTGCCGGGCGAGGGGCAGGAGCACAAGGGACGGACTGTGGCCGAGGCGGTGGGGGCCCTGAGTCTCCAGCACCAGCAGCACAAGCAGCAGTTCCAGCCACCATACCCCTTCCATCCACAGCAGCAACAGCATCAAGAACAGCAGATACAGCTGCAGCTCTTACATCACCAGCAGCAGCAACAGCAGGGGTTCTGCAGGCCGCTTTTGCCACCTCCGCCCCCACCCCAGGCTACCTCCTTGGGTACCACTGACCCTACCCCTTCCCCGCTCCTGTTAGATTCGACCACCCTACCCCCGGTCCCCCTATTTAGACTTCGCAGATTCCCCTGCGGGAACATCGGCTATGGCTACCAGGAGCAAGGGTTACCCCTAGAGGCAGCCCACCATCACCAGAATCCTGTCTCTGTCAACCCCCCTCCTCCACCGCCCCCTCCCCCGCCACCCGTGGCCCCCCAGAGAGGAGTGGCGGGGACCCAGCTGTCGCTGAGCCACTCGATGACGGCCAAAGCCGAAGACAGCCTCCCTCTGCTGGTCACCATGGGGACGGTGCAGGACCCGAGGCTGCCCCGGATGGAGGGCCACAATGCCACAGTGCTTTAGCCCCTCCAACCCCCAACCTCCACCTTGCTTTTTGGCTTCCACCTCGGAGACCGTGTGTACAGACAGATAGGCATACAGCCAGACTTGATGATACACCGTGCAACACTGTGTCAGGACACCTTACGACCAGCCCTCCCGTCTCGACACCTTGGTTTCATCCACCGATTGGATCAAGCCATTGCATTGAGTCCAAAATCTTTCATCCCAATGAGATAAAATGGCTGTGGAAATTACAATGGGGTGTTAAAGCACAGGACCATTAAGAAGAAAAGGTTGTGGGTTGTTGGCTAGGAAAACAGGAACAATGTACATTTTGCAGTACTGGCATGTTCAGTAGACAATTGTGGCAGGACGGTTAGATGTTTCCATTTGGTTGAACTAGCTAATTTCTTTGCAATGTGTTCACGAGCCGCCCACTCATCTTCGCGCCTCTGTCGATGTCAACGCAGCCTTTCACATGGAGTCATGCTGGTAACACACAAACAGAACATACAAACACATAACGAAGAACCATACACATCTGCTAGATGTCTAACTGACTGCAGCATTAGCTAACTTCTTCTCTAGCTGTCATTCATTGCAGGTTATCTATTTCATTGGCAATTTAGGCCTTGGCAGTTGACTCACCAATCAGAAACAATTTTCCCAAAATATCGTGAGAGTCGGACACTGGATTCCTGAGTTTTTTTGTGTTTTTTTTTACAATGAAGAAAAAATGTGTTTGTTGATGTTTGCTTGCCTGCTTGTTTATTTATTAATTTGTCTATTTACTATTTGGGAGCTCTATAAATTATTAATACACCAACCTTATCCAAATTATTTTCACATACTGTACATGGGTTAGCAATTTTTTTCACTAATCTGTCCAACGTTGACTTAATTGAATTAATATAAACCATTGTAAACAATGACCAATGCACTGAATGGTATTTCAGATAGTTGGAATCAGTACTCATGGTGGTGAAGGTTGCTATGGCATGAGGGTGGGAGTGAAAGGGAATTGATGGGGGGGGTGTAACGGTGCCATGAGTATGTGAGTGGCTGTCTTTGCAATTTAAAGGTGTGTGATTAGGTGTGTTTGAGCGAGAGGGAAAGAAAGACAGACAGAATTTTTTTTCTTAGAAAGGCAATACTATGGAGCTTACTGTATACTGATCTTAAATGTTTATTCAGGCAAGTTCACCTTCCATTTCTCGTTAAATATGTTTTATATGTATACATTATGGCTCTCTATGGAAAGACAGAAATTACTGTTCCATGGACTCTTATATGTGGCGATTAATTGAATTGAAAGTGAGCTTTGAAATGGAGACATTTTTGATTTTTTTTTGGGGGGGGGGGCTTTTTCGAAAACGTTTTCTTGATTCATGACCCGTAAAAATGTATTAAACTACATTGTTGCCTTAGCCAGCAGCAATTACACCATACAGTACCAGTCAAAAGTTTGGACACACCTACTCATTCAAGGGTTTTTCTTTATTTTACTATTTTCTACAGTGCCTTGCAAAAGTATTCACCCTCCTTGGTGTTTTTCCTATTTTGTTGCATTACAACCTGTAATTTAAATACATTTTTATTTGGATTTCATGTAATGGACATAAACAAAATAGTCCAAATTGGAGTGAAATGAAAAAAATTAACAGAAAAGTGCTGCGTGAATATTTATTCACCCCCTTCGCTATGAAGCCCCTAAATAAGATCTGGTGCAACCAATTGCCTTCAGAAGTCATATAACTAGTTAAATAAAGTCCACATGTGTGCAATCTAAGTGTCACAGGATCCCAGTATACAGTGGGGAGAACAAGTATTTGATACACTGCCGATTTTGCAGGTTTTCCTACTTACAAAGCATGTAGAGGTCTGTAATTTTTATCATAGGTACACTTCAACTGTGAGAGACAGAATCTAAAACAAAAATCCAGAAAATCACATTGTGTGATTTTTAAGTAATTCATTTGCATTTTATTGCATGACATAAGTATTTGATCACCTACCAACCAGTAAGAATTCCGGCTCTCACAGACCTGTAAGTTTTTCATTAAGAAGCCTTCCTGTTCTCCACTCATTACCTGTATTAACTGCACCTGTTTGAACTCGTTACCTGTATAAAAGACACCTGTCTACACACTCAATCAAACAGACGCCAACCTCTCCACAATGGCCAAGACCAGAGAGCTGTGTAAGGACATCAGGGATAGAATTGTAGACCTGCACAAGGCTGGGATGGGCTACAGGACAATAGGCAAGCAGCTTGGTGAGAAGGCAACAACTGTTGGCGCAATTATTAGAAAATGGAAGAAGTTCAAGATGACGGTCAATCACCCTCGGTCTGGGGCTCCATGCAAGATCTCACCTCCTGGGGCATCAATGATCATGAGGAAGGTGAGGGATCAGCCCAGAACTACACGGCAGGACTTGGTCAATGACCTGAAGAGAGCTGGGACCACAGTCTCAAAGAAAACCATTAGTAACACACTACGCCGTCATGGATTAAAATCCTGCAGCGCACGCAAGGTCCCCCTGCTCAAGCCAGCTCATGTCCAGGCCCGTCTGAAGTTTGCCAATGACCATCTGGATGATCCAGAGCAGGAATGGGAGAAGGTCATGTGGTCTGATGAGACAAAAATAGAGCTTTTTGGTCTAAACTCCACTCGCCTTGTTTGGAGGAAGAAGAAGGATGAGTACAACCCCAAGAACACCATCCCGACCGTGAAGCATGGAGGTGGAAACATCATTCTTTGCGGATGCTTTTCTGCAAAGGGGACAGGACGACTGCACCGTATTGAGGGGAGGATTGATGAGGCCATGCATCGCGAGATCTTGGCCAACAACCTCCTTCCCTCAGTAAGAGCATTGAAGATGGGTCGTGGCTGGGTCTTCCAGCATGACAACGACCCGAAACACACAGCCAGGGCAACTAAGGAGTGGCTCCGTAAGAAGCATGTCAAGGTCCTGGAGTGGCCTAGCCAGTCTCCAGACCTGAACCCAATAGAAAATCTTTGGAGGGAGCTGAAAGATCGTATTGCCCAGCGACAGCCCCGAAACCTGGAGAAGGTCTGTATGGAGGAGTGGGCCAAAATCCCTGCTGCAGTGTGTGTAAACCTGGTCAAGAACTACAGGAAACGAATGATCTCTGTAATTGCAAACAAAGGTTTCTGTACCAAATATTAAACTCTGCTTTTCTGATGTATCAAATACTTATGTCATGCAATAAAATGCAAATTATTCACTTAAAAATCATACAATGTGATTTTCTGGATTTTTGTTTTAGATTCCGTCTTTCACAGTTGAAGTGTACCTATGATAAAAATTACAGACCTCTACATGCTTTGTAAGTAGGAAAACCTGCAAAATCAGCAGTGTATCAAATACTTGTTCTCCCCACTGTATATACACCTGTTCTGAAAGGCCCTAGAGTCTGCAACACCACTAAGCAAGCGGCACTATGAAGACCAAGGAGCTCTCCAAACAGGTCAGGGACAAAGTTGTGGAGAAGTACAGATCTGGGTTGGGTTATAAAAAAATATCTGAAACTTTTAACATCCCACGGAGCACCATTAAATCCATTATTAAAAAATATATTTTATATTTGAGATTCTTCAAAGTAGCCAACCTTTGCCTTGATGAAAGCTTTGCACACTCTTGGCATTCTCTCAGCCAGCTTCACCTGGAATGCTTTTCCAACAGTCTTGAAGGAGTTCCCACATATGATGAGCACTTGTTGGCTGCTTTTCTTTCACTCTGCGGTACAACTATTCCCAAACCATCTCAATTGGTTTGTGGTTGGGTGATTGTGGAGGCCAGGTCATCTGATGCAGCACTCCATCACTCTCCTTCTTGGTCAAATAGCCCTTACACAGCCTGGAGGTGTGTTGGATCACTGATATTGAGATGTGTCTGTTACTTGAACTCTGTGAAGCATTTATTTGGGTTGCAATGACTGAGGCTCGTCTGAGGCTGGTAATGAACTTATTCTCTGCAGCAGAGGTAACTCTGGGTCTTCCTTTCCTGTGGCGGTCCTCATGAGAGCCAGTTTCATCATAACGACTGCATTTGAAGAAACTTTCCAAGTTCTTGAAATGTTCCATATTAACTGATCTTCATGTCTTAAAGTAATAATGGTCTGTTGTTTCTCTTTACTTATTTGAGCTGATCTTGCCATAATATGGACTTGTTCTTTTGCCAAATAGGGCTATCTTCTGTATACCACCCCTACCTTGTCACAACACAACTGATTGGCTCAAATACATTAAGAAGGAAATAAATTCCACAAGTTAACTTTTAACAAAGCACACCTGTCAATTGAAATGCATTCCAGGTGACTACCTCATGAAGCTGGTTGAGAGAACACCAAGAGTGTGCAAAGCTGTCATCAAGGCAAGGGTTGGCTACTTTGAAGAATACATTTTTAAAAATATATTGTGATTTGTTTAACACTTTTTTGATTACTACATGATTCCATATGTGTTATTTCATAGTTTTGATGTCTTCACTATTATTCTACAATGTAGAAAATAGTAAAAATAAATAAAACCTTTGAATAAGTAGGTATTCTAAAACTTTTGACTGGTACTGTATATACAAAGTATGTGGACACCCCTTCAAATTAGTGTATACAGCTATTTCAGTTGGAATCACGATTCTGTGCTTCCAACTTTGTGGCAACAGTTTGGGGAAGACCCTATTCTGTTTTGCATGACAATGCCCCCCATGCACAAAGCGAGGTCCATACAGAAATGTTTTGGCGAGATCCGTATGGAAGAACTTGACAGGCCTGCACAGAGGCCTGACCTCAACCCCATCGAAAACCTTTGGGATGAATTGGAACGCCGACTGCAAGCCAGGCCTAATCTCCCAACATCAGTTCCGACCACACTAATGTTCTTGTGGCTGAATGGAAGCAAGTCCCTGTAGCAACATTCCAACATCTAGTGGAAAGCCTTCCCAAAAGAGTGGAGGCTGTTATCGTAGCAAAAGGGGGACAAATTTCAAATGAATGCCAATCATTTTGGAATGAGATGTTAGAGAACCAGGTGCCCACATACTTTTGGTCATGTAGTGTATACTGGACAATGTTGAATACAGTGGGGGGGGAAAGTATTTAATCCCCTGCTGATTTTGTACGTTTGCCCACTTACAAAGAAATGATCAGTCTATAATTTTAATGGTAGGTTTATATGAACAGTGAGAGACAGAATAACAACAAAACAATCCATAAAAATGCATGTCAAGAATGTTATAAAATGATTTCCATTTTAATGAGGGAAATAAGTATTTGACCCCTCTGCAAAACATTACTTAGTACTTGGTGGCAAAAGCCTTGTTGGCAATCACAGAGGTCAGATGTTTCTTGTATTTGGCCACCAGGTTTGCACACATCTCAGGAGGGATTTTGTCCCACTCCTCTTTGCAGATCTTCTCCAAGTCATTAAGGTTTCGAGGCTGACGTTTGGCAACTCAAACCTTCAGCTCCCTCCACAGATTTTCTATGGGATTAAGGTCTGGAGACTGGCTAGGCCACTCCAGGACCTTAATGTGCTTCTTCTTGAGCTACTCCTTTGTTGCCTTGGTCGTGTGTTTTGGGTCATTGTCATGCTGGAATACCCATCCACGACCCATTTTCAATGCCCTGGCTGAGGGAAGGAGGTTCTCACTCAAGATTTGACAGTACATGGCCCCGTCAAATGATGCGGTGAAGTTGTCCTGTCCCATTGGCAGAAAAACACCCCCAAAGCATAATGTTTCCACCTCCATGTTTGACGGTGGAGATGGTGTTCTTGGGGTCATAGGCAGCATTCCTCCTCCTCGAGTTGAGTTGATGCCAAAGAGCTCCATTTTGGTCTCATCTAACCACAACACTTTTACCAGTTGTCCTCTGAATCATTCAGATGTTCATTGGCAAACTTCAGACAGGCATGTATATGTATTCTTGAGCAGGGGGACCTTGCGGGCGCTGCAGGATTTCAGTCCTTCACGGCGTAGTGTGTTACCAATTGTTTTCTTGGTGACAATGGTCCCAGCTGCCTTGACATCATTGACAAGATCCTCCCGTGTAGTTCTGGGCTGATTCCTCACCTGTTCTCATGATCATTCCAACCCCACGAGGTGAGATCTTACATGGAGCCCCAGGCCGAGGGATATTGACAGTTCTTTTGTGTTTCTTCCATTTGCGAATATTCGCACCAAATGTTGTCACCTTCTCACCAAGCTGTTTGGTGATGGTCTTGTAGCCCATTCCAGCCTTGTGTAGGTCTACAATCTTGTCCCTGACATCCTTGGAGAGCTCTTTGGTCTTGGCCATGGTGGAGAGTTTGGAATATGATTGATTGATTGCTTCTGTGGACATGTGTCTTTTTTACAGGTAACAAGCTGCGGTTAGGAGCACTCCCTTTAAGAGTGTGCTCCTAATCTCAGCTCGTTACCTGTATAAAAGACACCTGGGAGCCAGAAATCTTTCTGATTCAGAGGGGGTCAAATACTTATTTCCCTCATTAAAATGCAAATCAATTTATAACATTTTTGACATGCGTTTTTCTGGATATTTTTTGTTGTTGTTATTCTGTCTCTCACTGTTCAAATAAACCTACCGTTAAAATTATAGACTGATCCTTTCTTTATCCGTGGGCAAACGTACAAAATCAGCAGGGGATCAAATACTTTTTTCCCCCACTGTAGGTCTTTACCCACAAAATGCTATTTTGAAGAAATATATGTTCATAAATCTGCATCATTTTTCTATTTGAAGAAGAGTGTTGTAGAATATAAAGTATTCTGAGTGAAAAGTTTGAACCCAAATTGCTTGTGGTCCACTTGTGAGTTAATCTATGGGAAATATTTTGTGAGGATCTAACTTCTTACCCCATTGGTCATCGACCATGTACACATTTACATTCAATGTGCACTGTCAATGCAATCTGCTTTTATACATTCAAAGACATATGTTTTATGTGATCATTACTTCATTATAATGTACAATCGAATCAACTTTCATGTACGTAAGTCTCAAATGGGTACATGAAGTTGAGTGCTAGCCTATGCTAAGCTAAGAGGAAGGTGATTTGAATGTATCCAGGAAGTGCCAATGTGTCAGTTGTTTGCCTGTCTGCTTGAATATGTTGTGTAAACCCTTTGCTTGTACGCTCTCTCGTAAAGCCTTACAAGCTGTTATAGACAAGTAGTGAAGACATTTGATAATTTGACATACTGACTTATACCGGCTGTATTTCTGCCCAAGAGGGCAAAATAAGAACATGAAATGACACCGAGAATCGATAGAACATTGCTCAAAGATTCCCAAAAACGATAACATTCAAAATGATTTAATTTTTCCTTTAAGGTGCTCTTATGACAGAGGGTTCACGTAACATGTTGCACACTTTTCCCGATCGGCTGTGTGTTCACATTATATGCGGTTTCATTGCAGTAGCACATATCTCCATTGCTCCTTGTAAAAAACAATTGAACTGCAGCTGTAAAATGTTGTAATAATAAAGTATTGTACCATGACTCTGGTAAACCCTGTAAGTTGCCCTTCAGATGACATCTGCCAAAACTGAATAAATTACTATATAATGACTATTGCTTGGCTGCTACCATACGTGACTTAACTCACTCAGACATACAGCTCAATTCAAACTTGATTTGCAGTATTTTATACAGTAACAGTTAGATAAATATTTGTTTAGTCCCTATGGCGAATGCAAAACACAGCAACTAGACTCCCTCCACAGGTGAATTAGGACTTCCTATACAATATTGTTAGAGGCCTTTAATTGTTCAGACTTAATTAGATCATTTTCTTAATTACATATTTCTTGGGGAAGTCACGCATCTCGCAAATTCACATATTTTTCATGGACCCCAATAGAGTTAGAGTGTAACGTAATCGCTGGGAGTAGGGAAGCAGGTGCAGAAGGCAAATGTATTAATAATAATAGGTAGATTAACAAAACACGAAGCATACTGAACGAGACAAAACCAACTGCCTGATGACTGAGGCTACCGAGGGCTAAATAAAGGGAGAGTAATCAAGGTGATAGTCAGATAAATATTGGTCATGAGGTCCAGGTAATAATGATAGGGAGCAGGTTTGACTAATGGTGCCAGGACCGGTGGTTAGTAGACCCGCGACGTCGAGCGCCAGAGAAGGCGAGTGGGATTAAGCGTGACAGAGGTAGTCACCTACTTCTAGTTTTCACTATAAAGCAGTGTGCAGTAGTTGAATCAACAAAGAAAGTGAAAAAAATACACTTAATACAAAACTGATGGAATTTGGCCCTGATACGAGAACTGTTGAGCCCCATTTTGTAATCAACCAAACATGTCAGACAGTCCGCCCACATGGGAGGTTTGGTACAGCCAAGAAACAAGCGGTGAAATTAGAATATAATCTTTATAGATTTGGGGATTTTAGAAAGACCCTTTTTTACCACTATTCCATTCACTTTATACACACACACACACACAATTACCAAAATATACACATTCGACATGACCAGAAATTAAAACAAAACTGTTTGTTGCGCATACACGCATACACACACAATTACTTTTATTTGAACCAGCTTCCAAGTGCATTTTAACTCGTGCTTTCCGATAATGTATCGTCTATGAAGACATAGAACCCAGCAGTACCAAATAACACTGTTACAGAAGTGACTGTTGCAGAAATGACTTATGGCAATTACTGCAACAGAAAAGTCACAGCAATGACCATAACAGAACTGACTGCGGATAGGAAAAGTTGAATTAGCTTTCATACCACCTAGCTTTATCTCCAGACCTCAGGCGAATATCTCAGGCAATCGTGGTTCTGCATGCCAAAGCACTTCAATTGCAGGGGGCCCAACCAGGCATATCAATGGTACATCACATTGGCCATTCAGCACCAGCATCTGGGTTACTGTTGCGATCTACCTTTTTTATTGGGTGGAACATGAAGGTTTTTGTTAAATAAGGTCTCTCTTTTTTTCTACATGTATACAATCAATATCTTTGTTGCTGTCTGACTTGTCAAGAGTAAACTTTACCTGCATAAAACTTTGGAATGCTCTTTACTTAAAGTGGAACTGACTTCATTTTAACTACTTTGCTGATATGAAACAAACATATAATCATAATGTCAGTAAAAAATATTAAATTCCCAGTTTTTGCTACAAAACAAACTTTATAAGAGGTTTTTAAATAGTTTATATTTGACTCAACATTCCATGACATACACTAAGGCATTGTTGGCGAAATAGATGGATACAGTTCAATGCATGATTAATATAATTCACCAATACATTTATTGGTAGTCCAAAAAATATTGCTATCAGGTTGTAAATCACAGCTGTCCTGGTACATTGTTTGCTGTCTCCATTCAGGATGCACTGTTTCACTTTCAATGACTCAATATTTTGGACAAAAACTGACAAATATAACTAAGGCTGGGCATGTCATTCAATACAATCAAACTAGCAAGGGCAATGATCACAAGTCAGCCATAAAGTGGTTTTAATATGATAGCGTATTCATTTATGTAGCAAGCTAAAAACACAGAGCCTAAAGTTAGCTAGATAGCTAGCTAGCTGCTAGGAGGACGTCATGCTATTGCAGGAGTGGGTGAGTGACTGACTTTTTCCCCTCATAGTTTTTCAGTGGGTATACACAGCTAGAGATGCAGGTGTTATTTGGTAGCTAGCAAGAAATGTGAATCGCTTTGCTAGCTAGCTAAACACTGCTACTCCTACTGCTCTCTCCTCGTCTGACCACATGTTCTCGCATACCCCGAGAGCATCTGGTCAGCGGGGTGGCGGGACTGGAATCCTCATCTCTCCCAAGTGGACATTCTCTCTTTCTCCCCTGACCCATCGGTCTATCTCCTCCTTTGAATTCCATGCTGTCACAATCACTAGCCCATTCAAGCTTAACATCCTTATCATTTATCGCCCTCCAGGTTCCCTTGGAGAGTTCATCAATGAGCTTGACGCCTTGATAAGTTCCTTTCCTGAGGATGGCTCACCCCTCACAATTCTGGGTGACTTTAACCTGTTATGGATAGGGGGTAGTATTTTCACGGCCGGATAAAAAACGTACCCGATTTAATCTGTTTATTACTCCTGGCCAGAAACTAGAATATGCATATAATTGTTTGATTTGGATAGAAAACACCCTAAAGTTTCTAAAACATTTTGAATGGTGTCTGTGAGTATAACAGAACTCATATGGCAGGCCAAAACCTGAGAAGATTCCAAACAGGAAGCGCCCTCTCTGACCATTTCTTGGCCTTCTTTAGCCTCTTTATTGAAAACAGAGGATCTCTGCTGTAACGTGACACTTTCTAAGGCTCCCATAGGCTCTCAGAAGGCGCCAGAACGTTGAATGATGACTTTGCAGTCCCTGGCTGAAAAACAGTAGCGCATTTGGATAGGGGTCGATCTGAGAACAATGAGATGAGACGCGTGCGCGCGTGCACGTGAAGAGTCCATTTTACATTTTCAGTCTTTGAACGAAAACGACGTCTCCCGGTCGGAATATTATCGCTATTTTACGAGAAAAATCGCATAAAACATTTATTTTAAACAGCGTTTGACATGCTTCGAAGTACGGTAATGGAATATTTTTAAAAAATTTGTCACGATATGCGCCGGCGCGTCACCCTTCGTTACCCTTCGCCCTTGCTGTCTCTGCCTGGCCGGTTTCCCCTCTTTCCACTGGGATTCTCTGCCTCTGGCTTACTGGTGTTCTTCCATGCCGTCCCTGGGAGGGGTGCGTCACTTGAGTGGGTTGAGTCACTGACGTGGTCTTCCTGTCTGGGTTGGCGCCCCCCCTTGGGCTGTGCCGTGGCGGAGATCTTTGTGGGCTATACTCGGCCTTGTTCCGGGATGGTATGTTGGTGGTTGGAGATATCCCTCCAGTGGTGTGGAGGCTGTGCTTTGGCAAAGTGGGTGGGGTTATATCCTACCTGTTTGGCCCTGTCCGGGGGTTTCATCGGACGGGGCCACAGTGTCTCCTGACCCCTGCTGTCTCAGCCCCAGTATTTATGCTGCAGTAGTTTATGTGTCGGGGGGCTAGGGTCAGTCTGTCACATCTGGAGTATTTCTCTTGTCTTTTCCGGTGTCCTGTGTGAATTTAAATATGCTCTCTCTAATTCTCTCTTTTTATTTATTTCTTTCTCTCTCTCGGAGGACCTGAGCCCTAGGACCATGCCTCAGGACTACCTGGCTTGATGACTCCTTGCTGTCCACAGTTCACCTGGCCGTGCTGCTGCTCCAGTTCCCACTGTTCTGCCTGCAGCTATGGAACCCTGACCTGTTCACCGGACGTGCTACCTGTCCCAGACCTGTTGTCCCAGACCTGCTGGAACCCTGACCTATTCACCGGACGTGCTACCTGTCCCAGACCTGCTGTTTTCAACTCTCTAGAGACAGCAGGAGCGGTAGAGATACTCTCAAAGATCGGCTATGAAAAAGCCAACTGACACTTATTCTTGTGTTACTGACTTGTTGCACCCTCGACAACTACTATGATTATTATTATTTGACAATGCTGGTCATTTATGAACATTTGAACATCTAGCCCATGTGCTGTTATAATCTCCACCCGGCACAGCCAGAAGAGGACTGGCCACCCCTCATAGCCTGGTTCCTCTCTAGGTTTCTTCCTAGGTTTTGGCCTTTCTAGGGAGTTTTTCCTAGCCACCGTGCTTCTACACCTGCATTGCTTGCTGTTTGGGGTTTTAGGCTGGGTTTCTGTACAGCACTTTGTGATATCAGCTGATGTAAGAAGGGCTATATAAATAAATTTGATTTGATAGTGTCTTGAACGCAAGAACAAAACGGCGCTATTTGGATATAACTATGGATTATTTGGAACCAAACCAACATTTGTTGTTGAAGTAGAAGTCCTGGGAGTGCATTCTGACGAAGAACAGCAAAGGTAATCGTGAGTATATCGTGAGTAATTTAGTAAATTCACCGGAAGTGTTCGGTGGGAATGCTAGTTCTGAACGTCACATGCTAATGTAAAAAGCTGGTTTTTGATATAAATATGTACTTGATTGAACAAAACATGCATGTATTGTATAACATAATGTCCTAGGAGTGTCATCTGATGAAGATCATCAAAGGTTAGTGCTGCATTTAGCTGTGGTTTTGGTTTTTGTGACATTATATGCTAGCTTGAAAAATGGGTGTCTGATTATTTCTGGCTGGGTACTCTGCTGACATAATCTAATGTTTTGCTTTCGTTGTAAAGCCTTTTTGAAATAGGACAGTGATCGATACAGATCTCCTTTATGCAATCGCAGTGTCCAATTTTAAAATAGCTTTTTGGTGAAAGCTCATTTTGCAATATTCTGAGTAGATAGCTCGCCATCACGGGCTAGCTAATTTGACACCCACCAAGTTTGGCACTCAGATTTTCAGGCACTCAAACTCAGATTCACTATAAGAAAAATTGAATTACCTTTGCTGTTCTTCGTCAGAATGCACTCCCAGGCCTTCTACTTCAACAACAAATTTTGGTTTGGTTCCAAATAATCCATAGTTATATCCAAATATCGGCGTTTTGTTCGTGCGTTCAAGATACTATCCGAAGGGTAACGAAGGGTGACGCGCAGACGCGTATCGTGACAAAAAAATTCAAAATATTACATTACCGTACTTCGAAGCATGTGAAACGCTGTTTAAAACCTCTTAGGGATACCCCCCCACTTCTCTTAATTTCCGCCTGAAGACATACCCAAATCTAACTGTCTGTAGCTCAGGCCCAGTAGCAAGGATATGCATTTTCTTGGTTTCATTTTAAAGGAAACACTCTGAAGTTTGTGGAAATGTGAATTGAATGTAGGAGAATATAACACAATAGATCTGGTAGAACAAAATACTAAGAAAAAAACCATCCGTTTTTTCATTTTATTGTGATTGCATCATCATTAAAATGAACAAGAAAAAAAAACATTCAGATAAGATGATGGGAACAATTTCAGTGAAAAACAGAAGAGGGCAACAGAACTTGTGCAAAGTTTCAGAATGATAACTTCCGGAATGAGTGTGCTACATCAAATTTAGCATGAGGTCACCCAGGTGTCCCACACAAGTTACCAAAATGTACCCAAGTGGCCAAATTGGTGAAGTTACATTTTGAAGCAAATAACTATATACAAAATACCTAAATGGTATTGTAACACACCCCCCCAATTTTTTTTTTTTAATTTAAAAAAATTATTATATAAATGTACAAAAAACACAGGTAACTATTTACAAATCAAATCAAATGTATTCACATATCCCTTGTTATATCAGTTTATGTGATATACAGAAACCCAGCCTAAAACCCCAAACAGCAAGCAATGCAGATGTAGAAGCACAGTGGCTAGGAAAAACTCCCTAGAAGGCAGGAACCTAGGGAGAAACCTAGAGAGGAACCAGGCTATGAGGGGTGGCCAGTCCTCTTCTGGCTGTGCCGGGTGGAGGTGGGACAGGTAGCACAAAATACCTAAATGGTATTGTAACAAACCCAAAACATTTTTTGAAAAAATGAAAAAAATTATTATATAAATGTACAAAAAACACGGGTAACTATTTACAAATCAAATCAAATCAAATGTATTCACATATCCCTTGTTATATAAGTTTATGTGATATACAGAAACCCAGCCTAAAACCCCAAACAGCAAGCAATGCAGATGTAGAAGCACGGTGGCTAGGAAAAACTCCCTAGAAGGCAGGAACCTAGGGAGAAACCTAGAGAGGAACCAGGCTATGAGGGGTGGCCAGTCCTCTTCTGGCTGTGCCGGGTGGAGGTGGGACAGGTAGCACGTCCGGTGAACAGATCAGGGTTCCATAGCCGCAGGCTGAACAGTTGAAACTGGAGCAGCAGCACGGCCAGGTGGACTGGGGACAGCAAGGAGTCATCATGCCAGGTAGTCCTGAGGCATGGTCCTAGGGCTCAGGTTCTCAGAGAGATAAAGAAAGAGAGAATTAGAGAGAGCATATTTCAATTCACACAGGACACCAGATAAGACAGGGGAAATACTCAAGATGTAACAGACTGACCCTAGCCCCCCGACACATAAACTACTGCAGCATAAATACTGGAGGCTGAGACAGGAGGGATCAGAAGACACACTTTCAATATTTGGAAGACCCTACGTCCTCTACACAATATTGTGCTGCTTATGCCATGTGCCATAGCAGTCTCTTTCTGCTGTAAAGCAAAGGGTCACCAAGCATGTGGTGCAGGTGATGGGAGACTTCATTTTGCAGAGAACACAACGACGCCTCCATGCTGTGCCCTTTTGGCCCTGAGGCACATCCATGCCTGCAGAAATACATTTGGGCAGATGAACACTTGTTGCAGCAGCAGAAGGGACAGGTGCAACAGGTGCAACAGGTGCAGTGGTGCTGTAGTCAGCAAGCTCCCTGATGAGCTGCTCTCTGAAAGCTAGCTGTGAGATGGGGGGCTTTCCACAGCTCTTAGCAATTTCCTTGTGTAGGATGAACGCATTCACTACAGCGATGTCGATGAAATGGTAGAAGAACGTCTTGTACCATTTTGTCGTCTTGTGCAGAACGTTGTAATAGCCTATCAGCGCATCTGACAGGTCCACACCGCCCATCCTCTTGTTGTAGTCCTTCACAGCAGCTGGAATGGGGACATTCTTTGTGGTCCATGCCCCATTAGCGCTCTTCACCCGCCTTACTATGTTATCGCCACTGTAGGATTTGTGGATTGTTGAGCACATCACCACCTCTCTGGTATCCATCCACTTTACAAAGAGAAGGCCATCTTCACGGATCCATCGCATGGTACCCCGCTCAGCGCGCTTAGGCATGTCATTCACCTTTGTCTTCGGAAAGCCCACCCTGTTGGTGCGAATGGTGCCACAAGCCCATACATGCCGCTTCCTCAGGTCTGTGAACAGGGAAGGGCTTGTGTAGAAGTTGTCTACAAACAGTTTGTAGCCCTTCCCCAGCAGTTGAAAATCCAATAACTCCATTACAGAGTCATAGCTAAGTCCCTTACCGGTAGCACAAGTGTTCTTCCCCTCATAAACGAAGAAATTGCAAGTGTAGGCACACACAGAATCAGCCAAAACAAACAGCTTGTAACCCCACTTGGTCGGTTTGTTTCTCATATATTGTTTGAGGCTGATTCTGGCCTTTGAGGCTACCATCCTCTCATCTATGGACAGGTTCTGTGCAGGCTGAAAGTAGGTCTTGCAGGCATCAACAATGCTGAGGTAGAGAGGCTTGATTTTGCATAGTCTATCAAATGTTGCTGTGCCTTTCTTCTTGTCATTCTCTTCATCATCTTTTGGGTCGCTGATATGAAGTGCCTGTGAGAGAAGCAGAAACCTTTTGCATGACATGACAGACATGGGGAAAGGTAGTTGGTAGAGAGGTGATGTTCTCCAGTAGTCCTTCAGGGTTTTCAGCTTCACCAGCCCCATGTAGATGACCAGTGAAAGGTAGGAGAAAAAGTCAGACATGCAAATGGGCTTCCATGCTACTTTTTTGCCCGCGTGCTTCTTCGCCCCATACTTATTTGTGTTACACACGAGAGAATCTACAACTGATAATGTGAAAAATAACTGAAAAAGCTGAAGGGGGCTGTAACCTGCAGTCATGTTCAGCTGTGGTCCTGGCTTCCTTTTCGGCCTAAATGTTGGTTGAGGTGGCTCCACGTCTGCTTCGAGGACAGTGTGCCACTCGTCTGTCCCTTTCTTGGCAGGTTGCACACTTCCCCTCGCTTCTTTGTCAGTGCCTTCACACCTCTAGATGGCCCGGGAGGTGTGGAGCCAGAGACAGCAGGGGTCTGGCTGGATGGACCAGCTTTAGTGGGGGATGGACACCTTGACATTGGTGAGTCTGAGGCACTATGAAAGAAAAAAGTTCAAGTACAATAGTTTCACGCATGAGCCCAGGTATAATAAACAGATATA